>NC_057798.1:781000047-781720585 GCF_018294505.1 Triticum aestivum
CCGTCCCCTCAGCGCCACCCGCCGTCTCCCCGAACCCTAGCTCCGCCGGCGTCGGGGACGACCACCTCGTCGGCCTCACCAGGCTGCAGGCCCTCAAGCCCCATGCCGTCCTCGGCCTCGCCCTCTCCACCGGCGGCGCCCCTTCCTCCGCCCCTGCAGCGCAGCAGCAGCAGTAAACAACCAGGTAAGTGAAGGAAATATGCCCTAGAGGCAATAATAAAGTTATTATTTATTTCCTTATTTCATGATAAATGTTTATTATTCATGCTAGAATTGTATTAACCGAAAACATGATACATGTGTGAATACATAGACAAACATAGTGTCACTAGTATGCCTCTACTTGACTAGCTCCTGAATCAAAGATGGTTAAGTTTCCTAGCCATGGACAAAAGAGTTGTCATTTGATTAACGGGATCACATCATTAGGAGAATGATGTGATTGACTTGACCCATTCCGTTAGCTTAGCACACGATCGTTTAGTATGTTGCTACTGCTTTCTTCATGACTTATACATGTTCCTATGACTATGAGATTATGCAACTCCCGTTTACCAGAGGAACACTTTGTGTGCTACCAAACGTCACAACGTAACTGGGTGATTATAAAGGTGCTCTACAGGTGTCTCCGAAGGTACATGTTGGGTTGGCGTATTTCGAGATTACGTTTTGTCACTCCGATTGTCGGAGAGGTATCTCTGGGCCCTCTCGATAATACACATCACTTAAGCCTTGCAAGCATTGCAACTAATGAGTTAGTTGTGGGATGATGTATTACGGAACGAGTAAAGAGACTTGCTGGTAACGAGATTGAACTAGGTATTGGATACCGACGATCGAATCTCGGGCAAGTAACATACCGATGACAAAGGGAACAACGTATGTTGTTATGCGGTTTGACCGATAAAGATCTTCGTAGAATATGTAGGAACCAATATGAACATCCAGGTTCCGCTATTGGTTATTGACCGAGAATAGTTCTAGGTCATGTCTACATAGTTCTCGAACCCGTAGGGTCCGCACGCTTAACGTTACGATGACAATTTTATTATGAGTTTATAAGTTTTGATGTACCGAAGGTTGTTCGGATTACCGGATGTGATCACGGACATGACAAGGAGTCTCGAAATGGTCGAGACATAAAGATTGATATACTGTACGGATATATTTGGACACCGGAAAGGTTCCAGATGAGATTGGGACTATACCGGAGTTCCGGGAGGTTACCGGAACCCCCCGGTAAGTATATGGGCCTTATTGGGCCTTAGTGGAAGGGAGGGAGAAGGAGCAAAGGAGGGGGCGCGCCCCCCAAGCCCAATCCGAATTGGGAGGGGGGCTGGCCCCCCCTTTCCTTCTTCCCTCCCCTCTCTTCCTTCCCTCTCCTACTCCTAATAGGAAAGGGGGGCCAAACCTACTTGGAGTAGGTTTGCCCCCCCTAGGGCGCGCCTCCCCTCTTGGCCGGCCCCCTCCTCCTCTCCCCCTTTATATACGGAGGAGGGGGGCACCCCATGGACACACAAGTTGATCTACGGATCGTTCCTTAGCCGTGTGCGGTGCCCCCCCCCCACCATATTCCACCTCGGTCATATCATCGCAGAGTTTAGGCGAAACCCTACGCCGGTAGAACATCATCATCGTCACCACGCCGTCGTGCTGACGGAACTCATCCCCGACGCTTTGCTGGATTGGAGCCCGGGGAACGTCACCGAGCTGAACGTGTGCTGAACACGGAGGTGCCGTACGTTCGGTGCTTGGATCGGTCGAATCGTGAAGACGTACGACTTCATCAACCGCGTTGTCATAACGCTTCCGCTTACGGTCTACGAGGGTACGTGGACATCACTCTCCCCTCTCGTTGCTATACCATCACCATGATCTTGCGTGTGCGTAGGAAAATTTTGAAATTACTACGTTCCCCAATAGTGGTATCAGAGCCAGGTTTTATGCGTTGATGTTATATGCACGAGTAGAACACAAGTGAGTTGTGGGCGATACAAGTCATACTGCTTACCAACATGTCATACTTTGGTTCGGCGGTATTGGTGGATGAAGCGGCCCGGACCGACATTACGCGTACGCTTACGCGAGACTGGTTTTACCGCCGTGCTTTGCACATAGGTGACTAGCGGGTGTCAGTTTCTCCAACTTTAGTTGAATCAAGTGTGGCTACGCCCGGTCCTTGCGAAGGTTAAAACAACACTAACTTGACGAACTATCATTGTGGTTTTGATGCGTAGGTAAGAACGGTTCTTGCTAAGCCCGTAGCAGCCACGTAAAACTTGCAACAACAAAGTAGAGGACGTCTAACTTGTTTTTGCAGGGCATGTTGTGATATGATATGATCAAGACGTGATGAGATATAAGTTGTTGTATGAGATGATCATGTTTTGTTGAAGTTATCAGCAACTGGCAAAAGCTCTATGGTTGTCTCTTTGTTGCATAAGATGCAAGTGCCAAATAATTGCTTTACTTTATTGCTATGCGATAGCAATAGTTGCAAGAGCAATAGTTGGCGAGACGACCATGTCACGACACATTGATATAGATCAAGATGATGAAGATCATGGTGTCGTGCCGGTGACGATAGAGACCATGACAGTACTTTGGAGATGGAGATCAAAGGCGCAAGATGATCATGGCCATATCATGTCACATATTTTGATTGCATATGATGTTTATCTGTTATACATCTTATTCTGTTTTGTTTGACGGTAGCATTATAAGATGATCTCTCACTAATTATCAAGAAGTGTTCTCCCTGAGTATGCACCGTTGCCAAAGTTTGTCGTGCCCAGACACCACGTGATGATCGGGTGTGATAAGCTCTACGTCCATCTACAACGGGTGCAAGCCAGTTTTTCACACGCGGAATACTCAGGTTAAACTTGACGAGCCTAGCATATGCAAATATGGCCTCGGAACATGGAGACCGAAAGGTCGAGTTTGAATCATATAGTAGATATGATCAACATAATGATGTTCACCATTGAAAGCTACTCCATTTCACGTGATGATCGGTTATGGTTTAGTTGATTTGGATCACGTGATCACTTAGAGGATTAGAGGGATGTCTTTCTAAGTGGGAGTTCTTAAGTAATATGATTAATTGAACTTAAATTTATCATGAACTTAGTCCTGGTAGTATTTTGCAAATTATGTTGTAGATCAATAGCTTGCGTTGTTGCTTTCATATGTTTATTTTGATATGTTCCTAGAGCAAATTGTGTTGAAAGATGTTAGTAGCAATGATGCGGATTGGATCTGTGATCTGAGGTTTATCCTCATTGCTGCACAGAAGAATTATGTCCTTAATGCACCGCTAGGTGACAGACCTATTGCAGGAGCAGATGCAGACGTTATGAACGTTTGGCTAGCTCAATATGATGACTACTAGATAGTTTAGTGCACCATGCTTAACGGCTTAGAATCGGGACTTCAAAGACGTTTTGAACGTCATGGACCATATGAGATGTTCTAGGAGTTGAAGTTAATATTTCAAGCAAATACCCGAGTTGAGAGATATGAAGTCTCCAACGAGTTCTATAGCTAAAAGATGGAGGAGAATCACTCAACTAGTGAGCATGTGCTCAGATTGTCTGGGTACTTCAATTGCTTGAATCAAGTGGGAGTTAATCTTCCAAATAAGATAGTGATTGACAGAATTCTCTAGTCACCATCACTAAGTTACTAGAACTTCGTGATGAACTATAGTATGCAAGGGATGACGAAAACGATTCCTGAGCTCTTCGTGATGCTGAAATCGACGAAGATAGAAATCAAGAAAAGAGCATCAAGTGTTGATGATTGACAAAACCACTAGTTTCAAGAAAAGGGGAAGAAAGGGAAACTTCAAGTAGAATGGCAAACAAGTTGTCACTCCCGTGAAGAAGACCAAAGCTGGACCAAAGCCTGAAACTGAGTGCTTACACTGCAAAGGAAATGGTCACTGGAAGCGGAAATGCCCTGAACATTTGGTGGATAAGAAGGATGGCAAAGTGAAAAAAGGTATATTTGATATACAGGTTCTTGATATGTGCCTTACTAGTGTTTATAGTAGCCCCTGAATATTTGATACTTGTTCGGTTGCTAAGATTAGTAACTCGAAACAGGAGTTACAGAATAAACAGAGACTAGTTGAAGGGGAAGTGACGATGAGTGTTGGAAGTAGTTCCAAGATTGATATGATCATCATCGCACACTCCCTATACTTTCGGGATTAGTGTTAAACCTAAATAAATGTTATTTGGCATTTGCGTTGAGCATGAACATGATTTGATCGTGTTTATTGCGATACGGTTATTCATTTAAAGTTAGAGAATAATTATTATTCTGTTTACATGAATAAGACCTTCGATGGTTATACACCCAATGAAAATAGTTTGTTGGATCTCGATCATAGTGATACACATATTCATAATATTGATGCCAAAAGATGCAAAGTTAATAATGATAGTGCAACTTATTTGTGGCACTGCCGTTTGGGTCATATCGGTGTAAAGCGCATGAAGAAACTCCATAAAGATGGATTTTCGGAATCACTTGGTTATGAATCATTTGATGCTTGCGAACCGTGCCTTTTGGGCAAGATGACTAAAACTCCATTCTCCGGAACAATGGAACAAGCTACTGACTTATTGGAAATAATACATACCGATGTATGTGATCCAATGAGTGTTGATGCTCGTGGCAAGTATCATTATTTTCTGACCTTCACAAGCTGATTTGAGCAGATACGGGTATATCTACTTGATGAAACATAAGTCTGAAATAGTTGAAAGGTTCAAAGAATTTCAGAGTGAAGTGGAAAAATCATCGTAACAAGAAAATAAAGTTTCTGCAATCTGATCACAGAGACGAATATTGAAGGAAATATGCCCTAGAGGCAATAATAAAGTTATTATTTATTTCCTTATAATCATGATAAATGTTTATTATTCATGCTAGAATTGTATTTACCGGAAACATAATACATGTGTGAATACATAGACAAACAAAGTGTCACTAGTATGCCTCTACTTGACTAGCTCGTTAATCAAAGATGGTTATGTTTCCTAACCATGAACAATGAGTTGTTATTTGATTAACGAGGTCACATCATTAGTAGAATGATCTGATTGACATGACCCATTCCATTAGCTTAGCACCCGATCGTTTAGTATGTTGCTATTGCTTTCTTCATGACTTATACATGTTCCTATGACTATGAGATTATGCAACTCCCGTTTACCGGAGGAACACTTTGGGTACTACCAAACGTCACAACGTAACTGGGTGATTATAAAGGAGTACTACATGTGTCTCCAATGGTCGATGTTGGGTTGGCGTATTTCGAGATTAGGATTTGTCACTCTGATTGTCGGAGAGGTATCTCTGGGCCCTCTCGGTAATACACATCACATAAGCCTTGCAAGCATTACAACTAATATGTTAGTTGTGAGATGATGTATTACGGAACGAGTAAAGAGACTTGCCAGTAACGAGATTGAACTAGGTATTGGATACCGACGATCGAATCTCGGGCAAGTAACATACCGATGACAAAGGGAACAACGTATGTTGTTATGCGGTCTGACCGATAAAGATCTTCGTAGAATATGTAGGAGCCAATATGGGCATCCAGGTCCCGCTATTGGTTATTGACCGGAGACGTGTCTCGGTCATGTCTACATTGTTCTCGAACCCGTAGGGTCCGCACGCTTAAGGTTACGATGACAGTTATATTATGAGTTTATGCATTTTGATGTACCGAAGGTTGTTCGGAGTCCCGGATGTGATCACGGACATGACGAGGAGTCTCGAAATGGTCGAGATGTAAAGATTGATATATTGGAAGCCTATATTTGGATATCGGAAGTGTTCCGGGTGAAATCGGGATTTTACCGGAATACCGGGAGGGTTACCGGAACCCCCCGGGAGCTATTTGGGCCATAGTGGGCCTTAGTGGAAAAGAGAAGGGGCTGCCCTAGTTGGGCTGCGCGCCCCCCCTTCCCCTAGTCCTATTAGGACTAGGAGAGGTGGCTGGCCTCCTCCTCCTCTTTTCCCCTCCGAGGAATCCTAGTTGGACTAGGATTGGAGGAGGAATCCTACTCCCAGAGGGAGTAGGACTCTCCTGCGCCTCCACCCCTTGGCCGGCCAGCCTCCCCTCCTCTCCTCCTTTATATACGGAGGCAGGGGCACCTCTAAACACACAAGTTGACACAAGTTGATCCATGTGATCGATTCCTTAGCCGTGTGCGGTGCCCCTGCCACCATATTCCTCGATAATACTGTAGTGGAGTTTAGGCGAAGCCCTGCTGCTGTAGTTCATCAAGATCGTCACCATGCCGTCGTGCTGACGAAACTCTTCCCCGACACTTTGCTGGATCGGAGTCCGGGGATCGTCATCGAGCTGAACGTGTGCTCGAACTCGGAGGTGCCGTAGTTTCGGTGCTTGATCGGTTGGATCGAGAAGACGTACGACTACTTCCTCTACATCGTGTCATCGCTTCCGCAGTCGGTCTGCGTTGGGTACGTAGACAATACTCTCCCCTCGTTGCTATGCATCACATGATCTTGCGTATGCGTAGGAAATTTTTTGAAATTACTACGTGACCCAACAGTGGCATCAGAGCCTAGGTTATTGATGTTGATGTTATTTGCACGAGTAGAACACAAGTGAGTTGTGGACGATACAAGTCATACTGCCTACCAGCATGTCATATTTTGGTTCGGCGGTATTGTTGGACGAGACGACCCAGACCAACCTTACGCGTACGCTTACGCGAGACCGGTTCCCTCGACGTGCTTTGCACAGAGATGGCTTGCGGGCGACTGTCTCTCCAACTTTAGTTGAACCAAGTATGGCTATGCCCGGTCCTTGCAAAGGTTAAAACGGAGTCTATTTGACAAACTATCGTTGTGGTTTTGATGCGTAGGTGAGATTGGTTCTTACTTAAAGCCCGTAGCAGCCACGTAAAACAAGCAACAACAAAGTAGAGGACGTCTAACTTGTTTTTGCAGGGCATGTTGTGATGTGATATGGTCAAAGCATGATGCTGAATTTTATTGTATGAGATGATCATGTTTTGTAACCGAGTTATCGGCAACTGGCAGGAGCCATATGGTTGTCGCTTTATTGTATGCAATGCAATCGCGATGTAATGCTTTACTTTATTACTAAACGGTAGTGATAGTCGTGGAAGCATAAGATTGGCGAGACGACAACGATGCTACGATGGAGATCAAGGTGTCGCGCCGGTGACGATGGTGATCATGAAGGTGCTTCGGAGATGGAGATCACGAGCACAAGATGATGATGACCATATCATATCACTTATATTGATTGCATGTGATGTTTATCTTTTTATGCATCTTATCTTGCTTTGATTGACGGTAGCATTATAAGATGATCTCTCACTAAATTATCAAGGAGTGTTCTCCCTGAGTATGCACCGTTGCCAAAGTTCGTCGTGCCCAGACACCACGTGATGATCGGGTGTGATAAGCTCTACGTCCATCTACAACGGGTGCAAGCCAGTTTTGCACACGCAGAATACTCAGGTTAAACTTGACGAGCCTAGCATATGCAGATATGGCCTCGAAACACGGAGACCGAAAGGTCGAGCGTGAATCATATAGTAGATATGATCAACATAATGATGTTCACCATTGAAAACTACTCCATTTCACGTGATGATCGGTCATGGTTTAGTTGATTTGGATCACGTAATCACTTAGAGGATTAGAGGGATGTCTATCTAAGTGGGAGTTCTTAAATAATATGATTAATTGAACTTAAATTTATCATGAACTTAGTACCTGATAGTATCTTGCTTGTTTATGTTGATTGTAGATAGATGGCTCGTGCTGTTGTTCCGTTGAATTTTAATGCGTTCCTTGAGAAAGCAAAGTTGAAAGATGATGGTAGCAATTACACGGACTGGGTCCGTAACTTGAGGATTATCCTCATTGCTGCACAGAAAAATTACGTCCTGGAAGCACCGCTGGGTGCCAGGCCTGCTGCTGGAGCAACACCAGATGTTATGAACGTCTGGCAGAGCAAAGCTGATGACTACTCGATAGTTCAGTGTGCCATGCTTTACGGCTTAGAATCGGGACTTCAACGACGTTTTGAACGTCATGGAGCATATGAGATGTTCCAGGAGTTGAAGTTAATATTTCAAGCAAATGCCCGAATTGAGAGATATGAAGTCTCCAATAAGTTCTATAGCTGCAAGATGGAGGAGAACAGTTCTGTCAGTGAGCATATACTCAAAATGTCTAGGTATAATAATCACTTGATTCAATTGGGAGTTAATCTTCCGGATGATTGCGTCATTGACAGAATTCTCCAATCACTGCCACCAAGCTACAAGAGCTTCGTGATGAACTATAATATGCAAGGGATGAACAAGACTATTCCCGAGCTCTTCGCAATGCTGAAAGCTGCGGAGGTAGAAATCAAGAAGGAGCATCAAGTGTTGATGGTTAACAAGACCACTAGTTTCAAGAAAAAGGGCAAAGGGAAGAAAAAGGGGAACTTCAAGAAGAACGGCAAGCAAGTTGCTGCTCAAGAGAAGAAACCCAAGTCTGGACCTAAGCCTGAAACTGAGTGCTTCTACTGCAAGCAGACTGGTCACTGGAAGCGGAACTGCCCCAAGTATTTGGCGGATAAGAAGGATGGCAAGGTGAACAAAGGTATATGTGATATACATGTTATTGATGTGTACCTTACTAGAGCTCGCAGTAGCACCTGGGTATTTGATACTGGTTCTGTTGCTAATATTTGCAACTCGAAACAGGGACTACAGAATAAGCGGGCACTGGCAAAGGACGAGGTGACGATGCGCGTGGGAAACGGTTCCAAAGTCGATGTGATCGCAGTCGGCACGCTACCTCTACATCTACCTTCGGGATTAATATTAGACCTAAATAATTGTTATTTGGTGCCAGCGTTGAGCATGAACATTATATCTGGATCTTGTTTAATGCGAGATGGTTATTCATTTAAATCAGAGAATAATGGTTGTTCTATTTATATGAGTAATATCTTTTATGGTCATGCACCCTTGAAGAGTGGTCTATTCTTATTGAATCTCGATAGTAGTAATACACATATTCATAATGTTGAAGCCAAAAGATGCAGAGTTGATAACGAAAGTGCAACTTATTTGTGGCACTGTCGTTTAGGTCATATCGGTATAAAGCGCATGAAGAAACTCCATGCTGATGGACTTTTGGAACCACTTGATTATGAATCACTTGGTACTTGCGAACCGTGCCTTATGGGCAAGATGACTAAAACACCGTTCTCCGGTACTATGGAGAGAGCAACAGATTTGTTGGAAATCATACATACTGATGTATGTGGCCCGATGAATATTGAGGCTCGTGGCGGATATCGTTATTTTCTCACCTTCACAGATGATTTAAGCAGATATGGGTATATCTACTTAATGAAACATAAGTCTGAAACATTTGAAAAGTTCAAAGAATTTCAGAGTGAAGTTGAAAATCATCGTAACAAGAAAATAAAGTTTCTACGATCTGATCGTGGAGGAGAATATTTGAGTTACGAGTTTGGTATACATTTGAAAAACTGTGGAATAGTTTCGCAACTCACGCCACCCGGAACACCACAGCGTAATGGTGTGTCTGAACGTCGTAATCGTACTTTACTAGATATGGTGCGATCTATGATGTCTCTTACTGATTTACCGCTATCTTTTTGGGGATATGCTTTAGAGACGGCCGCATTCACGTTAAATAGGGCACCATCAAAATCCGTTGAGACGACGCCTTATGAACTGTGGTTTGGCAAGAAACCAAAGTTGTCGTTTCTTAAAGTTTGGGGCTGCGATGCTTATGTGAAAAAGCTTCAACCTGATAAACTCGAACCCAAATCGGAGAAATGTGTCTTCATAGGATACCCAAAGGAAACTGTTGGGTACACCTTCTATCACAGATCCGAAGGCAAGACATTCGTTGCTAAGAATGGATCATTTCTAGAGAAGGAGTTTCTCTCGAAAGAAGTGAGTGGGAGGAAAGTAGAACTTGACGAGGTAACTGTACCTGCTCCCTTACTGGAAAGTAGTTCATCACAGAAAACTGTTTCAGTGACACCTACACCAGTTAGTGAGGAAACCAATGATAATGATCATGAAACTTCAGATCAAGATACTGCTGAACCTCGTAGATCAACCAGAGTAAGATCCGCACCAGAGTGGTACGGTAATCCTGTTCTGGAGGTCATGCTACTAGATCATGATGAACCTACGAACTATGAAGAAGCGATGGTGTGCCCAGATTCCGCAAAGTGGCTTGAAGCCATGAAATCTGAGATGGGATCCATGTATGAGAACAAAGTATGGACTTTGGTTGACTTGCCCGATGATCAGCAAGCAATTGAGAATAAATGGATCTTTAAGAAGAAGACTGGCGCTGATGGTAATGTTACTGTCTACAAAGCTCGACTTGTCACAAAAGGTTTTCGACAAGTTCAAGGAATTGACTACGATGAGACCTTCTCACCCGTAGCGATGCTTAAGTCCGTCCAAATCATGTTAGCAATTGCCGCATTTTATGATTATGAAATTTGGCAAATGGACGTCAAAACTGCATTCCTGAATGGATTTCTGGAAGAAGAGTTGTATATGATGCAACCAGAAGGTTTTGTCGATCCAAAGGGAGCTAACAAAGTGTGCAAGCTCCAGCGATCCATTTATGGACTGGTGCAAGCCTCTCGGAGTTGGAATAAACGTTTTGATAGAGTGATCAAAGCATTTGGTTTTATACAGACTTTCGGAGAAGCCTGTATTTACAAGAAAGTGAGTGGGAGCTCTGTAGCATTTCTGATATTATATGTGGATGACATATTACTGATTGGAAATGATATAGAATTACTGGATAGCATAAAGGGATACTTGAATAAAAGTTTTTCAATGAAAGACCTCGGTGAAGCTGCTTACATATTAGGCATTAAGATCTATAGAGATAGATCAAAACGCTTAATTGGACTTTCACAAAGCACATACCTTGACAAAATTTTGAAGAAGTTCAAAATGGATCAAGCAAAGAAAGGGTTCTTGCCTGTGTTACAAGGTGTGAAATTGAGTAAGACTCAATGCCCGACCACTGCAGTAGATAGAGAGAATATGAAAGATGTTCCCTATGCATCAGCCATAGGCTCTATCATGTATGCAATGCTGTGCACCAGACCTGATGTGTGCCTTGCTATAAGTTTAGCAGGGAGGTACCAAAGTAATCCAGGAGTGGATCACTGGACAGCGGTCAAGAACATCCTGAAATACCTGAAAAGGACTAAGGATATGTTTCTCGTATATGGAAGTGACAAAGAGCTCATCGTAAAAGGTTACGTTGATGCAAGCTTTGACACTGATCCGGACGATTCTAAATCGCAAACCGGATACGTGTTTACATTAAACGGTGGAGCTGTCAGTTGGTGCAGTTCTAAACAAAGCGTCGTAGCGGGATCTACATGTGAAGCGGAATACATAGCTGCTTCGGAAGCAGCAAATGAAGGAGTCTGGATGAAGGAGTTCATATCCGATCTAGGTGTCATACCTAGTGCATCGGGTCCAATGAAAATCTTTTGTGACAATACTGGTGCAATTGCCTTGGCAAAGGAATCCAGATTTCACAAAAGGACCAAACACATCAAGAGACGCTTCAACTCCATCCGGGATCTAGTCTAGGTGGGAGACATAGAGATTTGCAAGATACATACGGATCTGAATGTTGCAGACCCGTTGACTAAGCCTCTTCCACGAGCAAAACATGATCAGCACCAAAGCTCCATGGGTGTTAGAATCATTACAGTGTAATCTAGATTATTGACTCTAGTGCAAGTGGGAGACTGAAGGAAATATGCCCTAGAGGCAATAATAAAGTTATTATTTATTTCCTTATAATCATGATAAATGTTTATTATTCATGGTAGAATTGTATTTACCGGAAACATAATACATGTGTGAATACATAGACAAACAAAGTGTCACTAGTATGCCTCTACTTGACTAGCTCGTTAATCAAAGATGGTTATGTTTCCTAACCATGAACAATGAGTTGTTATTTGATTAACGAGGTCACATCATTAGTAGAATGATCTGATTGACATGACCCATTCCATTAGCTTAGCACCCGATCGTTTAGTATGTTGCTATTGCTTTCTTCATGACTTATACATGTTCCTATGACTATGAGATTATGCAACTCCCGTTTACCGGAGGAACACTTTGGGTACTACCAAACGTCACAACGTAACTGGGTGATTATAAAGGAGTACTACAGGTGTCTCCAATGGTCGATGTTGGGTTGGCGTATTTCGAGATTAGGATTTGTCACTCCGATTGTCGGAGAGGTATCTCTGGGCCCTCTCGGTAATACACATCACATAAGCCTTGCAAGCATTACAACTAATATGTTAGTTGTGAGATGATGTATTAAGGAACGAGTAAAGAGACTTGCCAGTAACGAGATTGAACTAGGTATTGGATACCGATGATCGAATCTCGGGCAAGTAACATACCGATGACAAAGGGAACAACGTATGTTGTTATGCGGTCTGACCGATAAAGATCTTCGTAGAATATGTAGGAGCCAATATGGGCATCCAGGTCCCGCTATTGGTTATTGACCGGAGACGTGTCTCGGTCATGTCTACATTGTTCTCGAACCCGTAGGGTCCGCACGCTTAAGGTTACGATGACAGTTATATTATGAGTTTATGCATTTTGATGTACCGAAGGTTGTTCGGAGTCCCGGATGTGATCACAGACATGACGAGGAGTCTCGAAATGGTCGAGACGTAAAGATTGATATATTGGAAGCCTATATTTGGATATCGGAAGTGTTCCGGGTGAAATCGGGATTTTACCGGAATACCGGGAGGGTTACCGGAACCCCCCGGGAGCTCTTTGGGCCATAGTGGGCCTTAGTGGAAAAGAGAAGGGGCTGCCCTAGTTGGGCTGCGCCCCCCTTCCCCTAGTCCTATTAGGACTAGGAGAGGTGGCCGGCCTCCTCCTCCTCTTTTCCCCTCCGAGGAATCCTAGTTGGACTAGGATTGGAGGAGGAATCCTACTCCCAGAGGGAGTAGGACTCTCCTGCGCCTCCCCCCCTTGGCCGGCCAGCCTCCCCTCCTCTCCTCCTTTATATACGGAGGCAGGGGCACCTCTAAACACACAAGTTGACACAAGTTGATCCACGTGATCGATTCCTTAGCCGTGTGCGGTGCCCCCTGCCACCATATTCCTCGATAATACTGTAGCGGAGTTTAGGCGAAGCCCTGCTGCTGTAGTTCATCAAGATCGTCACCACGCCGTCGTGCTGACGAAACTCTTCCCCGACACTTTGCTGGATCGGAGTCCGGGGATCGTCATCGAGCTGAACGTGTGCTCGAACTCGGAGGTGCCGTAGTTTCGGTGCTTGATCGGTTGGATCGAGAAGACGTACGACTACTTCCTCTACATCGTGTCATCGCTTCCGCAGTCGGTCTGCGTTGGGTACATAGACAATACTCTCCCCTCATTGCTATGCATCACATGATCTTGCGTATGCGTAGGAAATTTTTTGAAATTACTATGTGACCCAACAAATATTTGAGTTACGAGTTTGGTCTTCAATTAAAACAATGTGGGATAGTTTCGCAGCTCACGCCACCTGGAACACCACAACGTTATGGTGTGTCCGAACGTCGTAACCGCACTTTATTGGATATTGTGCGATCTATGATGTCTCTTACTGATTTACCATTATCGTTTTGGGGTTATGCATTAGAGACAGCTGCATTCGCATTAAAAGGGCGCCATCTAAATCCGTTGAGACGACATCCTATGAACTATAGTTTAGAAGTAAACCTAAGCTGTCGTTTCTTAAAGTTTGGAGTTGCGATGCTTATATGAAAAAGGTTTTCAACCTGATAAGCTCGAACCCAAATCGGAGAAGTGCGTCTTCATAGAATACCCAAAGGAAACTGTTGGGTACTCCTTCTATCACAAATCCAAAGGCAAAACATTGGTTGCTAAGAATGGATCCTTTCTAGAGAAGGAGTTTCTCTCGAAAGAAGTGAGTGGGAGGAAAGTAGAACTTGATGAGGTAACTGTACCTGCTCCCTCATTTGAAAGTAGTTCATCACAGAAATCTGTTCCTGTGACTACTACACCAATTAGTGAGGAAGTTAATGATGATGATCATGAAACTTCAGATTAAGTTACTACAGAACCTCGTAGGTCTTACAGAGTAAGATCCGCACCAGAGTGGTACGGTAATCCTGTTCTGGAAGTTATGTTACTAGACCATGACGAACCTACGAACTATGAAGAAGCGATGGTGAGCCGAGATTCCGCAAAATGGCTTGAGGCCATGAGATCTGAGATAAGATCCATGTATGAAAACAAAGTATGGACTTTGATTGACTTGCCCAATGATCGGCGAGACATTGAGATTAAATGGATCTTCAAGAGGAAGACGGACGCTGATAGTGTTACTATCTACAAAGCTAGAATTGTCGCAAAAGGTTTTCGACAAGTTCAAGGTGTTGACTACGATGAGAGTTTTTCACTCATATCTATGCTTAAGTCTGTCTGAATCATGTTAGCAATTGCCACATTTTATGAAATCTGGCAGATGGATGTCAAAACTGCATTCCTTAATGGATTTTTTTAAAAAGAAGAGTTGTATATGATGCAACCAGAAGGTTTTGTCGATCCGAAAGGTGCTAACAAAATGTGCAAGCTCCAGCGATCCATCAATGGACTGGTGCAAGCATCTCGGAGTTGGAATATACGCTTTGATAAGTTGATCAAAGCATATAGTTTTAATACAGACTTGCGGTGAAGCCTGTATTTACAAGAAAGTGAGTTGAGCACTACAACATTTCTGATAAGTATATGTGAATGACATATTGTTGATCGAAATAATGTAGAATTTTTCTGGAAAGCATAAAGGAGTGTTTGAAAGGAGTTTTTCAAAGAAAGACTTTGGTGAAGCTGCTTACACATTGAGCATCAAGATCTATAGAGATAGATCAAGACGCTTGATAAGATTTTTCAATGAGTACATACCTTGACAAGATTTTGAAGTAGTTCAAAATGGAACAGTCAAAGAAAGAGTTCTTGCCTGTGTTGCAAGGTGTGAAGTTGAGTAAGACTCAAAACCCGACCATGGCAGAAAATAGAAAAGAATGAACAGTCATTCCCTATGCCTCAGTCATAGGTTCTATAAAGTATGCTATGTTGTGTACTAGACCTATTGTATACCTTGCTCTGAGTTTGGCAAAGAAATACAATTTTGATCTAAGAGTAGATCACTAGACAACGGTGAAGAATATCCTTAGGGAGGACTAAGGAGATGTTTCTCGATTATGGAGGTGATAAAAGAGTTCGTTGTAAAAGTTACATCGGTGCAAACTTTTACACTGATCCAGATGACTCTAAGTCTCAATCTGGATACATATTGAAAGTGGGAGCAATTAGCTAGAGTAGCTCCATGCAGAGTATTGAAGACATAAGAATATTCGCAAAATACATACGGCTCTGTATGTAACAGACCCGTTGACTAAATTTCTCTCACGAGCAAAACATGATCATACCTTAGTACTCTTTTGGGTGTTAATCACATAGCAATGTGAGCTAGATTATTGACTCTAGTAAACCCTTTGGGTGTTGATCACATGACGATGTGAACTATGGGTATTAATCACATACAGATGTGAATATTGGTGTTGAATCATATGCTGATGTGAACTAGATTATTGACTCTAGTGCAAGTGGGAGACTGAAGGAAATATGGCCTAGAGGCAATAATAAAGTTATTATTTATTTCCTTATTTCATGATAAATGTTTATTATTCATGCTAGAATTGTATTAACCGGAAACATGATACATGTGTGAATACATAGACAAACATAGTGTCACTAGTATGCCTCTACTTGACTAGCTCGTGAATCAAAGATGGTTAAGTTTCCTAGCCATGGACAAAACAATTGTCATTTGATTAACGGGATCACATCATTAGGAGAATGATGTGATTGACTTGACCCATTCCGTTAGCTTAGCACACGATCGTGTAGTATGTTGCTACTGCTTTCTTCATGACTTATACATGTTCCTGTGACTATGAGATTATGCAACTCCCGTTTACCAGAGGAACACTTTGTGTGCTACCAAACGTCACAACGTAACTGGGTGATTATAAAGGTGCTCTACAGGTGTCTCCGAAGGTACATGTTGGGTTGGCGTATTTCGAGATTAGGTTTTGTCACTCCGATTGTCGGAGAGGTATCTCTGGGCCCTCTCGGTAATACACATCACTTAAGCCTTGCAAGCATTGCAACTAATGAGTTAGTTGTGGGATGATGTATTACGGAACGAGTAAAGAGACTTGTCGGTAACGAGATTGAACTAGGTATTGGATACCGACGATCGAATCTTGGGCAAGTAACATACCGATGACAAAGGGGACAACGTATGTTGTTATGCGGTTTGACCGATAAAGATCTTCATAGAATATGTAGGAACCAATATGAACATCCAGGTTCCGCTATTGGTTATTGACCGAGAATAGTTCTAGGTCATGTGTACATAGTTCTCGAACCCGTAGGGTCCGCACGCTTAACGTTACGATGACAGTTTTATTATGAGTTTATAAGTTTTGATTTACCGAAGGTTGTTCGGATTACCGAATGTGATCATGGACATGACGAGGAGTCTCGAAATGGTCGAGACATAAAGATTGATATACTGGACGGATATATTTGGACACCAGAAAGGTTCCAGATGAGATTGGGACTATACCGGAGTTCCGGGAGGTTACCGGAACCCCCCGGTAAGTATATGGGCCTTATTGGGCCTTAGTGGAAGGGAGGGAGAAGGAGCAAAGGAGGGGGCGCGCCCCCCCAAGCCCAATCCGAATTGGGAGGGGGGCCGGCCCCCCCTTTCCTTCTTCCCTCCGCTCTCTTCCTTCCCTCTCCTACTCCTAATAGTAAAGGGGGGCCAAACCTACTTGGAGTAGGTTTGCCCCCCCTAGGGCGCGCCTCCCCTCTTGGCCGGCCCCCTCCTCCTCTCCCCCTTTATATATGGAGGAGGGGGGCACCCCATGGACACACAAGTTGATCTACGGATCGTTCCTTAGCCGTGTGCGGTGCCCCCCCACCATATTCCACCTCGGTCATATCGTCGCGGAGTTTAGGCGAAACCCTACGCCGGTAGAACATCATCATCGTCACCACGCCGTCGTGCTGACGGAACTCATCCCCGACGCTTTGCTGGATTGGAGCCCGGGGAACGTCACCGAGCTGAACGTGTGCTGAACACGGAGGTGCCGTACGTTCGGTGCTTGGATCGGTCGAATCGTGAAGACGTACGACTTCATCAACCGCGTTGTCATAACGCTTCCGCTTACGGTCTACGAGGGTACGTGGACATCACTCTCCCCTCTCGTTGCTATACCATCACCATGATCTTGCGTGTGCGTAGGAAAATTTTGAAATTACTACGTTCCCCAACAGTAAGATGATGATGCATTTTCATTCAGTCTTTCTATTCAGTCTTTCTATTTGTACTACTTGTTTGTTGTGAAGCTAAGATGATGATGCTATTTTCTTATATGGTGAAGATATACTCTAGTTCTGTTTGTGTTGTGTCACTCTGTTTTTCAAACGTATTTATTTGAGCCAAAGTCACTTGGAGGCCCAACGTATTTCAGTGTGTGTCCTCTGTAAACGAGGCATTTGACTTGATTGATCCTGGAAGGCAACGTATTTTGCAATCCATCTTCGTAGGAAGGAGTATGACAAGAACATCGGTTAGATACATGGGCTACTATGGATGAAAGTGTGGTATTTATACTCTGCCTTCGACAGAGCAGAGAAGCCAAATACTTGAAACTATTATCTGGTAGGAGATTTATTTTAACAAGATAGAAGAAAACACCCAAGATGATAGGTAATAATACATTCATGTCTAAGACCATCGAGTGGTTGAACCGTATGCGGTGTGCCTATATATGCCTGTATATATTGCCCGTGGTTCGCCTAAGACACGACGAAATCACCATATGTGACTGAAAATATGGAGAAGAACCAGAGGCTTCTTGAGAGAAACCAGACAAACATTAAGTGAAATTAATTAGATTGTGTGTATAGTAGTACTACTAGTTTTTGTTGGTGAACCATACGACATTAAGTGAAATTAAGTAGAAATTATAGTAGTTTCAGTTTCACAAATCAAGTTTCAGTTTCACAACCAGCTCAACACTAGCTACATACTACTGCCCAATACTATCTCTTTAGAGGGTATAGTGCTTTCTTTTCTTATCTTAAAACATGCTACAAGGGGCAAAGCATGGATGGTTGCCTTTCGGGTGCATCATCCCACTAACCCGGCCCGGCTGATTGCCTTTCGTGTGCGAATCAGCCACGCGACATGTTTGATCGACCGTGCCGATCCTTGTGCTTGCTGGGTTGGATATGGATGATGACTAGATGCCAGCTGCGCACTTCTTCTTCTGGTCTGACCTGCATCGCCATTAATTAGTGTTAACTGTACTAGTATAATCAACTTCAAAGAGTGTCACACTCAGTTCAGCATCTGGCAGACCAAGTGGCACTATCAACTTGTCTTTATCTCCATTTTTCTTGAGCACACACCTATCATGTATCATGTATGTAGTAGCAACATGCTGATGGGGAGGTGTAGTAGGATCATGACAAAATGTGTTGCTATCTTATTCCAAGATGCACATTTTCTCTCAAACTGACATGTTCTTAATATGGACTCTGTTTGATGATAGAGGTGTAGCAGGATCATGACAAAATCAGTTGTTATCTTATTCCAAGATGCACATTTCCTCTGAAACTGACTGAACTGTTCTTAATTTTGCAGGTAGAGGGCAAGATAATTTGTTGGTTGTTTGCTGTCATGTTGTTATTACTTCCATTAGGGCATCTATTGGTTCATTAACCTTTCTAACATCTGCATATTTTAGGTTTCCGAGGAGGTAAAGGAAGTGAAGTTCAGACAGTGCAGCAGCAGCAACACCTTCAAGGTGAGAAATATGTTCCTATTTATCTTTTTTTGCTCAAGTTCTTCAGTACATCATATAATATAGAGAAGTGCAGATCAAGCGGTGCAATCATATACATCTGCCACTTAAGTCATCCTTCCCTTTAAGCAGAGTGATGCCTTTCAATGTCACAGAATAATGTTTGTTGCAAGAACATTCTACTCTTAGTGTTCGTTTGTTTACTGCATAAAAATATATAGTTTTGCTGCTGTTATGCCTGTATTCACTGCTGCTGCTGCTGTACTTGTGATGATGTTGTAGGTACCCCGAGAGGCCCTTGAGTTTGCCAGAATGTCGATTAACTTCCGTTCCGGCAAATTCGGGTACTCCATATGTCCTATTTTCAGCAAAGGTAATGCTGAAATTTTCCGTGAATTTTAGCATTACTTTGCTAAAAATAGGACATATGGGGTACTTGCGACTAATGCCTGTTATCATGCATGTTTTATGATCTGTTGTAAGGGTACTAATTGGTCTCTTCTGCTGCTTATCAGAGATGGCGGGAAGCAGCCACCACCGATCTGCGACACCGCAGTACGAGTTGGATGCTTCCGAGTTCTTCACTATCATACTTGAGGCTTCAGTATCATCCATGAGTAGGTATATAAAACGAGAGATCTCCCCTTCACCATCTCATTATGATATCTGTTGTTTGCTACATCACTCTTTGTCCCAAACTGCAGAGGTTGCCTGACAGTTTTATGAACGTGCTGATGGGTGAAGATCCTCCAAATAATGTGAAGCTGCGACAGGCCAGCAGCGGGTTCCGCAGGCAGTGGGATGTGCAGTTGGTGATTAAGAACGGCCACATGTACTTGTATCATGGATGGGAGAAGTTCTACCGTGCCTACGACCTGCAGCTGGGGTACTTCCTTCTCTTCAGGTACGACGACGACGCCAACATGCTCATCGTGAAGGTGTTCAACAAGACTATGTGTCGCATGCGCTACGCTGCCGATGATGATGCCGGTACGTTCTGCCTCTTCTTATTCCTCTACATTTGGCTTTGTCTCACATCGATTGTTAACGGTCATTGTTGCATTTTGGACAGGTAATGGGAGCAGCAGCAGCGACACTGGCTACAGCCAAAGCAGCAGCGACTATGGCTGTAGCGAAAGCAGCAGCGATTCTAGCTGTAGCGAAAGCAGCAGCGATTCTGGCAGCAGCATAGACAACAAGAAGGATGATCCGGACTGGAGTGCGGGAGAAGAGGAGCAGAGTGAGGATGAGGAGCTGCAGGATGACGATGGACATCAGTATGAGGATGACCTAGCGCTGGTGGTGGCTGACCAAGGGCAAGAGATGGTGGTGGCTGACCATGGGCAAGAGATGGAGGTGGCTGAGGATGACCTAGCGATGGTCGTGCCTGAAGGTGGCCTCGCGATGGTGGTGGTGCCTGACAATGACCACGCACCGGTGGTGGCGCCAGCGGTCCCACAGCTGGGCGACATGACCACACCAATTGTGGTAGAAGACTACATCCCACTGCCTCCACTGCCTCCACCGCCTCGCCGCTCTAGGCGCATCAGGGAGAGGAAGGAGAAGAAGGAGAAGAACAATGCATGAGAACTGAACTTTGTCAGGTATGTCAGATCTCCTATAGGTTAGCTATCCAAAATGATATATATATATATACTTAGTTACCTATGTTATCTCTAATATGCTTAGTCTCCTATAGGTTAGCTTCATTTTTACCTAAGTTGGCTCTAATATACTAACTTAGAGCTTATATGCTTAGTTTCCTATAGGTTAGCTCCAAAATAACTTATGTTAGCACAAAATGATCAAGTTTACATAATAAGCTTATAGTCTTTTTCTTATTCTTCTTCTTTTCCAAAATGACATAGGTTAGCTTCATTTTACCTAAGTTGGCTCTAATATACTAACTAAGAGCTTATATGCTTAGTTTCCTATAGGTTAGCTCCAAAATAAATTATGTTAGCACAAAATGATCAAGTTTACATAATAAGCTTATAGTCTTTTTCTTCTTCTTCTTCTTCTTTTCCAAAATGACATAGGTTAGCTTCATTTTACCTAAGTTGGCTCTAATATACGAACTTAGAGCTTATATGCTTAGTTTCCTATAGGTTAGCTCCAATAACTTACGTTAGCACAAAATGATCAAGTTTACATAATAACTTATAGTCTTCTTCTTATTCTTCTTCTTTTCCAAAACTCTTCTTATTCTTCTTCTAGTGTTCTTCTTCTTCTAGTATTCTTCTAGTCTTCTTCTTTTTCTTCTTCTAACTTCTTGTTTATCATTTTGCAGATTTGATTTAATTGACGGAAGCTTGCGTGGATGGAGTGCTTCTTTTCCATTTGTGTTCTTATTTTGTATCAATGTGAAACTTTTGTGAATTGATGGATAACGGTGTTGGATGAACAATGTGAAACTTTTGTAAACTATGTGTTGGCTATGTATGTATATATGATGAAACTTGTGTGTTGGATATGATTGTTATATGGATGCTTGTTGTATATATATGTGTTGAATATCTCATATGTGAAATAGTGACCTGAGATTAAGAAAAACCAAAAAAAAATTAAAAAAAATTGTTACTAATGGCGCACTACCATGTGGTGCGCTATAAGTATAGCAGATAATAGTGGCGCACTGTGGGCAATACTAATGGCGCACTACATGGTGCGCCATTAGAATACCAGATTCTAATGGCGCACATGTGGTGCGCCATTAGAAAAAAATTCTAATGGCGTGATGCTAGTGGCGCACCAGCAGTGCGCCATTAGAAGGCAAAACTGATGCGCCACTAGCATGCCTTTTCCTAGTAGTGGGAGGCGCCCCCTCCCCCAGGGTTCCCAACCCTAGGCGCAGAGGGGGCCCCGGGGGGGGGGGGGGCTCACCAGCCCATCAGGGGCTGGTTCCCCTCCCACTTCAACCCATGGGGCCCTTTGGGATAGGTGGTCCCACCCGGTGGACCCCCAGGACCCTTCCGGTGGTCCTGGTACAATACCGGTGGACCCCGAAACTTTCCCGATGGCCGAAACTCGACTTCCCATATATAGTTCTTTACCTCCGGACCATTCCGGAACTCCTCATGACGTTCGGGATCTCATCCGGGACTCCGAACAACTTTCGGTTTGCTGCATACTCATATTCATACAACCCTAGCGTCACCGAACCTTAAGTGTGTAGACCCTACGGGTTCGGGAGACATGTAGACATGACCGAGACGGCTCTCCGGTCAATAACCAACAGCGGGATCTGGATACCCATGTTGGCTCCCACATGCTCCTCGATGATCTCATCGGATGAACCACGATGTCGAGGATTTAAGCAACCCCGTATACAATTCCCTTTGTCAATCGGTATGTTACTTGCCCGAGATTCGATCGTCGGTATCCCAATACCTTGTTCAATCTCGTTACTGGCAAGTCACTTTACTCCTACCGTAATGCATGATCCCGTGACCAAACACTTGGTCACTTTGAGCTCATTATGATGATGCATTACCGAGTGGGCCCAGAGATACCTCTCCGTCATACGGAGTGACAAATCCTAGTCTCGATCCGTGTCAACCCAACAGACACTTTCGGAGATACCTGTAGTGCACCTTTATAGTCACCCAGTTACGTTGTGACGTTTGATACACCAAAAGCACTCCTACGGTATCCGGGAGTTACACGATCTCATGGTCTAAGGAAAAGATACTTGACATTGGAAAAGCTCTAGCAAAACGAACTACACGATCTTGTGCTATGCTTAGGATTGGGTCTTGTCCATCACATCATTCTCCTAATGATGTGATCCCGTTATCAACGACATCTAATGTCCATAGTCAGGAAACCATGACTATCTGTTGATCAATGAGCTAGTCAACTAGAGGCTTACTAGGAACATATTATGGTCTATGTATTCACACGTGTATTACGATTTCCGGATAATACAATTATAGCATGAATAAAGACAATTATCATGAACAAGGAAATATAATAATAATCCTTTTAGTATTGCCTCTAGGGCATATTTCCAACAGTGCGGGCATCACCCGGTTGAAGGATAGCGTTTTCCTTACAAATATAAGAGGTTCTAACTTTTCTCCGAATCAAATCTATATAGACACATTTTATTGTTTTGTTTACTCATTTCAATCTGTATGTAGTCCATATTGAAATATCCAAACCATCTTATATTTGTGAATGGAGGGTGTAGTTCATAAATATTTTTTATAGATTTGTTTCTTCAAAATTGTTCTAAAACATCATACGTATTACCGAATTGATAAAATATATCCGTACATTTTTCCAAAAAGATTCTTGAATTTTAAAAGGTATTCTCAAAATTTTAAAAATGTTCAGGAACATTAATCAAATGTGTGTGTAATGTGAACTACACTTTTTGAAATAAAGAAAACACGAAAAAGAAACAAAAAAAGGGGGAAACAAGAAATAAAAAAGAAAAGCCATGAAGAAAACCGGTGGAAGAAAAGAAATCAAAAGAAAAACACCCAACACAAGTAGTAAGTAGTAACTGAGAAAATGGTAAAAACAGACATTACAAACTGTAGGAAAAGTCGTTCGGGAGAAATCACTCGATCGTGTCCCTTGCCTTCTATTGGGCTTGAGAAGGCGAGCTCGTCGTCTTGCCGTGGCAGCCGGCTCCATCGATCTCACCCACCCTCACCGCGTGCTGCAGGGATGACGCACCCCCCGAGCGCGATCTCCAGGTGCAGCTAGCTTCCTCGGCTCCACCAGATTCCTAGCACATACACACACGACACGATGAAAGAAACAAATCAATTATGCCGGATACTTCCAGAGATTTGAGATGCTAGCCAACATACTTGAAGGCGAGGAAGACCAGGCACTGCACCCTGAACTGCCTCAGCTGCCGTGCCGCGGCAGGGCGAGTCGATGAAGGAAGCATCTCTGCTTGGCTGTGCTCGGTGTTATTGATGTTTGCGTTGCCTTCCCTCCCTCCCTCCCTGGATCTGCAACCGTAGTAATGTACTCCCTCCGTCCCATAATATATAAGAGCGTTTTTGACACACAGGCGGATGGAGAAGACTACAAGATCTGTCAATGAATCAACACGATTTGCCGGGACAGTGACATGTGGAGCAGCCAAATAAAAGACCAAAACTGCCAACCTGAATAGAGTCTCTTCTCATTGGCATGCACTATAAGCATTTGCATCAACAGCAATGCAGATCTATGGAGCGCCAAGTGCTGACACTGACAGGATAGGTATGGTTGATTACATGAACCAACAACAGATAAACACCAAGTTGACGTCCTCGGTGTTAAGCAGGTCATTGCGCAGCTATTCAAGGAGATATGCGATCGGCTTAGAGATAGACTTGGTAGTTAGCTCTTATATCTATCTATTGTAACCATCTCTATCTCTTTCTCTCCAAGATTGTAATCTCCTGTAATATCTCAACCTCTTTTGTATGCGCATCAGGGTTACTGCGCCCCTGCCTATAAACACGTAGCCATCTCCTCCAACGAGGGTAAAACGTTTCTGCATCTCGCACATGGTAAACAGAGCCTTCCTACTTCCTATATATCTAGCTTCTCCCGATTTCCAATCGTGCCCTACACCATGTCTTCCTCCTCAGGCGCATCTCACCCTAGCCTCAATGGGCAGGTCATTGAGAAACTCTCCCGCATGAACTACATGCTATGGCGCACACAGATCACGCCGCAGTTGCGTGGCGCCAGTGTCTTCAACTATGTTGACGGCACCTCGCCAGAGCCGGCCAAGCTTCTCGCCGCCAAGGACAAGGACGACAAGGAGACATTCGAGCCCAGCCCTCTCCACCCAATCTGAGTCAGGGAGGACCAGCAGGTGCTCGGTTATCTGCTGAGCAACCTCTCCAAGGAGGTGCTCGTCATGGTGACCACAGTCACCACGGCGCAGGCGCTCTGGACGACGCTGGCGGGCATGTACTCGTCGCAGTCGCTGAGCCGCGTCAACAACATCCGCACCTCCCTCATCAACGCGCAGAAGGGCAACCAGAATGCCGCCGCCTACTTCGCCTCCATGCGCGGCCTCGCGGACGAGCTCGCCGCCGCCGGCAAACCGATCCAGGATGACGAGCTCATCTCGTATATTCTTCATGGGCTGGATCTGGAGTACCAGCCCCTCGTCTCGGTCCTCGACGCCCGCGTCACACCATCCTCCCTTGATGAAAGCTTCTCCATGCTCAGCAACTTCGAACAGCGCATGGCGCAGTTCCACGGGTCGGGCAGTGGTGGCTTCAAATATTCAGCAAACGTTGCCACCCGTGGGCGCGGTGGTGGCTCTCGCTATCGTGCTCCTTACCGTGGAAAGGGGATGTTAGGTGGTGCACGCCCCACTGGTGGCGGCGGAGGCGACCGATCTGGCAACAAAGGTCGCCGCGGTGGCGGCTCTGGCAGGACCCATCCCGACGCTCCGCGGTGCTAGATCTGCGGCAAACCTGGTCACACTCCCAGGGATTGCTGGTACCGCTATGACGAGGACTAGTAAGATTCTCAAGATGATGAAAAGGTTGCGGCGGCGGCAGATGGCTCCTACGACATCGACACTAACTGGTACCTCGACAACAGCGCCACCAACCATCTCACCGGTGAGCTGGAAAAAGTGACTCTCCGTGAGAAGTACCACGACAAGGATCAAATTCACACTGCCGACAATGCAAGTATGAGGATCAGTCATGTTGGTCATTCAGTTATACATACCCCTCATCGTAAAATACACCTTAGGAAAATCTTACATGTCCCTAGTGCTCATAAGAATCTTCTTTCTGTTCATAGAATAGCCATTGATAATCATGTCTTCCTTGAGTTTCATCCTTTCTTCTTTTTGATCAAGGATCAGGTCTCGAAGAAAGTACTCTATCGAGGTAGATGTGTTCGAGGGCTTTACCCGTTGCTTCCAGAGTTTACAAGATTCAATAAACAAGTCTACAGTGCCATCAAATTATCATCCACATGATGGCATGATCGCTTAGGACATGCTTCTTTTCATTTGGTTGAACGCTTGCTTAGAAAGAATAAGCTCCCATTTGTTGGAGAGCGTAATACTGAAACTATTTGTGATTCTTTCCAAAGAGCAAAATGTCATTAATTGCCATACCTTATTTCTACTAGTGTTTCTACTCAACCTTTGCAATTAATCTTCTCAGATGTTTGGGGCCCCGCCCCCAGTTTTGTTGGTAGACACATGTATTATGTAAGTTTCATCGATGACTACAGTAAATTCTCTTGGATCTATCTTCTTAAGAAAAGATCCGATGTTTTCCAAGTGTTTCAGAACTTCCAAGCGTTAGTAGAACGCAAGTTTGATTGTACGATCATTGCTATCCAATCGGACTGGGGAGGGGAATACGAAAAGTTAAATTCCTTTTTCCAAACTCTTGGCATTTCACACCACGTGTCATGTCCACACGCTCACCAATAAAACGGATCGTCTGAGCGCAAGCATGGCCATATCGTTTAAGTTGGTCTTGCTCTTCTAGCCGGTGCTTCTATGCCCCTTAAGTTTTGGGACGAAGCCTTTTTGATCGCCATGCATATTATTAACATGCTTCCTAGTCGTGTCATACACAACGAAACTCCCATGGAACGACTTCTCAACATCAAGCTAGACTACAAGTCTCTTCGCGTCTTTGGTTGTGCTTGCTGGCCGAATCTCCGCCCCTATAACAATTGGAAGCTTATGTTTAGGTCAAAACAATGTGTATTTCTTGGGTACAATGCCCACCACAAAGGTGTTAAATGCCTTGACGTTGCCACTGGTCGTGTTTATATATCCCATGATGTGGTCTTCGACGAAACAAAGTTTCCTTTTTCTGATCTACATCCAAACGCCGGAGCTCTTCTTCGCAAAGAAATCCTCCTCTTGTCTCCTCATCTCACCGGCATCGATCAAGGGGGTAATAACTGTGGTGATCAACTATTGACTAATCCCATGTATGAGCCTTGTGATGACGCAGGAGAACATGCAGAAAAAAACCGATGCCAAAATGATGAAGAGATCACCTCAACACAGCCATATCGCATGTGTCCAGGCGCAGGGAGCAAATCCTCCCTGGGATCCACGCCGTCAAATGTGCCAGGCGCATCGTCTTCGGGATTAGTGCCTACAGGTGCACCGGGCGGGCCAGGGTGATCCGACTCAGAGTCCGCGCCAGATTCCTCGTCAGGTGCGGTCGGGTGCTCGGGTGGGGGCGGCTCCCGCATCGACACGCGGTAGCACACAACTAGGGGCAACACCTCTCCCACTCCGCACCAACCGGATGCTGCCACCTGGCGTCCCGCGGCTGGCTCCACCGGGACAAGGTTCCCGGTCTAGTCGATTTGCTACAAGCGGCGCGAAGCAGCCCACTTGATAGGCGCGCACTACTGGAATCAGCTACTTTGCCATCTGCCAGCTCTTTGCCCTCAGCTACCGAAAAGCAGACGGCAAAGAAACGGCAGATGACAAAGAAGCTCTTTGCCATCGGCCGGCTCGTCAGCTGGCTGATGGCAAAGAGAGAGGTGGCCCCCATCCCCCCGCCATTTAGAAAAAGCTTAACACCCCACCTCTTTGTCGTCTGCTAGCAGACGACAAAAAGAGATAAAGGCGGACGGCAAAGAGCAAAGTAACTAACGGCCGCCACCCCCCGCCCGTTACTCTCTCTTCTCTCCCTCTCTCCTCCCCGACGCCCCGCCACTAGCTAGATCCCCACCCACCGCCGCCCCCGCCGCCCGGCACCGCCCCGCCCCCGGCGCCGCCCCCGCCCCCCGGCGCCGCCCCACCCCGCTGCCCGGCGCCGCCCCCGCCGCCCAGCGCCGCCCTCGCCCCCGCACCCGCTTGGCCCGTCGCCCCACCACCCCTCCGCCCCCACCCCACCCGAGGACGCCCCGTAGCCCCACCACCCCTCCGCCCCCGCCGCCCGGCGCCGCCCCTGCTTGCCCCGTCGCTCCACCACCCCTCCGCCCCCACCCCACCCGTCGACGCCTCGTCTCCCCGCCACCCACCGCCCGGTGCCCCCCCGCCACCGCCCCTGCCGACCGTCCCATTGCTCCGGTGAGGGACTACTTCTTTTTTCTTCTTCTGTTTTTTCATTTTTTCGCTGTTTAATTGTTAGTGCTAGATTGTGTTAGTGTTAGTGTTAGAAAAGAATTAGAAGAAGTAGAAGAAGTAGAAGTAGTAGAAGAAGTAGAACAAGAAGAAAAGAAAAGAAGTAGAAAAAAGATGAAAAAAGAAAAAGAAGAAAAGAAGTAGTAGAAGAAGAAAGGAAGAAAAGAAAAGAAGTAGAAAAAAGATGAAAAATAAGAAGAAGAAAAGAAGTAGAAGAAGTAGAAGAAGAAGAAAAGAAGAAACGAAAAGAAGTAAAAAAGTAGAAAAAAGATGAAAGAAGAAGAAGAAGAAGAAGAAAGGAAAGAAGAAGAAGAAGAGAAAGAAAGAAGAAGAAGGATAGAAGGAAACACCCCGACCCCCTGACCCCCCTGACCCCGACACCCCGACCCCGACACCCCGACCCCGACACCACACCCTGACCCAGACACGACACCCAGACACACCGACACCCGACCCCCCCGACCCCGAAACAGCACCCTGACCCCGACACGGCACCCCGACACCGACACGACACCCCGATCCCCGACACCTCCCGAAAAGGTGTTCTTTGGCCTTCCAGAGGCCGACGGGGTCATATATTTGTGAATTATTAGTTAGGTCATATATTTTTCGATTTTGTTATGAAAAACATCATATATAATTGTGTTGATCAGGTAGATTTAAATGTGCAGTTGTTTCATCGCTGCAAGGTTTGGTGTTCGACGACCTCGCCGTGTGTTTGATGAGCTCTGCCCCTTCGTTCGAGGTTTGATGATTATGCATTTATTGATGATACTGATCGAGATTATTAGTAGTGTCAGGTAATCAATTTTTTTATGTTGTACTTGATGATAATACACTTAAGTGATATACATATTTTTATTCATGTCAGTATTTTTTTATGTTGTACTAATTTCGTTTACTCTTTGTCATGGCAGGTGTTGAAAGATGGAAGGAGAGCCGACTGAGGCCAAGGACAAACGTGCCCAAATTGAAGGTGTGCCACACCATCAAGGTAGCTCCAGCTTATATCAGTTCGGGCGGAACTGGGTATGTGGTTTGCTTCATGATTAATGCAATTCATTCATCATGCTAGCTTGAGCCCTTTAATTACTTATTTACTTTGTTTTTCTCTTTCAGGCATGCTACAATAAGACGGATAAGGTGCTAGAGGGGTACGACCTGTATGCCATGGCCCACACTGCCTCTTACAAGAAAGTCAAGGGGAAGGCGAGGAAAGGGGAGGACTTTAACCCAAGCCAGATTCCCATTGATCCAGAGCAGATGATGATATCTAATGGCGGGAGGTCCCGTGGCTCCATAGCCATTGATCCAGAGATTGCTCCTGAGACCACGGTGAGTTTAATTTGAATGGACGTTACTTGCTAGTCTTAACATTTGAGTGTCATCATGCTAACGAAACATTGGAAATGATCTTTGGTGCAGCGTAATTCCAGACAAGCATCACACGATCCTTCTCCAGCTACTGGCACGAGCCAGCCCGCTCCTACACCTCCATGATCACGGTAAGTTTCTCTAGTTTTTTGCTTAACAAATGCATAAAGACCTAGACTTAGCTTTATTTCCTCCAATATGCTTACCTTAATGACCTAGAGTTAGCTTCTTTTCCTCCAAAATGACTTAATAAGCTTACTGACCTCCAAAACCAGCCATTTTACCTAACTTAGCTCTAAAACAATCTATACTAAGCTTTGTTTCCTCCAAAATGACCTAAGTTAGTTATAATATGCTTAGTTAACTAGGTTTGCTCAATAATGACATGTACTTAGATTACTTATGTAAAAAAATGGCATAATTAGCTTAGTTAGCTCATAAACGATCCATTTTACCTAAGTTAGCTCTAAAATGACCCATTTTACCTTAGTTAGCTCATAAATGATCCATTTTACCAAAGTTAGCTTTAAAATGACCCATTTTACCTAGATTATCTCCAAAATGATCCATTTTACCTAGATTATCTCCAAAATGATCCATTTTACCTACGTTAGCTCTAAAATGACCCATTTTACCTATGTTAGCTCCAATATGACCCATTTTACCTACGTTAGCTCTAAAATGACCCATTTTACCTACGTTAGCTCCAACATGACCCATTTTACCTACGTTAGCTCCAAAATGACCCATTTTACGTACGTTAGCTCCAAAATGACCCATCTTACCTACGTTACCTCTAAAATGATGCATTTTACCTAAGTTAGCTCATAAACGATCCATTTCACCTAAGTTACCTCACAAACGATGACGTGCTTCTTCTTCTAGTCACCTTTTCCTAACTTTCTTATTTGCCATTTTGCAGATTTCATTCACTTCTCGGAAGCTAGCTTGCTATGATGGAGTGCTTGTTTTTTATTTCATTCTCTTCTAGTATTCTTCCAGCTTGCTACGATGGAACTTGCTATCTTGATGAAACTTTGCATTGTAATATGTATGTGCAACTTCCTAATGGTTGAAACTTATGTGTATGTGCAACTTGCTATGTATGAATGGATGGAACTATATATGTATGTACGATGAAACTTATGTGCTGGATATGTGATATGTTTGCTGTTAAATAGCCCTGTGAAATATATCTATATATGTCATATATATTTGCTGTGAAAATTGTTGGATTTCAAATAAACAGAAAAAAGAGCCAATATAAAGGCTCTTTGCCGTCTGCCACCGACGGCAACAGGCTCTTTGCCGTCAGCCGCGGACGGCAAAGAAGCCACGTGGCAGCCAACTGTGCTTCCTGGGAGCTGACCCATTTGGTCAGTTTGCCTACAGTGGCAGACGACAAAGAGTAAACAATTTTGCCTTCAGCGGCGGACGGCAAAGGACTACCGTGTAGTGACGTCTAGCTGACATCATACGACAGACGTTAAAGGCAGGACAAATTTTGCCGTCAGCGGCGGATGGCAAAGGCCTGTCGTTAGCCACCTAACAGACTAACAACGCAATTTTTGCCGTCTGCTTTCTTTGCCGTCCGCTGCTGATGGCAAAGGCTCGTTTGCTGCCAGCCGCCAAAAGCATACGGCAAAGTAGCTCTTTGCCGGATCTTACGTTGCTGGAGCCTTTTGCCGTCTGCGGCGGACGACAAAGACCTTTGCCGTCCGCCGGGGCAGACGGCAAAGTAGCTGATTCCTGTAGTGGCGGGGAGAGGCGCAGAACCCCGCGTGGATGCACCATCATGCGGCAATGGTGAGGCATGCAGGGCAGGATTCTCTGTGGCCGTTGCGCCCTGCAGAACTCCTCCGGCTGCCACAGAAGATCAAGCTCAGGTCGATCCCGCTGGCGCTGCACCAGAATCTGCCTTGGGATCCGCTGCAATAGCAGATTTTGTGCCTGTCACGGGATCTTCTGTGGCACAAGCTTTAGCAGCATCGTCTCAACACCGTACATGACTAAAAAAAGGGGTAATCCAACCTATTAATTATAAGCATGTAACCAAGTATGGGATGGTTTGTTCTACAGGTGAACCTGGTGAACCACACACACTTGAAGAGGCACTTGGTGATGATAGATGGAAAAAGGCCATGGACGAAGAGTATATGGCATTACAGAAAAATAAGACTTGTCATTTTGTTCCCCCACAACAAGGTAAAAACCTCATTGACTGCAAGTGGGTATTCACAATTAAAAGAAAATCTGATGGAACTATTGATCGCTATAAGACAAGACTTGTTGCAAAAGACATTAAACATCGTTATGGTATAGACTATGAGGACACTTTTAGTCCTGTTGTAAAATTTGTCACCATTCGCCTGGTTTTGTCTATTCACTAGTAGAAAAAGGACCTAATATGAGACACATTCGAACGGCTATGCATTAATGCTGGTTCGTGTTGAACCTTTAGTACCGGTTCGTGCCACGAACCGGTACTAAAGGGTTGGTGGCAGGCTGGCGTCAGGCCGGGGCCCCATGAGCCCCTTTAGTCCCGGTTCGTGGCACAAACCGGTACTATAGGGCTAACCTTTAGTACCGGTTTGTGCCACGAACCGAGACTAAAGGGGTCTGACCTATAGTCCTGTTTGGAGACACAAACCGGGACTAAAGGGCCCATTTTCAAACTCTACCCCTCCCCCCCCCTGTGGATCGCCTTTTCAGTTTTGTAAAAAGCAAAAGAAAATGATAAAAATTTCAAAAATTAAAATCCTTCGAGATATAGTTATGTTACTACATCTACTAGTTAGGAAAATTAAAAAACTTAAATTTGGACATGAAAATGTAAAACGACCATATCTTTTGCATACGATGTCGAAAAAAACGCATAATATATCAAAAAAATCAGCACGAAAATCCGCATCCGATTTTGAGTGCCTATGGCCTATTTGCAATTTTTTTAGAATCCTCAAATTCTAAATGGAAAAAAGGATATGCTCAAATTTCAGTTTTTTAATTTTCATTAAATCTGGTCAAATTGTGGTCAAACTTATTATTCAAAAAATATTAGTGTTAATAAATAATTAATTTAGTTTTTTGACTTTTGGTCAAACTGTGGTCAAACTATGGTCAAATCTGGTCAAACTGTGGTCAAACTATGGTCAAACTACTAATTCAAGAAATATTTCAGTAACTAAATAATAATTGTTTTTTAGAATAATAGTTTCAAACTAAAACGGTGAAACATGTGACTTCATGCTCAAGCTAAATTCCTGAGGGTTAATAGGATTGACAGCTTACTATTGTCAGGTAAACAACACGTGCAGACTTGAAAACTAGGGGGAATAGAACTCAGAAGTTAAGCATGCTCAGGCTGGAGCAGTGAGAGGATGGGTGACCGGCCGGGAAGTTAGACGATTTGGAATGATGAGGGGTGATTAGAGCATTGATGAGCGGTGATTAGAGACAAAATCGTCAAATAATTCAGAAATCGGAAAACCGGAAAAAATCAAAAAAAAATTCGAAAAAATAAAAAAATTCAAAAAAAATATCCTTTGGTACCGGTTGGTGTTACCAACCGGTACTAAAGGTCTCCCAGACCACCGCGCGGGCTCATGCCACGTGGTGGGCCTTTGGTCCTGGTTCGTGCAGAACCGGTACTAAAGGGGGGATCTTTAGTCCCCACCCTTTAGTGTCGGTTACAGAACCGGGACTAAAGGCCCTTACGAACCGGTGCTATAGCCTGGTTCTGCACTAGTGATTGCTGTTTCCAGGGACTGGAGTCTCAGACAGCTAGATGTACAAAACGCGTTTCTCCATGGTGTTCTGGAAGAGGAAGTGTACATGAAGCAACCTCCTGGGTTTCTGAACAATAATGCACCCTCTCATGTGTGCAAGCTTGACAAGTCATTATAAAGCAGGCTCCGAGGGCGTGGTACTCTCGTCTTAGTCACAAAATGCAAACTCTTGGTTTTGTTCCTTCTAAGTCTGACACCTCATTTTTCATTTACAACAAGTACAACATACATATATTTGTTCTCATATATGTTGATGACATTATTGTCACAAGCTCTTCTGATGAGGCCATCACAGGACTTTTGAAGGATCTTGGGTCAGAATTTGCGCTCAAGGACCTTGGAAACTTGCATTATTTTTTAGGAATTGAGGTGAAGAAACATGATGATGGACTTCATCTCTCTCAGGAAAAATATGCAACAGATCTGGTTAAGAAAGCTGGCTTGTAAGGTTGTAAACCTTCACCTACTCCATTATCAAGTTCAGAAAAATTGTCTCTTAGAGAAGGACAACGTTTAAACCAAGATGACATCACAGAGTATAGAAGTCTAGTAGGAGCACTGCAATATTTGACACTCACTAGACCTGATATATCTTTTGTTGTTAACAAAGTCTGCCAGTTTCTTCATGCACCCACTACAGTTCATTGGACTGCTGCAAAACATATAGTTAGATATGTCAAGAATACTCTCAATCTTGGTCTCAATTTTAGCAAGTCACCATCAACACTTATTAGTGCTTTCTCAGATTCTGATTGGGCAGGATGTCTAGATGATAGATGCTCAACTGGTGGCTTTGTAGTATTCTTTGGCTCTAACTTGATTTCATGGTGTGCAAGAAAACAAGCTACTGTTTCCAGGTCCAGTACAGAAGCAGAAAACAAAGCATTAGCTAATGCTACAACTGAGATTATATGGGTACAATCCATATTAAAGGAACTTGGTTTCAGAAGTACTCAAGCTCCATGTTTGTGGTGTGATAACCTTGGTGGCACTTACCTATCTGCTAATCCTGTCTTTCATGCTAGAACCAAGCATATTGAGATAAATTTTCACTTTGTACGAGAAAGAGTTGCCAAGAATCAACTTGACATTCGGTTTCTGCATTCCAGAGATCAAATTGCAGATGGATTCACAAAGCCTTTGCCTACAAGAAGTTTTGAAGACTTCAAACATAATCTCAACTTGATGAAGTTGTGATTAAAGGAGGGTGTTAAACAGGTCATTGCACCTGTCACGACTATTCAAGGAGATATGCGACCGCCTTAGAGATAGATTTGGTAGTTAGCTCTTATATCTATCTATTCTAACCATCTTTATCTCTTTCTCTCCAAGATTGTAATCTCCTGTAATATCTCAACCTCTCTTGTATGCGCATCAGGGTTATTACGCCCCTGCCTATAAATACGTAGTCGTCTCCTCCAACGAGGGTAAGACGTTTCCGCATCTCACACACTCGGATGAGATATCATACAAAACATAAATAAAGAATAAAAATCTAATATTATAAAGCAACATCAGGTCTTCAGATTGAACAAGAATGAATGATTCTCAACGAAAGAATAAAAGAATGTAAAACCGTCCAACTAGCATATAAAGATGGATCAAATTTGCAAGAACTCAAAATCCATAATCAGCATCGTAACAGGTGTCGAATGACAATTGGAACTTCACCAAGAGGTTTGGTGCTAATCCTCGATACATAACATGAAGCTGCAACCAACACCCAAGAGCATAAATTACAGGAACAATTAAGTTGGAGAGGTGATTTCTGAAGTTCATATCAGCAGGAAAGTTGCAGTGTTGAGCGCAGCTCAGCTAGGATGCCGTTAAACCGCAGTTTATCGTCAACACATTTTTCATGGGCCATGTCAACACTCGCATTCAGCCTTAAGAACTCTGCATCTTCAATTCTTCATCTTTGGTGTCACCTGCAATCTGCTCTGCTTCTCCACCAAGGTACTCAAGTTTCTGCTCAGGCTGTAAATATAGCTTCTTCCTCTTCATCAAGCAATGCATGCTTTTGGGAAATGCCCGACTCCTTCCTCGGTACCAACTATTTCAACTAACCCATGTCCCCGAGATTAGGGATGCAAACGAGTCGAGTTCGAGCAAGTTAGTCTAGGCTCAGCTCAACTCATACTAAAATTCGAGCGAGCTCAAAATGTGTGAACCTCAAGGTTGAGCTGTAGAAAGTGGCTCGTGCTCAGCTTGTAAAGATCTTGAGTCAATCTCAAGATAGTTTCGAGCTAAATAAGATGTTTTTTAAACCATTTTAAGGCAAATTTTAAAGCAACATAGGCCACAATAGAATAGAAAAATCATTATAAATTCGACTTACTCTTTCTCAAGCGAAGACTAGTATTTAATAACAAGAGATCTCAGATAGAAGGCGACCAAGGTGCGCTAGCTCTCAAACTTTGACCAAAATAACAAGATTGAACACAAGGTTGGCCACGTGATGAGAATAAGTTTTCTCCATGTTTAATTTCCTTGTTTGCTAGTAGGTAAAGTGAAGAAAAAAAAATCATACAAAACATATATGGAAATGAATGATCCTAATTCTTGGTAATAGATATGAAGGTTATTTAATACACTTATTTGAAATCGAGCTATCGAGCTAAAATTGAGCGAGCCAATGCTGGCTCAAGATTGGCTTGTTTCTTGATCAAGCTAACAAAAGTGTTCATACTTAGCTCATTTTTTCCAGTCCATCTCGAGTCCAGCTAAAATACGAGTCGATCTCGAGTAGCTCACGAGCCTCGAGCTTTTCTTGCAGCCCTACCCGAGATGCTTGGTGTGGTCCCACTAGGCCTCGAGCAATTTGATCAGAATTATTTTTGCCGGACCTATAGGAATTCCTTCCCCCAGTCTTTGCTGCAGTAACTTAACATCAAATCCATTTTCCTCTAAAAGGGAAAATGCACCAATCTTACTTTCAAATAAACTCAATATTATCTTCTATGCGTGATTTCTTCACACTTACAACTAAGCTGGCATATGTCACCATTAGACCTATAGCCATTGCTTCATGCAGTCCTAGCACAAATTGCTGAAATGAAAGGAAATGGGGTTCCTGTGGTACTTTCCGAAACACTTCTGTTGGTTCAATTTTATGCAAAATGGATGAGCTCTTCAAAAATGGAACACACCCATCGGAAATCAAATATGAAGGAGAAGTCCCACCAACGGAGCAACTCCTTAATGTGTTGTCCATGGTGCGATCCAGCTCCCAGCAGTTGAATTTGTCTCCCGTCCACTTATTCCCCGTCAAGAAAACCTGACATCAACAAGCTGCAACTGCGAAATGCAACGCCACATGCTGGATCACTCACTCATCTCTAGCAAGTTCCACTAAAATGCTCATCTCTACCTACTCAAGCCAATATTTAGAAATTACGAATTGTATGAAAGAGGGATCATTCACTTTGTTGGTGCTGAACCACATGGTAGATCAGCCAGGATGCAAGCACTAGTAGAAAACGGGGCTTTGGTTGAGGCATGGGTAAGGGCATTAATCCCCGTTCACTCACGAACTAGGGACCAAAGGGGCATCAGTCCTGGTTCGTGAGGCCTGGGCGCCAGCCAGGCCTCGGTGGTCATTGGCCCCAGTTCGTCCGAAGCCTTTGGTCTCGGTTCCAGACACGAACCGGGACCATTGGGCCTCGCTCCTGGCCCACCACCATTAGTCCCGTTTTGTGGCTTGAACCAGGACCAAAGGTTGACCTTTAGTCCTAGTTTTAGCCACAATACGGGACTAAAGAGAGCCCTCTATATACCCCCCCGCCCTGCCTGCGAACAGAGGCATTGCTCTGTTTTTTTTGCCGGACGTGGGAGAGGTTTGTGGTGCTCTAGCTCACTTCCTATGCACATGAGGTGTTCGATGAAATGCGCGAGCCACACTTAAGCTTTCTCCTCTCCAAGCTCCTTGTCCAAGCTCCATTTTCCTCAAGATTTGTCTTGGTTTGGCGGTCTGTCCTATCCCGTCCCCGTCCTCACCGCCGTCGATCGCCTGCGCTGATCTCGTCGCCGGCACCACCGTGGTGAGCCTCTTGTTGTTATCTTATTTCTAAAAGAAAAAAAATTCTAACTTGTATGATTTATATAGATACTTGTATATTTTTATTACTTTTATTATTGTTTGTTATTATATAGTGCGATGGTTTTGGTATCCGCCTCCATCAGCCCTCGTCCTGTCTATGATTCGGATGTGGTATATATTATCTTTTATAACTATTTGTTTCATTTAGTGTTTATGACAATTATGCGGACCAACGTGACATAGATGTTTTTATCTAGGAGGTATGTGAACTGGAAATTCCAACCAACCTATTGTCGAGAGGTTAAATTTAGTTGAAAAAGAAAACAATTAGTTGAAGAAAAAAATTGAAAAAAATTGAGGAGGAGAAGATGAGATTGGAATTGCATGTTGTGGATGTCGTCGATGATCACAAGATCAAGATGGATGCAATGCACTTGAAGATTAGAAAGATTACAAAATATGACATTCATACTGAGGCTTGATATCATTATGCCGTTGGATTAATTATTACCTTAGTTGCGATTATGATCGTATTTGTTGTTGCATTGAAATGTTTTACATAGTTTGAATGTATGGTTTAATTAGATGCTCTACAGAGCTATATGTTGTTCAATCAAAACTATGTATGAACTTTTGATCACTACTGTACTTTGGTTTTAATGTGATGATGAGCTTCTATTAATTTGGTCACTTCTCTATTCATGATGTTCTGTAATGGTTTTTGACACACATAATTATATATAATGCACGCAGATGAACCGGCAATGGATGTACGGTGACAGACGCACCTCCGAGTACATTAAGGGCGTGCATAATTTTCTCGAAGTGGCTGAGGCAAACAAGCAGAATGGTTTTATGTGTTGTCCATGCCCTATCTGTGAGAATATGAAGTCTTACTCTAACCGGAAAACCCTTCACATCCACCTCCTCGAGAAGGGTTTCATACCACACTATAATGTTTGGACCAAGCACGAAGAAAGAGGGGTTATGATGGAAGACAACAAAGAAGAAGAGGATAATGACAACTATCCGCCCCCTGAATACGGTGATGCTGCAATGGGGGAATCTGAAGATCAAGAGGAACCAGACGATGTGCCCGATGATGATCTTTGCTGGGTCATTGTTGATGAAAAGAGACAATGCCAAAGTGAAAAGGAGAAGTTGAAGTTCGATCGCATGTTAGAGGATCACAAAAAAGGTTTGTACCCAAATTGCGAAGATGGCAACACAAAGCTCGGTACCACACTGGAATTGCTGCAATGGAAGGCAGACAATGGTGTATCTGACAACGAATTTGAGAAGCTACTGAAAATATCAAAGAAGAAGCTTCCAAAGGATAATGAATTGCCCGACAGTACGTACAGAGCAAAGAAGGTTCTATGCCCTCTAGGATTGGAGGCGCAGAAGATACATGCATGTCCTAATGACTGCATCCTCTACCGCAGTGCGTACGAGGATTTGAACGCATGCCCGGTATGCAGTGCATTGCGGTATAAGATCAGACGAGATGACCCTGGTGATATTGACGGTGAGCGCCGCAGGAAGAGGGTTCCTGCCAAGCTGATGTGGTATGCTCCTATAATACCACAGTTGAAACGTCTCTACGGAAACAAAGAGCATGCCAAGTTGATGCGATGGCACAAAGAGGACTGTACGAAATACGGGAAGTTGAGAGCACCCGCTGACGGGTCGTAGTGGAGAAAAATCGAAATGAAGTGGGGGGACTTTGTAGGTGACGCAAGGAACATATGGTTTGGCTTAAGCACGGATGGCATTAATCCTTTTGGGGAGCAGAGTAGGAATCATAGCACCTGGCCAGTGACTCTATGTATCTATAACCTTCCTCCTTGGTTGTGCATGAAGCGGAAGTTCATTATGATGGGAGTGCTCATCCAAGGCCCTAAGAAACCCAGCAACTACATTGATGTGTACCTAAGGCCATTAATTGAAGAAGGTTTACAACTGTGGAATGGAAAAGGTGTACGTGTATGGGATGAGCACGACCAGCGGGAATTTGACCTACATGCGTTGCTGTTTGTAACCATCAATGATTGACCTGCTCTCAGTAACCTTTCAGGACAAACAAACAAGGGATAACATGCATGCACACACTGTTTAGATGACACCGAAAGTATATATTTCGACAAATATAGGAAGAATGTGTACCTGGAGCATCGTCGATTTCTTCCGACCAACCATCAATGTCGAAACAAAGGCAAGCATTTCAAAGGCAAGGCAGACCACCGGAAGAAGCCCGCCATCCGTACTGGGGATCACATACTTGCTATGGTCAATGATTTACAAGTAATCTTTGGAAAGGGTTCCAAAGGACTATCTGTTCCAAATGACGCGAGGGACGCGCACCCATGTGTTAGAAGAAATCTATATTTTGGGACCTACCCTATTGGAAAGACCTAGCGGTCCGCTCTACAATAAATGTGATGCACGTGACGAAGAATCTTTGCGTGAACTTGCTAGGCTTCTTGGGCGTGTGTGGGAAGACAAAAGATACACCTGAGGCATGGGAGGACCAGCAACATGTGCACGAAAAAGACGACATTCCTCCAAAGCAGTATGAAGGTCCTGTCAGCTACGCTCTTACCAAAGAAGAGAATGAAATCTTCTTTGAATGCCTGCTCAGTATGAAGGTCCCGTTTGGCTTCTCGTCGAATATAAAAGGAATAATAAATATGGCAGAGAAAAAGTTCCAGAACCTAATGTCTCATGACTGCCACATGATTATGACGCAACTGCTTCCAGTTGCATTGAGGGGGCTTCTATCGGAAAACGTTCGATTAGCCATTGTGAAGCTATGTGCATTCCTCAATGCAATCTCCCAGAAGGTGATCGATCCAGAAATCCTACCAAGGTTAAGGAGTGATTTGGCGCAATGTCTTGTCAGTTTCGAGCCGGTGTTCCCACCATCCTTCTTCAATGTCATGATGGGTGTCCTAGTTCATCTAGTCTACGAGATTGCCATTCTGGGCCCTATATTTCTACACATAGGTTCCCCTTTGAGAGGTTCATGGGAGTAAAGAAATATTTTCGTAACCGTGCTAGGCCAGAAGGAAGCATCTCCACATGCCATCAAACAGAGGAGGTAATTGGGTTTTTGTTGACTTCATTCCTGACCTTAAGAAGATTGGTCTCCCTCAATTGCGGTATGAGGGGAGACTGACTGGAAAAGGCATGCTAGGGTAGGACTCAATAATATGTAGGGACAAGCATTCTTGGTCTCAAGTACACTACACAGTTCTACAATATTCTACCTTGGTGACCCCGTATGTCAATGAAGACAAGAATATTCTGTGCTCCAAACACCCGGAGCAGTGTGACGATTGGATTACATGTGAACACGTCAGGACTTTCGGCAGTTGGTTGTAAACATGTCTCATGGGTGACAACACTATTTTTGATGAACTGTACTCGTTGGCGAGGGGACCATCTTCGATTGTATTGATTTACAAAGGGTACGAAATAAATGGGAATACATTTTACACGATCGCCCAAGATCAAAAGAGCACCAACCAAAACAGTGGTGTCCGCTGTGATGCAGCAATGAAAAGGGGAAAGGACTGTTATGGTTACATAGTGGACATATGGGAACTTGACTATGCACATGATTTTAAGGTCCCTTTGTTTCAGTACAAATGGGTAAATCTGTCAGGGGCGGCGTACAGGTAGACCCACAATATGGAATGATAACAGTGGATCTGAACAATCTTGGGTACACAGACGAACCATTCGTCCTAGCCAATGATGTGGCGCAGGTTTTCTATGTGAAGGACATGTCTACCAAATTGAGAAAAGGAAAAGATAAGTAAACGAATACATCATACGATGAGCCAAAGCGCCACATAGTTCTTCCGGGAAAAAGAGACATCGTGGGAGTGGAGGGCAAGACAGACATGTCTGAAGATTATGAAAGGTTTCATGAAATTCCTCCCTTCAAAGTCAAGGCTGACCCAAGCACCCTGTTAAACGATGAAGATTATCCGTGGTTACAGCGCAATAAGCAAAGGACACAAGCGAAGAAAAAGTAAAGACTTTCTCTCCACAACTATTATGATGATCCCTTTGATCTAGACTATCATTGCAGTTACATGTGAAGAAATGAAATGCCTTTTGTAACAGATGAGTTTTCGTATGAAACCCTGATACATCGAAATAGATTGTCCATTTTGTACACGAAGTGCATCCAGCTTTTGCCGTAACCCTCTCAACTTCTTAGCACATGCTATGTGGGTGAAATGATGATACCAAGCCAATTTTCAACCTTTTCAGAGTTCATTTGTAGGGCTTTTCAATTTCAGGGTCATTTAGCTCAAAAAACAGTAAATGCATGAACAATACCAAATGAAGTCAGAAAGGGTTGAAAATTGATGATGTGTCTTTGAATGGTGCATTTTGAACACACAAATAGTCTGGAGTTAAAATAGGTTCATCCAAAATGAAATACCGTTGTAACAGATGAGTTTTCATCCAAAACACTGATACTTCAAAAGAGAAACTCCATTTTGTACACGAAGTGCATCCAGCTTTTGTCGTAACCCTCTCAACTTTTTAGAACATGCTATGTGGGTGAAATGATGATACCATGCCAACTTTCAACTTTTTTAGAGTTAATTTGTAGTGCTTTTCAATTTCAGGGTCATTTAGCTAAAAAAATCAGTAAATGCATGACAAATACCAAATGAAGTCAGAAAGGGTTGAAAATTGATGATGTGGCTTCTAATGGTGCATTTTGAACACACACAAATTCTGGAGTTCAAATAAGTTCAAAAAAAATGAAATCCCTTTGTAACGGATGAGTTTTCGTCTGAAACCCTGATATTTCGAAAGAGATTATATATTTTGTACACAAAGTGCATCCAGTTTTTGCTGTAACCCTCTCAACTTTTTAGAACATGCTATGGTGGTGAAATGATGATACCATGCCAACTTTCAACCTTTTCAAAGTTCATTTGAAGTGCTTTTCAATTTCAGGGTCATTTAGCTAAAAATCAGTAAATGCATGAAAAATACCAAATGAAGTCAGAAAGGGTTGAAAATTGATGATGTGGCTTTGAATGGTGCATTTTGAACACAAAAAAGTTTGGAGTTCAAATAAGTTAAAAAAATTGAAATCCCCTGGTAACAGAAGAGTTTTTGTCCGAAACCCTGATACTTCGAGAGAGATTGTCCATTTTGTACACGAAGTGCATCCAGTTTTTGCCGTAACCCTCTCAACTTTTTAGAACATGCTATGTGGGTGAAATGATGATACCATGCCAACTTTTAACCTTTTCAGAGTTAATTTGAACTGTTTTTCAATTTTAGGGTCATTTAGCTCAAAGAATGAACTAATAGCAAAAAAAATGAACTAAAAATAATCAATTAAAATACTCTGCTATGATCAACTAAAACAAAACTATAATATTCTTCAATAGAAAAAAATCACCTAAAAAGCTTTTATAAAACTCTAATGATTATATAAAATTTAGGCAACTAAAATTTTCAAAGTATTTTTTATTCAAAACATTAATAGCAAAAAGAATTTTCATAAAGAACTTTTTGTTAGAAACTTTAATAGCAAACTTAAATAACGAAATATGTTTTTGATTAAAACAAACATTTAAAATAACCTAAAAATTACCAAATTGAATATAATGATAAAACACAGTAATATTAAATAGCATGAAAAAGAATCACTGAAAAATCTATTTCTATAGTAAAGTTATTCACAAACTAGTGATTCACACAAATTTCAAAAAATTGAAATTTAAACTATTCAAACTTGAAAACTAATGGCAATAACAGAAAGTTTATAATTTCTGTGACCTAAAAGCAAATGGAATCACTGAAAAACTGTAAGTGTTTAGTTGTAAGTAGAAACAAAAGAAAATAAATAAAGCAAAAAACAAAACAAAAAACTGGATTTGTTTAAAAAAAATGTCGCCTTACTACTTGAAACCCAACCAGCTAGTTGGGCCAGGATTCAGGCTGACAGAAGGCCCAGTAGGCCCACAGGCAGATTCAGTGTGTTTAGGCCCGTAAGCCTGCATTTGAGAGGAGCTCGACAGGGAAAGCGCAAGCGCGCTTATAAACCAGTCGTGATGGGACTAAACATCCACCGCACCGCGGCTGTGCCAGGCACAGACTAGTGGTCCCGGTTGGTGGCTCGAACCGGGACCAATGCCCACCTTTGGTCCCGTTTGGTGGCACCAACTGGGACCAATGCCCCTCTTTAGTCCCGGTTCATGCCACTAACCAGGACCAAAAGTCTCTGTTTCCCGCCCTTTGGGCAGTTGGAAATTGACCTTTGTTCCTGGTTTGTGGCACTAACCGGGGCTAAAGGGGGCATTCGTCCCAGTTGGTGCCACCAACCGGGACTAAAGGGTGTTGCTATATAACCCAAGACTTGGGAAATCCTCCCCACCCGCCATTCTTCTCTGGATGATGCCGCCAGGCTACTGCTGATGCCCTCGACACCGACGCACTCGCTCTATCCGGGCCTCTTCGCTGTCGTCGCCATTGCCAAGCTGCCCCGAAGCCGTCCCCGACGTCGCCGTTGCCGCTCCCCTGCCCCAATCGACACCGTCACTGCGCCCCTGCCCCGACGTCGCCGTGCCCCTACCCCGACATCATCGTCGCCTCCCCGAGCCGCACCGAGGTCGTTGTCGGTGTCAAAACCGGCGGATCTCGGGTAGGGGGTCCCGAACTGTGCGGCTAAGGCTAATGGTAACAGGAGGCTAGGGACACAATGTTTACCCAGGTTCGGGCCCTCTCAATGGAGGTAATACCCTACTTCCTGCTTGATTGATCTTGATGATATGAGTATTACAAGAGTTGATCTACCACGAGATTAGATAGGTTAAACCCTAGAAGCTAGCCTATGGTATGATTGTTGTTGTTGTAAGGACTAAACCCTCCGGTTTATATAGACACCTAAGGGGGCTAGGGTTACACAGAGTCGGTTTACAGAGGAGGAGATCTACATCCGAATCGCCAAGCTTGCCTTCCATGCCAAGGAGAGTCCCATCCGGACACGGGACAAAGTCTTCTATCTTCTATCTTCATAGTCCAATAGTCCGGCTGTCCGGATACCCCCTTATCCAGGACTCCCTCAGTAGCCCCTGAACCAGGCTTCAATGACGATGAGTCCGGTGCGTAGATTGTCTTCGGCATTGCGAGGCGGGTTCCACCTCTGAATACTCCAAAATTAATTCCGAACACAAGGACCGTGTCCGGCTCTGCAAGATAAATTCCATATACCACCGTAGAGAGAATAATAATCCATGAATCTGATCTGCTGACAATTCTTCATTGTGTGACATCACGCCACGCCTCAGTAACTTATTTGAACCATTTTTACAATCTGCTTCCGCACATATTGCGAGGCGGTTTCTTTGGCACGTCTTGTCAAAGCAGAGATCATGTCCCCTTATCGCGGGATCTCCATCAATACGGGTATGGGTAACCCAACCAACGCCATTAATCGAGGCGCTCGGGAAGATAAGAGATTTCGAGAGGCAAGCGGGGAGGTGCACATTCTACATCGCCTTTATAAAGGGACATAGATCTCCTGTTTTCACCCACGCCTTCCTTCCTCCTTTGCTCATCCGTTCTTGCACCCTTGAGCTCCAGCGCCCAAGGTCTCACCTTCTCCGTAGGATCGCATCATTTCCGGAGCGGGAGGCAACTGGATGGCCTTCTCTGTCATAGAGGAGAAGATCACCAAGCTTCGGGAGGCCGGATACCTGGCCGAGAGTATCGCGCACAGGATTCCGACAGAGGGGTAGATTACCCCCACTCCGAAGTCTTGAGAGAGAGTAGTATTTCTCCCCCATTTCGTCCGCGGACTAGGATTTCCACTCCACCCGTTCGTTCGCGGGCTTATGTACTACTACGGGCTAGATTTTCATGATCTGGCCCCGAATTTGATCCTCAACATCTCGGCGTTCATCGTCGTGTGTGAGGCCTTCCTCCGCATCAAGCCTCACTTCGGCCTTTGGTTGAAAATCTTCTACGTGAAGCCGAAGATCGTGAGCGGCCAACATGCGGAGTGCGGAGGTACCATGGTGGGCAAAATTCCCAATGTTACATGGCTCGATGGCTCCTTCGTGGAGACCATAAAGGAGTGGCAATCAGGGTGGTTCTACATCACCGAGCCGCGCGACGCCAACAAGGTAGCGGCCCCCAAATTCAGACCCGGAATCCCCATGCGGCTCACTTCCTGGGAGAAGAAGGGCCTGGCCTGGGGCGAACCCACAGAGCTGACTGGACTCGAGACCTGCATCAGAAGTATGAGGGACAAGAAGATCAAGCTTGTCAACATGGTGCAGGTCATGCTCAATCATCGGAATCTCCCGTGTCAAAGACGGGCATTTGATATGTGGGAGTTCGACCCGGCTGAACACCAGATGCTGCTAGAGCTCTTCGACACAACGCACAAAGAAATCTGGAAGGTGCTGTTCAAGACCGGCGAAGTTCCTCCTCCCCTTTCCGAAGATCGGGGGCTCAGCGCAAGCTGCCTTGCCAGTCCGGTAAGTCCTCTGGTTATTACAAGATGTTTCCCTCCTAGTACATTCGTGGGAGGATTCTCAGGTCACTACGCCGACCGAACAGGATTGGGTGGAGATGGCGGAGCGAATTCACTGTCCGGCTCCATTGCCTGAGGACCCAGTAAGCGCACTCCTAGCGGAGATGCTGGTTCCAGCGCCTTACAAGGTGCCAAAGAAAAAGGCCGAAAAGAAGGCCGCAGGGACCTGGAAGGGACTCCGGCGCGAGGCCGCACCGGACGCCTCGCTAGAAGATGACGAGGAGCACTCCTCCCACGAAGGGGGGGAGAGGAAGAAGAAGGCCGCCTCAACTAAGGGGGCTGAAGGGTCCAAGAAGGTGGCCGCTGGGACCAGAAAAGGTCCCGACGCAAGGCCGTGATAGAGTCATCGTCTGAAGACGACGAGGAAGATTCCCCCCCCCCCCCCCCGAAGACGGGGGAAAACACGAAGAGATGCCCCCTCCCCGTGCTAGGGAGGAGAAGAAAAGGAAAGCCGCGCCGTCGGGGGAGGCCGGGACGCCGAAGAAGGGAAAGGCGTCGTTTCCATATCACTCCACTACCGCCGCTTTCAGCGACGAGGAGTGGATGCCCAGGGGCAAACCCCGGGCGAGGTTGTAAGTATCTGCATTCCATCATATTTTACATGTGACTTTGACCTCATGGTTTGTAATGAGGCCGAACACGTTTATGCAGTCCGACCGGGTCCGATCTCGAGGAGTCCTCTTCGGAGGAGTCTCTGAACGAGTTGGAGATGAATTCACTCCCGACGGCAACCTCCCCACGACCTATGGATGACACCGAGGTGTTGTCCCGGAGGATGCCAGAGCAGGAGGCGATGGTTCCGGAGATGCCCCAAGGAAAAAACTCGGGCGCCGGACACATGGGGGATGAGAACACCATGGATTATGCTGACGGGAGCCACAACAAGTCTGGCTCCCAGCCGGTTACTGCGCCGGAGCCTACAAAGGTTCCGGATCCCGGTAAGCAGTTCCTTGCGAAGGAGGGCGAGCCGGCCGTGCCGATGACCTCCTCCCAGCCGGAGGCATCGGACAATTTGTTGGAACTGCTTCGAGGCGCTTCCATCGAGGATGAACATCATACACTTATGGGTACAGTGATTGAGAAGGTTCGGTCCACCAAGAGCGGATTGACCGAAGGCTGCACCAGCCTGCTAACAGTCTTTGAGGTAAAGAAAGTGTGAGGAAATATCACCCGATAGACAGTAGCCCCTAATACTCTGGTTGGTGTTCGGAAAGAAAAGCCAAATGGAGGGTCAACTAAAAAAAGAACCGCAGGAAGCTAATAGTATTTGTCTGTATGAATCAAACATGCACTGCTGCTGACCGCCGCTGCACGCACGGCTGATGTTGCCGGACTCAAGCGCGAACTGGGGCAGGCCGAAGAAGAGCTCGGCCTCGTGAAGAAGCAGCTCGAGGCGAACAAAGGTAAGAGAAACCCCATCCATATGTCGTATAGAGGATAAAAAGTTGGTGATGCTAATAAAAAGCATCATGGCTTTTGATAGGGACCGCGACCGACGTGGCGGCCCTGAAGGAAGCGCTGTCCGCGGCCGAAGCCAAGGCGGATACGGAGCGCCCCGAGCGAGCGAAGCAAGATGCTCGGGTGGGAGAGGTACAGCAGGAGCTCCAGGAGCTCGGCAAGAAGTTCGACTCCCTGGAGCATGATTACAAGACGCAAGCGTCTGAGCTTGCGAAGGCCCTCCAGAGCACAGCCGATGCCAAAGTCGAAGCCCAAAAGGCCCTCCAGGAAATCCAGGCGGCCAAGAAGATAGCGGAGGATAAGGCATTCTTTATGCAAAGCAAGCATGTGGAGGAGTCATTTCTTTTACTTACACGAATCCGGAGCTCTCCAGGGGCATTCACAGATCTGCCACGCAGCATTTCGGATGCCTCGGAGTTCTATCGCGCTAAAGAGGGGAGCTTTACGGAGAAGCTGTTCTGGTCCCAATATACTGGGGCCGAACACCCGATGCCTCTGAGTGACCAACTGAAGCAGTTGGTCGAACTCCACAATGCGGCCGAATAGGCCATGAGGGACCTCATAGTCCGGATGTGGCATGACAAGCTCCTGCCCGGCAGCTACTTTGGCCTGGTGAAGCGGATGGTGCATGCCTATCCATGGCTAGGAGTTATCAAGCAGTCCGTATGTACTGAGGGTGCCCGACGGGCCTTTGCCCGCGCGAAGGTGCATTGGGCCAAACTGGATGCTGAGAAGCTTGTGAAGGATGGACCCCCGAAGGGCAAGGAGCATCGCTACCCCGAGATGTATTACAATGGCGTTATGAAAGGCGCTCGGCTTGTGGCGAATGAATGTCCTAAGAACATTATTTTCGAGTAAATGTACTCATGTCGTCTGTGTAATATGATGACGAGTTTGATTGCACTATATAACGCTTTGTTTGATTTAAAATATTACCTTCTCTGCGTCCGTTTATCAAAATCTGAAAGTAGGCCAGTCGTCGGCTTCCGCCCCCTTGAAACTAGTACTAGGGTGTTCATGGAAAACCTAAACACTCTTTTTCCAAATTCTTGGTCCTTTAAAGAGGTGTTTAGCGCGGCGAACCAGGCAATCGGACTATTCTGCTTTATAACTCTCACTTGGCCATAGAAATCTATAATTTTAAATTTCGGCGAAGCCCCTAGTGTTCGGAAAGCCGAACTGGGGCGTTATACACGCCTAAATCAGGCAAGGCCGATTCCTCGCCTTAAGCGAAAAAAAATCTTTAGGGATTTTAGTACCTCGCGAACAGCGACCAGCTCTCGCCGCATCATGACGGTCAGTTTTTGGCTTTCTCTACTGAGGTGCTCGTCCGGAAGAACCGGGACATAATCGCAGTAGTTCTCGTTGCGCTACCTTAGCCGATATAATGGAACATAAGGTACCAAAACAAGGGAGCCGGGCTAACCCAACTATTGACGCAAGACATGATTCGGAGCTGATGCATATAATGCTATAAGTTCGGGGTGCCGCACTGTTGAAAGTGTTCGGACTTTCTTGCCATTTTATGGGGCTCGATAAGAAGCCCCTGGCAAACTGACCGTACCAAAATGTACGGATGCAATATTGAATAAATATTCAACGGAAAATATGAGGATAGTAATAAGAAGCTGATGCTATGTACTACTTCCAATTTATTTGGACAATATGACAAAACGTAGGTGTACAATTGATGCATTAAGCAGAAAAAATAGGACTATTTGACATATCCTATCCAAGGGCAGGCTACATGCGGGTATGTAAGAACAGGTATAACAATCATTGAAGAGGGCCACCTGAGTATTCCCCTGACGTGGAGGACGGATTGCTAGTCGAGATGCTGGCGTGCCTGACGGTCCTGTTGCGGGGTACTCCGGACTCGCTTGACGGAGTTCGGGGATGTCGTTGCCCAATTGGCTGTTTGTCGGAGGAGGCTGCTTTGTACTTCTGCCGCGAGGGCCGCAGTATGTTCTTCCGTACGGAGGGAGTGGTCTGTATTTCCATTGACTGTTATGACCCCACGAGGTCCTGGCATCTTGAGCTTGAGGTATGCATAGTGCGGTACCGCATTGAAACGAGCGAACGCAGTTCGTCCAAGTAGCGCATGATAGCCACTACAGAAAGGGACGATATCGAAGATTAACTCCTCGCTTCGGAAGTTATCCGGAGATCCGAAGACCACTTCCAGTGTTATTGAGCCCGTGCAGCGGGCCTCCCCTGGAATTACACCTTTGAAGGTGGTTTTGGGTGGTTTCATCCGTGACAGATCGATGCCCATTTTGCGCATTGTGTCCTGCTAAAGCAGGCTCAGGCTGCTGCCACCATCCATGAGGACTCGCGTGAGGTGGAATCCGTCGATGATTGGGTCAAGGACCAATGCGGCTGAGCCACCGTGACGGATGCTGGTGGGATGGTCCCTACGATCAAAGGTGATCTGGCAGGATGACCATGGGTTGAATTTTGGGGCGACGGGCTCCATCGCATAGACGTCCCTGAGTGCATGCTTTCGCTCCCGTTTGGGGATGTGAGTGGCATAGATCATGTTCACCGTTTTAACCCGGGGGGGATTTCTTCTGCCCTCCAGTGTTCGGACGCCGGGGCTCCTCGTCATCATCGCTGTGCAGCCCCTTGTCCTTGTTCTCGGTAACACCCAGCAATCTCTGTAAATGTGATTGGCTGGTTTATCGGGGGTGCCGTGAATCTGGCACGAGCGGCCGAGTATGCATTCCGGACTAGATGATCCCGGATTGTTTCTTTTGAACGGCTTCTTCCGCTGACCGGATTTGGAGTTGCTGAATCCGGCATTGACTGTCGTATCCTCCGTATTGTCGCCATTGTTTCGACGCTTGTGTTTGTTGCACTGTGGCTTTCCGTTACTTCCACGGATATCGGAAGTGCCAGGGTTTCCTGGCGCAGTGTTGCTGCGAGCCAGCCAACTGTCCTCACCCGCGCAAAAGCGGGTCATTAGTGTCGTGAGTGCCGCCGTGGTCTTCGGTTTTTCTTGGCCGAGGTGTCGGGCAAGCCATTCATCATGGATATTATGCTTAAAGGCCGCCAGGGCCTCGGCATCTGGACAGTCGACAATTTGGTTATTTTTAGTTAGGAACCGACTCCAGAATTTCCTGGCTGACTCTCTGGGCTGTTGGGTAATGTGACTTAAGTCATCAGCATCCGATGGTCGCACATAGGTGCCTTGGAAGTTATCGAGGAATGCATCCTCAAGATTTTCCCAACTGCCAATGGAGTTTGCTGGCAGGCTATTCAGCCAGTGTCTGGCTGGCCCTTTAAGCTTGAGTGGGAGATACTTGATGGCATGTTGGTCATCACCGCGGGTCATGTGAATGTCGAGAAGAAAATCCTTGATCCACACCGTGGGGTCTGTTGTTCCATCATATGACTCGATGTTGACGGGTTTAAACCCTTCTGGGAATTTATGTTCCATTACTTATCAGTGAAGCAGAGGGGGTGTGCGGCGCCTCTGTGCCAGGCTATGTCACGACGTAGTCCGATTGGGTCTGGTCGGTAATGTTCGGCCCGGCCAGATGTACCATTATTGTATCTGGCGTGACGATCGGTGTCATGAGCTGTGGCACGCCCTCGTGATCCGTAGATCGATCTTGGTTTTCCTGCGTTGTTTTCCAAAATGTCTCGCAGGTCTTGCGTATTGCCCCGGGCCGTAGTGAACCGGCGTGGGGGTGCGGGCTGGTGTCCGACCTGATATCCTGTTTTATCCTGGCCACGAGGTGGCCGGTCAGCCTCATCTTGTGCTGGAAGTTCACGCTCTTCGACCTCTTCTTCTAGTGGTTTATGCTTTCGGTATCCCCTGCTCGGGGGCTCGAGTCCGTATTCCTCGGCCGCCAGGACTTCGGTCCATCTATCTGCGAGCGGGTCTTGGTCAGCTTGGAGCTGCTGCTGCTTCTTCTTCAGGCTTCTTGCAGTGGCTATAAGCCTGCGCTTGAAGCGCTCCTGCTCTATGGGATCCTCTGGTACGCCGAATTCGTCGTCACCGAGGCTCACCTCGTCTTCGGAGGGAGGCATATAGTTATCATCCTCCAAGTATCCGTCCCTCGCCTGTTCGTCTGGGCTAGCCCGCCCGTGTTCCTGTTCGACTTGCTCGAAGGTGGGTTGATCACAATCGTATTCCTCTTCGGCACCATCTGGATTTTCTTCTCCAGTGCTGGTATTGTTGTGGCGAGGCTTGGAGCGGCGCCGATGACGCCCATGTTTTGCTTTCTTCCCCGAGGGGTTATCTTCTGTTGCCTCATCGCCATTGGTTTCTTTGGTTGTATCCACCATATATATATATCATATGAAGAGGTGGCAGTCTAGCGCCCTGTGGGCGGTGGTTCCTGTTCTTCTCCCACATCGTCGTCTATACCGTCGATGTCTTTGGGGTCGAACTTAAGCACGTTGGTCAAGTCATCGACCGTGGCTATTAAGTGGGTGGTGGGTGGGAAACGAATTTCTTCGTCGCCAGCTTCCCACTCGAGCCGGACATAGTTCGGCCAGGAGTCTCCTAACAGAGAGAGAGACCTTAAAGAATCTAGCACGTCTCCGAAGGGTGAGTGCTGAAAGATATTCGCGGCGGTGAACTCCATGACTGGAGCCTAGTTAGATTCAATGGGCACGGATGCACGTGGTCTGGAACACATGGCCGGAGATGAGTCCGGGGGTCCGGAGACACAGATCCCTTTTGGAGAGGAGTCTGTGTTCAACTCCAACGCCGAGGAGTGTGCAGCCTCTGGGGCGGGGTACATCCACCCATCCTTGGAAGGCACGACATGCTCTGGAACAAAGTCCGGAGCTGTAGCAGGTGCGATGTTCCGAATACTGTGTGACTGCCGATCTAGGTCATGCACGTCGTGATTGTTCGACGCTCCTGACACGGGCCCGAATCCGTCGAAGATCAAGTGTCCGCGGATGTTAGCGGTGTAGTTTAAGTTTCCAAACCTGACCTGATGGCCAAGGGTGTAGCTATCGATCTGCTCCAGATGGCCAAGCGAGTTGGCCCGCAGTGCGAAGCCGCCGAACACGAAGATCTGTCCAGGGAGAAAAGTCTCACACAGGACAGCGTGGTTGAAGGTTGGAGAAGCCATCTAGCCTGGCAGAGACGACATAGAGGAACTCTCAATGAAAGCACCAATGTCGGTGTCAAAACCGGCGGATCTCTGGTAGGGGGTCCTGAACTGTGCGTCTAAGGCTAATGGTAACAAGAGGCTGGGGACACGATGTTTACCCAGGTTCGGGCCCTCTCGATGGAGGTAACACCCTACTTCCTGCTTGATTGATCTTGATGATATGAGTATTACAAGAGTTGATCTACTACGAGTTCAGAGATGCTAAACCCTAGAAGCTAGCCTATGGTATGATTGTTGTTGTTGTACGGACTAAACCCTCTAGTTTATATAGACACCGGAGGGGGCTAGGGTTACATAGACTCGGTTTATAGAGGAGGAGATCTACATCCGAATCGCCAAGCTTGCCTTCCATGCCAAGGAGAGTCCCATCCGGACACGGGACGAAGTCTTCTATCTTGTATCTTCATAGTCCAATAGTCCAGCCAAAGTATATAGTCCGGCTGTCCGGATACCCCCTTATCCAGGACTCCCTCAGTCGCCGTCACCATGCCCCTGCCCCGACGCCTCCCCCACGCGCTCCCATCTTCGCCGACCAACCCTCTAGTGAGCCTCTTCCCTGATGCCTCTCCCGCGTGCTCTGCTTGCCACCGCCGTCGCCGCCGCCGCACGCTTATTGATATATGGATGTATGTTGATATATGGATGTATGTTGGTGTATGGATATGGGTGTAATTTGATGCTCGGATCTGTCTAAAACGCCCATGTCTTTTCTGCAGTAAACATCATATGTGCATTTTGAACTAGCTATAACTTTGTGAAAGTTGATCCGGTTGGAGTGTGTAATATGTCAAAAATGTTCTGCTCTTCATGCTCTACACGTTGGTTGCATTTTCATTCATGTTAAGATTCATCTTGATGCCATTATCATCGTTGCAAAAGTGCTAAATGATATTAAGTGGAGAAAATTGCTATAACATGTCATTTTGTCTTTTTCATAGCGTTTTGTGTGATTTTCTTTTGAGCAACATGTCTACATGTTTTAGGAGCATAATCATGTCATCTTTGCAATAATGTGATCCATTCTTATGGTACGCCCTGTCGTGACTAGTACAAGCCATGCAAAGTGGTCTACTCACTGTTTGCTATTTTTAGAGACGGTAAATTCTTCAGAGTCTGAATCTATTATATTATGGTGCCATGTTTACTTGATGCTACCTTCAAATCTATGCATATTTTGGAGATGTTCAATAATCATAATTTGAAGAACGTGTTATGCTCTATCCATCCATGCCTTGTTTGCAATTTTTGCCTACTGTAACTTGTTCTTTTCATGCTCTCAAATTGCTTAAAAATATATCTATTAGCCTGTTAGCAGTAAGTTCAATTTTGCAAAGTGCATAGTTAGTGTTTTGTGCATCCTATGACCATATTATTGACATGAGTAGATGCACAAACATGCCATCTTATTGTTGGTTCCATTTTCATGCCATGATATGCTGTGTGTGGAGTTAAACAAGCTTGCAAACATGCCTACTTAATTTTGTTTCTGCCATGTCCAGTAAATTCCACCAAGTCTGAAAACCTGTTATCATTTGCAATCTTGCCATGATGTTTTAAACATGTTCTAGTGGTTTCCAGCAGTAGCTCGATAATCATGTTTTGTAGTGCTTGACATGTACTTCAATGCCATGCTCGGTCAACCCCCTCTCACCCGACCAACTCTCGAGTCACTAGTAGAAAAAGGGTCAAATGTGAAGCACATTAGTGCCGGTTTGATTTTGAGCCGGCACTAATGTGTCCATTAGTGCCGGTTCCAACGGCTAGCCGGCCACTCTCATTAGTACCGGTTCGTGCCACGAACCGGTACTAAAGGGAGTGGTGGTAGGATGTTGTCAGTCTGGGGCCCCTCCAGCACCTTTAGTACCAGTTTGTGGCACGAACCGGTACTAAAGGTCATCCTACATAAACCTTTCGTCCACCCGAGCTCGCTTTGTTCTTCCCCTTTCCCATCTCGTCCTCTGTTCTTCCCCTCTCTTCCTCGAGCTCATCACACATTTTGCCCAAAATTTGTCAAGATTTGAAGGCCCCCATCCATTCAAATGATCACAAAGGATAGCAACTTTGTCCTTTCATCTCTCATTGCTAGATTAGCTCTTGCAATGCTTTGTATAGTGATTAATTTGTGAGTTTAGTAATTTGGGAGGAATTATATGTGATAGTATTTGATTTATATGCAATTTGAGGTCAAAAATAACACTTAGTTTGCATATGTAGGTGTGGTTTACTTAGCGCCTTCTTAATCTCCGTCGTAACCACCGTCGATCGCCCGCAGTGTCTCGTCGCCGGCACCACCTTGTGGTGAGGCTCTTGTTCGTGAATGTTTTAGATTACCAAATTGATGTTTGTGTGATTTGGATATATAGTTACTCATATAATTATCTTACCCGTACGTTATTTGTTATACATAGTGCCATGGTTTTGATATCCGTCCCCGTCGGTTCTCGTCCTTGTTATGATTCCGATGTGGTATATTCTCTTTTAAAACTAGATGTTGCATTTCGTGTTTATGAAAAATTATGCCCATCAAGTTGACATAGATATTTTTATCTAGGAGGTATGTGAACCGGAAATTCCAACCGACCCTATTGTCGAGAGGTTAAATTTAGTTGAAAGAGAAAACGAGTATTTGAAAGAAAAATTGAAAAGAATTGAGGGAGAGAAGATGGAATTGGAGTTGAATGTTGCCGATGTCGTCGATGATCACAAGATCAAGATGGAGAAAATGCGGTTGAAGATTAGAAAGATTAGAAAATATGTCATTGATAGTGTGGCTTGGTATCATTATGCTGTTGGATCAATTGTTACCTTAGTTGCGATCTTGATCGCATTTATTGTTGCATTTAAATTCTTTAGCTAGAGAGTTATTTGTATGTTGAATTTAATTAAGTGTTGTATATGAACTTTATGTATGAACTTTATGTATGAACTTTATGTATGAACTTGTATTAATTTGGTCTATTCGGTGTTGTGTAATGAAGATGAGCCAACAATGGATGTATGACGATCGATGCTCTCCCGAGTTCATTAATGGCATGCATACTTTTCTGCTTGCCGCTGAGGCAAACATGCGGGCGGATGGTTTTATGCCTTGTCCATGTGCTGGCTGTAAGAATGGTCACAATTACTCTACGTCAAGAACCATTCACGTCCACCTATTTGAGTCCGGTTTCATGCCCCACTATAATGTGTGGACCTAGCACGGAGAAAGAGGGGTTATGATGGAAGACAATGAAGAAGAATAGGATGACGACAGCTATCCTGGCCATGGATTCCCTGAATACGATGATACAATAATGGGGGAAGAAGCTGAGCCGGCAATGCGGGAAGAAGCTGAAGAAGAGGCATCAGATGAGCCCGCTGATGATCTAGGTCGGGCCATTGCCGATGCAAAGAGAAACTGCGCAAGTGATTTGGAGAAGAAGAAGTTGCAGCGCATGTTAGAGGATCACAAGAAATTGTTGTGCCTGAATTGCGAAGCTGACAAAAAAAAGTTGGGAACCACACTGGAATTGCTGCAATGGAAGGCAGAGAATGGTGTATATGACAACGGATTTGGAAAGTTGCTGGTAATGATAAAGAATATGCTTTCAAAGGACAACGAATTGCCTGAGAGTACGTATGAAGCAAAGAAGGTTGTCTACCCTCTAGGGTTAGAGGTGCAGAAGATACATGCATGCCCTAATGACTGCATCCTCTACCGCGGTGAGTACGAGTATTTGAACACTTGCTCGGTATGCGGTGCATTGCGTTATAAGATCAGTCGCGATGACCCTGGTGATGTCAAGGGCGAGCGCCCCAGGAAGAAGATTCCTGCCAAGGTGATGTGGTATGCTCCTATAATACCATGGTTGAAATGTTTGTTCCAAAACAAAGAGCATGCGAAGGCGATGCGGTGGCACGGAGAAGACCGTAAGAAAGATGGAAAGTTGAGAGTACCCGCTGACGGTTCGCAGTGGAGAAAAATCGAGAGAAAGTACAAGGAGGAGTTTGCAGGTGACCCAAGGAACGTATGGTTTGGTCTAAGCGCAAATGGCATTAATCATTTTGGGGAGCAGAGCAACAACCATAGCACCTGGCCTGTGACTCTATGTTTGTATAACCTTCCTCCTTGGTTGTGCATGAAGAGGAAGTTCATTATGATGCCAATGCTCATCCAAGGCCCTAAGCAACCCGGCAACGACATTGATGTGTACCTAAGGCCATTAGTTGAAGAACTATTACAGCTGTGGAATGGAACAGGTGTACGTGCGTGGGATGAGCACGGACAGGAAGAATTTGACCTAAAGGCGTTGCTGTTCATGACCATGAATGATTGGCCTGCTCTCAGTAACCTTTCAGGACAGACAAACAAGGGATACCGCGGATGCACGCACAGTTTGGATGATACCGACAATATATATTTGGATAGTTGTAGGAAGATTGTGTACCTGGGACATCGTCGATTTCTTCCAAGCAGGCATCCCGTAAGAAAGAAAGGAAAGCATTTCAAAGGTGAGGCGGATCACTGGACGAAGCCTCGCCACTGTACTGGTACTACTGTACATGATATGGTCAAGAATTTGAAGGTAATCTTTGGAAAGGGTCCTGGCGGACAACCTGTTCCGAAGGACGCTGATGGACGTGCACCCATGTGGAAGAAGAAATCTATATTTTGGGACCTGCCATATTGGAAATACCTAGAGGTACGCTCCGCAATTGACGTGATGCACGTGACATAGAATCTTTGCGTGACCCTGCTTGGCTTCTTGGGAATAATAAATGTATGCACGGAAAAGACGGCATACATCAGGGTCAGGCTAGCTACGCTCTTACCAAAGAAGAGAAGGAAATCTTCTTTGAATGCCTGCTCAGCATGAAGGTACCATCTAGCTTCTTGTCGAATATAAAGGGAATAATAATTATGGCAGAAAAAAAGTTCCAGAACCTAAAGTCTCATGACTGCCACGTGATTATGACGCAACTGCTTCCGGTTGCATTGAGGGTGCTTCTACCGAAAAATGTTCGATTAGCCAGTATGAAGCTATGTGCATTCCTCAATGCAATCTCTCAGAAGGTAATCAATCCAGAAATCATACCAAGGTTACAGAATGATTTGGTGCAATGTCTTGTCAGTTTCGAGTTGGTGTTCCCACCATCCTTCTTCAACATCATGATGCACGTCCTAGTTCACCTTTGCGAAGATATTAACGTTTTGGGTCCTGTATTTCTACACAATATGTTCCCCTTTGAGAGGTTCATGGGAGTCTTGAAGAAATATGTTCATAACCGTGCTAGGCCAGAAGGAAGCATCTCGAAGGGCCATGAAAATGAGGAGGTCATTGAGTTTTGTATTGACTTTATTCCTGACCTTAAGCCGATTGGTGTTCCTGAATCGTGGCATAAGGGCAGACTGGATGGAAAAGGCATGCTAGGAGGGGATCAAATAATATGTATGGACATGCATTCTCTCACTGAAGCACACTACACAGTTCTACAGAATTCTGCCTTGGTGGCTCCGTATATGGAGGAACACAAGAATTTTCTACACTCCAAACACTCAGAGAAGTCTGACGACTGGATTACACGTGAACAAACGAGGACTTTCGCCGGTTGGTTGCAGAAACGTGCCATGCATGATGGCGATATTGAAGATGACATGTACTCGATGTCCCAGTTACCATCTTCAAATATAATGACTTTCAGAGGGTACCAGATAAATGAGAATACATTTTACATGATCTCCCAAGATAAGAAGAGCACCAACCAAAATAGTGGTGTCCGCTTTGATGCAACAACCAACACGAAAAAGGAAACATATTATGGTTACATAGAGGACATATGGGAACTTAACTATGGAGGTGGTTTGAAGGTCCCTTTGTTTCGGCACAAATGGGTCAATATGACACGAGGTGGGGTAACGTAAGACCCGCTGTACGGAATGACAACAGTTGATCTCATCAATCTTGCGTATGCAAACGAACCATTCATCCTAGCCAATGATGTGGTGCAGGTTATTGATGTGAAAGACATGTCTACCAGGCCGAGAAAAAAGAAAATATAAGGAAGCGAATGGATCATACGACGAGCCAAAGCGCCACATAGTTCTTTCAGGCAAAAGAAACATCGTGGGAGTGGATGACAAGACAGACATGTCAGAAGATTATGAAAAGTTTGACGAAATTGCTCCATTCACAGTGAATATTGACCCGAGCATCCAGTTAAATGATGAAGATTTTCCATGGCTACGGCGCAAAGGGACACACGCGAAGAAAAAGTTTCACACCCAAAGATCTGGGATGTGATCGGCTTCACTATCATCACTTTCTTCTGTATTTCACACCCAGGAGGGAATCTCTATAATAGTTAGGGTAGTTATGTGTTTTGGCATTTGAAACGTGGAGAAATTTTATGTGCAAGCAAATTCTTTCATGCATTTACTGATTTTTTCAGCTAAATGACCCTGAAATTGAAAAGCATTTCAAATGAACTCAAAAAAGGTTGAAAGTTGGCATGGTATCATAATTTCACCCCCATAGCATGTGCAAAAAAGTAGAGAGGGTTACGGCAAAAACTGGATGCACTTCGTGTACAAAATGGACAATCTCTTTCGAAGTATCAGGGTTTTGGACGAAAATTCATCTGTTACAAAGGCATTTCATTTTCTAAATAACCTAAGCATTACCAAATTGAATATAATGATAAAACACACTAATATTAAACATAAGAAAAAAGGATCACTAAAAAATCTATTTTCAAAGTTAAGTTATTCACAAACTAGTGATTCACACAAATTTCAAATAATTCAAAATTCAAACTATTCAAATTTGAAAACTACCGGCACTAACAGAAAGTTTGTAAATTTTTTTATATCTAAAGCAAAAATATTCACAAAGAAACTCTAAATACAGCAAAAACAACTCAAAAATAAATAAAACAAAAATAAATAAAGCAAAAAATTTAAAGCAAAAAAATTAAGAAAATAAAAAAGCCCGCCTACTGGGCTAGAGCGGCCTGCATACGACTAGAAACACAACATTTTGTTGGGCCAGGATGCAGGCCTGCAAAGGTCCAGTAGGCCCACAGGGCAATAGAGAACAGGTAGGCCCAGTAGGCCTCCTTTGGAGAGGAGCTCGAGAGAGCTACCACACTGGGGCTTATAAACCAGTGAGGATGCCCCTCGACTAGAGAGGTGGGACTAAACTTGCCGCACCGCACCTGCGCTAGCGCACCCCTTTAGTACCGGGTGGTGGCTGCAACCGGTACTAAAGAGGGGGTCTTTAGAACCGGTTGGTGCCACCACCCGGTACTAAAGGGGGGCGCTTCCCGCCGCTTGGCCTGGCCAGAACAGACCTTTAGTACCGGTTGGAGCCACCAACCAGTACTAAAGGTCCATCCTATATATACAACACTTGAAGAAAATTCAGTTTCCCTCTGTTTCTTCCTCTCTGTCGACGACACACCGCCTGCCCCGATCGACGCCGTCGCCGCACCCGACGCGTCGCCGCCCCGGCCGTCCCTGCCCCTCATCGCCGCCCACGTCGCCGTCGTCGCCCCGGCCGTCCCTGTTCCTGTCGTCCCCGTCGCCGCACCCCGCACCGTCGTCGCCACCCCGCCCCGTCGCCCCGTCGATGTCGCCGCCCCGTCGTCGCCTCGCCGCTGAGCGCATGCCCCGGCCGCCATGTCCACACAAACACACACACACACATTAGTTTTTTTGTTATTAATTTTATTTATAGAAATTTTTCTGTTTTTTAGTTATAGAAATATTAGAAATGTTAGTTATATAGAAATGTTATAAATTTTTTTTCTGTTTTTTAGTTATATAAATATTGATAGAAATATTAGCAATTTTTATGTTTTTTAATTATAGAAATATTAGAAATGTTAGTTATATAATCAGAAATGTTAGACATTTTAGAATTAGTTTTAGTTAGATGAATTAGATTAATGTCAAATTGTTAGAATTTGCATATAGAATTTTAGTTATAACAATCCAATCATTTAAAAAATGTTATTTTTTTGCGGGCATATAGTATTTGTTCTTGACAATATGCCCGGCCCGCATCCTCGCCGTCGACCCGTTCGCGACATAGTCCTGCTTCAGAGGACCCATGTCCGGGGCTGGGCTCCGCCGGGCTGGCATTGGGAGGTGCTACCTGGAGGAGCGCGCCGCTTGGTGAGGAACCCGGCCTCGGATCCCGTCGTCGACCCTGATCTCCTTTGGTGGCGTTCGCGTGGGACACATTCGGTGCAGGGGGAGCAGGCCCCGCCGGAGGTGGTGCGTCTCCGTGTCAGGGAGGAGGATGACCACCTCCATCGCTACATGGCTGCTATGGACGCCAGGTTCTCCAATACTTGGCAGGTTCTTTGGGCAGATGACCGGAGATATGATCGTGTGCTGGTTCCTTCTCTTTGGGTGTCCACCGCCCGCGCCCCAGGAACCGCGAGTGGCCTAGATTCGTCTATAGTACTCGATCTTTATTAGGTACCTAGCCAGTGATGTATTCGATATATAATATTCAAGACGATGTATTTGAGATTATATATATTATTCGAGACGATGATGTATTTGAGATTATATATTAATCGAGACGATGCATATATTATGTACTATATGATTCAGTTTTTCCTTATTGATTGCATCCATGCATTGTAATTTGAATACTAAATTGTTTTATATTTCTTCTGTATTAATTAAGTAAAAGCTATGGCGGACAATACCGGCAGAGAGAGAGAAGAGGAATTGTTCGACATCATACGCAGCCCTCGCAGGCTAGATGATCTGAATGAAGCAGATGACGGATCCCAATATCTGAACAATCCCAGAGAGGGTGATGAAAAGATATTCGGTCTCGACGACCGAGTTGATGAAGTCATGAACTATCATTATGATTATGATGACACAGACAATGTTTATGATGACACAGACAATGCTGATCTTCAAATAACAAAGACTACCGGCGAGTTATATTTATATAAGCAGGCATCTGGTGATCATCACATGTTTTTTATATTTGAAGATATATTAACGAATCGATCTTTCTTCTTTCAGCCCTCTGGATCGAGCAAATCTGCTTCTACAGACAGCAGGACAAAGCGAGGCCTAGGTAGAAAGTTGAAGGAGGGTGTAAAGTACACCATCGACTCCGTCAAACCTAGTGGCAAACCCCTCACGCCTAAGAACATTGCGAACAAGTGGACTCGTCAGTGCGGAGTTCTTGTGAAGGACCAACTCCCGATCTCCATTCAAGAATGGAAAGAGCCAAAAACTAAACGTCCAGGTGTTACTTGGGTCGACGACACAGCAAAAAAAAACCTTTGGGAATCTCTGATGGAACATTTCACCCTACCAGATTATTTCCCTGAAGCAGATGTGGAGAAAGTCAAGGGTGCTGCTCTTAAGAAGATGGCAGTTGCATTTAACACCCACAAGAAAACTGTATGGGCCAACTACCTCGCTGCAGAAAGGAAGACTCCAGAATTCATGGGAACACTGGAGAAGCAAAGAGAACATTGGGACGATTTCTTGAAATTCAAGGAATTGGAATTATCTAAGGAACGGTCGATAAAAAACAAGGCCAATGCGGCAAAAAGACGCATTTCCATAGGCTGGGTCCAGGTGGCTACGCGGTGGGAATGCCTAAGTGGGATAAGTCTGAGCAAGAGATGGAGGATGCAGGGGTCACTCCGGTTACTAGGAGCTGGCCCCCCAGGTGCAGAACTTGGTTCTATGCACATGGGGGGCATTGGACCCAAAGACGGGCCTGGTTTCGCGGAAGGCAAATCTAAAAGGAGCTGAACAAAAGATACTTGACGCAATAGAAAAAGCTCGAACAGGGGTGTTCACACCCAACAGAGAGAACGACGAGCTTACGCGCGCCCTGGAAAATCCTGGACACCCGGGAAGAACACGAGGCAAGGGTGTTATTCCCTGGTATGAGGGCTTTTCGGAACGACGACTAAAATTCCCGTGCAAGAAAGAAGATGGAGGAGGAGGAGAAGAGGAAGATGGAGGAGAAGCAGAGGAAGCAGGACGCAGAATGCCTTCAAGGCCTAGAAGCAAGGCATGCGGACTTGCACTCAAATTCCAGCAACAGCAGCAGCAGATCGACTCACTTAGCCAGGAAAGAGGGTCTCAGCAGCGGCAACAACAAGCGGATGATCGTCCAGCATTGGATAGCACCGTCCCATCCATGCCGAGAAGCAGCGTTGGTTCTGCCCCGGGCGACACGCTGCTGGATACGTACCCTGTGGATGACATCATAGAGAACACTAACTGTGAGCTACACTCTAAAATGAAGAACATATCCATGAAGGTGGCGGACGGTGTTGCTTTTACAATTACCCCCGAAGCAACCTTCCATTGCATCCCGATTCTAGAGGGCTATGCTCGTGTCTTCGTTGATGAAGTGGTGGACCCATATTCGGGCTACAGCTTGACATTCCTGGAGGTGAAGACGAGCGCCCACTGGGAGAGGCCATACATCGTATCATCCTATGGAGAAAGGATTGCATCATCTTCCAAAGTCCACCGACACCACATCGTCTGCCGACTCCTCCTTGAAGTCCGCCACCAAGTCAGCAGTCTCCCGCTCCTCCAAGTCCACGAACGCGTGAGCCGACTCCTCCTCGAAGTCCGCCACCTCCTCAAAGTCCCCGAACGCGTGAGCAGCATCCTGCTTCAAGACTGGCACAGTGTCAGGCCACTCCTCTGGTTTCAAGTCCAACACAGCATCAGGCCACTCCTCCTACTTCAAGTCCGGCACAGCATCAGCCACGTCAGCCGTCTCCGTTGTCTCAGTAATCGCATAAGAGACACGCCGCAGCTATGGTGCGTAGCGGTACGAGTCGAGGTAGTACAGGAAGTACAGGTGGAGACAAGCGATATAAATATGGTCCAAGCCTCGCTCTTCTTCCTCAGAGGCCTTACGACATGACCGAGGAGCAAAATGCAGCCATAGTGCAGGCCCAAGTGGACACCCATTTTGGACCAAAACCGGCACCGCCGCCAAGGGAGAAAGTGCCTGAGGAAAAGATTGACCACTTCATTCGTATGGCTCGAGCACCAGCTCCCAAGCCTGTTGACCCAGACTATGAGCGCCAAATCAGGAAGCTACATCGAGCACGGCTACGGAAGGAAGCAAGCTCGAGCTCGAGCCAACAAGAAGCTGGCAAAAAATGCGGGAAAACCGTTCCCAGCTGGGAGAACAGGCGGCTCAATCGATCCCCCGCTTGTTGTGCCAACAACACATGAGAGTACGCGCGCCCAATTATTGTGGGCAAACTGTTAATGTTCCCCAGCTGGGCGATGTGGTAATAACCGAGGAGCATATAATGCAGGCTGAAATGCTCAAGATCACTGTTGGACAACTCCTCGAAATCGAGCCCATGCCTCCGCTTAGAGAGGAGGAAATAAAACAGAAATATGTCTGGGGCCAACCTTTGGTCGAGCAAGACAAGGTCAAGAACCTCCCAACGCGAATGTATGAATTGCATCAATGGTACATGAACATTACCAAGATTTCCAATCGAGTGACCCTCATGGTGATTGTCAAGGAGGAGCATTACTTCCATGAGAAATCTCTGTCCGGTGAGTATTTAGAACTATTTCAGTTATACAATCAAGACGCACTCGACAAATCTATCGTCATTTGCTATTGTCTGTAACTGATTTCTTTCTGTAATTTAAGTCTCAAGCTAGCTGTAGTGATCATTTTGATCAATCATTACATGTAATTATCCTCACTATATTCTTTTATGTGGTATTATATGCAGGATGAAGATGTATGAAATGAAAAAATCTGGACGCTATGGCATTGGGTTCATTGACCCAAATACCATTAATGAGTAGACATGAAATCTTCCAGTTTATCAAGCAAGTGTAGAGGAAAGCATGCTAGAGTTCTTCAAGAGCCTCAATACCAATGAAGATATACTACTTCCTTACAACTTCCTATGAGTCACACTGTCTTGTACTACAAATTCTGTTTTTGCTTACTAGCTAGCTAGATGTTAATAATTAAGTGTATAGGGTTTACGGTAGTTGATTAGTGTTATGCTCATGCCCGCTTAATTAAGACATGCAAATTAACGTGTGCGCATGCAGTTTCCTGTGGATCTTGTTAGACATTAAAGTTGACAAAGGAACAGTTGAAGTACTGGACTCACTACTTAAAGAAGAAAAAGACTACACCATCGTGAAGGGGATAGTCAACAGGTAATTTCAATCATTATTAACTATATCTCGGCCTATTTAGTTCCTCATTTCCTGATATGAACTATTTAATAACCCCTTTATTAATTTTCTTTGCCGGCGGGCATGGTTTGGGCAAAGTTCATCAAGGTGACTCCAGGCAAATGGGCAAAAAACCTGTTTTCGTATCGACCAAAGGTAAGTAATTAAGTAGTACTAGCTAGCTAGCTAGCTACCATCTCTTTAATTCTTGTTTCAATACCATTAATTAATTATCATGCTTCATTAATCATTATTTGATTCAATTCCATTCTCGTAAAGGCCCTGAAGCAGGCGCAGGGGAATGATCTGTCTGCATTCTACGTTTGCGACAACATTCGCATGATGGCGTCCGAAAGGAGCAGATCAAAGACAGGAATGGGTACGTTTGTCAGAACACTATTCACACCATTATCGATATCTAGTCACACAACTAATACACATGCATATTGATCTCCTTCTTAACAGTTCAGAGAGGTGCGGGAGCAGCTCCTACCACCGGACCGCATACTAGCACTTCAAGAGGAAATAGCAGGAATTTTTCTCGACCAGGTCATAGATCCCGAAGGAGAATACTATTACCCTTTGGTACGTCTCCAACGTATCTATAATTTATGAAGCATTCATGCTATTTTATTATCTGTTTTGGATGATTACGGGCTTTATTATACACTTTTATATTACTTTTGGGACTAACCTATTAACCGGAGGCCCAACGCATATTGTTGTTTTATTGTCTGTTTTAGTATTTCGAAGAAAAGGAATATCAAACGGAGTCCAAACGGAATGAAACCTTCGGCATCGTGATTTTTTGGAAGAATATCATCCGGGAGACTTGGAGTTCACGTCAGAAGATCCTAGAGGAGGCCACGAGGGTGGGGTGCGCGCCCCCTCCTACTGGGCGCGCCCCCCTGTCTCGTGGGCCCATCGAGCACCCCCTGACTGACTTCTTTCGCCTATATAACCCCATATACCCTAAAAACATCAACGAAGAAGATAGATCGGGAGTTCCGCCATTGTAAGCCTCTGTAGCCACCAAAAACCTCTCGGGAGCCTGTTCCGGCAACCTGCCGGAGGGGGGGATCCCATCACCGGTGGCCATCTTCATCATCCCGGCGCTCTCAATGACGAGGAGGGAGTAGTTCACCCTCGAGGCTGAGGGTATTTACCAGTAGCTATGTGTTTGATCTCTCTCTCTCTCTCTCTCTCTCTCTCTCTCTCTCGTGTTCCCTCTATGGCACGATCTTGATGTATCGCGAGCTTTGCTATTATAGTTGGATCTTATGATGTTTCTCCCCCTCTACTCTCTTGTAATGGATTGAGTTTTCCCTTTGAAGTTATTGTATCGGATTGAGTCCTTAATGATTTGAGAACACTTGATGTATGTCTTGCCGTGCTTATCTGTGGTGACAATGGGATATCATGTGCTACTTGATGTATGTTTTGGTGACCAACTTGCGGGTTCCGCCCATGAACCTATGCATAGGGGTTGGCACACGTTTTCGTCTTGACTCTCCGGTAGAAACTTTGGGGCACTCTTTGAAGTACTTTGTGTTGGTTGAATAGATGAATCTGAGATTGTGTGATGCTTATCATATAATCATGCCCACGGATACTTGAGGTGACAATGGAGTATCTAGGTGACCTTAGGGTTTTGGTTGATTTGTGTCTTAAAGTGTTATTCTAGTATGAACTCTATGATAGATTGAGCGGAAAGAATAGCTTCATGTTATTTTACTACGAACTCTTGAATAGATACAACAGAAAGGATAACTTTGAGGTGGTTTCGTACCCTACCATAATCTCTTCGTTTGTTCTCCGTTATTAGTGTCTTTGGAGTGACTCTTTGTTGCATGTTGAGGGATTGTTATATGATCTATCTATGTTATTATTGTTGAGAGAACTTGCACTAGTGAAAGTATGATCTTAGGCCTTGTTTCCTACCATTGCAATACCATTTGTGCTCACTTTTATCATTAGTTACCTTGCTGTTTTTATAATTTCAGATTACAAATACCTTTATCTACCATCCATATTGCACTTGTATCACCATCTCTTCTCCGAACTAGTGCACCTATACAATTTACCATTGTATTGGGTGTGTTGGGGACACAAGAGACTCTTTGTTATTTGGTTGCAGGGTTTTTTGAGACAGACCATCTTCATCCTACGCCTCCCATGGATTGATAAACCTTAGGTCATCCACTTGAGGGAAATTTGCTACTGTCCTACAAACCTGTGCACTTGCAGGCCAAACAACGTCTACAAGAAGAAGGTTGTGTAGTAGACATCAAGCTCTTTTCTGGCGCTGTTGCCGGGGAGGCGAGTGCTTGAAGGTATATCTTTAGATCTTGCAATCTAATCTTTTTGTTTCTTGTTTTATCACTAGTTTATTCTATAAAAGAAAACTACAAAAAAAATGGAATTGAGTTTGTCTCATACGCTTCATCTTTTTAATCTCTTTCGTGAAAATGATGGAAAGGAAAATTGTGCTCAAGTGCTAGAAGAATAATTACATAGAATGCTTGGCATAAAATATGTAGATGATGAGCATGATTGCAATGTTCTTAGTATGAATTCCTTGAATATCCATGATGCTAATGATATGCAAAGCCACAAGCTTGGGGAAGCTATGTTTGATGAATATGATATTTTTTGTCCCCCATGTTTTGATGAGAATATTTATTATGATGAAAGCATGCCTCCTATTTATGATGATTATATTGATGAAAGTAGGTTTGGAAGAGTGTCAACTTTAGGTAGTATTGATCCCACTGTTTTGGAGGATATTGAATCTTATTGTGATGAATATGAAAGTGGATTTGGAAGAGTGTCAACTTTGTTTAGTGATGATTCCGCCATTTCGGAAGAGGTTCTAATTGATTATGAGAACAAAGTTGCTACCTATGATGATTATTGTGATGACTTGTATGATATTAAGAATAATGATAACCATGAAACTTTTCATCATGATTTTAGTTTCAATTGGATTATTCACATGATAATTATTTTTTTGAGTTTGCTCCCACTACTATTGATGAGAATAAATTTGCTTATGTGGAGAGTAATAAATTTTCTATGCTTGTAGATCATGAAAAGAATTCTTTAGGTGCTGGTTATATTGTTGAATTAATTCATGATGCTACTGAAAATTATTATGAGGGAGGAACATATGCTTGTAAGAATTTCAATAATATCAAGTTTCCTCTCTATGTGCTTAAAGTTTTGAAGCTATGCTTGTTTAGCCTTCCTATGCTAGTTGATTATTGTTCCCATAAGTTGTTTGCTCACAAAATCCCTATGCATAGTAAGTGGGTTAGGCTTAAATGTGCTAGCAATATGCTTCATGATGCTCCCGTTATGTTTCAATTCTTATCTTTTATGTGAGCATCATTGCCATCATCATGCATAGCTAAAAAGGCATTAAAGAAAAGCGCTTGTTGGGAGACAATCCAATATTTAATCTTACTATTTTTGTGTGTCCAAATGATTATTCCACTTTAGTAGTCATGTTTTATAGCTTTTGTTTCAATAAAGTGCCAAGTAGAACCTTTGGGAAGACTTGGGTGAAGTTTATGTGATCTTGCTGTAAAAAACGGAAACTTTAGCGCTCACGAGAATAGCTGCCATGTTTTACAGGGAGTGATTTTAGGTTTATTATTTTTGCAGATGATTAATAGACAAATTACTCAGGTCCACCAATTTATTTCAGAATTTTTGGAGTTCTATAAGTATACATTTGATACAGATTACTACAGACTGTTCTGTTTTTGACAGATTCTGTTTTCATTGTGTTGTTTGCTTATTTTGATGAATCTATGGCTAGTATGTAAGGGTATGAAACATAGAAAAGTTGGAATACAGTAGGTTTAACACCAATATGAATAAATAATGAGTTCATTACAGTACCTTAAAGTGGTGGTTTGTTTTCTTGTACTAGCGGAGCTTACGAGTTTTGTGTGGTTGAAGTTTTCAAGTTTTGGGTAAAGATTCGATGGACTATGGAATAAGGAGTAGCAAGATCCTAAGCTTGGAGATTACCAAGGCACCCCAAGGTAATATTCAAGGATAACCAAGCAACTAATCTTGGGAATGCCCCGGATGGCATCCCCTCTTTCGTCTTCGTTCATCGGTAACTTTACTTGAAGCTATATTTTTATTTGCCACTTGATATGTGTTTTGCTTGGAGCGTCATTTTCTTTTGTTAGTATTTGCTTGCTGTTATTTAGAATAATGATTTGCATTTATATTTTCAATAAAAATGTCAAGGATATCCTTTACCATGCTTATTTTGCTAGTATACATGTTGCTGTTTGAAAACAGAAAGTTTACCACTGTTGCAAAAATTCCCTAGAAAAGTCAGAGAGCGATATAATGTTGAATATTTTTGCATAACGAGCTCTGATAAATCTTTTACAGCGTAGTATATTTCTTATAATTTTTGTAGTTAGGGAAGTTTGATGAATCTTGCATTCTTTACAGACTATACTGTTTTGGCAGATTGCTGTTATGTTTGCATTATTTGCATATGCTTGCTTGTTTAATGATTCTATTTGAGGATACAAGTATTAAGTATGCAGAGACATTTAGTATTCAATGCTGAATAATAATGTTAGTGATTTGTTATAGTAGAATATGATAAGGTTTTTGCATTGGTTTATACTAACTTATCTCACGAGTTCTTGTTGAGTTTGTTGTGGATGAAGCTTTTGAGATTTAGGAAACCGTGACATGAAAGGAATTAAGGAGAAACAAAAGTTCAAGCTTGGCGATGCCCAAGGCACCCCAAGATAATATTTCAAGAAGTCTCAAGCATCTAAGCTTGGGGATGCCCCGGTAGGCATCCCACCTTTCTTCTTCAACAACTATCGGTTAGTATTGGTTAAGCCTAAGTTTTTGCTTCTTCACATGAGTTGTGCTATCCTTGCAATGTCATTTTATTTTGTTTTGCTTGCTGTTTGAATACAATACCAAGATCTGAAATTCTTTAATGAGAGAGAGTCTTCACATAGTTACATAATTATTTAGCTACTCATTGATCTTCGCTTATATCTTTTTGGAGTAGTTTGTCATTTACTCGTGTGCTTAACTTATATCCTATGAGTAAATGGTTGAATGAGTTGAATGTCATAAATCTGAAATTATATATGCCTCATTCGATTATCTCATGGGGAGTAATGACTTCACATCTAAGAAGTAGAGGTTGTAAATTTATTGACGGTTAGCAAGCATTGTATTAGTCATTTGAACAATTCATGAAAGAATATTGAAGGAAGAGAGATTTCACATATAAATATACTATCTTAGACATCTTTTATAATTGTGAGCACTCATTAAGTATGACATGCTAAAGAGTTGATGTTGGACAAGGAAGACAACGTAATGGGTTATGTTTTCTCACATCTCAGTTAAAGTATATTGTCATGGATCATTCAAACATGTTGAGCTTGACTTTTCCCCCTCATGCTAGCCAAAATCCCTTGCACCAAGTAGAGATACTACTTGTGCTTCCAAATATCCTTAAACCCAGTTTTTGCCATGAGAGTCCACCATACCTACCTATGGATTGAGTAAGATTCTTCAAGTAAGTTGTCATCGGTGCAAGCAATAAAATTTGCTCTCTAAATATGCATGACTTATTAGTGCAGAGAAAATAAGCTTTGTATGATCTTGTTATGGAAGCAATGAAAGCGACGGACTGCATAATAAAGGTCCATATACAAGGGGCAATATAAAGTGACGTTCTTTCGCATTAAGATTTTGTGTATCCAACCCTAAAAGCGCATGACAACCTCTGTTTCCCTCTGCGAAGGGCCTACCTTTTACTTTATGTCTTTTACTTTATGCAAGAGTCAAGGTGATTTTCACCTTTCCCTTTTTCATTTTATCCTTTGGCAAGCACTTTGTGTTGGGGTGATCCTGATATATATATATATATATATATATCCAATTGGACGTAAGTTAGCATGAACGTACTATTATTGTTGACATCACCCAAAGGTGAATACGTTTGGACGCAACATTATAAGCCCCTATCTTTCTCTGTGTCTGATTAAAACTTCATAGCCACAAGTATTGCGTGAGTGTTAGCAATTGTAGAAGACTATATGACAATTGAGTATGTGAAGTTTGCTAAATCAAAGCTCTGACATAGACCCTTCCTGAAAATAGGATGAATTGCAATTGTTTGATGACTAAGAATGAAGTTTTCTAGTTTCCAAGAAAGTTTATGGTCTATGCTTTAACATGTGAATTGCTTGTTACTTGATTATGAAAAGTTTTATGAGATGAACTACTGTTATGACATATAATCATGCTAGAAAAGGTGATTGAAATTATCATTGATCAAACTTGTGCACCTACTAGCATTCACACTTCATAAATTCTTTCTTTATCATTTACCTACTCGAGGACGAGCAGGAATTAAGCTTGGGGATGCTGATACGTCTCCAATGTATCTATAATTTATGAAGCATTCATGCTATTTTATTATCTGTTTTGGATGATTACGAGCTTTATTATACACTTTTATATTACTTTTGGGACTAACCTATTAACCGGAGGCCCAGCCCATATTGCTGTTTTATTGTCTCTTTCAGTATTTCAAAGAAAAGGAATATCAAACGGAGTCCAAACGGAATGAAACCTTCGGCATCGTGATTTTTAGGAAGAATATCATCCGGGAGACTTGGAGTTCACGTCAGAAGATCCTAGAGGAGGCCACAAGGGTGGGGTTCGCGCCCCCTCCTACTGGGCGTGCCCCCCTGTCTCGTGGGCCCATCGAGCACCCCCTGTCTGACTTCTTTGGCCTATATAACCCCATATACCCTAAAAACATCAACGAAGAAGATAGATCAGGAGTTCCGTCGTTGTAAGCCTTTGTAGCCACCAAAAACCTCTCGGGAGCCCATTCGGGCAACCTGCCGGAGGGGGGGATCCCATCACCGGTGGCCATCTTCATCATCCCGACGCTCTCCATGACGAGGAGGGAGTAGTTCACCCTCGAGGCTGAGGGTATTTACCAGTAGCTATGTGTTTGATCTCTCTCTCTCTCTCTCTCGTGTTCTCTCTCTCGTGTTCCCTCTATGGCACGATCTTGATGTATCGCAAGATTTTCTATTATAGTTGGATCTTATGACGTTTCTCCCCCTCTACTCTCTTGTAATGGATTGAGTTTTCCCTTTGAAGTTATTTTATCGATTGAGTCTTTAATGATTTGAGAACACTTGATGTATGTCTTGCCGTGCTTATCTGTGGTGACAATGGGATATCATGTGCCACTTGATGTATGTTTTGGTGACCAACTTGCGGGTTCCGCCCATGAACCTATGCATAGGGGTTGGCACACGTTTTCGTCTTGACTCTCCGGTAGAAACTTTGGGGCACTCTTTGAAGTACTTTGTGTTGGTTGAATAGATGAATCTGAGATTGTGTGATGCTTATCATATAATCATGCCCACGGATACTTGAGGTGACAATGGAGTATCTAGGTGACATTAGGGTTTTGGTTGATTTGTGTCTTAAAGTGTTATTCTAGTATGAACTCTATGATAGATTGAGCGGAAAGAATAGCTTCATGTTATTTTACTACGAACTCTTGAATAGATACAACAGAAAGGATAACTTTGAGGTGGTTTCGTACCCTACCATAATCTCTTCGTTTGTTCTCCGTTATTAGTGTCTTTGGAGTGACTCTTTGTTGCATGTTGAGGGATTGTTATATGATCTATCTATGTTATTATTGTTGAGAGAACTTGCACTAGTGAAAGTATGAACCTTAGGCCTTGTTTCCTACCACTGCAATACCATTTGTGCTCACTTTTATCATTAGTTACCTTGCTGTTTTTATAATTTCAGATTACAAATACCTTTATCTACCATCCATATTGCACTTTTATCACCATCTCTTCTCCGAACGAGTGCACCTATACAATTTACCATTGTATTGGGTGTGTTGGGGACACAAGAGACTCTTTGTTATTTGGTTGCAGTGTTGTTTGAGAGAGACCATCTTCATCCTATGCCTCCCACGGATTGGTAAACCTTAGGTCATCCACTTGATGGAAATTTGTTACTGTCCTACAAACCTGTGCACTTGCAGGCCCAACAACGTCTACAAGAAGAAGGTTGTGTAGTAGACATCACACGCTACCGCCCCCATGAACCACTTGTCATCGTGCTCCGAAGGCACCAAGCCAACATGTAGGACAAATTGTATATGTATATACATGTGTATGTGTGAATAATTAATGGTGTTGGTTGTGAGACATTCGATGATATATATATATATATATATATATATATATATGCGGTTCTACGTACGAGAAAATCTATTTATATATATGCATAACGTGTACAATTTAGTATCATAAAATACCAGCAAACAAAAAAGAATTAAATGGAAATAACCCCCCCCCCCCACATTTAGTACTGTTTGGTGTTACCAACCGGTACTAATGGTCTACCAGCACCCGGGCCTGGCCCGTGCCACGTGTTGGCACTTTAGCGCCGGTTTGTGATGAACCGGTACTAGGGGGGGCTTTAGTCTCCACTCTTTAGTGCCGGTTGTAGAACCGGCACTAAAGGCCCTTACGAACCGGCGCTAAAGCCCGGTTCTGCACTAGTGAGTCCACCCAAACCGAGACTGAAAAAGCGTTGTCGAGGCCACCCCAAACCAGAACAAGTCTAGATATATCAAAAAAACAAGTCTAGATATCAGACGATATGTAGATATGCCGGATATCAGGTTTGCTTTCTAATAAAGAATTGTTGTCATTTATGTAGCATTTTATATCACAGTGGACATATCGGGCGAGCAACTCTCGAGGCCACCCAAACCCTAGAAAAAAAGCATTTTCGATCTCCTACCCCCTCCCGCCCCTACCCGACAAACTGTCGAGGCCACCGAAACCCCTAGAAGAAAACTCTGGTAACTTCGACATGAGGGGGGACGTCGGTCAACCCCCTCTCACCTGACCAGCTCTCGAGTCCACCCGGGACTGAAAAAGCATTGTCGAGGCCACCCGGGAGATCATGATGACGGCTCCGGTGACTGAACGAAGGAGGGAGCTGTTGCAAAGTCCGGCGAGGTATATATATATTAATTAAGCATGTGCTGACTTTTGATGCATTAATTGTTTTGGTATGTACTTATATTAATGTTTATTTCTTCTTTTATAGCCCTCCAGATCGAGCCAAACTTCCGTAAGGAGACGAGGCCCGAAGAAAAGGTTGCGCCAGGATGAAAGGTTCACGATCATAGAAATCACGGACGATGGCCAACCGAATGCTCCCAAGCGTACCAAGGACACATTTGTATCTTAGTGCGGAGCTATTGTTAGGGACAGAGTCCCGATAAGCATCCAGCAATGGAATAAGAGTAAGGACGAACCTGAAGTTTCTTATGTCCAGGATAGACTGAAAGGTGATCTTTGGACCTCGCTGATGACAAATTTCAGCCTCCTGCCAGACGAGGATCGGAATAACCCAGTTATAGGGCCAAAGGTCAAGGCGTTTGCCCTTATGAAGATGGCAGATCTATTAAGGAACCGGAAGAAAGAGTTGAACACAAAGTTTGTCGACAAAGAGAAGACTCCAGAATTCACCTGTCGACATGAGAAGATAAGAGATCACTGGACCGCATTTGTGTCCTACAAGAAATCGGATAAGGGTCTGAAAAGGTCAACCACAAACAAGAAAAAAGCTGCAAAGAAGAAGTATCACCATCACACGGGGTCAGGTGGCTACTACAAAGCCCGACCGTTGTGGGACAAAGTTGAGCAAGACCTACTTGATAAAGGGGTCCAACCAGCAACATTGAACTGGCCAGATCATTCAAGGACTTGGTTCTTCGGGGTTGGGGGAACTATGGACCCAGAAACAGGGGAGTGTTGTTGGATGGACGACCAACTTGCAATACACATCAACAAGCTTCAGAAATATATCAAGGTAGTGCGGGAAGGGACGTTCATTCCCGACAGGGAGAAGGACAAGCTGACAAAGGCCCTCGGGAATCTTGAGCACCCTGGACGAACATGAGGCACACCAGGCTCTGTTCTGTTGGTGCATTGGTTTCCCGATAGCGGTGGTTACAGAAGCCGAGAGAGAAAGAGGAAAGTGAGAAGAGCATTTCATAAACAAATTAGTGTCTTGTCTGAATCGAGAATAGCAATTCCATTTCTTGAACCACAAATATAAATTTGAAATGGTGATCAGCTACCCGACAGTCGAGATGTGCATTCGTACAAAGTAATTTAGTACAGGGTGGGGTGGGCCCTCATTCGCCAGGTCTTTGAGTGCCCGTCGTACCACGTGGTTGGTACACTAGGCTGATAGATACTTTACTTTAAGGATCTGGCACCTTCGCTAGACGGAGAGTAAGGGACTTCTATTAGCACCGGAACGTCGAGTCGAATTTCTAGTGTCATGTGCAACGTCAATTAATGGTGGTTCATTAATGTCCATAGATTTAGACTCCTTCCCCCTTCCCTTATACGCAAAAGATCGAGAGGGCCAGAACCGAAACCTAGAACGTAAACAAAATTCGAAAGCGAGCAAATTGGAGAAGCTCAATGCAAGAATAGTAGCACTAGAGGAACTTGAGAGCCAGCGAGCTACCGACCAACCATCTCAGCGGCACCAAGATCCTTGCTTCGATGCAGCCCCAGAAGCTACCCCACCATTTTAACGGAGAAGCAGCGTGGCTTCCACCGAGCTTGTTCAGCCTGATTTCATGGCTCCTCGCTACCCCGTGGATAGTATCACGGAGGCTGAAAATTGCGAGCTAATGATGAAATGCCAGAACCTGACATTGAAGGCGGTTGTAGGCTCTGTTGCACCTTCTGAAGCTGAGGGAACTTTTCATCGTCGTTTGATTCCACATGGCTATGCTATTGTGAAGGTGGATGAAATAATGGAGGGATTTGAAGAGCTGGAGCTTGACTACCCTATAGGTGAAGCGGAGAATCATCTGGTGAATGCTGTAAGGAGTACCTGTCTATGGAGGAAGGAGTACATCAAGCTTACAAACTGGACGCCTCCTCCTCCTCCTCCGGCGAGTAAGGGCACTCCACCTCCTCCTCCGGCAAGTGATCAGGGCACTCCGCCTCCTCCGGCACATGACGGCACTCCGGCTCCTCCTCCGCCTCCTCCGGCGCGTCCGATCACTCCACCTCCTCTGGCATGTTAGGGCACTCCGGATCCTCCTACGCCTCCTCCGGCACGTCAGAGCACTCCGCCTCCGCTGGCGTGTTAGCGGACTCCACCATGTCAGCAACGGCGGAAGAGAGTCATCGCCGCTCCGGTGGCTAGCAGTACAAGCAGAGGCGGGAAGCAATTCAAATACGGTCCATGTCTCAAGGCTCTAGAAAAGTTACCATATGAGAGGACCTACAAGGAAAACGCGGATATCTGTGCTACCCAAGTGAGGGCCTTTTTTGCACGGAAACCTCCACCTCCGATGGAAACGTTAGATGCGGTGATAGTGAAGTACACTCTGGATGCCCTTAAGCAACCACCACTGCCTCCGCCGTAATCCAACTATGAGCGCATTATTGAAGGGACATATAAGGAAGCGCGGTGGTTGGGAAGTACTTCCAGTGATGCAAGATTAGCACAACGAATAAGTGCGAAAACAATTCCCCAACTCGGTGAACAAGCGAAGCAATTGTGCCCCTCGCTCAGGGTGTCTACCGATATCGTCGCTAATCATCCGGGGATAGTGCCCGGTACCAATCCTGCTGATTACCTGAGCGATGATGTACAGTTTGAAATGTTAGAGGTAGATATCTTCAGATACGAGTATAAGAAGCCTCTCGTCAAACCTGATCCTCCTCCTCTAACAACGATGATGCGAAGATTGCATGAATGGTACATCGATACCTGCAAGTCTGGGACTATGAAGGATAGTTTGATGCTGGGAATTAAAGAGGAGCACGACCTCGTTGGAACTGATATGTTTCATGTTCAATTTGTGAAGTTATTCCAGTTAAACAATCAAGACGCCCTCGACAAACAACTCATGGCTTGCTACTACTCGTAAGTATTACTTCTGTAATTAAGTCTCTATAGCTCAGCTCTTTCATTGCACGTATATATAATTATCCTCACTATATTATGCAGACTGAAGATCGTCAAATGCAAAAAAAATCTATGACATTGGGTTCATTAACCCAAATACCATAAATGGATGGTTGATTCAAAACAGAGTCGAAGATACTGAGGACAACTTGCTACAAGCGTTACTTCCAAATCAAAACAAACGGAAAATACTCATTCCTTACAACTTCAAGTGAGTGTTACTATCTTGTGCATATTCAGTTTTGCTTACTCGAGGTTAATTGTAGTAATGTAATTGATGAGATATGCATGCGTGCGCAGCTTCTATTTTATTCTGCTAGAGATTAACCTTGACCGGGGAGTAGTAAATGTCTTAGACTCGAGACGAAACGATCCCCATGACTATGCGGACATGACTGCAATGCTCCAGAAGTAAGTATAATCGATCATTATCACACCATATCGGCAACTGAGGGAGTCCCGGACTAGGGGGTGTCCGGATAGCCGAACTATCATCATCGGCCGGACTCCAAGACTATGAAGATACAAGATTGAATACTTCGTCCCGTGTCCGGATGGGTCCTTGGCATGGAAGGCAAGCTTGGCGATACGGATATGTAGATCTCCTACCATTGTAACCGACTCTGTGTAACCCTAGCCCTCTCCGGTGTCTATATAAACCGGATGGCTTTAGTCCATAGGACGAACAACAATCATACCATAGGCTAGCTTCTAGGGTTTAGCCTCCTTGATCTCGTGGTAGATCTACTCTTGTAACCCACATCATCAATATTAATCAAGCAGGACGTAGGGTTTTACCTCCATCAAGAGGGCCCGAACCTGGGTAGAAACATCGTGTCCCTCGTCTCCTGTTACCATCCGCCTAGACGCACAGTTCGGGACCCCCTACCCGAGATCCGCCGGTTTTGACACCGACATTGGTGCTTTCATTGAGAGTTCCTCTGTGTCGTCACCGATAGGCTCGATGGCTTCTTCGATCATCATCAACGACACCGTCCAGGGTGAGACCTTCCTCCCCGGACAGATCTTCGTATTCGGCGGCTTTGCACTGCGGGCCAATTCGCTTGGCCATCTAGAGCAGATCGAAAGTTACGCCCCGGGCCGTCAGGTCAGATTTGGAAGTTTGGACTTCATGGCTGACATCCGCGGGGACTTGATCTTCGACGGATTCGAGCCACAGCCGAGCGTGCCGCACTGTCACGTCAGGCATGATTTAGCTCTGCCGCCGGACAGTACCCTGGAGGCCGCACTCGAAACCAGTCCAATCTTCAATTCGGAGCCAGCTCCGCAGATCGAGGATGGATGCCTAGACACCGCCTCAGGGGCTGCAACCTCTACGGCGATAGAGCCGAACACTGACTCCGTCCCTCATAAAGCTCGTGATTCCAAGGTGCCAGACTCCTCGCCGGACTCCGAACCTCCCGCGCCCGCCCCGATCGAATCCGACTGGGCGCCGATCATGGAGTTCACCGCAGCGGACGTCTCTCAACACTCACCTTTCGGCGACATCTTGAGTTCGCTAAAATACCTCTCGTTATCAGGAGAGACTTGGCCAGATTGTGGTCAGGACGGCTGGGATGCGGACGACGAAGAAATTCAAAGCCCACCCATCACCCACTTGGTAGCCGCTCTCGACGATTTAACTGACAGGCTAGACTACGATCTTCGTCGACTGTCCGGACACTGAAGCCTTAGCAGCCTTCAAACACAACGTCCGAGACGAATGGCTCGCCAGACACCTCGGCCAAGAAAAACCAAGAACAATGGCCGCACTAACAAGTCTCATGACCTGCTTTTGCGCGGGGGAAGACAGCTAGTTGGCTAGATGCAGCACCAGCGACCCGAGTACATCCGAAATCAGGGATGGAAATGGGAAATCATGACGCAAAAAAGATTAGCGCCGGAACAAGGAGAATGGCCCAAATAGTACGGCGGTCAACGCCGGATTCAAAAGCTCTCGGCCGAACAACAAAACACTGCCCTTAAAGGATAACAGTGACGAGCTATCCAACCTCAACAAGATTCTGGATAGACTGTGTCAAATACACGGTACCTCCGGGAAGCCTGCAAACCATACCCACAGAGATTGTTGGGTCTTCAAGCAGTCCGGCCGACTTAACGCCGAACACAAAGGGCTCGACACACCAAGTGAAAGTGACGAAACCCAAAAGCAGCGCTCCGGAAACCAAAAGACTTTCCCATTAGAAGTCAAAACAGTGAACTCACTTCACGTGATAACACGCAGCGCGGCCCCTGCTATACCAGGACACCGTCCGTAGACTGGGGATAGAACCCACCAAAATTCGCTATAGCAAGCAGTTCCTTCAAAGGAGTGACGCCAGGCCTTTTTAGCCAATTTTACAGGCTCTGTACCACTAGGGGCCGTGTTCGGTTCATCCTACAACCTCCGTCGCGAAAAGCTCACCCTCCATCGCCCCATTTAGCAGTAGCCCTTAAGCACTACTGGGCGTGCAGCTTTCGCCCGCTTTAATGCAATACCACATTACGCGTCTCTTATGCTTAAAAAATGCCCGGTCCACGTGGCATATTCTTAAAACTCCAGGTGTCTCTCGACCACGGAGAATGTGCGGCTGCCTAGACAGCCACACATTATTCCGACCTTGCAGGTCAAAGCCCCTAAAAACAGGTCATTTAGACCTCGGACATGGTTAGACGAGTCCGGCGTAACTTAACAAGGGGCTTCCCAGCCGCATACCCCCTTTTTTTAGGGGGCCGCGCGCATAAATGATGAAAGCTAATAAAGCTCAACTTTCTTCATCTTCCAAATTATACTTTATTTCGATACACTTTTTGCACGATATTTCTTAGAAACTAAGTCCTTCTCTTTTACAGATGAAGCACGTGCTACACCTGTCCAGGATACAGCACAACGGAGACAAGGCGCAGACGTGCAGTAGGGACTCGTTGCAAGGATTCTTTTCAGATTAAGACCCTGCGTAAACCTTTCTCACTGTCTCTTGTTGATAAACATCCCCCGGTTTCTTACCAGAGCCGAGGAGGAGGCTGGCGTTTTGGCATTGGCCGCGTCAGAAGTTCCCGCCTGTACCTAGACACTAGGGGCTTAGGGCTTTATTCTGCCCGATATCATAAAGACCGAACACCTCAAGGAGTGTTTGGCGTCTCGAGTTAGGCCTTATATGCATCAGCTCCGAATCATGTCTTTGGTCAAATGTTGGGTTTGCCCGGCTCCTGTGTTTTGCTGCCTTATGTTCCGTATCATCGGCTAACGCGACACCAGGAGAACTACTGCGATTGTGCCCCGGTTCGGCCGGGAGAGCACCTCAGTAGAGAAAGCCGAAAACTGACTGTCATGATATAGCGAGAGACTGGTCAACCACTCGATCGACCATTGGAATGTTTAGAATTCCTCCGCTTTGACGAAGGACCGCTTCCCGGTCAGGCACATACGCACCCCAAGTTCGGAGAAGTGCGGTGCCATCAGGGGCTATATAGTAGCCCTACATTCGAGCTCCTATGGCTAAGTGAAAGTGATAAAGCATTATAGTCCGGTTGCCTAGTTTTCTATGCTATCACCTCCTTAAAAGGACCAAGACGTTGGATTAAGTGTGAAAAAGCGTTTTTCTTTTTGCAAACACCCCCGCACCATGTGTGTGGGGGCTGAAGCCAAAGACTGCCATCTTTCAGATTATACATACATATACGGCCGCACAGGAGATAGTTCAATACTTGAACACACAAGTATAAAAAGTCATTGCATTATAAACATGATCTTAGAAATCATACATGTCATTCAAACATAACATCTTTCGAGCACTGCGACTCTATTATACGAGCGCCCTGCATGACTTCCTCAAAGTAATGCTCGGTGGAGAATCGGCTTTTGTCCGAACCCCGGGATGCAACAGCGGTGGCATCCATCTCCGCCCAGTATGTTTTACCACGGGCGAGAGCCATCCGCGCACCTTCTATGCATGCTGACCGCTTCATCGCCTTAATATGCGGCACTGCCCCAGGAAATTGTTGCAACAAGCCAAAATAACTCTTCGGCTTGGGCCTTTTCGGCCACAGATGAGTTACCACATCCGTCATGGCCAGTCCGGACAATCTATTCAGCTCAGCCCACTCAACCAGCCGATCACTCAACGGAAGTGGACGCTCCGGACTATGGAATTGGGACCAGAAAAGCTCTTCCATTTCGTGATCCTCCTGGCTTCGAAAGTGCACGACTGCGTCAGCCGCACTCGCCGCCAAGTCCAGATAAGGATCCTTCGCACCGTACAATCGGCCTAGCTGAGCATACTTCGGATCCGTGAACTTCCTACGCAGCATAAAGGGCTTTCCAGCCACAATGTCTCCGACCTGACGCAGTTCCTCCTTCATAGCCCGCATCGCACTACGGGCATCCTTGGCCTCGGCATCGGCCTTCTTCAGGTCCTCTTGCTCCGCTCGGCGTTCTCCTTCAAGAACTTCCAGGCGGTCGGTAGCAACTCTCAATTTCATGGCCATTCCATCCATCTCCTCCCTGCTTCGGCAGTGAGCAGCCTTCTCGGCTCCTAGCCCTTCCGCTGCGTTCAAGGCAGCCGCCTCGCTTTTTCTGGCTTGCTCCTTGGCCCGAGCAAGTTCTGCTCGAAGGTCCTCCACAGCAGCAGCACCATCTGCATCTAAGCATACAATTTGTAAGGAATGGGCGTCAACTCCCTTACTAATCAACCGCGGGGCAACCACGTACCTTGTGACTCATCCAGTCGTCTATTGACCAGTGAGATGTCCGCATCTGCAGCGTCGAGTTGCTTCTTCAGCTCGGCAAATTCATCAGTCCGGCTGGCCACCGAACGTTCCGCCACCTGCATGGGAAAGGCGATAGTTAATAACCGAGGTTACGATCCTAGGCACGCTGTCGTTTTCGACAGCATACCAAGTCTCGGGGGCTACTATCTATACAGGGCGCACTTCATGTGCAAAACTGTCAACAGGTATGTCATTTTTTGCGTACCTCAAATCCCGTCAGTAAACTTCCGACGGCCTCATACAACCCGGTTTCGGCGGACGAGATCCTCTCAATCACATCACCCATTAATGTGCGGTGATCTTCTGAGATGGACGCCCTCTTAAGCAAATCATGCAGCTCCACCAGCCGTACTCCAATGGGCGCCGAACTCTCCGGTCCCGCCGAATTTGGGGAGACCCTCCGCGATGACACCTCAGGGTCGTCCGCCCCGCACGATGGGGCGGCAGATGAAGGCGTTTCGCTTTCCATCATCTCCGGACGAAGGTCTCCCGAAGATGAGCTGTGCTGAGACGGGCTAGGATCCGAACTACAAGGTAAAAACTTCGTTACCTTTAGACATTAAGCAGGGGTGTCTGATAATTATAAAATCCCCCTTTTCACTTACGGCTCGTTAGAGGGCTGATTCCTCCGAGGAGACAGTACGGCCGGGGCGCTTTCTGGCGCAGGACCTTCCGATACAGATTTCTTTCCCCGCTTTGAGGCCTTGGCCTCCGGGTCTTCGGAAGCGTTCCTCTTCTCCCCCTGGAAGGAGGGACTCTCCATTCCTCCCTTACTAAACGCCTCCTTGGCAGAGGTGACAGTTTCCCCGTGCCCCCCTTTGCCCTCATTCGAAGGTGCAACCTCCAACATTTTGATTAACAAGGGATCCTGCGTGGTCTCAGGGAGGGGGGCCGGACACCGTATCAGTTTTGCTTGCGCTATCCACTCCTGTCCAGGGATAGCTGGTTAAAAGGCAAGCTCACGATAAATAAATGGATGGTGTGTCCGGACACAGGGCTACTTACTTGAGTATCCGGGCGATTGCAGCTTAGGCCAGCGTCCTCGGTCAATTCCGGATGCGTCTCTTGCGATCCGAAGAACAGTTTATACATCTCCATGGGAGTCAAACCCATGAAGTGTTGAAGAGCTCGCGGCCCCTCCGGATTAAATTCCCACAGGCGGAGGGGGCGACATTTGCAGGGCAGTAGGCGCCGGATCAACATGACCTGCACCACTGCGACTAGATTGATCTCCCTTTCTTGGAGGCCTCGAATCCGGTCCTGCAACAGGGGGACGTCTTTGGGCGGCCCCCAGTCACGCCCCTTGTTGACCCATGACATCAGCTGCTGTGGAGGGCCCCAGCGGAAGACGGGCGGCGGCTTCTGCCTTCTGCCCCGGGGAGCGGTGATATAAAACCACTCCTGTTGCCACAAGCCGAGCTCCTCTTGGAAAGAGCCCTTGGGCCATGGAGCCTCGGCCCTCTTGCTTATAACCGCCCCGCCGCACTCTTCCTGACGCCCCTCGATCATCTTCGGCTCCACGTTGAAGGTTTTGAGCCATAAGCCGAAGCGAGGGGTAGTGCGGAGGAAGGCTTCACAGACGACAATGAATGATGAGATATGGAGGATGGACTCTGGAGCCAGGTCGTGGAATTCCAGCCCATAGTAAAACATGAGCCCCCTCATGAAGGGATCCGTCGGGAAGCCTAAACCCCGACGGAAGTGAGACGTGAACAGGAAAATCTCGCCAGGCTCGGGAGTTGGGATAACTTGCCCTCGGGCAGGCAGCCTATGCGAAATCTCATAGGTTAAATACCTGGCATCTCTCAGCTTTAGCACGTCCTCCTCCGTGACGGAGGAGGGCATCCACCGGCCTCGTAGATCAGGACCAGACATTGTCGAGGATCGAAGGTACCTGAATTCGGAGCCCTGGGTGTTGGAACTCAGGGAGAAGGGGCGGATTCGATAGAGGATTGAATAAAAAGAACTGGCCTTGGTCTCATTATAAAGAGGAAGAATACCAAGAGCCGTCCCCGTGACCGTTTGGAACCCGCCTTCGATGGAGGGGGCGTGGCAACGGGCGCGGTTGGGTTACCCATGTCCGTATTAATGGGAATCCCGGAATAAGGGGAACACTATCTCTGCTTCGACAAGACGTGCCAAGGAAACCGCCTCGCTAAACGCGCTGAGGTGGAACAATAAAAACAATTCGAGTAAAGGCTTGGAAGTGGTGTGACATCACGCCGCAGAATACGTCAGCAGATTGATTTTATGTAATATTATTCTCTCTACGGTGGTATGTGGAAATTATTTTGCAGAGCCGGACACTATCCTGGTGTTCACAATCTTCTATAAATTATTCGGAGGAGGAACCCGCCTTGCAATGCCGAAGACAATATGCGCGCCGGACTCGTCGTCATTGAAGCCAGGTTCAGGGGCTACTGAGGGAGTCCCGGACTAGGGGGTGTCCGGATAGCCGAACTATCATCATCGGCCGGACTCCAAGACTATGAAGATACAAGATTGAAGACTTCGTCCCGTGTCCGGATGGGACTTTCCTTGGTGTGGAAGGCAAGCTTGGCGATACGGATATGTAGATCTCCTACCATTGTAACCGACTCTCTGTAACCCTAGCCCTCTCCGGTGTCTATATAAACCGGATGGCTTTAGTCCATAGGACGAACAACAATCATACCATAGGCTAGCTTCTAGGGTTTAGCCTCCTTGATCTCGTGGTAGATCTACTCTTGTAATCCACATCATCAATACTAATCAAGCAGGACGTAGGGTTTTACCTCCATCAAGAGGGCCCGAACCTGGGTAAAAACATCGTGTCCCTCGTCTCCTGTTACCATCCGCCTAGACGCACAGTTCGGGACCCCCTACCCGAGATCCGCCGGTTTTGACACCGACAGCAACTTTTGTTCATTTCCTGATATCAAGTAATTATTTTCTTTGTCTAGCAGTGTTTGGAAGAGTTCACCGGAATTGTTCTGGGGCTGCTGAGGGAGCTGCGATTTACACACCCGAAAGTAAGTAGTACTAGCTAGTTCCATGCATCTCCCATTGATTCTAGTTTCATCAATACCATTTATCATGCTTGATTATCAGTTTGATTGAACTCTATTTCTCGTAAAGGTCTTGTGGCAGGAAGGCGGGAACAATTTATGTGGATACTACGTTTGTGAGTTCATCTACAACGCGACCTTTCAGCGGGGCTATTCTGAAAAATAATATGAAGTACGTAAACAATAATGTTCACAATTTTATTTTATTACCATCATTTGTGTTGAGTTTCATTCTGAAGGAAATATGCCCTAGAGGCAATAATAAAGTTATTATTTGTTTCCTTATATCATGATAAATGTTTATTATTCATGCTAGAATTGTATTAACCGGAAACATAATACATGTGTGAATACATAGACAAACATAGTGTCACTAGTATGCCTCTACTTGACTAGCTCGTTGATCAAAGATGGTTGTGTTTCCTAACCATAGACATGAGTTGTCATTTGATTAACGGGATCACATCATTAGGAGAATGATGTGATTGACTTGACCCATTTCGTTAGCTTAGCACTTGATCGTTTAATATGTTGCTATTGCTTTCTTCATGACTTATACATGTTCCTACAACTATGAGATTATGTAACTCCCGTTTACTAGAGGAACAGTTTGTGTGCTACCAAACGTCACAACATAATAGGGTGATTATAAAGGAGCTCTCTACAGGTGTCTCCGAAGGTACATGTTGAGTTGGCGTATTTCGAGATTAGGATTTGTCAGTCCGATTGTCGGAGAGGTATCTCTAGGCCCTCTCGGTAATGCACATCACTGTAAGCCTTGCAAGCAATGTAGCTAATGATTTAGTTACGAAATGATGCATTATGTAACGAGTAAAGAGACTTGTCGGTAATGAGATTAAACTAGGTATTGAGATACCGATGATCAAATCTCGGGCAAATAACATACGATGACAACGGGAACAACGTATGTTGTTATGCGGCTTGACCGATAAAGATCTTCGTAGAATATGTAGGAACCAATATGAGCATCCAGGTTCCTCTATTGGCTATTGACTGGAGACATGTCTCGGTCATGTCTACATAGTTCTCGAACACGTAGGGTCCGCACGCTTAAAGTTAGATGATGGTTATATTATGAGTTTATGTGTTTTGATGTACCGAAGAAAGTTCGGAGTCCCGGATGTGATCATGGACATGACGAGGAGTCTCGAAATGGTCGAGACATGAAGATTGATATATTGGACGACTATATTAGGACACCGGAATGGTTCCAGGGGTTATCAGATGTATACTGGAGTACTTGGGGGGGGGGGGTTACCGGAACCCCCCCCCCCCCCCCGGGGGTGTTAATGGGCCTCGTGGGCCCTAAGTGGATAAGAGGAGGGGAAGCTAGGGCAGGCCGCGCTCTCCTCCCCCTCTAGTCCGAATAGGACAAGGATGGGGGGGCGGCGCCCCCCCTTTCCTTCCTCTCCTCTCTCCCTTCCTTCCACTCTCCTACTTGGACTAGGAAAGGAGGGAGTCCTACTCCCGGTGGGAGTAGGACTCCTCCCTGGTGCGCCTCCTCCTGGCCGGCCGCCCCCTCCCCCTTGATCCTTTATATACGGGGGCAGGGGGCACCTCTAGACACAACAATTGATCCTTGAGATCTATTAGCCATGTGCGGTGCCCCCGTCCACCATATTCCACCTTGATAATATCGTAGCGGTGCTTAGGCGAAGCCCTGCACCGGTAGAACATCATCATCATTACCACGCCGTCGTGCTGACGGAACTCTCCCTCGAAGCTCGGCTGGATCGGAGTTTGAGGGACGTCATCGAGCTGAACGTGTGCTGAACTCGGAGGTGCCGTGCGTTCGGGTACTTGATCGGTCGGATCGTGAAGTCGTACGAATACATCAACCGCGTTGTGCTAACGCTTCCGCTTACGGTCTACGAGGGTACGAGGACATACTCTCCCCTCTCGTTGCTATGCATCACCATGATCTTGCGTGTGCGTAGGAAATTTTTGAAATTACTATGTTTTCCAACACATTCATATATATGTATTAACCCCCTTCGTTAAATTATATGTGGCAGATGCGGGATGAACTCCTACCACATGATCGCATACAAGCAATTCAAAAGGAATTGGCGGGATTCTTTATTGACCACGTCATAAATGAGAAGGGGAATACCATGTGGAAATTGAAATGGATTTTAGATGTTAGGGATTGTAAGAGATGTTATATTGCATATATGTAGTAGCATCGATATACGAAAACTTGTTGTTCGACCAATCTCTCGGAGAAAGAGAGGTCACTTCTCTCTGTATATGTTCATGACGATCTTGTGTAATTAATGGTTCCTTCATTTGCTTACTCTAGCTATCGTGTCGAGTTCTCTCTATATGTATAGTAGCTAGCGTGTCGAGTTCTCTCTATATGCATAGTAGCTAGCGTTGACCAAGCACGAAGAAAGAGAGGCCACTTCTCTCTATTAGCTAGCTAACACAATATGAAACCCTTAAATTAACCCTCCAAAACCCCTAACCCCCCCCCCCTCCCCTCAAAAAAAATCCCAGCGCCTGCGAGTTGCTGACGCGTGGCAGACTTTTCGTCCCGATTGGTGTTACCAACCGGGACTAAAGGTCCTTCTGCCTGGGCGCCCCGCAGCGGCCACGTCGAGCCCCTTCTGTCCCGGTTCGTAGAACCCGGAATAAAGTTTTGGACTTCAGTCCCGATCCTTTAGTCCCGGTTCCAGAACCAGGACTAAAGGCCCTCTAGAACCAGGACTAGTGCCGTGTTTTCTACTAGTGAAGTATTTAGCCACGGCCTGCTACAATAGCACACGGGGGGGGGGGGGGTATATAATAGAGCACCTGCACCCAGGCCCTCTTTATCTAGCCATCCATTTCTTGCATCGCGATTTGTGCAAATTCATTGCTCTTTTTTGTTTCTCCCACACAGAACATATCTTGAAGTTCAAACCTATGCAGCGTGGCAAAGCTTTCTAACTAGAACCTAGGGTAAATCTTTCAGATTTTTTTGTCAAATATAAATATACAAAATACGTTTTGTTTGATTAAAAAATTCATATTTTTAGTATTTATGTTGGACAAAAAAATCTGAAAGATTTATCCTAAATTCTTCTTGGAAAGCTTTGACATGCTGCAAAGGTTTGAACTTCAAAATATGTTTCATATGAGAGAAACAAAAAAGAGAAAATTTTATATAAAAAGTTAGTTGTGTCGCACGGATCTTAAAGCGATATTGGAGAGCTAGGATAGCAGGGCCAGGGTGCAGGTGCTCTAAAAATCCACGTCCGCACACAGGGATAAAAAATTTGATCAACAAGAATCAAATGGAAACAGTGCGTTCATGCTTGGATGAAAAAAAAAATCTCTAGATCCCTCGAAGGTAACTCACAGAAATCAGATCAACGCTGAGAAGCGATTGAACTAGCAAGCATAGAAAAGACAACACCCACTAAACCATGTAAGCGATAATTATGATCACAATAATGAACTAGCAAGCATCAGACAAGTTGTGTGATAGTGATAACAATGAAGATAAGGAGGTAGCTAGCATCCTAGAGAAAGTTTACCACTTGACACTTTCGGTGACGATAATAATGATGGTGGGAAGTTGCAATATGCGCGTGACTCGGCAGGAATGAGCCGTGAAATACATACCCTCTCAAGCTGGAAAGTTTTGACATCCAGCGTGAAACAACCTAGCTCGAGCAATGAGTTTCCGCACTGATACAGGAGCAAGTGCCTCCCTATTGAACCCATGAATGAGGAGCCAGAAGCTATTGAGATTGTCTTCTCCGTCTGCCACTGGGTGGAACTTCCACCATTGCTTCGTCGAACGGTATATCTAAGGAGAACTGTGTCATGTCCATGATGGCCAACTTTGTCATGTGCAGGCACAAACATCCCAATCATGCCTTCCCCTGCCTCCACAATGCCCATATAACTGTGGAAACCGCTAACTCTGGGTGGGCGGTCAGCCATGGTGAACTCCATTCTTCGGGTGTCAAGCACAGCAAATTTTCCACTCCAACCTGCAAACCAGTAAAAGCAACCATATGCATATTGCCGCCACGAAGAAATACCCATCCATTCCGACGAGAAGTCAGGTATAAAATTGATCCAACTCAGGGATGGAATGTCTCGCCACTGTCCGGTGCCGGAAAAGAAGACAAAGGCCACCAGCTTAGTTTGGTACTGCGCTAGGCAGATCACTCTGAACGCCGTATCCTCGGCAGGAGGTGTCTCCTCGTCGTCGCCATCAGGGACTAGAAAGCTCTCGCCCCAGCGCTGTCCATATATCCGCAGTGGGTTCTCATCCGAAGCGGCTAGGTCATCGGGGATTGGGGGGAGCAGGAGGTACTCCCGGTGCAGGGGGTCGCACACCGCCATCTCCGCGAAGAGGGCGCCGTTGCGTCCCTTGCCGGAGCCGTGACGGCGGGGTCTGTCCAGGAGGACGCGGCCGTCGCGGACGTCCCGTACGGACCAGCTCCGCGCAGGGGAGGGGAGGAAGGCGAAGGAGAAGTCGGCGGTGCTGGCGACAGCGCGGGCCGCAGGCGCTGAGGGGTGAGGCGGTAGGGCGGGGTGGAAGCCGTGCTGGTCGAGGAAGCCGAGGAGGGGCGGTGGGTGGAGTCTGCGGAAGCGTTGGAGGAAGCAGCGGTCGACAACGAGGTGGCGGAAGGAGACGCAGGCGGCCGTGGCGCGGATGAGGTCGGATGCGGTGGGGAGGCGGAGGAGGATTTCCACCAGGAGCTCGTCGGGGATCTCCGGCAAGGCCATCTTCCGGCCGCTCTCCGTCGCCTATGCTGCAGCGGCGGCGGCTGTGTGATGCGTAACTGAGCCGACGGTGTAAATGGGCTGCAGAATACCCTATTTTAGGTTTTGCGTGTGGGCTAAAAAATATGTGTTGGAGTGGCGATGCCCGGTGTTTTGTTCAGGAAAAAGATGGGCCGGTGTGGAAGATGGGGTTATCTGACAAAAAAAAGGATTCTAAAAAAAAGGAAAAAAAGATGAGGCTTAGCGGCAACGTTAACAAAAAAAAAAGCGCATTATTTCTGCGCTAGTTATAGCATTGCTATAGCGTATCCGGAAGGGACATGCACGCTCTATTTGAGCAAATTTGCTAGCTACGACGCTAATCGCGTTATAGTGCGCTATTTTAGCGCTAAAAATTGTAGTGTATTATATGGTTGTAGCATCATGAAAGAAAAACCTGAAGGAGAGAAACAACAACCAAGCCCCAGCCGCCCAAAACTATCCCTTGGCCGCCACAGGCCCACAACCCACACCCCTGCCATTCTCAGTCTCAGATGGTCAGACCTAATGAACAACCCACCCTAATTCATTCGCCCTTCACATCTGAGCTATGAGACCACTCCCTACCCCTTCGCTTTGGACCTACCCCTTCGCTTTGGACGATGACAGAGGGGTAGGGAGTGGCGCGGCCTAGTGAGCAGGGGTCCGGCTCGCCGCACGCCAGAGGAGGGGGACAAAGCTCGTCAGGGCAGGGCAAGGGGAGGGACCGCCAGATCCAGTGTGGGGCGGGATGCGCGGCGGCGGATCTCGCCGGCGCGGGTAGGGAGAAGAGATGGAGGAAGGTGGCAGGATAGGCAGGAGAGAGAGGGGGTGGGATGGCGAGAGAGATGTGGCGGGGCGGCGCCGGACATGAGGTAGAGTACGCGGGGTGGCACTGGTCATGAGCGAGAGGAGGTGGTGCGTGGTGTAAGCGTGAGACGTTTTTTTTAACAGTCAATGCAAACGGTGTTAACATGTGGTGCCCAGTGTACCTGACCAGTGGGCTTGGTATGTAAAAGATTGGATTAAATCGCCCCAAACTGGTCGTTATTGTTTATTGCGAAAATTAGTAAGGAAATTGGTAGATTTTTGGGGTGCAAAAGAAATGTAGTGACAAATCTGAAACTGAACTTCAAATGTGGTGTATTTTTTTATTTTTATTTTGCAATCACTCGTAAAAACTAGTCCCCATCATCGTCCACTCTTAACTTCATTCTGCCATTGATTTTAGACGGGTTAGAATGGATGAAAGGTACACGCACCACGGTTCATGGTGGCTGCAGGCTAGCTATCTTGCCACGTACGTAGTACTCCCTCCGTAAACAAATATAAGAGCGTTTAGATCACTATTTTAATAATCTAAACGTTTTTATGTTAGTTTACAGAGGGAGTGCTACATATCTTGCCTGCATTGGTTGGAGTCTTTGTTTTTTCAAATGAACGTCTGCTTGCCTGCACTGCATGCATGCGAGCTCGCGGTCATTGCTAGTATACTTACGTGCCAGTGACGGTCTGACAAGCAAACTAAAGAGAGATTGGAGATCTACTCCCTAACAGACCTTAAATCATTGCCCTAGTAGTATCATCGAGCGACCCACCGGCGGCAAAAGCAACTGCACCCAATCCAGCACCGAAAGTTACTATAGGTTCTTGGCTTCTTGCCGTGTCGCGCACTCAATGGCACAGTACTATCTGGACCCGAGTCCTTTTTTATGCAGAACGTGTGCTTGCTTGCATGCGAGCTATGGTCGAGTCCTTTTTTAGGAGAACATATATGCTTTGCTTACATGTGATGTGAATGTGATGCGAGCTTCGCTGTTCCCCCATGACATCCATATATACCCTTTCCACGCGAGCCAAGCAAGCTCTAGCTAGCAAAACCGGTCGAGAAGAAGAGAGACCAGTCGACGGTTTCACTAGCAAACCGATCGAAGAGATCCACATCCACCACGCACTACCACACCACGGAGGAGAATGTCCTCTACCGGAGTAGAGCGGAGCGGCGACGGAGCACCTAGAAGCCGGAATGCGAAGCGGCAGCAGCGGGGCTCGGGAGATGAGCTTGATGCTTTCTCGGAGGAGCTTCGACAGCGGCCAGAAGTAAGCAGCATCAACAAGATTGCGGTCGTCATGGCGTACATCCTAATGGGCTTGAAAGGTGTGAGCGCCCTTGCGCTTTTGTGGGCCACCGTCGTCCTCCTCGGCGGCTTCGTCTCCGATCTGACCAAGACTGATTTTTGGTACCTCACCATCATCGGATTCGTGCAGGCTGCCGGGTTAGTGCTTGCATTCCAACTCTCCCTTACTGTCGATGTTAAGCGTGGCATAAATTTCTTTCACGATTCCTGAAATATGTCCCTTCAAAATAAAAAGGAAATTTCCTGAAATAAGTAGTGTACTAGTGTAAGTTATCTATCAGCGCACACAATTTCCAAATATGTTCTATCGAAAAATTAAAAGGTAGTCATACTAGCGACTCGGGAGACACACAAGCCCTAGCCTCCGGTACCCGTCGCTCCTCCCTTCCTTCCCTCTGTCGCCGCTAGAGAAAGCCGCGGGGCTAAGCCCAGGCGGCCGGCGACAGTGGTGGGGACTCACCTCCCTCTCGTGGCGGTCGGGTGGCATGGGGAACCAGGCTCATGGGAGCGCGTCCCCGGTCTGATCCACGATGGCATGGTGACTGCTGCCGATGGCGGCGTAGGTCGGCCATTTGGAAATGATAGGTGGGTGCCGCAGCGTGGATGTGGAGAAGTAGAGGGCTGGGTAGCAAAAACATATTGTGGAGCATAGGCTCATGGGCACCCCCTTATCTAGCCATCCAATTCTGCATCGCGATTCGTGCAAGAAATTTTCTCTTTTTTGTTTCTCTCATATAGTTCAACATATGAACTTCAAACTTTTCAGCGCAATAAAACATTCTAATAAGAATGTGGGAAAAAAAATTCAGATTTTTTCATGCATCATAAATACTAAAAATAGGATTTCTAGTTAAAAAAATCTCATTTTCAATATTTTTGTTGGACCAAAAAATCTGAAAGTTTTATCCCACATTCTAGTAAGAATGTTTTGTTGTCCTGGGAAGTTTGAAGTTCATATGTTGTTTTGTTTTGAAGAAACAAAAAAAAGAAAGTTTCATGTACTAAGTTAGTTGTGTAGTACGGATCTTAAAGCAACAATGGAGGGTAAAGATAAGAGGTGTCCAAGAACCCGAGCTCAAAAAATCGACGTCCGGTACCTCAGTGATGCATAGGGATGTCCGTGTGCGGGCCGGTCTCCATCCTGATTCGATCGGATGTGTGGTCGGGGGTCGGTGTGCTTCGTGCTCTATGCTGGATGTGGACCATGACGTTCAGGTGATGGCCTTCCACGCGTGGGTGGTTGACCGGCGGCACTACGGTCCACGTCTTTGTGGTGGTGATGCAGATCCAATCGGTTGGATGGTGGTGACTGCAAACTTTACTGCACCGACTTCCTATGGCTTCATGATGGTGGTGGTCATCGAAAGGTTTTCGGGAGGGTTCATATCTCCTGACCCGGTGGTTGACTACGACGTGAGATAAAAATTATGGATGAGGGATGGTTGTGCTATCATGGTGGTCGCATCGCATGTAGCTGTCGGGATTGTGGAAAGGTGATGGCGACAACACATAAGTGACTTCGCTGGTGGTGCTACTTGAGCACCCGGTCTTGAGCTCTCGGGCGAAAGCCTAGGCCAGCTCAAGTGGTTATATCTGGCAATGACGATGTTTTGCTTACATCGTTCACTTGTTGAAGGCATTGCTTGAATATGCTCGGGCAGATTCATCAAGGTGAAAACCTAAATTCTGGCCTTTTGGTTGGATTCGGTGACGGTGGAGCTTGAGTTTTGCTCCTTTCCTGAACGTGTTGTTGTTGAAGAACCTCATTGTCCATGTGGTGTCATGATATGGTTGGTGCGGATAAGATCATTTTTATAGTTTGCCTATCACGGATTTGGTCGGGTTTTTTTTTCTTCTCGTGTACACATGGTTTTAGTCCTATACAACCTTGCTTGTTGCGGCATGTTTTCGCGCATGTGTGTGACTTAGTGTTGGTTGCATGGAACCTAGCTGTATAGAGACCGGGTGTGTGTTCATTGTGTTATGTATCTTATTGATCCTCAATTTTGAGCCAACAAAATTCACCTTTTGTCAAAAAAAAAAGATTGACGCAGTAAAAAATATCGATTACTGATGTCCTGCAAGTGCACAATTCTAGTTGAAGCACACTTTTGTGGAAGTATTATTACACACTCGACGTGTCACTAATCTCGAGTGATTTTTTTTGCGGGTAGTCTCAAGTGAATTGACTAGTATGGCATCTTTAAGACTTGAAGTGACAAGTTTCGAAGCATAGTTGTGATGGAAACTATAGTTATGAAATAATAAGGAGCTGTAAGTAAACTACGTAGAAGTGAATAACTGAAAGGACGAATCGGTGTTTCTTGTGGATCTGGCTTGCCTGCTCCCTCCCCATGCTTCAATTCATGTTCCCACTTCATCCTATGGCTGTCTTTTTCCCTTTTTCCTTTCTAATCTAATCATCTCCCTCCTGATTTTAAGGGGGTGGGGGCGGGTCTTATTTTGTTCCAATCAAATCAAGCCACGTACACGGGAGTACGGATGGGCGCATGCGCGGGGAGCAGGCAAGTCTCGTCCGTTTCTTGTAATGGAGAGGTTAGGTGGGTAGAGGTTCAGTTCATGGTGAACAGAAAATGTCTTGTGCAATGATAATGTGGTGTTACCTTCCTACTAAGTGCTCAGTAGGGGAGCCACTCTTTAATGGTCAAACTCCTTCTGCTAGGATTTTCTGACTCAGTATGGGAGTCACTCTTTAATGTGTGTAGTTGCTAATTTTGAGAGGCGTTGGAATTTCCCCCAAGAGAAAGGGTGAAGTAGTATAGTAGCAAAAAGTATTTCCCTCGGTAAAGAACCAAGGTTTATCAAACAAATAAAAGGTCCACGCAAACGATCTTTAGCGGTACCTACACACACAAGAGCAAATGCTTGCATCCAACGCATGCAAGAGGGTTGTCAATCCCCTGTACTTGTTAATTGTAAGGATTAAATCTGATAGTAGGATATATATAAATTGCAAAATAAAATAAAAGTAAATAAATTGCGGCAAGGTATTTAGGGTTTTAGTAATATGATTTAAATAGACCCGGGGGCCATAGCTTTCACTAGAGGCATCTCTTTGAAGAACATAGCAAACGATGGATACACAAATTACTGTTGGGTAGTTAATAGAAAAGCGCATAGTTATGACATTATTCATGACATGATCAGTACACAGGCATTACGTCTGAGAAAAGTAACCGAAACGATTCTGCATCTACTACTGTTACTCCACTTCGAGAGCGCTTCTACGCTTGCCTATTTAGGTATTAAGTTCTTGACAAACAGAGTAATGCTTTGAGCATGATGACATAATATAGAGAGAATAAAACCAAGTAATATGATCAAACCCCGTCATTTTACCCTTAGTAGCAATAATACAATTACGTGCCTTGCTACCCCTCCTGTCATAGAGTGAGCACACCGTAAGATTGAACCTACCACAAAGCACCTCCCCCACTGAAGATAAATCAATCTAGTTGGTCAAACCAAACGAATAGATCGGAGAGAAATACAAAGCTATAACAATCACACGTAATGAAGTTCAGAAATAACTCAATTACTTTCAACGAAAAATCTAATCATAAACCCATAATTCATCGGATCCCAATAAATGCACTGCAACAGATTACATCGAATCGATCTCTGAAGAGAACATTGTATTGAAGATCAGAGAGAGAGAGAGAGAGAGAGAGAGAGAGGGAGGGAGTCATCTAGCTACTACTATGGACGCATAGGTCATGTGGAGAACTACTCACACATCATCGGAGAAGCCCTCTGCGATCAATTCCCCCTCCGGCAGAGACCGACAAAGGCCTCCGGATTGGATTGCAGAAGCACAGATACTTGCGGTGGCGAAAAAATTGTTTTGGTGGTGCCTTTGGGGTTTTGGCAATATTTGAGAGTTTATAGCACTTTAGTTAGGTCGGACGGAGCCATAAGGGGCCCACAAGACATCAGGGTGTGCCTACCCCTAGGGCGCGCCCTATTGTCTTGTTTTCTCCTCGTCTGGCTTCTGAACCTCCCCCCCCCCCCCCCCCGAAGCTTCTAGGGTCTTTTTTGGTCCAGAAAAAATGTCAAAAAGTTTCGTCGTGTTTGGACTCCGTTTGATATGGATTTTCTGTAAAACCAAAAACATGCAGAAAACAATAACTGACACTAGGTACTTGGTTAATAGGTTAGTCCCCAAAAATGATAGAAAATTGCATATAAAGAATACGAGATTGATAATATAATAGCATGAAACAATCGAAAATTATAGATATGTCGGAGACGTGTCAATAGTCAACCTTGTTTACAATCATCAAGATAACCACACAATTATATAATTAAGTATTGGGCACAAACATATCTCACCAATCCCATACATCTCCCATGACCAGGGGGTTACTCACACTTAAGAGAAGGTTCACAATCAAACATGTAGATCAAGTAAAGGGAACTCATATTGATATTACCATAGTTCGTCACAATAAGAGGAATGATTATCCAGATCACGATATTCGTGTCAAGGTAGTAATAGATTATACAAACCCTAGCCTTAAAATGTCTGTCTAATGACCAGTGGAATGGAGGATCTCGGTGCAAAGGAGTCCAGAACGAAACTAAGTGAAGAAATTCTCCTCCAAATATCTCTTCCCTTGCTCTGACATATGGTTCTTCATCCTTCATTGCTTTGCTGGTCTGTCATCCTTCACGAAAGTTTTTGGGGTAGATGATAGGAAGGCGGTGGAACTTGATACGACTACTGGTATGAGCACTCGCGCTCATACCGTTGTTTGTATTGTCTTCTATCAACACCAAATGAAAAGTTGTCTCTTTTCTTGCTTGTATACTGAAATATTGCCTTATATCCTACCAAAAGTTTTGGATCCTAAAATCAAAGCAAGAGTACAATGATCCTCTATTTTCGACAAATATTTGTTACTAGAAAGGTGAAACCCATAAAACCCTAAGTCAAACCACGAATAAAACTCTAAAAACTATAAAATAGAGCCAACAAACTCCCTCAAGCTTAGATTGTTGCTTGTCGAGTAACTAGATGATAGAAATGAACGGCTGGAAACTTGAAATTTAAATAAAAAGTCTTACCATCCGAGAAAATATATTGTCGTCGTGTTTGCGATTCCTGCAACCTTAAACAAGATTATACTAATATTTGAAAGGTTACCTAGCCTCACTACCTAACCACATAGATTCTTCTAACAAATACTTCGAGTTCTTTTCCCAAGTGTTAAGAGTTAGTTAGGTTGTGAAAACAAGTCGAAAGTGCCTCTCTTTTGGGAGTGAACACGTTTTTAGCACACGAGGCACTTTAACAAATTATTACGTCGATGAAAAGTACAAACAAGTAGCTACTTTCCTCATGTAAGGTTTTGTTATCAAATCGCCCTACCTTGATCAAACCGCAGACTTAATAAGTAGACAATGCTTGGTGTTTTCAGTATCCAAGTTTTGGGGCCGTTATCTTGCTTGGGATAGAAATTACCACTACACCCATGTTGCCACTCTTAAACGAGATGTAAGTGATTAGAGAGTTGAGTTCACGTCATAGTTTTTCCACTACAACCGTACCCTATTCGTGGCCAAAATCCGGGATTAACCCTGGTGGATCAACCATTGGTAGGCCAAATAAGTTACCAACTCTCCAAGAAGCACTCATGGTGGCGTGGATCGATAGGAGGGTGGTGTGGGGGCTGCTGGCTTCAGCCTAATAATTGTGGTTTGGACCTAGCACTCTTGTTCCACCAAATCTTCTTTCTGCCATATGTCGACCTCTTAGATCTGGCCGCTCACAAGTTCTGGTCGTCCCCGTAGGAGATCTATACAGATTGGCGTATGTCACCTTTAGATGTCTAAATCGAAAAGGCTTCGATTGCGTGCGCTCATATTATTAGCCAGCATGCCCTAAGAGGACGCGACGCAAAGCTTCGATTTCTTATCGGTGTCATGGGACATGTCTAAGTCAAGATTCCCAAGGCATTTATAGGGGTGGAGAAAGTCATGACAGTTGTGATTGGAGGTCTTGAAGCTTTGGTGTAAGGGTGTATTGGATGGGATGAAGATTGTGTGCCAGGTGTTTGATGACCTCCAACAGTGGCCTCGGCATGCGAGGGTGGCATCACTTGAGTGCATTTTTGGTGGTGCTCCTCGAGTACCGAGTCTCGATTCCTAGGGTGAAAACCAAGGTCTGGCTTTTATTGGTTGTACCTAGCAATGACCTTGTTGAAGGATTTTTTTTGGGTGAACTCGGACTTTCTCTAGGGTGAAAACCCAAGATCTTCGATCAGGCAATAACAATGTTTGTGCATGGTTTCCTTCTTGGAGGCATTGCTTTTGGAGAACCTCTTTTATAGTCCGGGTGTTGTCTTCAGTGGTGGTTAGAATGCTGTTGATAAAGGGATTGATCATCGTGTCGGTGTCTTCTTTTTTCTTCTGTTCTTTCCATTTTCTTTTTTGGCTATGTGTATCCTTGATGCCTCTAGACATCTTGTTTGTATAGAGGCTAGGTGTAACTGATACCTTCATGATATTAATATATTCCCTTTGTCAAAAAAGAATCACTCATGGTAAATCAGCTCATTGGTCATTGGAGTGGAGACCAAATACATTAAGAGAATAAGAGTGAGAGAGGTTTAGAGCATATTTTCAAGTGAAAAATTATTCAATTAAACCACCAGGCGTGTTGATAAATTAATTATGCGCTTTTTCACAAGATTGTAGTCTGATCATCAAAGTCAACAGTGTATGGATCGTTGCAGCCGTATATAACAAAGACGAATGTGGACCTCTTTTAGCTCCTATCTTTCTCATTTATAAAAACTTTCTCTTAGTTTTTATTTTCTTTTCAAACTTAAGACATAACTTGTCAATCATAACTAAACTAGCAAGGCTGTCGAGAAGAACAAGAACTATTTATTTTTTGGACTATGTTCGGAGCATGAGTTAAGTGCAACCAAACAAATAATAATATGATAAAGTTCAAACATGCAAGACAGGTGAAGATTAAAATAGTATACCTTATCGCACTGGTTTGGTTTTGTAATTAAGTCACATTCCCGTCATTCTTCTCATCTCCGAACTTCTAGAACCAAGTAATGCTGGGAAGCATAGTAGAAAACAAAAAAAAAATCGCACCTACGATCACCCAAGAACAATATGAAGATGCATAACGGTTGAAATCAACTATTGTTACCTACTCCGGAGTGCAGCGGAAGTAGACGAGTCAGTGTAGATCATACTTGGAGTCCCTCGAACATTGATGACAATCCCGCAAACCGCCCTCAAACGTAAGACCGAAAGCAGGGCCTCTCTACTTGGTAGCAAGCGTACGGTCTTCACGATCCGGTAGCGCTTCACCGTCCAGAGCTAATCATCGCCGGAGTATTAGAGGGAGGAGATTAGAACCACACTGTACTTCTAATTATGAGGATTAGAGGTGGCTAGGGCTAGCTCTGATTAGTCAACTAGGACCAACTAGAACTAGTACTAGATGATCTAGAGGAGGCTCCAACACGTGTGTTCTAGTAGGGTGGAAATACTCTAGTATATATAAGTGAGAAGGGGAGAGGAGGGGCGCCAAAAGGGGAGGAAAAGTCCCTCCCCTTTGACCAATATGGCCCCCTTCCTTAGGGAAGGGAGGCACTTCCCACTTGGACCTTTTTGGAACAAATTTCCTTCCACCTCTTGGCCTTATTAGGCCCATTGATACTAAATTAAATATATATTTGTTCTATACATTTTTAGAGCATCAAATATATAATTTAACATCCCCATGAACATTTTCCACCTATATATATTAATCTGTAATACCCGGTATTACCCGATACTCACAGAAACCCTTCCGGTAACCCCGAAACGCTTCCAGAACCTCTCAGAACTATTCCGATATTAATGAAACAATTTAACAAATATATTCTCATCATTCCCACACCACTAACACTCAGCAGACCGTGATTACCTTAAGATTGTGACACTTTAGGTTCGGTAAATCATAGACATGAACGAAACCCCTTCGTTCAATGACCGATAGCGGAACCGTGGACATCCATATTGGTCCCTATATGATTATACAAAGGATATTCGAGTGAAGCTTTGGTCATCATGTGATTTTACCTTTGGGTCACAATACTTTGACAAAATCCGGTGTGCATCGGTATCCTCTTGAGTCATCACCATGCTCAATATACCGTTGCTCCCATTACCAGTTTTGTTCTTATTTCTCGTTAACATGTTTCGGCATCCCCGTGACATAATCACTAGTATTTGGCCAGACGATGATGGATGTTGTTACACTGAGAGGGCCCTAAGAATATATCTCCATCGTCGGAGGAGCAACTCCCACTATCGAGCTGTTCGGTCACTTGTCAAACTTTTTGGTGAGCCTGAAAGTTTTCATTATGATCACCTTGTTACATATGACGTCTGAGCAACCCCAAAGCCCACCGTCTGGTAGAAAGTGAGCGAGACACTCTCATGGTCTAAGGAACTAAAACACATGCTAACACTCTATGTTATTACAATTGAATATAGACAATATTAACTCAATTCATAACAAACAAGTTTGGGTCGATTCAATATGGTCGTTCTTCCAACATCATAATCTCAATGTTATTTTAGGATCATCGTTACACTTAACGATATCCTAAGATCCAGAAAAGATGATCACCAACAACACTTGATCTAGTCTTAGAGGCGAGACTAGGAACCTTCATTTTATCCGTTTATCATTTCACACGTGCATATGAGTTTTCCACTGAATCGCACATTCCAGGATCATAGTAGTTATAAACACTTAATTATGAATACAGAAATATAATAATACACATATTATTGCCTCTAGGGCATATTTCCAATAGCCTCCCACTTGCACTAGAGTCAATAATCTAGTTAGCACTTTTAAACACCAATGACAATCTGGTATCAGGCCATGCTTTGCATGTGGTATAGACTTCATCCTATCAGATCTTGACAACTCCAGATCTGTGTGTATCATTTGCATTTCAATGCCTCTGTCATACTTTCAAATAAATTCATAATCTCTATGAAACTGGCTTTGTATGTATTGAATCACTAGCATGACCTTTCGTTCCTCGGATTGAGCTATAGAACCACTATTGAGAACAGTGTTCTATTTGCACAATCATCTAGAAACCAATACAAGTTCATAAATGAAATGCTGATTCATCACCCTCTTTTGTTGCTTCTAAAGCAACAATATACTCAGCCTTCTGTTATAGAATTCACCGCAGTAACTCTCTTGGACCAATTTACTGTGCCACCCTAAATAATTGATTTTTTCGCTTGGAGCACTGAATGAAGGTATTTGTCGATGTACTACGTACGTAAAACATGTATTGATGTAACTCTTTACAACAATCTTTTCATTTTCTCTGTATGTGAAAACATCACGTCATTGGTACTTAAACGATATTTTACTGTTGTCCTATGATCAACAATTTGACCATTATGGTAACTTTACTCACAACTTGCTTGGAGTGATTGGACATATCTGGTTATTTACATACCATGTAATTAACACAAGTATGATTGAAATCATGTATTTCACTCATTAGTATTTCAAGATACTGATTCATGCTAAGAACTCCTTCCATGTGACTTTGACAAAAACACTTCTTGGCAATTTTCATACTAATCTGCTTTAGTATTTCGTCAATATGTATTCTGGACAAGACTTGATTAGACACTACAATATCCATAGATTATAATGCCAAACACAAGAACTATATTGCCTTGCTTTACTAAAAACTAGTTTCAATAAAGTCTTAGTCTGTGTCAAGAAATTTATATAATTTCCAATCAACAATGTGTCATGCACACATAGTGTTTAGAAATATTATCATGCTCCCACTTACTTTTTCTTGTAAATACAAGCATCTTTGTTTCTATCGATGAAATCATATTATTCGACTAATTCATCAAAACAAAGATTCCAACTCCACTAAGCTTGCTTCAGATCTTTATAGGATCTCTTGAAGTCACTTACTAGCATCCTCTGGATCCACAAAATTATCCTGGACCATATCAAATATACGACCATGGTTCTATTTCCATCTCATGGGAATCATTTAACATCCATCAGTTATATCTCATAACTAAACTATTTAGTAATTGCTAGTTTAATCCAAATTGACTTTAAGTATTATTATGATGAGACAATCTCGTCAGAATCAATTCCTTGATCTTGTCATAAACTATTTTTAACAAGTCAATAATCATAAAACATTTTTATCTTTGTCAGTTAATAGATCCATTTTAGACTCTAAGTCCTTCAGAGGGTTCATCAAGTTCTAAAATTGAATTATGTGTATGGATACTATCACGGATTATTTTGGCGTACAACCAATTCCAGAGTCAGGGCCCATCAACGCTTCTCTGTGTATTATAGGTTCATTGTTTTTTCAACAATATTTCGTCTGCGCACCACAAAGGTTTGCACGAATTCCCCAAACCTATATAGTTCAGCTGCAAGTTCGATCGAAGTCTCTATATCTCATGTACAGGCTTTCAAATTAGTCGCTGTAAGAAATTCTAGAATCACTTCTATCATTTCTTTTCTTACCTGATCATGCAGATTCCGCAATCTTGTCGAATTTGCACTGTCCTCCCACTTAGTATTTTGCAGAACACATTCCCTTCAAAATTCCGCACTCTGTGGCAAAACAATTTGCTTTGGCGTTGTGATAGAGGAATACCCAACAAGTTGGGATAACCTACAAAGTAGCACTTATCTTATAGATTTGATGGCGATCCTGTTTCAGTGTAAAAGCCATAGTCTCTAAAGCATCACATTAAGAGTATATTGGCAAATTTGATTAATATCATCTTTGATCTCACTATTCGATTACATCTACTCAAAATACTCTACTCTTAGTAATGTCTCTGGTAGGTGTAAGCTATAAAACATTCTATAGCTCATTAGACATTCGCTAAATTTGTAACTCAAATATTCTTTTCTGCAATCCAACTGTAGAAACATAATTTTCTTGTTACAATGATTTCTACTTCTTTCTGAAAATCTTACCATTTCCAAAGATCTAGAATCATTTCTCAATTAGTACATATAAATATCTACTTGAGTCATCCTTGAAGATAGATAAATCCACTACTTGCAACAACATTTATTGGACTACACACATCAATATGCATGTTCCAATTATTTTGTTGCTCATTCTTTATGGCTTGTGAACGGTATCTTAGTTTATTTCACAATTTGGATGAAAGTTGCAAGTGCCTGATGATTCGTAATCATATGACTCCAAAATCCATCACTATGGAATTTCTCCATGCGGGTTTCACCAATGTGACTAAATGCAGAGCCACCCATATGCAGTATACTTTTAGTCTTGCGACATTTAGTGCCAGTGTTATAGATGTTCAATTCTATCATCAATATTCATAACTTTCATCCTATTCACAATAGGAGTATGGCCCTTTTGTTCATTACATCGACCAACTATTATTCTCTTATGAACAACCTCATTAATTTCTATGCAATGGGCTAGAGTGTACAAAACTCTAAAATGAATTATGACAATAAATTTAGAGGTAATATGTTGATGAAAAAGTATCATAACTTTTACAAAAATTTCAACACAAACTTTAACCTCATTAATTTGTTGGTCATTTGGCCATAGTAATTCTTGCGTCGATTCGCAACCTCATGCAATCGAGTCGGTATCCTTGTGATGAAATTTTAATCACAATTCCTGAGGAATTTTAGTGTTTAACAATTTAACCACAATTCTCAAGAATCACACTTTAATTGTCTGACTTCCGCTACATCTTATAACTTGTATGGCATTCATACCTGAGCTGGACACTCCAGTCTTCTTTTCTTTCTGCCTCTAAACTTCTTATAGTTTACTTTCAATATTTCTCCCACTCAACAGAAGAATCATCTAACTTTTAAGAGTGGCATGAGCCCCAAACTTCCCTAGGCATGTAAGTCTCATTGCATCCTTTGGTTTTGTTCCTTTTCTTTAAGTTTTTGCCATCAACTCATGACTAGCGGTCTTCCGGATCTTACGCATTTCAGCCTTAGACACAGTTCAACACTTCACTAGACTTGCAAAAAAACTTCTTTAGATATCTCATAGCTTTTAATCTTTGTTTGTTTCTGAAAACAATTTTCTGGTCCAAGAATATCACATAACTATCCCAAACATTTTGAAGTTTGGGTTTCTCGGAAGCAAGCGGACTGTAATGTAATATTAACTTTTGGATCGAAGGACATAAGTCTCGTCATCCATAGCATATAGCAGGAGAACATTGCAAGCATGCAGTAGGACAAAAATCCTTCTTGGGACTTTTAGAGGACGATCCCCTCAATCATAAAGATTCAACCAGATAAATAACAGTCAATCAATTTCAATAACAAAGGTGGAACTGTGAGCCATAATTCTACAATTATAATGCAAACTACACATGGACATTATTCGTAATTAATTTTCACTAGTGATTAAACTAAATTAATACATAATTGTGCTCCCACTCAAATCAATATCTCTTATAATTGATTTAAGTGATTCAAGATCCAAGTCTAGTTCTCAGCCATTGATGTCTACATCACTGATGACAAGAATTTTGACCGGTGGGCAAGCTTTTGCCGATCATATCTCCATATGACTCTTGTTCATCTTTTGATGCTTTCTGCTCTGAGCTTAGAACTATTTTGCTAGAACTTCAAGACAATTGAGTGCTATCTGCATGCATGGTCTAACCATCCCCTCCTTACACCTCACGATCCGTTTGTACTCATGTGTACATGACGTACTCCGGAACGCTACATGTTATAGACGGTTGAAACACTAGGAAGAGCACGTTATAACTTGATATTTACTGTGAGAGATCACCCTAATAATTGACTACTACACAATCAAAGGGTGCAAATAACAAAGGGATAAACATCCCAGGCAATTCATAATAGCATGATATAGTATAGCCCTGGGCGTTGGGAGTCCTCCATGATCATCTTCAATCTCCTGTTGAAGCAATGTGAAGGCCAATATTTCGTTAGCGAGGCAACTGTTTCAAAAACATTGTTGTGGCGGCAATCTCAGAAAATGTTGTCGTGGCGACCATTTCAGAAAACGTTATTGTGGCACCAAAATCTGAAATTCCATCATGGTACGAAATTGTAGCTCCTTGTCCCACGCCAGGTACACCTTCTCCTCGTTGGGGTCCTCTGTGTACGTCTTACCACCATCACGTGTAACCACTCTCTACGATATTTACATTAAGGTGGAAATCACGTGGCTCCAACCATCATGTCATGACACGCAGGCCACTTAACAATACAACATATAACCATCTCATACATAAACTCATTATCATGACAAAGGCTATACCACATCATATGCAAACCCGACAAAACCAAGTTAGACGTCCTCTAATCGGTTTTAGCAAAATTTTATTTACGTCACTATTAAGGAAAAGCCTAGCACTAGCATAGGTCAAATGCTTAGCAGTAGTGCGGGTAGCCGCGCTACTGCTACGGTGCTACAGCTAACTTTTAGTAGTAGCATGTGTTGCACCGCGCTACTGCTATCTAGGGGTACCAGTAGCGTTTGTTACACAAACGTGTTGCTGCTAATAGTTGTAGCGCCCTAGTTTAGAAAGCACTACTGCTAAGAATGTGTTGCTGCTAAAGTCATACCCCGCGCTTCTGTTATTAGTTTCTGGAAAAAAAATCCGCTGCATATTTTCCTTTGTATTTGTACAAGTTTTATACAATAGTCTGTAGCATATCATACACATACAAATCTAATCATATCATACACATACAAATAGTCTCATCAAATCGATCATGTCATCATCATAATCATTATTCAACACAAAATGATATCTCTCGTCATCATATTGAAATAGTGATACAAGTTATGACATGTCTCGAATACTTGCAACTACATCATCATCCATCTAAACAATGATATAGAAGAGAAGAGCTAGCACTATGAGTGAGAGCGGAACTATGCACTACATGAGGTGGTGGTTCTGATTCCTCTCTCGCGCTAGCGTGAACCTCAAGTAACTAGTTTCTGCTTCTTATCTACTTTTGAACCCTTTAAGGCTGGCACCCGAGAACCGCTCCACTTGCGCTTGACACTCGGGCCACTCATCGTACACTTCCAGAGCCTTCCCTATGTACAGGACATAGCACTTCGCCATCAAGGATCTAGGTACCTGTTAGAGATGCATCTTCATCAAGAGCATCTACAATAATATGCAACAAAATATACTTGAGCAACACGAAAAGAAAGGGTTAGCAAATAGATGCAACATATAGTAAACATAAATAATCAACATAGTTTCATCTTACGCAAACTAATTAACTAGAGGTGCGCATGTCATCATACCCAAACTAACAACGTAGCTTTAGGCAAGTTCGGCAGGGACCATGGACATCACAAAGTTTCATCGCTACAAAAAGTATACAAGTTCAACTGACACGTCATCATCATCATCGGCATCGTCAATCACTAGAAGTTCCATCCATCCATATCATCGATGATGCACCCTAGATTCTTGAACGACGCCAGGTCCTAAGGTTGCATGCCTATGCGAGTTCGGACATCAACTCACGATATAGGGCCGTGGTGGAGCAACCCCTTCTCTTCGACGACTTCTTTCATGATGATCGTTGCAATGTCCCTCTGGATGCGAAAGAAGTCGTTTCTAAGTTTATAATCCACTTCTCCTTGGGATTCTACCCATTTACGGATATGATCATCATTTCTGGTTGTCATGCAAAGCTGTTGGTGATCCCTTCTGAACTCCATCACGATATGGAGGAGGTAGAATCCATCGTTCCTGCTTGGTTTCGGTTGATGGATGCCACAGAAGTTAATTTATTGTTTCCTAATCTATGGGTGGCCACCCCTCAAGTGGAAGTTGTGGAGAGCATCATCTAGTATATTCATTATGTGGAGACTCACGGGTAAAGAACGATAAGGATGGCGCGCCCGTTGCTGCGGGAAAAAACACCTCAAATTATTCTCCATATGAGTGAGAAGGAATGGTTGAAATGTATGGAAGGGTTGTCCGGCACTGACTTACTTTGGATGATAAGGCAGGAGGACCGTTTCCTTGACCTTATTCCTTATCATGAAGTTTTCGATGTACTCCCTAGCAGTTTTACGCTCAAAGTCGCCGAGACTCAAGAAGGACTCGTGCATGTAGTATGGATCCACCACACAGATTTGCTAGATTTGTTATCTCGTGATGACGGAGTTCATATGTAGCGCAAAAAGGCGGACGATTGTAAAATCGAGCCGCCTTGTCAGAAACATCTCGAAGATGTGCTCAAACCGCAGGAAGAACACCTCCGCGGGCCGTGTGGCGACGTACCACTTCCCCTTAGGCACACGAACCACGTATAGCGGATATCCTGGATCCTTCAAGGCTAGTAGAATTTTCTCAGTCGACAGCACATGGTCGTGCAGATATGCCCTCCAGCAGTTTTGGCGATAGGATTAGCTCGCCCGTGACATGGAACATGGCCGCACCTTTGACGGTTATAAGCTCTGCAAAATCCGTCGTCTAGCTGCTATGTGCTCTGGCTTGTTTGTAGGTAGCAGAGCCTTTCTTCAGCGGTCTCTTCCTCTCCTTTTTCTTGGGTTGACCTTCCAGACCCTTCCTTAACCCCTCCACCAGTGTTGTCGAGCTAAGCACTGTACGACCCTCGGCTAGTTGAGCCTACGTTGAGGTGGCATCTTCAGGCGTGTCTTGTGAGAATTACATGAAGAGACACTTCTTGCAATCAACACTAGGACGTTCCTGCCCGGGCACATCATCCATCTCCTCATCAGCATGCTAATAGCCCGAGTCATCATATGGATGACTCATCATTTCTACGTCGTCATCATAGGCTCCTATATTGAGGAACCAAAGAGGGTCATCCTCGTCCATCTCATCATCCAATCTTTGTTCTACGGGGGCGATTACATCATCCACTATTCGAGCCCCTTCCTCGCGTCGTCTGGCACTCTCACCCAGCACTACAGGCGCTGGTAATTGCGTAGGAGGGGTGGTGGTGTTCATACCTGCTTGCTGATGTGTGGTTATTGGTGTGCTCCCGGCCACCTCCAAACGAAGAAGATTATTCGGGCATAGCAACATCCAACCCTTGCAGTTTCCAAGCCACATCGGGGTCTTGTCCTCCTCTCCCCCGAGCCATACTGGAGGAGGCAAATCCTCGTGCCCCGATTTCACACTCGACAAATTAACCCTGAAGTGGCCAACGGGGATCGGCTGGCCGTGGAACGTGAGTTCCAAGGGCTTCGTTATCACTACCTTTCCCACGTCCACCTTCTGGCCTTTGATCACGTAGAGTACGATGCACAGGGTTTCGTCGGCCTGCAAAGACATGTCTGCGGCTTAAAACATCTGAAAGTCAACGAAAACAGAATATTCTAGATATATGTTGGTGCGACGTGTAATTACTGTGAGGGCGTCGAGATTAGCAAAAGACGAAGGCCCACCTAGCATGCAGACGCAGAGGATGGGCTGCTATGTGTGGGTGCGGGTGTGGGAGTAGGCGCGGTTGTGTGAGCAGGTGATGGTGCGGTTGTGATGTTCACCGAATTGCTCCCGACGAAGCTGGGCATGGGAAAATCATGTGCCATCTTGTCTAGATTTTCCTTCGTCCAGTTGATGACAGCCGGGATCAAGTTAGTAGCGAAATCATTTCTGCAGGCAACTAAAGCTACAACGACTGCCTGCTGTACAAACTCATTTTTTTCATGAGATGCTTTTTTTGTGTCCTTAGCTGCTTTTTTGTCGAACGCAAGCTTCACCTTCTCATCGATGTCCGCCTGACTGAACTTCCTTTTCTGCTTCTTGGCCTCCGGGCCCTCGTTGTGATAGACCTTCCACGTGGCGCCGTCTCCAGTGTCGTGCACACGTCCATATTACGGCCGCTAGTCCAAAGGGAGTCCCTTCAGTTCGTTCAAGGCCCGGTTGAGAGGGGTGTCCCACTTGGGCCTTATGAACCAAGAATTACTTTCAGCTGCAAGCCTGTGTTGCTTCTCATGCAAAAGGAACGTGAACCGTTTACGAATGTGTAGTCGACTTGATCAGAACCTAAATGTAAGGTGGTAAAAGTATAATTACTAGTATTCTAATCAATTTCCTCGTGATCGGGTCCGTGTAAATAATCTTCTTTTCCCTATCCCACTTGTACCGGGCCCTGATGAAGTCACGCTCAAAGGGATCGGTGAACTTCACGAAGGGGTCTGGGATCCCCGCGGCTTCACGTTCCACGTCCTCCTTATCCCATATGGGCCTTTGGCCAAGGTAGCCACGACTTCCGAGGCGTTAGTTCTCTGTGTTCCTTTGTTGAAGCCCCTTTAATTTCTTAGCCTTAGCCTTGGCTACGTCGATAGCGCAAGTCTCCTTGAACTTTTGGAACTCCTCTTCTGTAAGTATCGGATTTTCCTCCAGAATCTTGGACAGGGGTTCATTAGCATCAATAGCTTGTTTCACACTCCCTTTCCAGGAGACCAAATCATTGTTGAACATGCCCATGGCATGATTGTTAAACTTTTTCATGGCAGGATCATCCCACGGCTCTTCTATGCGCTCATCCTGGTCGGGAACTAGAATCTCCTGTGTGGCTTCATTAGGAGCAAGTGCTTCAATTTTCCTTTACCCCTTCAGTTTATGCCATTGATGCTCGCGGTTTCCCATAGGATGCATCCGAGTTGGTTCCCGTAGCCCTTGCAAGCTTCATCCGGCTCTAATAGATCCAACTTGCCAGGTTTAATTTTCTTTGTGATCCTCTGCTTCTTCTACTACTTCTTTTCATTAGCGGCTTTGGCGCCGGTAACCTTCCCCGCCAGTCTTGGCGCCGCCATCGGTGCCGATGCCATTGGTGTCGATGTCGGCGTAAGTACCATCATCAAGGCCGCCCTGCAAACCTTAAATGTGCTTACTAGACAAAAAGTTGAGCCACTTATGTTCACCCTCATAATCCATCTCGTCTGCACCGTGGTTAGAAGGCACAGTTTCTCCGTTGTTAGACATGTTTCCTATGATTAGGTCTCCTCGTTTAATTCTTAAACTATAATAAAATTAGTAATGCCATAAAAAAGTTCTATGGTTTGCCCAAATGCATTTCATTCCCGTCGTAGCACATCCCGACACTCGATATGCCTACTTTCTAGCACAAGTCATGCCAAAATTCACGGGAATTTTTGGCATGACCTTCGCTAAAAGGTGGACATATCGAGCACCTGAAATTCACCGGAATGGAAATGAATCAGCATTCCCGCGAAACATAGGCCACTTGAATCATTTACCCTGTACATAACCATCATTTTCCAAATATCACATGTCCAAATCACATGTCCGCATATCACATGTCCACTTCAAATTTGCATATAACGGGAAGAAAAATATAGAACTTGAAGAAAAATGCAAGCTAGCTAGTGGAGTGCAAGAAGTCCTTTTTTCTTAACAATATATGAAACTAAATTCAGCACTTGTCAAATTTGATTGTAAATTCAACGCTTGTCAAATTTCATATAGGGTTAATCCTAACTAGGGTGCATAATAATTAACTAGGGTTCATACTACCTAATCTGTCCTAGGGTTCATACTAATTAACCTAGGGTTCATACTACCTAATCTGTCCTAGGGTTCATACTAATTAACCTAGGGTTCATACTACCTAATTTGCAACCTAGCTAGGGTTCATACAAACTAGTGTTAATCAATTCTGTTTTTCTTTAAATAGCAACAATTGCTTTAACTAAAAAAATACGTAGAATTCTGCTAACTACACCTAAAATACATAGAATTCATTTTACAGAAACACCTAAACCCTAGAATTAACATAACTAAACACCTAAAAAACTAACCCTAGAATTAAGTTAAGTAAACACTTAAAATACCCAACCCTAGAATTCAGTTAACTACCTAGGGTTCATACTACTGAATTTCTGCACATTCATATATATATTTGCATTCATTCATCAGTTAACTACTAATTAGTTTAAATTGAGTTAACTACACCTAAAACACCTAAATTCTGTTAACTACACCTAAAACACCTAAATTGCCTACTAGAACTTCCACCGAGGCAGACAGAGAGGAAAGAATAGAGAAGGAGGGGCGGAGGACTTACAAGGGGCTAGGGGAGACATCGGCGGCGATGTGGAGCTCGGGGGATACGGGTGCAGGTGGAGGAGCGGGCACCAATGATACGGGCGGCGGTGGACGGGGCGCAGGCGGCGACGGAGCGCGGCTAAGGGCGACGGAGGGCGATGGAGGGCGATGGAGGGCAATGGCGCTGCATCGAAGGAGAGGGAATGGGGAATGGGATGGAGGAAGAAGAGGAGGAAGCCCGCGCGGGAGTTATGTCAAAATAGCAGCAGCGCGGTTCTGTAACCGGCGCTATAGCTAGGATTGCTATGCTACTTCTTGAGCTTGCGTTGGTTTTTCCCTTGAAGAGGAAAGGGTGATGCAGCAAAGTAGAGATAAGTATTGCTCTCGGGTTGAGAACCAAGGTATCAATCCAGTAGGAGACAACGCACAAATCACCTAATACATGCACAAACAATCAAACAACTTGCACCCAACGCGATAAAGGGGTTGTCAATCCCTTCACGGTTACTTGCAAAGTGAGCTCTGATAGAGATAAATAAATGGTAAAGTAAAATTTTTGGTATTTTTGGTTTATAGATCGGAAAATAACAGATTGCAAAAATAGTAGATCGGAAATTAATACGATGGAAAATAGATCCGGGGGCCATAGGTTTCACTAGAGGCTTCTCTCAAGCTAGCAAATAATACGGTGGGTGAACAAATTACTGCCGAGCAACTGATAGAAAAGCGCAAAGTTATGACGATATCTAAAGCAATGATCATGAATATAGGCATCACGTCCGAGTCAACAAGACTGAAACGATTCCGCATCTACTACTATTACTCCACACATCGACCGACTCCTGCCTGCATCTAGAGTAGTAAGTTCATGAAGAACAGAGTAACGCATTAAGTAAGATGACATGATGTAGAGTAATTAGCTCAAGCAATATGATGAAAACCCCAACTTTTTATCCTCGATGGCAACAATAGAATACGTGCCTTGCTGCCCCTACTGTCACTGGGAAAGGACACTGCAAGATTGAACCCAAAGCTAAGCACTTCTCCCATTGCAAGAAAAACCAATCTAGTCGGCCAAACCAAACCGATAGTTCGAAGAGAATTACAAAGATATGAAATCATGCATAAAAGAATTTAGAGAAGATTCAAACAATATTCATAGATAAGCTGATCATAAATCCACAACTCATCGGATCTCGGCAAACACACCGCAAAAAAGTATTACATCAAATAAATCTCCAAGAACATCGAGGAGAACATGGTATTGAGAATCAAAGAGAGAGAAGAAGCCATCTAGCTACTAGCTATGGATCCGTAGGTCTGTGGTAAACTGCTCACGCTTCATCGGAAGGGCAATAGAGTTGATGTAGAAACACTCTGTGATCAAATCCCCCTCCGGCAGGGTGCCGAAAAAGGTCCCTAGATGGGATCTCGCGGGAACAGAAGGTTGCGGCGGTGGAAAAGTGTTTTCATGGATTTCTCTGGTGGTTTTGGGATATTTGGGAATATGTAGGCGATAGAATTAGGTCAGGAGGGTCACGGGGGGCCCACAAGGGTGGGGGCGCGCCCTCCGTCCTTGTGGCCGCCTCATGGTTCCTCCTACTTCATCTCCAAGTCTCCTGGTTGTCTTCTAGTCCAAGAAAAATCATCACGATTTCGTTTGGACTCTGTTTGGTAGTCCTTTTCTGCGAAACTCAAAAACAAGAAAAAAAAATAGAAACTGGCACTGAGCTCTAGGTTAATAGGTTAGTCCCAAAAATAATATAAAATAGCATATTAATGCATATAAAACATCCAAAACAGATAATATAATAGCATGGAACAATCGAAAATTATAGATACGTTGGAGACGTATCAAGCATCCCCAATCTTAATTCTTGCTCGTCCTCGAGTAGGTAAATGATAAAAAGAATTTTTTTTATGTGGAATGCTACCCAACATATTTATCCGTGTAATTTTCTTTATTGTGGCATGAATGTTCAGATCCATAAGATTTAAAACAAAAGTTTAATATTGACATAAAAACATTAATACTTCAAGCATACTAACAAGGCAATTATGTCTTCTCAAAATAACATGGCCAAAGAAAGCTTATCCCTACAAAATTATATAGTCTGGCTATGCTCCATCTTCATCACACAAAAATATTTAAATCATGCACAACCCCGGTGACAAGCCAAGCAATTGTTTCATACTTTTGGTGTTTTCAAACTTTTTCAATTTTCACGCAATACATGAGCGTGAGCCATTGACATAACACTATAGGTGGAATAGAATATGGTGGTTGTGGAGAAGACAAAAAGAGGAAGATAGTCTCACATCAACTAGGCGTATCAACGGGCTATGGAGATGCCCATCAATAGGTTTATCAGCGTCGACGTTTTCGTTTTTGAGTGAGCTTCTTTCCCTTCTTGTTCGTTGACGAATAATTGAGCCCCTCATTGTGACTTCTCCTTTTCCACGGAGTATGATCTTTCTTAGGTAATGTAGTATTGATTCTTCTTTTGACGTATGCTTCATCGTCATCGTCATCTTCCCTCATCGGGTTGTCGTACTGGTCGTAGTCTTCCTCGTTGGTGACTCCATCCATTCCAATGATGTTCCTTTTGCCTCTCCTCATGACAACACGACTGGGATTCCTCGGGTCGGTTATGAAGAAGCATTGTGTCACGTGCTTAGCGTGTACCCACGGCTCGTTATTTTTGTGATGGCGTTCATGGTAGCTCTCTTGGCGTCGGGTATAGACATGGTACGTGAAATACCAGTTTTCTCTTTCGATATTTTTAGCATATCTGACACGGAACATCATCGCACTGTGCAGTCCAGAATAGTCAAGCTCCCAAATCTCCTCGACCCTTCCATAGAATCTCTCAATTGTGGCGTTGTCATGGTCATGCATTCCATCATCACCCCTAAGTTCTAAAAATCACTGTTTATATCTTTGGCCTCCATGTAGAACGTGTATCCATTGATATCGTATGCCTGATAGGTCGCGAGGTTGGCCGCGGGGCCATGTGCTAAGGCGTATATGAGCAATCCGCCCGTAGAGCCCTCTTCCGGGGGATTATCAAGAATATGCTCTTTGAACCAATGTAGGAAAGTGGAGTTGTGTTCTCTAATAACTTCGGCGTTCATCTTGCATAGCCCCCGGTCACGATACTTTTTTGCGATGGTTTCTTTGTGCAGTGTCACGAAAGGATCTAACACGTCTCCGCCACAGGCCGGTCTCCGCCATATAGATAATTCTCGCAGAAACATATGCACTCTTGTGTCAGATAGCCCTGGACGATGCTTCCATCCGGATGGGACATGTTACGAACGAATACTTTGATGACCCCATTCATCCTCTCGAACGACATCATGCTGTGCAGGAATGTCAGCCCCAGGTCTATTATGCCGTCCACAATGTGGACACATAGATGCACCATGACGTCAAAGAACGCAGGTGGGAAGTACATCTCAAGCTCATTTAGTATCACAACGATCTCTTCCTGTAGCCTTCGGAGCTGCTTCACATTGATCGACTTTCGAGAGATGACGTCGAAAAAGTTGCAGAGACCAATAAGCGTGTCACGGACGTGCTTGTCCATTATCCCTCTAAGGGTAACAGATAGTATCCGCGTCATCATCGCATGACAGTCATGGGACTTCATCCCGCTGGACCTTTTCTTCTTCGTGTCTAGAAATCTTCTTATCTTCCCACAGTAACCGGAACTAACTTTGATTCCTATAAGGCACTTGAAGAACCGATCGATCTCAGCCGGACTTAAGGTGAAGCAAGAAGGGGGGAAATAATCATCTTCCTTCTTGTTCACTTTTTTGCCCTTCTTCTCCCACGCCTCCGTCTCCATCTTTGTCTCTTTTGACTTTTTACGGGGCGACATGTGCATATCTGCCCTGATTTTCAAATCTTGCAAGTCTCTTCTTTCTTTCGGCCCATCCTTGGTCTTATCAGACATGTTCATCAGTGTCACAAGCAAGCTCTCAAGGACATTCTTCGTGATATGCATTTGATCAAGGCAATGAGGCATGTCAAGTTTGGGCCAGTACTCCAAGTCCCAGAAAATAGACCTCGTCTTCCATACCTTCAGCAGCGGCTCCGGCGCCTTTTCAATTGTCTTTCTTGGCGCGGGGCACTGTTCCCAGTTTTCAACAGCTCATCGATTTTGGCGCCACTCCACTTATGTGGAGGTCCTCGATGCTCAGCCTCACCATTGAATAGATCTCCACAAATTGTCCACGGGTCGTCCTTCTCAAGCCATCTTCAATGGCCCATGTACATGATTTTCCCAGACCGGCCATCTTTCGTTAGCTGTTGAGACGTCGTATCATCCATGCACCGTGTGCATCTGCAATATCCGTGGCACACCTGGCCTGCGACATATATGTAACCGAGATAGTCGTGCACCGTCATGATCGGTGTGACTCTCATATAAAAACACTCCTTTGCCGGCATCCCATGTCTTGGCTGGTGTCTTCCATAACGTGTCTAACTCCTCTTGAAGTAGCCCCAGATATAGATTAATATTAGTTCCAGGTTGTTTCAGCCCTTGAATCAGCATGCTCATGTGTATGTACTTCGACTTCATGCACAACTAGGGGGAAGTTGTACATCCATACAAACACGGTCCATGTGCTATGGTTGGTGTTCTGGTTGCCAAACGGATTCATGACATCGGTACACACGCTAAGCATGATGTTCCTTGCATCACCTGTGAAATATCGATATTCTCCGTTGAACACTCTCCACTGGCTTGCATCCGTGAGGTGTCTCAGCTTCGGATCATCTCCATCGTCGGGCTTTTTCCTCTCCGCGTGCCAACGCATGAGCTTTGCTTCCTTGGGATCTATGAAATAACATTGTAGGCGGGGAGTGATCGGTAAGTACCATACAACATTCTGGGGAGATTTCTTTCTGGCCTTCTTGTATCGAGAAGCATTGCACACCGGACAGATGGTTTTTTCCGCGTGCTCCTTTCGATAAATGATGCAATTGTTGATGCATGCATGGTATCTAATGTGCGGCAGATCAAGAGGAAACACGATCTTCTTGGCCTCATCCACACTAGCAGGACATAGATTCCCCGCGGGAAGAACCTTCTTTAGGTACTTGAGAAGCTCATCAAGGCTACTGTCGGTCCATTTGTTTCTAGCCTTCATCTTCAGAAGTTCTAGCATGAAAATCAAGCAGGTCACCTCAGGATCGCAACCATCATACAATGGAGTGTTCGACTCTACCTCCAGTTGCGCCAGCTTGGCCTCCTCTCTAGTAGCAGCTCTGTCGGTACTCGTCTCCTTGTGAAGTAGGTCTCGAACATCAGGGTACCGCACGATTGAACTTAGTAGCGACGAAGTCTGCGGCGTGTCCATGTTTTCTCCGTCGCCTTGTTCGGCCTCTTCCCTGCCCCCATGTTCGGCCTCGTCTCCGCCGTCATGTCCGACCTCTTACCTGCTGCCATGTTCGGCCCCTTCTCCGTCGCCATTATCGGTCATCTCTTTGTCTGGCCTCGTGTCATCATTGGATGCCCCGTCGGTGTCCTCGTCATCATCATCTTCAATTATACACCGAGTATAGCAATCCATGAAACCAGTCATGAGCAGGTGTGCCATCAAACGACTAGGGGTCGAGCCAAACTCTTCCTTTGCATCTTCGACACAGACATAAAATCTATGTCCGGTTATTTTCATTCATGTCCTACACGGTCGATCGCAGCCACCTTTCCACCATCGTTCCACAGACCATCATGAACGCCTGCGCAGTAATAATAAACAAATTGATTATAATAGGCATGCATCAAAGTCATACAAAAATTTGGCATGACCTTCCCTCAAAATAGGACATATAGAGTTTGCCAGAAATTCGCCGAAACAAAAATAAATCTACATTTCGGCAAAATATAGGCAACTCAAACACAATTTGGCGGCAACTCATGCCAGAAATGCCCCTTCTCCGTCGCCATTATCGGTCATCTCTTTGTCTGGCCCCGTGTCATCATTGGCTGCCCCGTCGGTGTCCTCGTCATCATCATCTTCAATTATCCACCGAGTATAGCAATCCATGAAACCAGTCATGAGCAGGTGCGCCATCAAACGACCATCCTTATAGGGGTCGAGCCAAACTCCTCCTTTGCATCTTCGACACGGACATAAAATCTCTGTCCGGTTATTTTCATTCATGTCCTACACGTCCGATCGCAACCACCTTTCCATCATCGTTCCACTGACCATCATGAACGCCTGTGCGGTAATAATAAACAAATTGATTATAATAGGCATGCATCAAAGTCATACAAAAATTCGGCATGACCTTCCCTCGAAATAGGACATATAGAGTTTGCCCGAAATTCGCCGAAACGAAAATAAATCTACATTTCGGCAAAATATAGGCAACTCAAACACAATTTGGCGGCAACTTATGCCACACACACAATTTCCATCATATCACCCGATTAGGTCATATCGCACACATACACATATTTTCATTCTTGCAAAAGCACAAAAGTTTAATCACCTATCTCGACATCGAGCACGGCGATGACGATGTCGATCAGTGCCGCCACACACCTAGGGAGTGATCAAAAGCTTACTTCTTGACATGGCTAGATCTAGTTAGGTACATAGGTCACTTCATTAAATGGGTAAATCTACCTAGCTAGTTGGGGAAGGAGATGACTCTAACTAGTGGAGGGGATGAAAATGTGAGGGAAAAGATTAAGGAATTGCATTAATGGAGGTGGTGTCGCTCGCTAGGAGCATTAAAGAGAGAGAAAGAGAGGTAGAAGAAAGAGAGGAATGGGGGGAAGTAGTGAGGAAGAAGCAAAGTGAGGGAGAGAGGAGGTGGGGCTAGGGGAAAGTGAAAGGAAGAGAGGATGGGGGATGGGGAGGGGTAGGAAAAGGTGGCTAGAGCTACTGCGCCTTAGCAGCAGCGAGGGCAGGGAAAACGCACTGCTGCTAAAAAAGTAGCAGTAGCGCGCTCCTGCAAGCCACACACTACTGCTAAGTGGGGCTGCCATGTGGCACAGTTCAAACTTAGTAGAAGCACTGTCCACTGAAAACGCGCTGCTACTATTTCCTTAGCAGTAGCGCGTGTTCTAGAACGACGCTGCTACTATACCTAGTCTGTCGGCAACGGTGTGGCAAAAATAGTAGTAGCGCATTTTTATGGAGCCGCGCTACTGCTATGTAGATAGCAGTAGCACCCTTGGTGACCACATGCTACTGTTAATTAGCAATAGCGCTTCTTTTTAACTAGCGCTACTGATAAGCCTCCATGTATAAGGTTTTTCCTAGTAGTGCGTGGTTAACCAGTTTTATTAATAAGACTAGCTACCTACACAAGCACAACAAAGAGATGTTCTTGATGCTAGATTAAGTTTAGGGGTGTGTGAAAGAGAGACTTAATTCAAAGTCTCGTCCCCCACACTAAACTTAATCAATACCCCCCTAGAAGATCATCCATCTTTGGCACCCTCTTGTGTACGGGACGGTTCACTATTTCTGACTATGATGTAGTCCAAGGAATTGTTAGCAGATCATCAACAGCAGAGCCGATCGATTGTCAGAACCTTGTAGAAAACTACATCATTCTGCCGATGAAATGAACCGAAGCAACACTCATGGGAAGCATACCAAGAAGCATAGTAGAGAGGGAGTAGATCACAACCTGCATCTACTCATAAACCTTCTCATGATGCCACTGTTGGGAAACATAGTAGGAAACAAAAAAAATCGCACCTACGATCACCCAACAACAATATGAAGATGCATAAGGTTGGGATCAACGGTCGTTAGTGACTCTGGAGTGCAGCGGAAGTAGACGAGTCGGTGTAGATCGTACTTGGAGTCCCTCGAATGTTGATGACGATCTCGTGAACCACCCTCGAACGATCCATCGAACGTAAGACCAAAAGCATGGCCTCTCTACTTGGTAGCAAGCATACGGTCTTCACGATCCGGCAGCGCTTCGCTGTTCAGAGCTAATCATCGCCGGCGAATTAGAGGGAGGAGATTAGAACCACATTGGGCTTCTAATTTTGAGGATTAGAGGTGGCTAGGGCTAGCTCTAATTAGTCAACTAGGACCAACTAGAACTAGTACTAGATGATCTAGAGGAGGCTCCAAAACTTGTGTTCTAATAGGGTGGAAATTCTCTAGTATATATAGGTTAGGAGGGGAGCCACAAGTTCCCTCCCCTTTAGCCAGCCAAGGGAGGAGGAGTTGGACTCCTTCCCCTCTCCAATTCAGCCCCCTTCCTTACGGAAGGGAGGCACTTTCCCACTTGGGCCTTTTTGCCCAAGTTTCCTTCCACCTCTTGGCCTTATTAGGCCCATTGATATTAAATTAAATATATATTTGTTATAAACATTTTTGGAGCATTATATATATATATAATACACGGTATTACCCAATATTCATCAAAACCCTTTCGGTGACCCCTAAACACTTCCGAAACCTCTCGAAACTATTCCAGATATTAATGAAACAATTTCACAAATATATTCTCATCACTCCCACACCACTAACACTCAGCAGACCTTGATTACCTTAAGCTTGTGACCCCGTAGGTTTGGTAAATCATAGACATGAACGAAACCCCTTCATTCAATGACCGATAGCGGAACTTTGGACATCCATATCGGTCCCTATGATTACATGAATGATATTCGAGTGAACCTTTGGTTATCATATGATGTTCCCTTTGCTTTGCAACACTTCTACAAAACCCGATGTGCATCGGTATCCTCTTGAGTCATCACCATGCTCACTATACCATTGCTCCCGTTACCGGTTTTGTTCTTCTTTCTCGTTAACGTGTTTCGTCATCCCCGTGATGTAATCAACTGTGTCTGGCCAGACGATGATGGATGCTGTTACACCGAGAGGTCCCTAAGAATATCTCTCCATCGTCAGAGGAACAAATCCCACTCTCGAGTTGTCTGGTCACTTGTCAAACTTTCTGGTGAGCCTGAAAGTTGTCATTATGATCACCTTGTTACAGATGACGTTTGAGCAACCCCAAAGCCCACCGTCTGATAGAAAGTGACCGAGACACTCTCATGGTCTGAGGAACTAAAAACATGCTAACACTCCGTGTTATTACAATTGAATACAGACGATATTAACTCAATTCGTAACAAACAAGTTTGGGTCCATTCGGTATGGTCGTTGTTCCAACGTCATAATCTCAATGTTGATTTAGGATCATCATTACACTTAACGATATTCTTAGATTCAGAAAACGTGATCACGAACAACACTTGAGTTAGTCTTAGAGGCGAGACTAGGAACCTTCATTTTACCCGTTTATCATTTTACACGTGCATATGAGTTTTTCACTGAATCACACATTCCAGGATCATAGCAGTTATAGCATGAAATATAAACTCCTAATTATGAATACAGAAATATAATAATCAAATATTATTGCCTCTAGGGCATATTTCCAACAAGTAACCCAAAAATTCCGTAAGTAATAACAACCCGAAGAGAGCTCCAACATACTTTTAGCTACAAGAGTCCACGCATGTTTTTAAAAACTAAAACAAGAGAAGAATAAGATTAAGCCAAGAGAGCTCCACAAGTTTTTAAAAACTAAAACTAAAAATAGATATTAAACCAAAAATTATGAACGTAATAGAAGAATAAAATGATAAAAAATTTAACAATAAAACAAGAGAAAACCAGCATAAAACACTGAAGAAGAAGAAACTGAGAAAATGTACTGGGTGTTGGCTAGATGGACCGGCCCATTATAATCCGTGGCCAGGAGTGTGTGCGCACTAAGCGAGACGAGAGGGATCTCTTACTGAACGTTTTCTCTCTTCCTGCGTCATATTCAGCCGGTCCACTTGCGTACGCATAACGATTATAAATAGGACAGGAAATGGGACAAGTAGGGATTGACCCCTCGTCTCTAGGCAAACCATGGGTGCGGCTTGCCACCCCGCCAAGTTGCCTGCCATGGTATTATTTTTCTACATTTTTTTCATTCTTTCTTGCATTTTGTTTCTTCCTTTTTTTTATTTTCATGTTTATTTTACTTCCCTTTTGATTTTGTTTGTTCATTTGGTTATTATCTTACAATTTTTTGTACATGCCAACAACATTTTTCTAATACACGTCTACTATTTTTTTAATAGAAATTAAAAAAAATGTAATACATTCTCAACATCTTCTATACACATTTTTCAAAAACATGATTAACATGTTTTTAATACATGGTCAATATTTTTAAATATATTTTTAAATGCTTGATTAACATTTTTCAAATAAAAAATATTTAAAAAGTTAAATTCGTGGTCAAACATTTTTCAAACACTTGATTGACATTTTTCAAACACTTGTTCAATAGTATTTTTTAAAATGCTTCATTAACATTTTTATATACATGATCAAAAAATATCCTCATTTTCTTAATACATGGTCAACATTTTTTCTATACACATTTAATATTTTCCGAATACTTGTACGACATTTTTAAATACTTGGTCAATATTTTTCAAATATTTGTTCAACATTTTTTCAAATTCTTAATTGACATTTTTTATATACATGTTAAAAAATTCTTCGTTTTCTAATACATGGTCAACATTTTTTATACACATTTAACATTTTCCAAATACTTGTTCGACATTTTTAAATAGTTGGTCAATATTTTTCAATATTTGTTCAAGATTTTTTCAAATGCTTACTAACATTTTTATATACATGTAAAACAAATTCATCGTCTTTTAATACATGGTCAACATTTTTCCTATGCACATTTAACATTTCCCAAATGCTTGATTAACATTTTTTTAAATACGTGTTCAACATTGTTTTCATAATGCTTGATTAACATCTTTATATACATGATCAAAAGAATTCATCATTTTTTAATACATGATCAACAATTTTTCTATACACATTCAACATTTTCCCGAATGGTTATTCAATACTTTTCAAATACTTTTTCAACATATTTCAAATGTGTTTTGTATAGTGTTTTTTTAATATATATGTGTAGAATATTTTAAAGTATAAAGAGAATTAAAAATAAACAAAAAACAAGAACAAAAAACCCCAAAAAAGAGGTCGTGGCCTGCGGCGCCTGTGGGCTGGACTATCTCGCTCCCCGTTCGGTGAGTCAGAAGCTGGACTCGCTGAAGACGAGATGTAGGGCGCCCCTGTGTACCAATTGTACTGTATTTGGCGCTATAAGCGCCAAATAGCATATTCCACAACTTTAGGTATTGGGTTACTTTGAAATAAAGGCAACTATTTGACAGAAGAGCTAGGCACCGAAAACCAGCAGAGGACACAATTCTACCACGCTAACCAAAAATCGTGAAGCAAAAGGAGCACTAAGCAACAACAATATGGAGAAACTCTAGTGGTGCAGGCAACGGCGACTAATTCATCCTCCAGGACGTCGTCATTATGATTAACCAAAGCTAGCTTCTTGCGCGTGAAATTCCAGACAATTAACTTGGGCGCCTTGATTGCTTTTCGAATTAGATAAATGCCACTCCAATTATGGTGATTCACAAAAATGCCATTGCAATTTCTAAACTTTGAAAAATGTCACTGCAATTTTTGCAAACTTTGAAAAACGTCACTCCAGACTTCTAAAAATGCCACTGAAAATGGCATGAAATGGCATTTTTCAAAGTTTGGAAATTGCAGTGGCATTTCTCGGAATCGCCAGATTTGAAGTGGCATTTATAAAAATAACCCTTTCAAATGAGGTGTGACCTTCATAAGCACCAGTGCACCACCCAATATTGGATATCTTGTTCTTTTTGTGTGACGACATTCTTAACTTTCATACTGACCTTGCGTCCTGCTCTATTTGGAATAAACACAGGCTATCTGACGCGATGGGAGATGCTCGCATGGTGTCCTTTCGGGTTTGGATATCAAGTATTTTCTATGACATCATACGTACAGAAAGAAAGCATCATGATGTACGTACTCAGTTGCCCAGGGAACAACGGCGGACGAGAGAAGCATCAACAATAGTGGATCTCATTCTAGAATCAACAATAGTGGATCGCATTCTGTTTGGGATATTTATACCCGTGGTGTACTTGGCACTGTCTGGGCCATTCTTGTGTGCTATGCTATCGGTGCTTCGTTTAGCAAAGCAAGACTATGGCATCGCCGACGGAGACACAAGTAAAGCAAACTTGAAGCCAGCACTCAACTTATTCTATTGTGTATCTCTTGCTCAGGGCACAATGTTCTTATCGTGTACGGTGCTTGGCGCCGTTATTAATAGAAAGGCATTGTCTAGTATTGCTCAAAACCATGGTCTCAGTCCTACGGTACTTCGTGCATATTCGCGCAAGACCAGTGAGATGTGCCAAAACAACCCAGAGTCCAGAGTGAGTTGGAATTTGATCACCTATGGTGCCGACTTGCTGGATTCCCAATGCCCGGAGGACTATGCGTCTGGAGGAAGGGCACTAGTTATGCTGATTGATCAGAGTACACCATTACAGATAAGACGGTTGTTGATGAGGTCACCGAGACAAAGAATTCAGAAGCTGATTAGAACCCTTGCCTGGAGAAGCCCACAAGACCAAGAGATGAGATGGCTTGCAGCAAGGCTTGTGGAGCATCTCGCTGCTGACCTCAACCTAGCTCACTTTCCAGGAGCACTGGAATGTGTATCCTCCCTCTTCGATGAAGATACACTCCTTTTAACATTTGTACCTGGGCAGAGGGAGAATGGTGAAGAAATTGATCGGGATCTGGTTTTGCCAGGGTTGAGAATTCTAGAGAACCTGGCCCACGACAGGCATAACTGCACACTGATATACAACACCAAGGATCTTCTTTCAAAAATTGTTGCGCCTATCAGCTCCAACGAATTAATAGAAGACATCAAGAGCAGCACTGCATGGACCAAGGTATTACACATGTCACTAAAAGTGGTGAGCCGGCTCATGGGTTCTACAGGAACCACCGGAGAAGAGATGCGCAACCTAATCGCAAATGATAGCAATGCAGTTAGTAATTTGGAGGCCATTCTTGACATGGATACCAAGAGCGGCAGCGGTGTCATAGAGCTACATGTGCAAGCTATAGAGGTTCTTACACAATTAGCCTTGCATCATCCAACAAGTTCTGCTACTAGGGGAAGAGAAAGACTTATCAAGCAGGCGCTACACATCTTTGTTACTGCGGATTGGATGAGAGATTATTTGGAAGATGAGAAAAAGAAGATCGACCAACCAACTCAACGTTCAATGCTAGCACAGGGGAAAAAGAAGATGAAAGAAGCTCAGGAAACTGCAAGCCGGCTTAAAGAAAAGGCTGGTGAAGCATTGGCCATGTTGTCATGTGATTCAGAGGCCATCAAGAGCTTCACAGCATGCAAAGATGACGAAGTCTGTCGTCTTACTGAATTGCTCGACTCCAATATCAAGACCATCAAATGCAAAATAAGTGCAACAGATACTATGGAAATAGAGATCAAAATTGGTTGTCGTATTAGCGCAACAGTCATCTTAAAGCATTTGAGCAACTACATCAAGGCACCAACCTTACGGAAGGTATATATGCCTGAATGCACCTACTGTATGCCACAAGTTTTCAACAATAAAGCTTTGGGAAAATGAAATGTACATGCAATGGTGGGCGCTTGAGTTTAGGTTTTATTCAATTATGCATCCCAGAAAATGTTTAGAATGCATCATGTAATAACATGAGAATCTATAAATTTCATGCAGAAAAAAAAGATCATGTTTGTTTGTTAGAAATAAAGACAAGTGTTTGCTATTACACTTTTTTTCAAGTTTTCACTGTTTCTTTGTGCAAGGTATATTTGATCATATTTTTGCATGATCTTTTATAGGTGCTCATGTTATAACTTGAGGCACATCTATGAACTTTTTGAGGAAGTTTTAAGATAGATAATTAGGTACACATACATGTACAATCCACTCTCTCAACTTTTTTGAGCTAAAATAATACGTATGAATATCATTGCAGGTACTCACAGAGTTGCTTCCTGTAAAACAAGCGGAAGCGAGAGGTACACACAGAATCCGGTGTTGGGAGCGTGTCACCCATTACAATTCAGGAAGTAGAAGTGACATAGAAAATCCAAGTGACGGTGGGGAAGGCAAGCCTTCCGCTTTACGGAGCCGCAACCAGCAATGTGACGGGAGGAGGCTACAAGCAGAGCTGTTATCACTCATCACAAAGATTCGTGCAAGCAACAATCTTAATTTTACAGAAATCTTACTTTCTCAGACGCCGCCGAATACCCTGGAAGACTTTGTGGTGATGCTCAAGAAGATGGTGGAGGACAACATCTATGCCACCCCTACATGCCTGGCGATACAGAAGCTCACCTGCGAGATGGTTGAAGAATTCCTCCAAGATGATGGAAACGTCGAAGTGATTGACAAGCACGATATCATTGGTACGTTACTGAAGGCTTCAAAAACAATGGACCGGCTCGAGAGCAGCATGCATTTCACCGGCGTCTGTCATGACTGTCATGGGGTTCCTCTGAAGCCTCTCTCATCCGTCCTCGCTAAACGGGCAGGAGATCTTTTGACACGGAGGAAGCGCACTCTGGGTATCAACATTGCGCCTGCCGGTGTACCACTTCCCTGATTGCTATATCACGGACTACATTTGTATGCTAAAATATATATTAAAACATGTATTGAATTCTTGGTGTGTTGTATGGTTGTTGTTTCTTACTTTTATTTCATTCACGAATTTGCGGGGATTTAATTTGTAATAATGGATTGTCTGCACCTTCAGGTCCAGAGACCAGCACTGTAATCCCTTCATTATCTAAGAAAACTGAAATCTAACATGCATTAAGATTTGAATCCATGTTCTGCATCATGAGGTCTCTCTCTCTCTCTCTCTCTACAAACCTCAAGAGGTCAATTTTTCTCTTCCTTTTAGACAAAATGCGGCTTTCATTTATGAAGAGGTAAAAGACACCAGCCTACATAGAACAGAGCCGAAACTGTATAGAAAAAAAAACAGAGCCGAAGCTGTACAAAGGGAGGAGTGCTTGTTCTGTTTCACAGTTTTCTGTTTCATGTGTAGAATAATACTCCTATGTTATCAAGTAGAGTAGGCAGGAGATTTGATATGTTTCATGGTCCATATTTCAGTATCTGTGTAAGTGCAACTAGTGCCCCTTAGTAATTTTGATGTATTGAAGACTTATAAGTTGAGGGACTAATGTATTTATGAGTGTACACAGGCCATATAAGTTTCTGAGGAGTTTGATACATCCGATGAATGTCGACCCCTAAAAATGAATGACTTCAGATGAAGATTTTGGTTTTCTTGAAGACTTTAAAAATGAAGAAATTGGTGTGACCTTGAAGATATCACTACCAGGGAAAAGCCTATCAGTAGCGCGGGTTTTTGGCCTATCAGTAGCGCGGGTAACCGCGCTGCGCGGGTAACCGCGCTACTGCTACGGGGCTACAGCTAAAGGTTAGACGTAGCGTTTGTTAACACGCGCTACTGCTATATCTACTTAGTAGTAGCGCGTCTCACTGCCCGCGCTACTACTATTATTCTGTATTCTATTTCTTTTTTATTTTATGTCGTATTCATACATCTTTATACAAGTTTTCATCCAGTAGCAATTTAGAGATTGTTTTTATATTATAATGAGTTATTAAATCACTAGGTGAAAGAACCGCGAATTAGTTTCAAATGGATGGATCCTTAGGATCCATCCACTTGAAACTACCACGGTTCTTTCACCCAATGATATAATAACTCATCATCATCATCATCATCATATTAATATAAAAACTCTTGCATCATATCATCACCAACAACACTAGCTAATAATCATCATAGTCATTACCACCAACACTATTTAATCATCATAGTCATAGTATAGCTATCTAATCACGAGTGTGGCGTTTCTGCTCCCGGGCTCAGCTGCACCCGTGTTGACGAAAAACATCAAAACAAATACTAGAAAAATTCAAAAAAATCCAAATATTTTTTGTGTGCTAGATAATTCAATGTGTGAGGTTTGTTGCAAATTTCAATTCATTTGGACATTTGAGCAGCTCTCTGCAAAAAAGACAAAATCGAGGTCTGTAAAAGAGTTTATTGTTCACGCACTGTTTTGACCCGATTTTTCTTTTTTGCCGAGAGCTGCTCAGATATCCAAATGAGTTCAAATTTCGAGCGGACCTCGTGCATCAAATTATCTACCACGCAATAAAAATTGGATTTTTTTAAAAAAAATTCTAGTATTTATTTTGAATTTTTTTCTGACAGGGAGCAGATGAGCCTGGGCACCGATTTGGATTTTCGTCTAATCACCACCAACACTAGCTAATAATAATCATCATAGTCATCACCACCAACACTCATTTTAGCTAGCTAATCACTCTTGCTGCTCTCTCTCAGGTAAAATAGCATAGAACATGTGTAGCATTCCTGATTCATCATATTGGAGCATGCAGATGAACCTGTCTCCAAATTGTGGGTTGCGCTTCTGACTGCTGTCCCCTAGTACTTCTCTGCGATTCTTCACAATTTTGCTCCAGTCTTTGACTACTAAGACTTGCTTGCTTTTAGAAATCGTGAATGCACTCATGTGCAATGTAGGATGTCTTGGCCGTAAGCTAACCATTTTCATGCGACCTTTAGCCTTGATCCAATGAGCCACAACTATCATCAGGAGTTCCATTGAAAGAACATCGTAGTAACATACTTAGCAATGAAGTTTAGCTTAAAAATAATGTATGCAAAAGATGCACTAAAGATAGTAAAAATCTTACCATCTTTCCTGAATAGATGTGACCATAGTTCAATACGCATGCTAGTGGTCGCACGTTTTGAGTACTAAGATTTTCAAGTCTAGGAAAATAATTTGTCTTGACAGTATGAAGATCCTCAAGCCATGAAACATAATGACTTATCTCCTTGCAGTTTAGTTCAGTCTCGGGACAGTAGTAGGTCATATCTACCAAGCGCCGGACATGTTTGCTTGAATGGAAATAAGCTGTCAATAAAAAATAGTTGTCAACTATTTTTGAATAAACAATATCCAAGACATAAATATGGTTGAGAAACTCACATAATGGTAGAACTGGAGGCGTCTGCACATCGACCCAGATGTCAACATTACCTTCAATATCATCTTCCGGACGAATATCAAAGGTGATGAGCATAGCAGACTCAAATGCATAAGCCTTGCATAGTGCTCTCCAATTTTTGCATTCAAAATAGATGTAGGTGTCTCCATCGCATAATTTTGCGGTAAAAGTATAACCATGCTCAGTCCTCAATTGAACTCTCTTAACCTCCATAGTTTCTATAGTACTGAAACCAATCTTATCCAAGACAAAAATTCTCTCATGGCAGGGGATACGCTAGTAGAATAGTAAAAAATTAAAATTATAAGTTAAAGCAAAAGAAGAAGAAGTCATGCTTAATTACGAAAAAAGACTTGTCGTTGTGACTTACTATATCCACTTCGAAGGTCTCATCCAGCTTGATGCTGAAGCGTCTACCATCAACTAAGAAATTTCTGTCGCACAGGCCGCGCTCGTCTTCGCGGTATTTGCACATACCGAAATCCTTTTCATCGTCAGACATTTCCTATGTTCATAGTTGAAACATTAATTGAAAATCGATCGAAGGCAACTACCAGGAAACTCCGGGGCACTCGACATTTTCCACATATTCTAACACAAGTCATGCTTAAATTCACGGAAAAATTTGGCATGACCTTTGCTAAAATAGGACATATCGAGTGCCTAAAATTTGCCGGAACAGAAATGAATCAACACTTCGAAAAAACATAGCCACTCGGATTTTCCCTGCGATACAAAGATGTTCATACACATACAATGATGCTTAAACATGCAATTCCACCCGGATCAATTATCATAAGCATTCGCACATGAGCTCACCAACTAAATACCCTAGTTCTATTCTATTCAACACACCGAGGAGTGGAGAAGGAGGAGGTGGACTTTTAACTCACTGACTTAGATGTAGAGGAAGTAGAGGTAGCTCGGATGACGATCACTCCAAGGAGACACGACTCTACAAAGCCTGCATATTCCACCGAGTAAAATTTTAGATCATCAAATCTCATAGAGCATTCTTTGATGACAAAGTGATAATGACATAAAAATAATTAAATTTCCTTACTTAATTTTTTTTACTAAAAATTAAACTAGTTCTATTAATTCAACTAGTTCAACTAAGCACTTACTATAAATAAAAATAATTAATTTTCTTACTAATTCAACTAACTCTGTTAAACACTTACTATAAATAAACTAGTTCTATTAACCACTTAAATTCTATGTACATTCTACAAAATTCTACCTATCTATACTATTGAAAAAATCTACATTCTACCTATTTATACTATCAACTAAAACTAAGGAGGGAGGAGGGGCTGTGGATGGGGGAGGGGGGGAGTAGGGGCTGAGGAGGGGTTATGGAGGGAGGAGGTGCTATTGATGGAGGGGCGGCTAGAGGAGGGAGGATCAGGGGGAGGGACGAGGGGAGGAGGAGAGGCAGCTAGAGGAGGGAGGAGTGGGGCGAAGGTGGGAGGAGGGTCAGCTAGAGGAGGGAGGAGGGAGGAGGAAGAGGAGGAGGAGGAGGCTTACCGAAGGCGGCGGCAATGGACGACGGGGGCGATGGCAGGAGGAGGAGGACGGCCGCGACAATGAGACAGAGGAGAGTGAGGAACAGGCGGGTGCGCAGGAGGATAAGACTAGATTAGCAGTAGCGGGGTTTAGAAGAAAGCGCTACTGCTAAACTACCAAGCAGTAGCGTGTTTCATGGGAGAGTGCTACTACTACACTTAGCCTGGCGGCAACGTTGGGGTAATTTCAGTAGTAGCGCTCTTCTACCTGGCCGCGCTACTGCTATGTACATAGCAGTAGCGCCTTCTGTTTCACCGCCCCTTTTTAACCAGCGTACTGCAAAAGTTCTGTGTATAATGTTTTCCCTAGTAGTGTATTGATATTGATGCGAGGAGTATGAAGCGTGAAGACTTTTGTTTCCGTAGTTTCATTTTCCTTTCTCGAGCCATAGAAAACATCGTACTGTTAAAGGGGGTCGAGGTAAAACTAAGGAAAAGTTTCCAAGTGATGCTCATCTCAAAGCCTATACACATACCCAATTTCATTTCCTCACTTACTTGTTGTTGTACTTGATCATTACTGTTTGAAGACTTTGACTGAAGACTATCTCAATTTCCTCAACCCAAATTCTTCAGTCATCTTGTCTTCCGCCTGCTTATCCCGTTTTCACGCTACCTGTACTCTGTGTATGATTCATTTTATCATGATGACTATGTTACTGTCTTGTTATGCATGCACCTGAGTATTTTATCCCCTGCTTCTATTTCATCACTTAGCAAATTCCTCAAGAAGTATTTTCTCGGTGACGAATTTGTAAAAATCGCCTATTCACCCGCCTCTAGTCGATATAACGCACTTCCAGTTTGTAATGGTATTGCCATCACAACTATGTGCACTGATTAAATTCTACTGTGCAGAGGTCTGAAACAATGAAAATACAAGAAACACATCAACTTCAGTTCGTCAGTTAATCTCACTCAATTCTGTATTTTTGAAGAAAGCAAATAATTCATGGAAAGAAGCACATGCCTGATAATTCAGCTGACTGCGTCGAATTATGAGTGAATACCATCTTATACATCATTACATCACGCCAAATAATAAAACGAGTCACTTACACTCCTGATACTTGGCTTCCTCTTCATCAAGTCACGAAATTCGACCCTTAGTTAGCAGCACCAAAACTAGAGCAGGCCCAAGACAAGCAAGAACAGTCATGTCACAAATCAAACAAGTAAAAGCTTCTTTACAAAAAGGATCAACTCAATCTATTTCTCCACCGAGCTAGCAGCCTGCCACATCCTAGACGCCTTCGGTACTACTCCCTTCGTCCGGAAATACTTGTCGGAAAAATTGATGTATCTAAACGTATTTTAATTCTAGATACATCAATTTCTATCCATTTATGTGACAAGCGTTTCTGGACTGAGGGAGTGCTACTCTGGGACCCCCTCTCCACCCTTGCACCATCCACAGGTCCAGCCCCAGCAGCAGCGACTCCTCCTCGCCCCACCACTACCCGTCCTGGCATTGCTGACATTGACGAACAAGAGTTTGGAGCTCGGGCGACCGCTGCGAGGACAGGTTCTTGCCCGCCTACAGGGTCAGCTTCTCGTAGTCCAGACACCGGCACATTGTGCCTTGCTCCCTGGACGACGTTGGTATGGGGTGTGCATGCAATGCACAAGGTCACACCATTAAAATGGAGCTGCTGCTAATTTTCAGTTTTCACATTTTGACATCAATGCACCGTAATTTTATGTTTCGTAAATTTTCTCTTATTTCATACTCCCTCCATTCCTAGATATAGGGTGTATAGTTTTTGGCACGGAAATTAAAGAACGCACATGGAGAAAAAATTTCATAAGTTTTGGGTGAGATTGCACCTGACTAATTGACATGAGTAAATAGAGGAGCTTGCCTCATATAAGCCAGCGTGGGCTATGCCTTTATGCATGCATGCATGAATTCATAAGAAAGAAAAGGACATGGTGCATTGTCTTTCATATATGCATGCATCACATGCATTGCGTTGCATGCTTGCCATGATGGAGTCTCTATCAACTTGCGCCCCAGCTTCCGGTGACAAGCGACGATGATGACGAAACAACACTGATGCAATCCAGAAGTGCTTTTACACTGAGATACACAACAGTGCAAAGCTAGCCTACCGTTTGCCGATCAATCCTCCTGGAACTAACGTCACTAGCAAAAACTAGCTAACTTCGTATAGATCATACACACACGTACACAACAACTATGGCCTGAATGATTCTCGCCACCGGCCGTAGACTGGAACAGAACACTGGATTGGGTTGATGGTTACTTGCACGTATTGTACCAGTTGTTATACTTATTTGATCTCAATGATACAATGTTTACAAGGGGTGTACAATCATATACTATATAAAATCTCTCTACCCCACATCTGCCCTAGATAGTTTTCTTGTACCCCTTAAATTTCAAGTCTATAAAAACAAAAGGGTCAATCAAATCCTCCTCACTGTCGCCATCACATAGTATGGGCCTCGCTGAAATGGGATTGTATGCGATGAGTACTTGGAGATTGCCTCGGCCACGACTTCATGGTCAGGGACGATGAAGGTCAACCTTGCTTCCATAGACCACAATGAGGACGAGGAGAACGCAATGCCCGAGAATTCCTAGGAGGGGACCTTGTAGTGCGGTTCCAGTGTCTTCCACGATGAGGAGATGACCCAACGAAGGAGAATGCCTCGGCACCTAGAATTCTAATGTTCCAGTGCCTTACATGATGAGGACACGACATTGCTTCAATTGCACATGAGGAGGACGAGGAAAATTCGTCTGCTGAGAATTCTTGGGCAGGGATATTCAGGTATGGATCCAACACGTTACATGAGGAGGAGACAACAAACTCAACAACCATAGCAGGAGCCGACAGAGTTTTAATAGATAAAGGACTCACATGGAGTGGATCTCATTTAATCTAAATCAACTCTTTTTTCTTGTAACTTCACTTTTGAAGGGCGTGCTGTAAATTTTGAAGCTCATAGTTTAGCTAAGTTTTCTACTACTCTAGTTCAGGGGCGTCAAGTATGGCTTTTGGCCAGCCGCATGACCCAATTTGTATCCCACCTTCGGTGGATTTTTGATCAATAAAGTGGCTTTTCCCCTCAAAAGAAAAATATGACAAAACATTCATATAGGTATAGTGACCTTGTATGAGAAAGCTAACCAAAGTTGTTATATGTATGTAGGAGAAAAACACTTTGTATTGTATCCGAACGGAAACTCATTCATTTTTTGGTCGACGGTCGATGGCCCAGTCGGGGCGAGAAGAGAATACAACCATCAATCAAAACTACTCGTGTTTTGTTGCTTCAGGGTCGTCGTTGCGGTGGTGACTCAACTGCTCCTGCTCCTGCTCCGTCTCCGACGGCGGCGGAGACAGCCGCAGCGAGGAGATGGGCAGAAGGTGGGGCAGCGGCAACGGTGCGGCAGAGGACGACGAGGCTTGAGAAGGTGAGCTCGTCGTCGTCGTCTCGCCGTGGCAGCCGGCTCCGTCGATGTCATCCTCACCGAGCGCGATCTCGAGGTGCCGCTTCCTGGGCTCCATCTGGTTCCTAGCACACACAACATGTCAAGAGGAAAGAAACAAGGGAATTATATGCCCCGCCGGCCGTTTCTTGCAGAGATTGAGATGCTTGCTACCGGCCAAGAATAACGTACTTGAAGGCAAGGAAGACGAGGCACTGCGCCCTCATCTGCCTCAGCTGCGGCTGCGTGTAGGCCGCCGCGGCACCTGCAGGGCGAGCCGTCGAAGGAAGCATCTCTGCTCAGCCGTTCTCGGTGTTGATGTGTTGAGTTCAGTATCTGCTTGCCTTGCCTTCCTATCCTTCTTGGATCGATCGCTGAATGAAGCAGCACGATTTGCCGGGACGGTGACATGAGAATGCAGCCAAGAGAAAAGGCCAAGAGATAAGCACCGAGTGCCGAGTGCTGACAGAACAGCAGGATATGGTTCATTACATAATCAACCAACAGATAAGAACCAAGTTAGTTGACGGCCTCCAACAAGCCATCAGTCCATATATAGAAAATATTATGAGAGATCGATCGAATCTCTCCCTAATAATAAAGCACGGATTGGGTCTCCGGATTCACCATCACAATGCGATTTCTTCTCATCTCATAATACGCTTTTACAATTTGTATGGACAAAATTTTGTAATATAAACGAGATGGTACTAATAAAGCACGCATTGGTCGGGTTCACCGTCATCGAAATTACCCTTCAAGTGAAAAAAAAAAACACCTTTCGTAAAGATACTAGCGTCGGTCACGTGACCGTCTCTCGATTTTCCTAAAAAAATAGATCAAACGAAAAGAACTATTAGAAGACAGACTGGAACAACACGTCCCTCCTCTCCGCCAGAACGTGTGTGTTCGTCTCTCATCTTCCGCCCCGCAAGAAAAAAAGCCGACCTTCGCTGATCCATCGCCCGCCATCGCACCAAGATACGGCGAGGTAGCGGTCATCCTGGACATGGGCGACCTTCCGGCGGCACACGGATCTGCCGATGAAAAGGCTCAGTGTCATGGAGCGAGGTCCAGGTCCACTTCATCGGCCACGTTCTCGACTTGCGCTTGTCGAGGAGGACGTTACGTTGTGCGAGTTGCTGCGGCGCCGTATGCAGCTCCAGCGCCAAAGATAGATGGTATCCCACAGGATTGGCCTTTGCCGTCGACGCGCTGCTGTCAGAGTGCGCGGCCGTGATGGAGTAGCTCTATAGGGCGGCCGCACGGAGAGCTGCAGAAGCTTGTGAAGCCATACCTGTGATCGATAGCGGCGATTGCAACCTGGAATTCTTCTCATATCTCGCTTTGACTTGCTGGAGGCTAGATGTGGGTCAATGAGTCAATCAGACCAGGATTCAACGAGGAAGAGTGGAAAACCACTATACTTTTTTAGTATTGGATGGCATCGTGCACTATGTATCCATGAAGTATCCAAAGAAACTGGTGGTGATGGAATCCGTGCGTGTGACTGAGCCCCTGCCCGCTCGACGATTTTTTGGGTTCCAGCGTGACTGTAAGGTAAGAGGCTCTTGGTCCTGTTCTGAATTCTAATGATGTTGATCAGCTGGGAGAGAGATCGGCAGAGGGATGGAAGGCATGGCGGCAGAGTTCAAGATGTATATTCGAATGGAATAACACTGAAATATCTTGCTGTTGCTCCCTGTCAGAGTGCATAATCATGATGTAAATTACTCGGCACCGCGTGTTATTTTCCAAGTCGCCATATAGCCTCAACTTGCTGAATTGCCAAACTGGACAGTTGCTTAAACCTTCTGTGGACAAGATACACAAACATACAATTGCATGATAAGTTAACAACTTCTGGTGGATTTTGTTTGCCATCTTTAACAAGAAGAATATAACTATTTGCTAATGTTAATTGCTTATAGTTTATCAAAGGTAAACTGTCCGCTACATGCCAAGTATGTGAATTGATTTCACGTGGACTAACTTAGATGGTTTTATATATTTCTGAAAGCTTCACTCAAATAGTTCTCCTAAGATTTTTGGGTAATTCTTCTCTTCCAATAGTTGTTAGTTTTTTTCGTTATTACAAACAATTGATCAGTCTGAAAAAGAAATCTTGTGATAGTTTTTTTGTTATTCCGAAAGAATGGAAAAAAATTATCCGTTAGTTTAAATTGTTTCCATCCAATACTTCATAAAAGTTCATTTGCGTGTCAGACTGAAAGAATTGGCTGTTGATGCAATCCTGGCATGAGATTATTAAGAGTGAGGACATGCATAGGGTTGCTTTCCACTGGTACATAACTCCGTAATGAAAACAATAGCATCATATGTTTTATCCAACTATTGTTCTCCAAAACTAATCACATTATTTGCTTTCAACAGGTATAATGTCGAGTATCAAAGATGTCATCTTCAAGAAAGTAGCAAAGGGCAGATATATTTACTCGGAATCATACCCCATGTCATGAGCTGATGTCGTGATCCTCAAAAGATACATGTTTTCTTTTCTCATGAGCGACCGCCCATGCCACAATTTGTCGACTCAGCCTGCCATGGTTCATAGGAATTAACTGAATTTATTGTTCAATAAATCGTATTGAAAGGGTTGTCCATCCAAAAATCTTTTAAATATACATTGAGACTTTTCAGAAGCTCTTAAGGGAATTTACTTCAGCATTCTTTTTTCGAATGCATTTTTCGAGGTTTTAAATTCTCCCCATTTTACATGCGCAGATGTTTGATTTTGAATTTTTATGTCATTTTATTTGGTGGCAAATCCTTATATTTATGGATTGCAAAATTTTGGAACAAATCTAAACATGTGGATTTCAGGGATAGAGATGATGCAATCAATGCATCTATAAAGTGAGAGTTACTAGAAGGAGAAGGAATAAAAGATGGACATGATTAAAGAAGATTGGACCGAGGAGGCATCGGTGGTAGGGCCCAGGATGGACGAGGAAGCTATCAGAAGAGGTCAGAAACAACTATCAAGGCGAATACATTAGTCGGGATAGCCAGATATCAGGTGGTTGTTCCTATGAGATTGAGCCAGCAGCTAGGTTTATGTACGGCCTCCACTATTATTTTCCACCTGCTTCCACGGGACATTTTCCTCACCGGTGTCCTGACGTACACGGCCCTCACGCACCTGTAGGGGTCTCGAGCAATGCTTATTGTGCTAGGGGCAATATTATTATTTTTCTCCCGTTGCAACGCACGGGCTCTTTTGCTAGTATTATTATAAAGCATCATAACAGCTGTCAGAATGGTAATCGGAACTTGACCAAGGTTTGGTAGCATGAAGGAGCATAAGTTATAGGAACAATTAATAAGTTGGATATATATGAAAAAACATGCTTCCTGGGCCATGTCAGCACCTGCATTCATCAGACGTAAAAGCTCTGCATGCATCTTTCGTATCCCTTGCAATCTGCTCTGCTTTGCCACCAAAGCACTCAAGTTTCATCAAGTAATGCATGCTTTTGGGACTCTATACTCGGTACCAACTCCTTCAACTCGTCCAAGTTTCGAGCAATTTCATCAGACTTTGCTGCAGCATCAGATCTGTTTCCCTCTAAATGGTGCAGCGATCATTCAATTGAAAGCCAGAATTCAGAAATGAGAAAAAATGCATGAAAGGGATTCATTTGTGATCATTCATGCATTTTCTGCAGCGGGTCAACTTTGTTGGTGCTGATCCACATGCTAGATCAAACAGGATGCCAGGTTTTTAGCCCCTGACTGCTACAACAACACATGGGGATCAACAAGAATCAAGTGGCATTTGAGAGTACTGTGTTCATCCTTGGATGGAAAAATTCTCTAGATCCCTAGAAGGTAACTCAAAGAAATCAGATCAATATGCAGCAGGCAAATAGTATAAACCTTACAAAAAGGATCGAGCCACTCCATGTCTCCATCTAGCTAGCTGCTAGCACATCCTAGGCAAGCCCCTCCCACCCAAGGTCTTGGCCACAGCCGTCCTGGACAACACCTTGATCTGGGCCCTCATCCGCCCCCGGGCCCTTATCCACCACGGCTCAAGCCTCAGCCTCCTTCTCCCCGTCCATCGCGACCCGCCTCCACGGGTTTTGGAGCCTGAGCAGACGCTGCGACAACGGCGCTTGCACGGCGGTCCCTCGACGAGGTCTGTCGGTTCTTGACCAGTAGGTCCTTCCACGCCTCCAGGGTCAGATTCTCGTGGTTCTGGTGCCAGCACAGAGTCGTCCACTCGGTGGTCAGCGTGGCATGGGACTGCATGCACAAGATTACACTGTTACATTGAAGACTAAGTGACTTTGGGATGAGAATGGTTGGATGTTGATTGAAAAGCTTTGTAATGTGATTGACATTTGTGAAAATGCAGGCAACTTACGAATGGATAACCAAAGATCAAATTCAGCAATTAAGTACTCACAAAATTCAACAAAGTTCTGCAAACAACACTTTTGTTAATGATACTTGTAAAGTTAAGCCTGGTCATGCAGCAACCAGGGCAACTGTGTCGTGCTCTATAGTATGTGTGTTGCCCTGCTTCAAAGGAAGGGCATGGAAGAGAAGGAAGCACAGACATAAAGGAGAGGAAGGTGATTAAAGAATTAAAATAGCATTGGCGTATAGAGAGCACCAACAGCGATCTGCCAGAGGCTCCTATGTTGTAGGTTCAATTGCACCAGTAGACTAAACAAAGGCTTATTGTAAAATTATCGGAGTTCAGTACCAAAGTGCACTTCAAACAGGGAGAAAAGTAAAAGGTTGTGTCTACATGCAGCCAAACAAAGTTGGACTTTCGACAGGCATGGCAGAAGAAAGTAATGCTGTAAATCAGTATAGGTGAATCTGTTTTCCTGGGTGGAAATTTAGTAACTTACTATAGGAGATAGAAGTCATGCAAGGAGAATAGGAGATAGATATAGGTGTGAACTGAAAACAATTAGGTATTTGGGAAAAACAAAAAAATGGTGCGCAGAAAAAATGCCAAAATTCAGACCATAGCCAGTAATTCTCTGAGATAAGAGCATAAGTTCCGCAGATTGGATGGATTGACTTGACGGTCGCAAGTTGGATGGATTGACTTGATGGCTTTGAAAGGGCTTCACTTATGCAGGACTGGATAACAGGATTGTGGCGGGGATAGAGCAGAAAAGTGCAGTGTGGCCAAGTGAAGGGGTTTTCAGATGTAATGGACCAAAAGAGAACAATGCATATCACAACAAGTGTTAAAAGCATGGCAGAAGATAATGTTCCATATGTACCGTAATAACACAAAGTACTACACAACCCATCCATCTGTCTATAATTACCATCCTATTATAGTATTAGCAACATCTATTTAGTTTCTCTGGAAAAGCCTTCATTAAAAATATATAATTGAAAGAAGTAGTACTATAGATTTTTCATGAATAATATTTAATTTTCGCTAATATAATCATATAAGAATCAACTATTACAGCCACTTTGGTATAAGTAAGAGGATTCAGTCTAAAGCAGGTTTTGTTGGTTGGTAAATAGTGCTCATCAGGTAATTTGAACTGTAGGCGTTGGATTGCCTCCAAGCATTCCAGATGAAGAGAGGTGACACGAAGCAATAATTGGAAGTCAGGGACGAGTTCACTTAATGACTCAAGCCCTTAGATCTCCAGTGGATGGCTAGATGTGCAGAATACCGTGTCGGGGTCCGACATATGTTTTAGGAAGACACAACGAAAGGATTAGACAGGGATTAAGCAAACGACTATAGTGTGGCCTTGTATAGTTGCAAATTGTAATTTTGATAGTGGCCTTGTATATAAAAATGGAGGGAGTATAAGTCTTGTTAGAGATTCCACTACAAACTACATACGGATGTATATAAACATATTTTAGAGTGTAGATTCACTTATTTTGCTCCGTATGTAGTCCATAGTAAAATCTCTTAAAAGACTTATATTTAGAAATTGAGGGAGTATAACCTAGACACGGTGTTGTTTATGTACATTGCACTACTATACCAGGCACACTTATCAACATTGCATATGTGCATTCCATGGAAGCCACATTATATGAAGCACTACGCTGTCGGGCGTCGTGGTGGCGTCGATGGCAGAGAGACCTGACACGGTACATGCAACAGTACAGCTCTGAAGATGGATTGGTGGCAGGTGGCTGCGGCGGCCTCATACCCGGCAGGCGTCCTGGTTGAGGAGTGTGCCGGACTGGTAGGTGCCCCATACCCGGCAGACGTCCTGGTTGGGACCTCAGGTCTTAGATATTTAGGTTTGGATGCGATATATGTTTGGTATTAGGCCTAGACTATCTGCGCCCCTTCATCAATTGGATAGGTGTAGCAACAGTTGTTATTGAGACGGTGGCTTTAGCCTTACTGTTGTTGTATGGCTTTGTAAGGTCTTGTTTGAATAATTAATAAATCCTCCTTTTCTAAAAAAAAAACTTTGGAAGTAAAAGAAGAGTAAATTTACTATAACTGGCCCAAGCAATACAAAGTAGCTCGGATCTTTTGGGATCCATCTCTCGGATGAACTGGTTCATCAATGGAAGTTGCGCCGGCTTGTAGAGCACCTTCCATTTGCAAGCCATTCCAATCACCTTGTCACATATACCCTCAATGCTTCACCGGTATTTTCACTTGAAACGAAGAGAGTTGAGGAATTTCCATAGGGCCCACAAAACTGAGTTGGATAGCATATTATGAGCATAATATTATTTGGACTAATCCAGCAACCACTCATAGATTGAAAGCCATGGCCCATCTGAATGGCAGAGAAGAGCCTCCAAATCTGTCACACAATATAAAAAAGGTGATGTACGAACTCTGTATCAATAATGAAGATGCATGTTAAATCATCCACATGTCTAGGTTTAGCTAGATTATCACGGGTTAAGAATTTGTTATTAGCAAGAAGCCATCTCTTCCAAGTTTTAAATTGGGATGGACAGAGGGTTAGAATAAATAATAATATTTCTTTTTAAACATCATAAACTTTATTCCTCAAACAATTGACATATCGTTTACAATGTGGGGAAGAATAAAGTCAGGCATAGTAAAGTCCCAGAGCTCAGACGAACTAGAAATAAAAGAAAAATTGGCTAAGCTATCAACAACCACATTAGTTTCTCTGCAACAATAACTGTAGTTAATACTGGCAAAAACCATAGCGGGTTGAATACATTCTGATATTACTGCTACATCAGGACCCATATAATCATTTGTTTGTGTAACAGCCTCCACCGTAGGTATGTTATCGAATTCGATGTATGCCTTCTTGCATCCAATTCTCCCTGCTAGGTATAGGCCATTCCGAATAGCACTAGCCTCCACCGCAAGTTTGCTATCTGAATTGATGTATACCTCATTGCATCCAATTCTCCCTGCTAGGTATAGGCCATTTCGAATAGCACTCAGCTCTGCTGATTCTGCACTGCGAACATGTAGAAATAAAATTTCCTTTATGGTGTCTCGCCACCACTCCACTCGAGCCAGAGAGTGTTTCCTCGGTCCTGCAAGATAATTCAGAGTGTTTTGAAATTTGCTCGGGACCCCTCAAGGGACACAATACTATCGTCCGCAAATAGAAGGTGAGTAACCGTGGGGCCAGTGCTCCCAAAGAAAACCTCTTTTATATCCTTGGTCCTCTAAGCGCTCCTAAGTAGGGCTGAAAACCCTTCCATACAGAACAAAAAAGATAAGGAGACAGAGGATCCCCCTGTCGCAACTCTTTGGACGGAACAAAGCTGTGGGAGAGGCCACCATTCATCTTAACAGAGAACATCGCCGAAGTGACACACCCCCTAACCATCTCTGTCCAGTGACCGGAGAAACCAAACCTTGCCATCATCTACTCCAGTAAGACCCACTCAACTATGTCGTATGCCTTTATCATGTCAAGCTCCCACTCAACTCTGCCGTACGCCTTTATCATGTCAAGATTTACCGTGCACAATGGTTTCTTTCTCTTTCTCATTCTAATAGCATGGACACATGGAACATTTTGTTTGATCAATTCGATCGTTTCCACGAACAATTCATTCTTGCCTCAATAGAAAAAAAAAGGAATGATTCATTTGATTTGGAAGCTATCCAGATTGAACGTCAGCATTATATATGGTTCCTTCATAAAATTATCAATGGACAGCGCAACGACGCTCCATCATGATTTAGTAATGCTTTAGAAGTCCTTATATACAAGAAAAATGTTTTGCAATATTGATCCTAGCAAACACGCTGAGATGAGGTTCTTGAATCCGAAGACGAAATTCTCAACAACAAAAAAAACTGAAGACGACAAGCATATACACGTGAGGTACGTAGCACGGTACCAGTCCGACGTGCGCACGCCCCCACTCCAAAACCAGAAACCAACCAACCCGCGGCGGGTCTCCGATCCGATCGCATGGAGGACGTCTCTCGCGTTGCCCCGCGGAGGAGGAAGAGGCAGAAGAAGAAGGCGAGGGCAGCAGCCGCCGCGGCCACGCTCCCGGATGACGCCCTCCTCGAGATCCTGGCACGCGTGGCGGACGACGCCGCCGCGCTCTTCCGCTGCGCCGTGTCGTGCAAGCGGTGGCGAGCCCTTGTGGCCGACCCCTCGTTCCTCCGCCGCCGCTGGCCGGAGGGTGCAGGCGACCCGGGCAATCTCCTCGGCTTCTTTCATGACCCGTTGGTATACAGATCGACGGCCTTCATCCCGGTGCCCGGATCGCCGCTCGGCCCTAGGCGCCGCTCGCTTGGCTCCTTCTTTCCCAACGCAGATGGTTTATTCAGCGACGCTGTTCCGCTCGCCTCGCGGTCTGGCCTCCTTCTCGTCCGCCTCCGCTCACGCCGCCACCACCATAGGACCGAACGGGTACTCGTCCGTCTGGCCGTGTGCAGCCCGCTCGCCGGCACGTGGAATGAACTGCCTCCGCTGCACTGCGCATCCTCTATGTTATGCGAGGACAAGTGCGCCATTGTAACCGAAGCAGACCACCCTCGCAAGGGACGACGACCGCAAAAACCATCGCCAAGCCACACAACATTGTTGTTCAAAGTGATCATCATCATGGCGGGGTATGATTGGCGACCATACAATATGTACACTTTCTCGTCCGCGGAGTCGAGGTGGGGCACACCTAGAAGGTGCTTTCAACGTCTGGACTATGATTTCGTCCAGTACGGCAATCCCGTCGTGTCTCCGGGCAAGGCACGCTGGCTCATCCAGGACGACTCGCCCAACATTTGCACCCTTGAATTCTGCATTGAGACTGGCCATGTCTCCATAACACAGTTTCCGATCCCACGGGGCTTCTTTGAAACCCCATGGTTAGAAATGAGCTCTAACCATGCACCGATACTTAGCGTCGGAATTGATGGCAACTTATCATTGATTTGCCTGCATCAAGATTTCCTCCGGCTACAGATCTGTACTACACGTCAGGGTGAAGAAGGGTGTGTCAATAGCCTTGCTGACGTGCAACATACCAAGGTCATCGAGCTCAAACACAAACTGCCCCAGACCACCATACCACTCTCCATGTATGTGGGCGGGAAGGGCGCGACACTGTTTGTCACAGACCGACGAGGGTTCACGTGCACTGTCAATCTCAAAACAGGAACAATTAATGAGGTTGCGGGCATGTCGGGCAACTATGAATTACAGACTGTCGTGCCTTTCGAGATCGATTGGCCAGCCTCCTCATGTCTTGCTTGGACGCCCATTGAAGACTCCTATATTGTTTAATGAGTATATATGCTGCTTAAAGTTGAGTTTGTACGAGCATCTCCAATAGATGATGTAAAATAGCAGCCCAAAAACTGCTTGATGTAAAATATCCATCACCAAAAACATGATTTTTACATCACGGAAAGTGTCCAACTCCAACAGGTGATGTATTTTTACATCACTCTAACTTCTTCTTCTTCGTTGATCTCCGCATCGACGACTCCTCCTCCACGGCTGGCGATGGGAAGGGTGCGCCGGCGGCGACGAGAAGAAAGCGGCGGCGGCGACGATGGGAAGAAGCGGCGGCAGCGATATGACAGGCAGGAAGCGGCGGCGGCGACGCGCGTGCGTGGTGAAGGACCTGGAAGTTGGTGGTTACACTCGTACGAGCTGCATGCATTTTACACCACCGCCCCAAGTGATGTATATTTACATAAGGAGAGGCAAAATATACATCATGATGTATTTTTTCCCCTTTTTTACATCACGGGCTGCTGTTGGAGAGACTTTTTTGGTCCCTGGTGATGTAAAAAAAAAAGTTTTCTATTAATTTAGGGCACCTATTGGAGATGCTCTAAGCTACTAATATATTCCTATTCGTATCCCTTTATTCATATTTTCCGTCTAGGAAAAGTTGTGGCTACACCCAAGTTAGTGCACCCATAATAAACAGTCAATTGTAACAATGGCCAAACATCAAATAAAATACAAGTGTGCTCAAACAATACACATAATTTAGAGCACAAATTTTTTTTTCTGTATAGATCTCCTCGGATGTCATTTGGACACCAAATTTGCAAGCATCTAGAATATTTGGTCATAATTGAAGGCACAAAGTTTTCACATTAGTTTGATCTTCAAGCACCTAGAATATTTTTAGGGACTTATTTATTTATTTATTTTTCAAGCTTATATATATATTTTATTTGATTTAGTTATTTTTTAGCAGCTATTTATGCCTTTTTTAATAAAGTTACCGCACCAACGCGCGGGGTATCATCTAGTTAAATAAGAACTCCTTACCTCGAGATCTCCGCTCGTTGCGTCATATAGGGGAAGCTCCTATTTGTCGCTCACTGTTGGACAAACACACATGCGTCCCAATTGGCCCACCCGCTGGCGCACGAGCGAAGCGGATGTGTATGGAGGAGCAATAGGGCACTGTAGAAAATATAATTCACAAAAAAAAATGTTGTGCCCTATAGATAAAAAACGAGACCTCCGGCTATGGATTGTCCTGCTATGATAATGAGGACTAATGTGACTACTCCTACATCCCATAATAAGTATCGCTGACTTAGTATAATTTTTACTCTTATTTTTGGAACAGAGGGAGTACATAGCAGCATGAGTTATAAGAACCAGACACATCATAGATCAAAACTTCTCTTTTTTCTTTTTTCTTTTTCTTTTTCCTTTGTTTCTTTGTTTCTTTTTTGTGTTTATGAAATTTTGTACCGATTTCCAAAAAATGTTCTGGATACTGAAATTGTTAACAAATTCAAAAACTGAAAGTGTTTCCAAATTTGATTTGCAAATTAAATAATGTTCATTTTTTCTTTCTGTGCTTTTCAAAATTGTTCAAAAACTTCATAAATTCTTTTCTTTTTTCCAAAAAATGTCCAGGATTTCAAAAATCATTCATGTTTATTAAAGAATCATATTTTCGCAACAAAATGAATGTTTCAAGAAACACGGACAATTTTCAAATTTTGTGGAGAAACTTTGAAAAAACTCCAAAAATATCCTAAAAATGCAAGCATTTTCTGGAAATCGCTTCTCCTCCCCAATTAAGAAAAAAATGGAGATTTTTCACGTCAGGAAAAAGAATAAATGGAGATTTTCACCGAATCATGCACACGACCTTGATTGTGAGTTCTATTGGAAACTAATCAAGAGTAATGCTTGGGTGATGTTGTACCGGCACACACGGGCCGGGGCGCAGGGGGTTGCATTTTAGGTTTTCAAAATCGAGAGATGTTCAAAACCGCCGCCACAGCACACGCCCCTGATCCAGCATCTCCGTAAGAAGGACCAGATGTGCTGCCAAGATGAGCAAGCGAATCCGGCATCTCGATCAATCCTGCGGCGGCAGCCATAGTCCGCCGTCAAGCCGATGCGCCCGTCGTCCCTCTCCCTCGCGACACGAAGAGGAATGGTCAGTTCGATTGCCTTCTCGTCTTCTTCTATCCCACGCAGCTAACGTCTCCTTTCTCGTTTTTAAATTTCTAATGGCGGTCGATCGAGCAGGGGAGACTGGGCCAACCTGCCGCGCGAGCTCGTCGAGGACATCGCCGGTCGTCTGCTCCTCTACGACGTGGCCGAGTACATCCGCCTCCGGACCCCGTGCACGGAGTGGAGGAAGTGCACCGCTGACCCGCGCGAGCGCCCCCTGGACCGCCGCTTCCGGCCCCGCCGCTGGGTCTTGATGTCCAACCGCACCGACGGCGACGCCGGTTCCTCAACCTCGGCACCGGCTCCTGCGTCCGCGTCGACCTGCCGGAGCTCTCCCGCCACCACCTCGAGGCCAGCGCCGAGGGCCTGCTGCTGCTGTGCGACAAGGCGACCCACGCCGTGCGCCTGCTCAACCCGCTCACCAGGGCCCTCACCTACCTCCCGCCCATCACCAGCGGTGCCCGCATTGTCTGGACGGAGCCGTTCGAGTCCGCGCCCCGCATCGTCCACGCCGGCATCTCCGACGAGACCTCCCCGGCGTCGCTCGTGCTCGTCATGACAGACCATGCGGTCCGTTCGTGTTCCGTCGCCTACGCCGCCAAGCCGGGCGACGGGCGGTGGGCGGTCATTGACGACTGGGCCAGGAGATCCTGGCACTCCTTGGTGTTCGCGCTGGGACGGCGCATGCCGCGCGGGCACTGGTACTCCTCGGTGGCGACGCTGCAACGGCGCGTCTACTTGTGCACGCCGGAGGGGAACATACTCAAGGTGGCGCTTCGTCCCAAGCCCCGGCTGGTGCCCGTGGTGGTCAACCAGCCCGTGAACCAGTGCAACAACGTCGTCTCCTACCTGGTCCCTCCTCCCGACGACGAGGACGACGACGGAGGCATGCTCATGGTGCGCTACTACAGTCATCTCAGGCACCTCGGCGCCGACCAGGAGAGGAAGATGAAGCGCAGGAGGGACGTGATCAAGGTTCCGACTCGGTGGTCACCGAGGCGCTACGACTGGCAGCTCATCCAGGTGTTCGAGCTGGACGATCTGGCCACCGGGGGCACGCGGCTCGTCCCGGTGGAGGACGTCGGCCGCGACCGCGTCGTGTTCGTCGGGGAGGTGGCGTGCTTCTCTGTCTCCGCCAGGACCTTCCCGTGCGTGGCTGGAAACACCGTGTACCCTGGGGCGGCGGGAGTGTTGCCGTAATCTTCAGTTTCGACAGTAGTCTTTCAGTTTCAGTTTCGTCAGAGATAAACCGAGCTGCGCCTCGGAGTAACTAGCTAGTTTTGCGGCGCCTTGACCCGATCGTGGGATGGCACGACTGCACGGTCACGGCGCCATGACGGGCGACGAGCGGGGAGTGCTGGGATGGCGGCACTCGCTACCTGATCGCGTCCGATTCTCTCGTTTCTGTTAGATCACGTGAGACTGAATAAAAGGCAAAAACGGAAAAGCTGCAGATAGTTAAGCAGCGCAAAAACTACTCTCTCTCTCGCACCCACACTAGCGTTAGGCTCCGGTGATCGCCGGAGTGGAAGCCGTCGAGGTCTGTCTGACAATTGGTATCAGAGCCCCGTTGCTCGATCACCTGTGGAGATGACAGGACCTGACAGCCCGGGCAAGAGCGTGGTGGATTCAGGGAACAGCGGCGGCGGCGCCGTGGTCATTCATCAGCGTGTCGTCCGCGACACCGGCGGGGCCTGGCCCATGCTGACACGCACCAACTACGCAGATTGGGCCCTCCTGATGCAAGTCATGCTGGAGGCGCGCCAGCTCTGGGTCGCCGTCAACGACGGGACTCTGGAGCGCGAGACAGATCGCACGGCAATGGAGTGCCTGCTACGATCGGTGCCGCCGGAGATGACGTCCACGCTCGCCGTCAAGCCCACGGCGAAGGACGCCTGGGGCACGATTAAGACGATGCGGCTCGGCGTGGCGCGTGTTCGTGAGGCCAAGGCGATGTCTCTACGCCGCCAGTACGAGGCGATCAAGTTCAACGACGGCGAGAGCATCGACGACTTCAGTATGCGCCTGTCCTCTCTGGTCACTCAACTTGAGTTGCTAGGTGACAAGATCGGTGAGCCCGCCGTCATCCGCAAGTTCCTCTCGGTCGTCCCCAAGGCGTACTCGTAGATGGCGTGCGCGATCGAGACCCTGGTCGACCTCAACACACTGGCGCTTGAGGAGTTGATCGGGCGGCTCAAGGCCGCCGAGGAGAGATACGAACTGGACACGGCGCCTGGCGCCGGGGACAGCAACGGCAGACTGCTCCTCACAGAGGAGGAGTGGTTTGCGCGCCTCAAGCTGCGAGAAGGCGATGGCTCGTCAGGCAGCAACGGGCGCGGGCACGGGCGCGGCAGAGGACGCGGCCGCGGACGCGGTGGCCGTGGCCAGAGCGCGGGACGCGGCACCAGCAGCGGAGATAGATCCAAGGATATCTGCCGCTACTGCAAGCAGGTTGGGCACTAGGCGCGTGAGTGCAAGAACCGCGTTAAGGAGCAGTCCAATCTCGCGCAGACAGGCGCGGAGGATGAAGAACCTGGGCTGCTGATGGCCCAGGTCTGTGGCCTGTTCGAGAGCGGCGGCAACGACGTGCACGCGGCGCCAGTCCACCTCGTCGAAAACTCGGTACAAGTCAACCTCGGGGCCGAGGACGGCACCCGCGGCGGGCGGTGGTACCTGGACACGGGCGCCTCCAACCATATGACAGGCGATCGCTCGACATTCTCCGAGCTCGACACGGGCGTTCATGGGAGCGTCAAGTTCGGCGACGGCTCCGTCGTCAGCATCTGCGGTCGTGGAACGATCCTCCTGGTGTGCAAGACCGGCGAGCATCTCGCGATCACGGGGGTGTACTTCATTCCCCGCCTCCGCACGCACATCATCAGCCTGGGCCAGCTCGATGAGAGCGGCTGCCAGGTACTGATCCAGGGAGGTGTACTGCGCGTGCGCGACCGGCAACGCCGTCTGCTCGTCAAGGTAACCAGGGCACCGAATCGTTTGTATACTATAGATCTCCAGATCGCACATCCTGTGTGTCTTGCAGCCCAGAGTGGATCAGATGAGGCGTGGACGTGGCACGCTCGCTACGGACACCTGAACTTCGATGCCTTGCGCAAACTGGCGCGGCAAGGCATGGTGCGCGGGATGCCTCTGATCGAGCAGGCGGATCAGTTGTGCGACGCGTGCCTGGCCGGCAAGCAATGACGGGCATCGTTCGCGCAGCAAGCGAAGTATCGTGCCGTGGAACGGCTCGAGCTGGTGCACGGCGACCTCTGCGGGCCGATCTCGCCGGCGACTCCAAGCGGGAAGAAATACTTCCTCCTCCTGGTGGACGACGCGACGCGCTACATGTGGCTCGTGTTGCTCGCATCCAAGGACGAGGCGGCCGCGGCAATCCAACGCATCCAGGCGAGCGCGGAGTCAGAGTCCGGACGCAAGCTGAAGACGCTGCAAACAGACCGGGGCGGCGAGTTCACATCGGGCTCATTCACGGCCTGCTGTGCTGAACTTGGCGTGGCACGGCACCTCACTGCGCCGTACTCACCGCAACAAAACGACGTGGTTGAGCGGCGCAATGGCATGGTGGTGGGCATGGCCCAGAGCTTGCTGAAGGCAAGGAGCGTGCCTGGCGAGTTCTGGGGCGAGGCGGTCACCACGGCGGTTTTCCTCCTGAACCGGTCGCCGACGAAGAGTCTGGATGGGCAGACGCCGTTCGAGGCGTGGCACGGGCGCAAACCGAGTGTGCATTTCCTACGCACTTTCGGATGCGTGGTGCACGTCAGGGACACGCGCCCCGGCCTGAAGAAACTTGATGACCGCAGCCGGCCCATGATCTTCGTCGGCTACGAGCAAGGCACAAAGGGCTACCGAGCCTACGACCCTGCATCGAGGCGCGTGCATGTCACTCGCGACGCTATCTTCGACGAGGGGGCTCGGTGGAACTGGACTGCGGAAGGGGATGCCGTGAACTCGTTCAGCGGCGCCGACACGTTCGTGATTGAACACCTTGCTGTTGGGGAACGTAGTAATTTCAAAAATTTCCTACGCACACGCAAGATCATGGTGATGGCATAGCAACGAGAGGGGAGAGTATTGTCCACGTACCCACATAGACCGTAAGCGGAAGCGTTAGCACAACGCGGTTGATGTAGTCGTACGTCTTCACGATCCGTCCGATCCAAGCACCGAACGTACGGCACCTCCGAGTTCAGCACACGTTCAGCTCGATGACGATCCCCGGGCTCCGATCCAGCAAAGCTTCGGGGATGAGTTCCGTCAGCACGACGGCGTGGTGACGATGATGATGTTCTACCGGCGCAGGGCTTCGCCTAAACTCCGCGACGATATGACCGAGGTGGAATATGGTGGAGGGGGGCACCGCACACGGCTAAGGAACGATCCGTAGATCAACTTGTGTGTCATGGGGTGCCCCCCTGCCCCCGTATATAAAGGAGCCAAGGGGGAGGGGGCGGCCGGCCAAGGAGGGCGCGCCAAGGAGGAGTCCTACTCCCACCGGGAGTAGGATTCCCCCCCTTCCAAGTAGTAGGAGTAGGAGTCAAGGAAAGGGGGAAGAGAAGAGAAGGAAGGAGGGGGCGCAACCCCTCCCCCTAGTCCAATTCGGACTAGGCCTTGGGGGGCGCCCAACCTTTCCTCTCTCTTTCCCCTAAAGCCCAATAAGGCCCATATACTCCCCGACGAACTCCCGTAACTCTCCGGTACTCCGAAAAATACCCGAATCACTCGGAACCTTTCAGAACTCCGAACATAGTCGTCCAATATATCGATCTTTACGTCTCAATCATTTCGAGACTCCTCGTCATGTCCCCAATCTCATCCGGGACTCCGAACTCCTTCGGTACATCAAAACTCATAAACTCATAATATAACTGTCATCGAAACCTTAAGCATGCGGACCCTACGGGTTCGAGAACTATGTAGACATGACCTAGAACTATTCTTGGTCAATAACCAATAGCGGAACCTGGATGTCCATATTGGCTCCTACATATTCTACGAAGATCTTTATCGGTCAAAGCGCATAACAACATACTTTGTTCCCTTTGTCATCGATGTTACTTGCTCGAGATTCGATCGTCGGTATCTAATACCTAGTTCAATCTCGTTACCGGCAAGTCTCTTTACTCGTTACGTCATGCATCATTCCGTAACTAACTCATTAGCTACATTGCTTGCAAGGCTTATAGTGATGTGCATTACCGAGAGGGCCCAGAGATACCTCTCCGACAATCGGAGTGACAAAACCTAATCTCGAAATACGCCAACCCAACATGTACCTTTGGAGACACCTGTAGTACTCCTTTATAATCACCCAGTTACGTTGTGACGTTTGGTAGCACCCAAAGTGTTCCTCCGGTAAACGGGAGTTGCATAATCTCATAGTTACAGGAACATGTATAAGTCATGAAGAAAGCAATAGCAACATACTAAATGATCAAGTGCTAGGCTAACGGAATGGGTCATGTCAATCACATCATTCTCCTAATGATGTGATCCCGTTAATCAAATGACAACTCTTTTATCCATGGCTAGGAAACTTAACCATCTTTGATTCAACGAGCTAGTCAAGTAGAGGCATACTAGTGACACTATGTTTGTCTATGTATTCACACATGTATTATGTTTCCGGTTAATACAATTCTAGCATGAATAATAAACATCTATCATGATATAAGGAAATAAATAATAACTTTATTATTGCCTCTAGGGCATATTTCCTTCAGCCTCCCACTTGCACTAGAGTCAATAATCTAGTTCACATCGCCATGTGATTTAACACTAATATTCACATCTGTATGTGATTAATACCCATAGTTCACATCGTCATGTGATCAACACCCAAAGGGTTTACTAGAGTAAAATAATCTAGTTCACATCGTTATTTGATTAACACCCAAAGAGTACTAAGGTATGATCATGTTTTGCTTGTGAGAGAAGCTTAATCAACGGGTCTGTCACATTCAGAGCCGTATGTATTTTGCAAACATTCTCTGTCTTCAATGCTCTGCATGGAGCTACTCTAGCTTAATTGCTCTCACTTTCAATATGTATCCAGATTGAGACTTAGAGTCATCTGGATCAGTGTAAAAGTTTGCACCGATGTAACTTTTTACAACAAACTCTTTTATCACCTCCATAATCGAGAAACATCTCCTTAGTCCTCACTAAGGATATTCTTGACCCATGTCCAGTGGTCTACTTATTAGATCAAAATTGTATTCCTTTACCAAACACAGAGCAAGGTATACAATAGGTCTGGTTCATAGCATAGCATACTTTATAGAACCTATGACTGAGGCATAGGGAATGACTTTTCATTCTCTTTCTATTTTCTGCAATGGTCGGGTCTTGAGTCTTACTCAACTTCACACCTTGTAACACAGGTAAGAACTCCTTCTTTGACTGTTCCATTTTGAACTATTTCAAAAATTTATCAAGGTATGTACTTATTGAAAAATCTTATCAAGCGTCTTGATCTATCTATATAGATCTTGATGCTCAATGTGTAAGCAGCTTCACCGAGGTCTTGCTTTGAAAAACTCTTATTCAAGTATCCTTTCATGCTATCCAGAATTTCGATATCATTTCCAATATACAATATGTCATGCACATATAATATTAGAAATGCTACAGAGCTCCCACTCACTTTCTTGTAAATACAGGCTTCTTCAAAAGTCTGTATAAAACCATATGCTTTGATCAACTCATCAAAGCGTATATTCCAACTCCGAGATGCTTGCACAAGTCCATAGATGGATCGCTGGAGCTTGCACACTTTGTTAGCATCTTTAGGATTGACAAAAACTTTCTGGTTGCATCATATACAACTCTTCTTTAATAAATCTATTAAGGAATGCAGTTTTGACATCCATTTGCCAGATTTCATAAAATGTGTCAATTGCTAACATGATTCAGACAGACTTAAGCTTCGATACGAGTGAGAAAATCTCATCGTATTCAACACCTTGAACTTGTTGAAAACCTTTCGCAACAAGTCGAGCTTAGTAGATAGTAACACTATCAGCGTCCATCTTCCTCTTGAAGATCCATTTAATCTCAATGTCTCGCCGATCATTGGGCAAGTCAATCAAAGTCCATACTTCATTTTCATACATGGATCTTATCTTAGATCTCATGGCCTCAAGCCATTTTGCGGAATCTGGGCTCATCATCGCTTCCTCATAGTTTGTAGGTTCATCATGGTCTAGTAACATGACTTCTAGAACGGGATTACCGTACCACTTTGGTGCGGATCTTATTCTGGAAGACCTACGAGGTTCGGTAGTAACTTGATCTGAAGCTTCATGATCATCATCATTAACTTCCTCACTAATCGGTGTAGGCATCACTGGAACTGATTTCTGTGATGAACTACTTTCCAATTTGGGAGAAGGTACAATTACCTTATCAAGTTCTACTTTCTTCCCACTCACTTCTTTCGAGAGAAACTCCGTCTCTAGAAAGGATCCATCTTAGCAATGAATAACTTGCCTTTGGATCTGTGATAGAAGGAGTACCCAATAGTTACTTTTGGGTATTCTATGAAGACGTACTTCTCCGATTTGGGTTCGAGCTTATTAGGTTGAAACTTTTTCATATAAGCATCGCAGCCCCAAACTTTAAGAAATGACAACTTTGGTTTCTTGCTTAAACCATAGTTCATAAGGCGTCGTCTCAACGGATGTTGATGTTGCCCTATTTAAAGTGAATGCAGTTGTCTCTAATGCATAACCCCAAAACGATAGTGGTAAACCGATAAGAGACATCATAGATCGCACCATATCCAATAAAGTGGGGTTACGACGTTCGGACACACCATTAAGCTGTGGTGTTCCAGGTGGCATGAGTTTGTGAAACTATTCCACATTGTTTTAATTGAAGACCAAACTCGTAACTCAAATATTTGTCTCCGCGATCAAATTGCAGAAACTTTATTTTCTTGTTACGATGATTTTCCACTTCACTCTGAAATCCTTTGAACCTTTTCAACTATTTCAGACTTATGTTTCATCAAGTAGATATACCCATATCTGCTCAAATCATCTGTGAAGGTCAGAAAATAATGATACTTGCCACGAGCCTTAATACTCATTGGATCGCATACATCGGTATGTATTATTTCCAATAAGTCAGTAGCTCGTTCCATTGTTCCGGAGAATGGAGTTTTAGTCATCTTGCCCAAAAGGCACGGTTCGCAAGCATCAAATGATTCATAACCAAGTGATTCCAAAAATCCATCTTTATGGAGTTTCTTCATGCGCTTTACACCGATATGACCTAAACGGCAGTGCCATATATAAGTTGCACTATCATTATTAACTTTGCATCTTTTGGCATCAATATTATGAATATGTGTATCACTACGATCGAGATCCAACAAACTATTTTCATTGGGTGTATGACCATCGAAGGTTTTATTCATGTAAACAGAACAACAATTATTCTTTGACTTTAAATGAATAACCGTATCGCAATAAACATGATCAAATCATATTCATGTTCATCGCAAATGCCAAATAACATTTATTTAGGTTTAACACTAATCCCGAAAGTATAGGGAGTGTGCGATGATGATCATATCAGTCTTGGAACCACTTCCAACACACATCGTCACTTCACCCTCAACTAGTTTCTGTTTATTCTGTAACTCCTGTTTCGAGTTACTAATCTTAGCAACCGAACAAGTATCAAATACTCAGGGGTTACTATAAACACTAGTAAGGTACACATCAATAACCTGCATATCAAATATACCCTTGTTCAGTTTGCCATCCTTCTTATCAACCAAATATTCAGGGTATTTCCGTTTCCAGTGACCATTTCCTTTGCAGTGTAAGCACTCAGTTTCAGGCTTTGGTTCAGCTTTGGGCTTCTTCGTGGGAGTGACAACTTGCTTGCCATTCTGCTTGAAGTTCCCTTTCTTTCCCTTTGCCCTTTTCTTGAAACTAGTGATCTTGTCAACCATCAACACTTGATGCTCTTTCTTGATTTCTACCTTCGTCGATTTCAACATCACGAAGAGCTCGGGAATCGTTTTCGTCATCCCTTGCATACTGTAGTTCATCACAAAGTTCTACTAACTTGGTGATGGTGACTAGAGAACTCTATCAATCACTATCTTATCTGGAAGATTAACTCCCACTTGATGCAAGCGATTGTAGTACCCAGACAATCTGAGCACATGCTCACTAGTTGAGCGATTCTCCTCATCTTTTAGCTATAGAACTTGTTGGAGACTTCATATCTCTCAACTCGGGTATTTGCTTGAAATATTAACTTCAACTCCTGGAACATCTCATATGGTCCATGACGTTCAAAACATCTTTGAAGTCCCGATTCTAAGCTGTTAAGTATGGTGCACTAAACTATCAAGTAGTCATCATATTGAGCTAGCCAAACGTTCATAACGTCTACATTTGCTCCTGCAATAGGTCTGTCACCTAGCGGTGCATTAAGGACATAATTCTTCTGTGCAGCAACGAGGATAAACCTCAGATCACGGATCCAATCCGCATCATTGCTACTAACATTTTTCAACACAATTTTCTCTAGGAACATATCAAAATAAACATATGAAAGCAACAACGCAAGCTATTGATCAACAACACAATTTGCAAAATACTACCAGGACTAAGTTCATGATAAATTTAAGTTCAATTAATCATATTACTTAAGAACTCCCACTTAGACATACATCTCTCTAGTCATCTAAGTGATCACGTGACCCAAATCAACTAAACCATGTCCGATCATCATGTGAGATGGAGTAGTTTTCAATGGTGAACATCACTATGTTGATCATATCTACTATATGATTCATGCTCGACCTTTCGGTCTCCGTGTTCCGAGGCCATATCTGTATATGCTAGGCTCGTCAAGTATGACCTGAGTATTCCGCGTGTGCAACTGTTTTGCACCCGTTGTATTTGAACGTAGAGCCTATCACACTCGATCATCACGTGGTGTCTCAGCACGAAGAACTTTCGCAACGGTTCATACTCAGGGAGAACACTTCTTGATTATTAGTGAGAGATCATCTTAAAATGCTACCGTCAATCAAAGCAAGATAAGATGCATAAAGGATAAACATCACATGCAATCAATATAAGTGATATGATATGGCCATCATCATCTTGTGCTTGTGATCTCCATCTTCGAAGCACCGTCGTGATCACCATCGTCACCGGCGCGACACCTTGATCTCCATCGTAGCATCGTTGTCGTTACGCCATCTATTGCTTCTACGACTATCGCTACCGCTTAGTGATAAAGTAAAGCAATTACAGGGCGTTTGCATTTCATACAATAAAGCGACAACCATATGGCTCCTGCCAGTTGCCGATAACTTCGGTTACAAAACATGATCATCTCATACAATAAAATATAGCATCACGTCTTGACCATATCACATCACAACATGCCCTGCAAAAACAAGTTAGACGTCCTCTACTTTGTTGTTGCAAATTTTACGTGGCTGCTACGGGCTTAGCAAGAACCGTTCTTACCTACGCATCAAAACCACAACGATAGTTCGTCAAGTTGGTGCTGTTTTAACCTTCGCAAGGACCGGGCTTAGCCACACTCGATTCAGCTAAAGTGAGATAGACAGACACCCGCCAGCCACCTTTAAGCACGAGTGCTCGCAACGGTGAAACCAGTCTCGCGTAAGCGTACGCGTAATGTCGGTCCGGGCCGCTTCATCTCACAATACCGCCGAACCAAAGTATGAAATGCTGGTAAGCAGTATGACTTGTATCGCCCACAACTCACTTGTGTTCTACTCGTGCATATAACATCAACGCATAAAACCTAGGCTCGGATGCCACTGTTGGGGAACGTAGTAATTTCAAAAATTTCCTACGCACACGCAAGATCATGGTGATGGCATAGCAACGAGAGGGGAGAGTGTTGTCCACGTACCCTCGTAGACCGTAAGCGGAAGCGTTAGCACAACGCGGTTGATGTAGTCGTACGTCTTCACGATCCGACCGATCCAAGCACCGAACGTATGGCACCTCCGAGTTCAGCACACGTTCAGCTCGATGACGATCCCCGGGCTCCGATCCAGCAAAGCTTCGGGATGAGTTCCGTCAGCACGACGGCGTGGTGACGATGATGATGTTCTACCGGCGCAGGGCTTCGCCTAAACTCCGCGACGATATGACCGAGGTGGAATATGGTGGAGGGGGGCACCGCACACGGCTAAGGAACGATCCGTAGATCAACTTGTGTGTCATGGGGTGCCCCCCTGCCCCCGTATATAAAGGAGCCAAGGGGGAGGGGGCGGCCGGCCAAGGAGGGCGCGCCAAGGAGGAGTCCTACTCCCACCGGGAGTAGGATTCCCCCCCTTCCAAGTAGTAGGAGTAGGAGTCAAGGAAAGGGGGAAGAGAAGAGAAGGAAGGAGGGGGCGCAGCCCCTCCCTCTAGTCCAATTCGGACTAGGCCTTGGGGGGCGCCCAACCTTTCCTCTCTCTTTCCCATAAACCCAATAAGGCCCATATACTCCCCGACGAATTCCCGTAACTCTCCGGTACTCCGAAAAATACCCGAATCACTCGGAACCTTTCAGAACTCCGAACATAGTTGTCCAATATATCGATCTTTACGTCTCAACCATTTCGAGACTCCTCATCATGTCCCCAATCTCATCCGGGACTCCAAACTCCTTCGGTACATCAAAACTCATAAACTCATAATATAACTGTCATCGAAACCTTAAGCGTGCGGACCCTACGGGTTCGAGAACTATGTAGACATGACCTAGAACTATTCTTGGTCAATAACCAATAGCGGAACCTAGATGCCCATATTGGCTCCTACATATTCTACGAAGATCTTTATCGGTCAAACCGCATAACAACATACTTTGTTCCCTTTGTCATCGGTATGTTACTTGCTTGAGATTCAATCGTCGGTATATAATACCTAGTTCAATCTCGTTACCGGCAAGTCTCTTTACTCGTTACATAATGCATCATTCCGTAACTAACTCATTAGCTACATTTCTTGCAAGGCTTATAGTGATGTGCATTACCGAGAGGGCCCAGAGATACCTCTCCGACAATCGGAGTGACAAAACCTAATCTCGAAATACGCCAACCCAACATGTACCTTTGGAGACACCTGTAGTACTCCTTTATAATCACCCAGTTAAGTTGTGACGTTTGGTAGCACCCAAAGTGTTCCTCCGGTAAACGGGAGTTGCATAATCTCATAGTTACAGGAACATGTATAAGTCATGAATAAAGCAATAGCAACATACTAAACGATCAAGTGCTAGGCTAACGGAATGGGTCATGTCAATCACATCATTCTCCTAATGATGTGATCCCGTTAATCAAATGACAACTCTTTTGTCCATGGCTAGGAAACTTAACCATCTTTGATTCAACGAGCCAGTCAAGTAGAGGCATACTAGTGACACTATGTTTGTCTATGTATTCACACATGTATTATGTTTCTGGTTAATACAATTCTAGCATGAATAATAAACATCTATCATGATATAAGGAAATAAATAATAACTTTATTATTGCCTCTAGGGCATATTTCCTTCACTTGCGAGCAGAGCTCCTGGAGCGACGGAAGAAGATGCAGAAGCCACCTCGCCTCCGTCCACTCCACCAACGTCCCCAGCAACGTCGTCTGCAGCATCGTCTTCCAGAGGGCAAGCTACTCCAGCACCGGTCAGTCCAGAAGGGGTGGAACTGGTGTCGCCACCAACGTCGTTCAGCGACAACGTTCTCGATGCAGCTGACGACATAGAGCGCGAGCACCAATTCTGCACCCTGCAGAACGTGCTGGATTTCGGCCCGGCGGATGACCTCGATGAGGAGCTACACTTCCTCGCAGCAGAGGAGCTTGCCTCATTCTCAGAAGCAGAGCAAGAGGCGAACTGGCGGCGAGCCATGATCGAGGAGATGGCCTTGATCAAGGACAATCAGACCTGGCATCTCACCACACTCCCGCCGGGGCACCGCGTGATCGGTTTGAAGTGGGTGTTCAAAGTGAAAAAGGACGCCCAAGGAGAAGTACTCAAGCATAAAGCCCGTCTGGTGGCAAAGGGCTATGTCCAGCAGCACGGCATCGACTACGACGAGGTGTTTGCGCCGGTGGCTCGCCTTGAGTCCGTGCGGATGCTGCTGGCGCTCGCGGCGAACGCGGGCTGGGCGGTTCACCACATGGACGTCAAGTCCGCTTTCCTGAACGGAGAGCTTGAGGAGGAGGTGTACGTGCAACAGCCGCCCGACTTCGAAGTCGCTGGCAAGGAGCACCTGGTGTTGCGCCTGAACAAGGCATTGTACGGGCTCAAGCAGGCACCCAGGGCCTGGAACACCAAGCTCGACACGTGCCTGGCTGAGCTGGGCTTCACGCGGTGCCCGTCAGAGCACGCGGTGTACGCCCGAGGCACAGCGACCTCGCGCCTTGTCGTTGGCGTGTACGTGGACGACCTGGTGATCACCGGGTCAGCCACCGAGGAGATCAATAAGTTCAAGGGTGAGATGCGAAATCTATTCAAGATGTCTGACCTTGGATTGCTTAGTTTCTACCTGGGAATTGAGGTGAAGCAGAGCGTGCACAACATCATCATCAGTCAGAGCGCGTACGCTCGGAAGCTACTTGAGAAGAGCGGCATGGCAGGATGCAAGGTGTGCCACACGCCCATGGAGCTGCGGTTCAAGCTGTCCAAGCAGAGCACGGCACCGACAGTTGATGCAACAGAGTATCGGAGCATCGTGGGCAGCCTGCGCTACTTGGTACACACGCGTCCTGACCTGACTTTCTCTGTCGGATATGTCTCGCGCTTCATGGAGGCACCAACAGAAGAGCATCGCACCGCCGTCAAACACATTCTGAGGTACATCGCCGGCACGCTACAGCTGGGGTGCATGTATGCCAGAGGGAAAGACGCGGCACAACTTGTTGGTTACAGTGACAGTGATCTGGGGGGTGACACTGACGATCGGAAGAGCACCTCCAGAACGCTGTTTCTCCTTGGAGGGGGCGCAGTAACTTGGCAGTCTCAGAAGCAGAAGATCGTCGCTCTCTCGAGCTGTGAGTCCGAGTATGTCGCCGCGACCACGGCGGCCTGTCAAGGCATCTGGCTGTCGCGGCTGCTCGGTGAGTTCAGAGAATCAGAGACTGGTGCGGTGAAGCTCAAGGTGGATAACAAGTCCGCGATCTCCCTGGCAAAGAATCCTGTCATGCATGATAGATCGAAGCACATTGAACTCCGGTACCATTTCATCAGAGACTGTGTGGAGAAGAAGAAGATCGAGCTCGAGTTCGTGGCAACAGAACATCAGCTCGCAGACATGTTCACCAAGCCACTCGGACGGGTCCGACTACAGCAGCTACGCTCGAGCATCGGAATGGTGGAAGCGATCCCCTGAGACTTCAGATTAGGGGGTGATTGTTGCCGTAATCTTCAGTTTTGACAGTAGTCTTTCAGTTTCAGTTTCGTCAAAGATAAACCGAGCTGCGCCTCGGAGTAACTAGCTAGTTTTGCGGCGCCTTGACCCGATCATGGGATGGCACGACTGCACGGTCACGGCGCCATGACGGGCGACGAGCGGGGAGTGCTGGGATGGCGGCACTCACTACCTGATCGCGTCTGATTCTCTCGTTTCTGTTAGATCGCGTGAGACTGAATAAAAGGCAAAAACGGAAAAGCTGCAGATAGTTGAGCAGCGCAAAAACTACTCTCTCTCTCTCGCACCCACACTAGCATTAGGCTCCGGTGATCGCCGGAGTGGGAGCCGTCGAGGTCTGTCTGACAGGGCGTCTGCTGTCCTCTGGTCGGCGTGCGCTACCTGGCAGACAAGACCATGGATCCGCCGTTCCAGTTCACCACGGACAACGAGACCCTTCCTCGGGTGTTGATCGAAGGCAAACCACTGAAAGTCTACCGTCGGGGCAGAATGGAGGTGAATCTAGTGCTTGTTGCTCGCCCCTGTACCCTCCAAGAGTACCTCAGCTGTTGCTCGGGCCTTAAGGGTGGCCTCAAAGACTAATTTTCATCCACATCGAACTATTTGAGCATACAGGAAACAGTTTGTCTAACTCATATCTACGTGTTTTCTAAGAGCATCTCCAACAGCCACGTTACGCGCAACGCGTTAAAAATCAGAATACAGCATCGGGTGTGTCAGGTTTTGCACGCGGCGCTGCGTTGGGTCCAGCGGCGACCGCAAAATAAAGCGTGCCCGAGTCGCTCCAGCAGGCACGCTATATTTCATTCTTTTTTCCATGAGATGAACTGCGATTCGATACATATTTGGTTCCTAGCATACAAAATAAAACGAAAAACTACTACTACTCGTCATTCTCCGACTCGGACTCTGCCTCGGTGATGTCCTCCTCCGACGTCTAAGCATAGGCGTCAAGGAACCGCTTGTCGCGGGAGTCCCAGGACGACGCATCTCCTAGCGCGATGTTGTATTTAGCGACCGTCTTCCGCGTTCGCTTGTCCTAGCGATAGGCAGCTCGCTCCTTCCTCCTCTCCTTCCTCTCCGCCCTCCTCTCGGCGAAGAACTGTTCCTCGTTGATGTTGTCTTGCGGGAAGCCACTAGTAGAAAAAGGACCTAATATGAGACACATTAGTGCCGGTTTGGTTTTGAGCCGGCACTAATGTGTCCAATAGTGCCGGTTCCAACGGCTAGCCGGCCGTTCTCATTAGTATCGGTTCGTGCCACGAACCGGTACTAAAGAGGGTGGTGGCAGGATGTTGTCAGTCTGGGGCCCGTCCAGCACCTTTAGTACCGGTTCGTGGCACGAACTGATACTAAAGGTCGACGTACATAAACCCTTCGTCCCCCCGAGCCACTCTGTTCTTCCCCTTTCCCCTCACTTCCTCTGTTCTTCCCCCTCTCTCCTCGAGCTCCTCACAAATTTTTCCCAAAATTTGTCAAGATTTGAAGGCCCCCATCCATTCAAATGATCACAAAGGTTAGCAACTTTGTCCTTTCAACTCTCATTGCTAGATTAGCTCTTGCAATGCTTTGTATAGTGATTAATTTGGGAGGAATAATTATATTTGCTAGTATTTGATTTATATGCAATTTGAGCACAAAAATAACACTTAGTTTGCATATGTAGGTGTGGTTTACTTAGTGCCTTCTAAATCTCCGTCGTAACCACCGTCGATCGCCCGCACCGTCCCGTCGCCGGCACCACCTTCTGGTGAGGCTCTTGTTCATGAATGTTTTACATTAGCCAAATTGATGTTTATGTGATTTGGATATATAGTTACTCGTATAATTATCTTACCCGTACGTTGTTTGTTATACATAGTGCCATGGTTTTGATATCCGTCCCCGTCGGCCCTCGTCCTTGTTATGATTCGGATGTGGTATATTCTCTTTTAAAACTAGTTGTTGCATTTCGTGTTTATGACAAATTATGCCCATCAAGTTGACATAGATATTTTTATCTAGGAGGTATGTGAACCGGAAATTCCAACCGACCCTATTGTCGAGAGGTTAAATTTAGTTGAAAGAGAAAACGAGTATTTGAAAGAAAAATTGAAAAGAATTGAGGGGGAGAAGATGGAATTGGAGTTGCATGTTGCCGATGTCGTCGATGATCACAAGATCAAGATGGAGAAAATGAGGTTGAAGATTAGAAAGATTAGAAAATATGCCATTGATAGTGTGGCTTGGTATCATTATGATGTTGGATCAATTGTTACCTTAATTGCGATCTTCATCGCATTTGTTGTTGCATTTAAATTCTTTAGCTAGAGAGTTATTTGTATGTTGCATTTAATTAAGTGTTGTATATGAACTTTATGTATGAACTTTATGTATGAACTTGTATTAATTTGGTATATTCGGTGTTGTATAATGAAGATGGGCCGACAATGGATGTATGATGACAGATGCTCTCCCAAGTTTATTAATGGCGTGCATACTTTTCTGCTTGTCGCTGAGGCAAACAAGCGGGCGGATGGTTTTATGCCTTGTCCATGTGCTGGCTGTAAGAATGGTCACAGTTACTCTACGTCAAGAACCATTCACGTCCACCTATTTGAGTCCGGTTTCATGCCCCACTATAATGTTTGGACCAAGCACGGAGAAATAGGGGTTATGCTGGAAGACAATGAAGAAGAAGAGGACGACGACGGCTATCCTGGCCATGGGTTCCCTGAATACGATGATACAACAATGGGGGAAGAAGCTGAGCCGGCAATGCAGAAAGAAGCTGAAGAAGAGGCATCAGATGAGCCCGCTGATGATCTAGGTCGGGCCATTGCGATGCAAAGAGAAACTGCGCAAGTGATCTGGAGAGGACGAAGTTGCAGCGCATGTTAGAGGATCACAAGAAATTGTTGTACCCGAATTGCGAAGCTGACAAAAAAAGTTGGGCACCACACTTGAATTGCTGCAATGGAAGGCAGAGAATGGTGTATCTGACAAGGGATTTGGAAAGTTGCTGGTAATGATAAAGAATATGCTTCCAAAGGACAACGAATTGCCCGAGAGTACGTATGAAGCAAAGAAGGTTGTCTGCCCTCTAGGGTTAGAGGTGCAAAAGATACATGCATGCCCTAATGACTGCATCCTCTACCGCGGTGAGTACGAGGATTTGAATGCTTGCCCGGTATGCGGTGCATTGCGTTATAAGATCAGTCGCGATGACCCTGGTGATGTCGAGGGTGAGCGCCCCAGGAAGAAGATTCCTGCCAAGGTGATGTGGTATGCTCCTATAATACCACGATTGAAACGTTTGTTCCAAAACAAAGAGCATGCGAAGGCGATGCGGTGGCACGCAGAAGACCGTAAGAAAGACGGAAAGTTGAGAGTACCCGCTGACGGTTCGCAGTGGAGAAAAATCGAGAGAAAGTACTAGGAGGAGTTTGCAGGTGACCCAAGGAACGTATGGTTTGGTCTAAGCGCAGATGGCATTAATCCTTTTGGGGAGCAGAGCAGCAACCATAGCACGTGGCCTGTGACTCTATGTTTGTATAACCTTCCTCCTTGGTTGTGCATGAAGCGGAAGTTCATTATGATGCCAGTGCTCATCCAAGGCCCTAAGCAACCCGGCAACGACATTGATGTGTACCTAAGGCCATTAGTTGAAGAACTCTTACAACTGTGGAATGGAATAGGTGTACGTGCATGGGATGAGCACATGGGGGAAGAATTTGACCTAAAGGCGTTGCTGTTCATGACCATCAATGATTGGCCTGCTCTCAGTAACCTTTCAGGACAGACAAACAAGGGATACCGCGGATGCACGCACTGTTTGGATGATACCGACAGTATATATTTGAATAGTTGTAAGAAGAATGTGTACCTGGGACATCGTCGATTTCTTCCAAGCAGGCATCCCATAAGAAAGAAAGGCAAGCATTTCAAAGGTGAGGCGGATCACCGGACGAAGCCTCGCCACCGTATTGGTGCTGACGTACATGATATGGTCAAGGATTTGAAGGTAATCTTTGGAAAGGGTCCTGGCTGACAACCTGTTCCGAAGGACGCTGACGGACGCGCACCCATGTGGAAGAAGAAATCTATATTTTGGGACCTGCCATATTGGAAAGACCTAGAGGTCCGCTCCGCAATCGACGTGATGCACGTGACGAAGAATCTTTGCGTGACCCTGCTTGGCTTTTTGGGCGTGTATGGGAAGACAAAAGATACACCAGACGCACGGGAGGACCAGCAACGTATGCACGGAAAAGACGACATACATCAGGGTCAGGCCAGCTACGCTCTTACCAAAGAAGAGAAGGAAATCTTCTTCGAATGCCTGCTCAGCATGAAGGTACCGTCTGGCTTCTCGTCGAATATAAAGGGAATAATAAATATGGCAGAGAAAAAGTTCCAGAACCTAAAGTCTCATGACTGCCACGTGATTATGACGCAACTCCTTCCGGTTGCATTGAGGGGGCTTCTACCGGAAAACGTTCGATTGGCCATTGTGAAGCTATGTGCATTCCTCAATGCAATCTCTCAGAAGGTAATCGATCCAGAAATCATACCAAGGTTACAGAATGATTTGGTGCAATGTCTTGTCAGTTTTGAGTTGGTGTTCCCACCATCCTTCTTCAACATCATGACGCACGTCCTAGTTCACCTTTGCGAAGAGATTAACGTTTTGGGTCCTGTATTTCTACACAATATGTTCCCCTTTGAAAGGTTCATGGGAGTCTTGAAGAAATATGTTCATAACCGTGCTAGGCCAGAAGGAAGCATCTCGAAGGGCCATGAAAATGAGGAGGTCATTGAGTTTTGTATTGACTTTATTCCTGACCTTAAGCCGATTGGTGTTCCTGAATCGCGGCATAAGGGCAGACTGGAAGGAAAAGGCACGCTAGGAGGGCATCAAATAATATGTATGGACGGGCATTCTCTCACTGAAGCACACTACACAGTTCTACAGAATTCCGCCTTGGTGGCTCCGTATATGGAGGAACACAAGAATTTTCTACAGTCCAAACACCCGGAGAAGTCTGACGACTGGATTACACGCGAACAAACGAGGACTTTCGCCGGTTGGTTGCAGAAACGTGCCCTGAATGATGGCGATATTCAAAATGACATGTACTCGTTGTCCCAGTTACCATCTTCGAATATAATGACTTTCAAAGGGTACCAGATAAATGGGAATACATTTTACACGATCGCCCAAGATAAGAAGAGCACCAACCAAAACAGTGGTGTCCGCTTTGATGCAACAACCAACACGGGAAAGGAAACATATTATGGTTACATAGAGGACATATGGGAACTTAACTATGGATCAGGTGATTTGAAGGTCCCTTTGTTTCGGTGCAAATGGGTCAATATGACACGAGGCGGGGTAACGGAAGACCCGCAGTATGGAATGACAACAGTGGATCTCAACAATCTTGCGTATGCAGACGAACCATTCGTCCTAGCAAATGATGTGGCGCAGGTTTTTTATGTGAAAGACATGTCTACCAGGCCGAGAAAAAGAAAAGATAAGGAAGCGAATGGATCATACGACGAGCCAAAGCGCCACATAGTTCTTTCAGGAAAAAGAAACATCGTGGGAGTGGATGACAAGACAAACATGTCAGAAGATTATGAAAAGTTTGATGAAATTGCTCCATTCACAGTGAATATTGACCCCGAGCATCCAGTTAAATGATGAAGATTTTCCCTGGCTACGGCACAAAGGGACACATGAGAAGAAAAAGTTTCACACCCAAATATCTGGGATGTGATCGGCTTCACTATCATCACTTTCTTCTGTGTTTCACATCCAGGAGGGAATGTCTGTAATAGTTAGGGTAGTTAATTATGTGTTTTGGCATTTGAAACGCGAAGAAATTTTATGTGCAAACAAATTCTTTTTCATGCATTTACTGATTTTTTTTCCAGCTAAATGACCCTGAAATTGAAAAGCATTTGAAATGAACTCAGAAAAGGTTGAAAGTTCGCATGGTATCATAATTTCATACAAATAGCATGTGCAAAAAAGTAGAGAGGGTTACGGCAAAAACTGGATACACTTCGTGTACAAAATGGACAATCTTTTTCGAAGTATCAGGGTTTCCGACGAAAACTAAAATGTTACAAAGGCATTTCATTTTTTAAATAACCTAAGCATTACCAAATTGAATATAATGATAAAACACACTAATATTAAACATAAGAAAAAAGAATCACTGAAAAATCCTTTTCCAAAGTTAAGTTATTCACAAACTAGTGATTCACACAAATTTCAAATAATTCAAAATTTAAACTAATCAAATTTGAAAACTACCGGCACTAACAGATCAAAGTTTGTAAAATTTTGTACCTAAAGAAAAAATATTCACAAAGTAACTCTAAATACAACAAAAATCAACTCAAAAATAAATAAAACAAATAAAAAAGCAAAAAAAATTAAGAAAATAAAAAAAAGCCCGCCTACTGGGCCAAAGCGGCCTGCATACGACTAGAAACTCAACCTTTTGTTGGGCCAGGATGCAAGCCCGCAAAGGCCCAGTAGGCCCACATGGCAGCAATGAATTGGTAGGCCCAGTAGGCCTGCTTAGGAGAGGAGCCTGAGAGAGCTACCGCACTAGGGCTTATAAACCAGTGCGGTAGCCCTTCGACTAGCGAGGTGGGACTAAACTTGCCGCACCACACAGCCCCAGCGCACCCCTTTAGTACCGGGTGGTGGCACCAACCGGTACTAAAGGGGGAGCCTTTAGTACCGGTTGGAGCCACCACCCGGTACTAAAGGGGGTGCGCTTCCCGCCGCTTGGCCTGGCCAAAACAGACCTTTAGTACCGGTTGGAGCCTCTCCTATATATACAACACTTGAAAAAATCAGTTTCACTCTCTGTTCTTCCCTCTGTTTCCTCCCTCCGTCGCGCCGCCCTGCCCTGACCGTAGTCGCCCCCGCCCCTCATCGCCGACCCCGGCCGTCCGTGCCCCTCGTCGCCGCCCCCGTCGAGGTCGCCGCCCCGGCCGTCCCCGTCCCCGTCGTCATCGCCCCGGCCGCCCCGCCCCGTCGTCGCCGCCCTGTCCGTCGCCCCGTCATCGCCGCCCCGTCCCGTCGCGCCTTCGTCGCCGCCCCGTCGTCGCCTCGTCGGTGAGCTCGCCACGGCCGCCAATGTCCACACACACACACAGTACTACACACACACACACACACTACACACACACACACTACACACATTAGTTTGTTTGTTATAAATTTTTCTATTTTTTAGTTATAGAAATGTTAGAAATTATTCTCTTTTTTAGTTATATAAATATTAGAAATGTTAGTTTTATAGAAATGTTATAAATGTTTTCTGTTTTTTAGTTATAGAAATATTTATAGAAATGTTAGCAATTTTTCTGTTTTTTAGTTATATAAATATTAGAATTGTTATGGAAATGTTAGTTATATAATCATGAAATTTTAGAATTAGTTTTAGTTAGATGAATTAGATTAATGTCTAATTGTTACAATTTGCATATATATAGAATTTTAGTTATCACAACCCAATCATTTAAAAAATGTTACTTTTTGCGGGCATATATTATTTGTTCTCGACGATATGCCCGGCCCGCATCCTCGCCGTCGACCTGTTCGCGACGACGTCATGCTTCAGGGGACCCATGTCCGGGACTGGGCTCCGCCGGGCTGGCACTGGGAGGTGCTACCTAGAGGGGCGCGCCGCTTGGTGAGGAACCCGACCTCGGGTCCCGTCGTCGACCCTAATCTTCTTTGGTGGCGTTCGTGTGGGCCACATTCGGTGCAGAGGCAGCCGTCCCCGTCGGAGGTGGTGTGTCACCGTGTCAGGGAGGAAGATGAGCACGTCCATCGCTACATGGTTGCTATGGACGACGTCAGGTTCTCCACTACTTGGCGGGTTCTTTGGGCAGATGACCGGAGATATGATCCTGTGATGGTTCCTTCTCTTTGGGTGTGCACTGCCCGCGCCCCAGGAACCGCGAGTGGCGCCCTAGATTCTTCTGTAGTACTCGATCTTTATTAGGTACCTAGCCAGTGATGTATTCGATATATAGTATTCGAGACGATGTATTCGAGATTATATATATTAAGACGATGATGTATTCGAGATTATATATTCGAAAGGATGTATTCGAGATTCAGATTTTCCTTATTGATTAATTGCATCCATGCATAGTAATTTGAATACTAAATTGTTTTATATTTCTTCTGTATTATTAGTAAAGTAAAAGCTATGGCGGACAATACCGGCAGAGAGAGAGAAGAGGAATTGTTCGACATCATACGCAGCCCTCACAGGCTAGATGATCCGAATGAAGCAGATGACGGCTCCCAATATCTTAACAATACCGGAGAGGGTGATGAAAAGGTATTCGATCTCGACGACCGGGCTGATGAAGTCATGAACTATGATTATGATTATGACACAAACAATGTTTGTGATGACACAGACAATGTTGATCTTCAAATAACAAACACTACCGGCGAGGTATATTTATATAAGCATGCATCATGGTGATCATCACATGTTTTTTTATTGAAGATATATTAACGAATCGATCTTTCTTCTTTCAGCCCTCCGGATCGAGCAAATCTGCTTCTACAGACAGCAAGACAAAGCGAGGCCCGGGCAGATTGTTGAAGGATGGTGTAAAGTACCACATCGAATCCATCAAACCTAGTGGCGAACCCCTCACGCCTAAGAACATTGCGAACAAGTGGACTCGTCAGTGCGGAGTTCTTGTGAAGGACAAACTCCCGATCTCCATTCAAGAATGGAAAGAGCCAAAGACTAAACGTCCAGGTGTTACTTGGGTCGATGGCAGAGCCAAAGAGGACCTGGTGAAATCTCTGATGGAACATTTCACCCTACCGGATCATTTCACTAAAGCAGATGTGGACAAAGTCAAGGCCGCTGCTCTTAAGAAGATGGCAATTGCATTCAACACCCACAAGAAAACTGTATGGGCCAACTACCTCGCTAATGAAAGGAAGACTCCAGATTTCAAGGGAACACTGGAGAAGCAAAGAGAACATTGGGACGATTTCGTGACCTTCAAGGATTCAGAAATATCTAAGGAACGGTCGATGAAAAACAAGGCATGCCGCAAGAAAGACGCAGTTCCATAGGCTGGGTCCAGGTGGCTACGCGGTGGTATTGCCTAAGTGGGATAAGTCTGAGCAAGAGATGGACGATGCAGGGGTCACTCCGGTTACCCGGCATTGGCCCCCTAGGTGCAGAACTTGGTTCTATGCGCATGAGGGGGCGTTGGACCCGAAGACAGGCCTGGTTTCGAAGAAGGCAAGTCTAAAAGGAGACAAACAAAAGATCACCCCTCATCATTCCAAATCATCTAACTTCCCGAACGGTCACCCATCCTCCCACTCCCCCAGCCTGAGCACGCTTAACTTTCGGTTTCTATTCTCCCTCGTTTCCAAGTCTGCACTTGTTGTTTTCCTGACAATAGTAAGATGTCAATCCTATTAACCCTCAGGAATTTGCTTGAGCATGAAGTGACACATTTCACTGTTTGAGTTTGAAACTATTGTTTTAAAAAACAATAGTTATTTAGTAACACTAATATTTCTTGAATAATTAGTTTGACCATTGTTTAACCATTGTTTGACCATAGTTTGACCAGATTTGACCAAAATTCAAAATAACTGAAATAATTATTTAGTAACACTAATATTCTAGAATAATTAGTTTGACCATTGTTTGACCACAGTTTGACCATAGTTTGACCACATTTGACCAAAATTCAAAATAACTGAAATAATTATTTAGTAACACTAATATTCTAGAATAATTAGTTTGACCACAGTTTGAAATTTTTTTGATTTTTTCCACTCTAGATCTTAAAAGCCCCGTAACTTTTTTCTGTTAGGTTTTTGAGGATTTTGAAAATGTTTAACGGGGCTCCCCCCGTTAAATTTGGATGTAACTTTTTGAGTAGATGATTTTTCATATAAAAAACATTTTCATCCGAGTTAGTATGCAAAAGTTATGCCCATTTTACTAAATTCTAGAGAGATTTTGCAAATAAAGTCGAAATTCACATGTGCAAATTTTCGCAACAACTAGACCACATATCACATGGGAAACTTATTTTTTTATTTTTTTGACATTTTCATCATTTTCTTTTCTTTTTTAAAAAACTGAAAAGGCGATCCACGGGGGGGGGGGGGGCTGGAGTTTGAAAATGGGACCTTTAGTACCGGTTCGTGCCATGAACCGGTACTAATGCCTCAAACCCCATTAGTACCGGTTGGTGGCTCGAACCGGGACTAAAGGTCTAACCTTTAGTACCGGTTGGTGCCACGAACCAGTACTAATGGGCATCGCACCCTTTAGTCCCGGTTCGTGGCACCAACCGAGACTAAAAGGTCCAGACGAACCGGGACAAATGGCCCACGTGGCCCCTGGGCGCACGAACCAGGACTAATGCCCCCATTAGTCCCGGTTCTAGACAGAACCGGGACTAATGGGCTAACCCGGCCTGGACCAAAGCCCTCTTTTCTACTAGTGAGTATCAAGATCCGCAAGCCATGAAACATAATGACTGAGCTCCTCGCAGTTGAGTTCAGCCCCGGCATAGTATACGGTCATGTCTACCAAGCGCTGGACATGTTTGCTTGCACCGAAATAAGCTATCAATAGAAATTAATTGTCAGCTATTTTTGAATAAATAATATCAAAGACATAAATATGGTTGAGAAGCTCACATTTTGGTATAACTGGAGGCGTCTGCACATCGACCCAGATGTCGGTATTACCTTCAATATCATCTTCCGGACGAATATCAAAGGTGATAACCATATCAGGCTCAAATGCATAAGTCTTGCATAGTGCTCGCCATGTTTTGCATCCAAAATAGGTGTAGTCGTCTGAATCGTATAATTTTGTGTGGAAAATATAACCATGCTCGGTCTTCAAGTAAACTTTCTTTACCTCCATAGTACGACTGCAAGCTATCTTATCCAATACAAAAACTCTTGCATGGCAGGGGATACGCTAGTAGAATAGTAATAACAAATTATAAGTTGAAGCAAATGAAGCATATGTCATGCTTAATTACGAAAAAAGACTTGTCGTTGTGACTTACTGTATCCACTTCGAAGTTCTCGTCCAGCTTGATGCTGAAGCGCCTATCATCATCTAGGAAGATTCTGTCGCACAGGCCGCGCTCGTCTTTGCAGTATTTGCAAATACCAAAATCCTTTTCGCCGTCAGACATTTTCTATGTTCATCATTAAAACATTAATTGAAAATCGACCGAAGACAACTACCAGGATACTCAACACACAAATCCGGGGCACTCGATATTTCCTACATATTCTGGCACAAGTCATGCCAAAATTCACGGAAAAATCCGGCATGACCTTTGCTAAAATAGGACATATCGAGCGCCTGAAATTTGCCGGAACGAAAATGGATCAACACTCCGGCAAAACATAGGCCACTCGGAGGTGTAACGTGCAAACATGACTGGCCACTTCGGCAAGCACATATCATATTTGAGCAACACAAGATATACATTTCAAAATATCTTATAGGACTCAAATTAGCATGCATTGAATAAGCAAAAGTAAATCATCTCATGTGTGTTCGTACATCATCGAATATTATCACTAATACATCCCGAATAGTGTCATACATATAACATCACTAATACAACTAAAACCCTAGCACACAACGGGTATCGGCGCGGGCGGTGGACACCCACAGATAAGAACCATCACGGGATCATAGCTCCAGTGAGATCCCTGGAGAACCTGCCAGGTATTGGAGAACCTGTGCTCCAACGCAAACAAGTAGCGACGGACATGTGCGTCCTCCTCACTGACATGGGACGCACCATCTCCGTGGGGTCCTCGAGCCTCTGTACCATCACTGGCCCACGCGACCGCCACCAAAGAAGGTTCGGGTCAACGATAGGCTGGCTCCTCACCAACTTGCCCCCCCGGTAGGTAGCGCCTCCCAGTACCACCCCGGCGGAGCCCAGTCCCGGACATGGCCCATCTGGTCAAGCAGGTGTCGTCCTCCACCGACTCGACGACGAGGATGCGGGATAGGCATCGTCCACTGTAACGCCCCGGATTCGATGCGCCAGGTGTCTGCCAGTTATTCGTCGTCATTGCCATGTCATTTGCTTGCGTGTTGCTTTTTATCATGTCATCATGTGCATTGCATTGCATACGTGTTCGTTTCTTGCGTCCGAGCTTTTTCCCCGTTGTCCGTTTTGCGATCCGGCACTCCTATGTCCTCCGGCGCCCCTTTCTACCTTGTTGCCTGAGTGGCCAAAAAATGTTCTCGGAATGGGTTGAAGCTTGGCATGCGGTCTTATTATAGTGTAGACAGAGCGCCTGTCAAGTTTCGTTGTATTCGGAGCTCGTTTGATAGCCCAACCGTTAAACATATAGCGGCACCGTTGCCGGTATTTTCGCCGAACGTTTCGGTCTCCGGAACAGTCGCCGGGCCTCACTTCTCTTCTCTCCTCCTAGTCCGAGGCCTCTCTCCATATCCCACCTAGTCCCTCCTCTGTCCGGAGCCGCAAGATCGCGATCGTACGGCTCGAAAACCTCCCAAAACCCCTAACCCTAGCCCCTTCCTTATATAAACACCTCCCTTTGCCAATTTTTGGCCTTCTCCCACCTTCCTCCTTGCTTTCCGCGCCCCAATCATCAGCGCTGCCGCCTCTGCGTCATTTTCCGCACCGGCCAGACCCACCGCCGCCAAGTGGCGCACTACCACTGGTCGCGCCGCCGCCAACCGCCGAAACCAGCCAACCAGGCGCCTCCACGCGTCTCCCAGCAGCCTCCCGCCGCCGCAAGCCCGCCCAGGCCCGCGGGAGCCCCCCTGAGCCCATCTGGGCCCGGATCTCGCCGCCGCCAGGGCCCGATCCGCCCAGCTCCTCGGTCCGCCCCGTGCGGCACCCGTCCTCGCCGCCAGCGCCTCCCTCGCCCCCGTTCGCGCCCGCAGTGCTCGTTCGCTCGCGCCTCGGGTGCCCCACCGCCGGAGTCCATCGGGCTCGCAGGAGCGCCGCAACCCCGTGCATCACCTCGCCGCCTTCGCCTTGCACCGCCGCCGTCATGGGTGCCGCCGCCTCACCACCGCCCTTGCCTCGCCTCCGTTCTGTTGGGTTTCGTAGTAATTTCAAAAAATTTCCTACGCACACGCAAGATCATGTGAGGCATAGCAACGAGGGGAGAGTATTGTCTACGTACCCAACGCAGACCGACTGCGGAAGCGATGACACGACGTAGAGGAAGTAGTCGTACGTCTTCTTGATCCAACCGATCAAGCACCGAAACTACGGCACCTCCGAGTTCGAGCACACGTTCAGCTCGTTGACGATCCCCGGACTCCGATCCAGCAAAGTGTCGGGGAAGAGTTTCGTCAGCACGACGGCGTGGTGACAATCTTGATGAACTACAGCAGCAGGGCTTCGCCTAAACTCCGCTACAGTATTATCGAGGAATATGGTGGCAGGGGGCACCGCACACGGCTAAGGAATAGATCACGTGGATCAACTTGTGTCAACTTGTGTGTCTTTGGGGTGCCTCTACCTCAGTATATAAAGGAGCCAAGGGGGGAGGGGGCGCCGGCCAAGAGAGAGAGGCGCAGGAGGAGTCCTACTCCCTCCGGGAGTAGGACTCCCCCCCCCAATCCTATTCCAACTAGGATTCCCAAGGGGGAAAGAGGGAGAGGGGTGGCCGGCCACCTCTCCTAGTCCTAATAGGACTAGGGGAAGGGGGGAGGCGCGCAGCCCCTTGGGCTGCCCCTTTCTCCTTTCCACTAAGGCCCATGAAGGCCCATATGGCTCCCGGGGGGTTCCGGTAACCTCCCGGTAACCCGGTAAAATCCCGATTTCACCCGGAACACTTCCGATGTCCAAACATAGGCTTCCAATATATCAATCTTTACGTCTCGACCATTTCGAGACTCCTCGTCATGTCCGTGATCACATCCGGGACTCCGAACAACCTTCGGTACATCAAAATGCATAAACTCATAATATAACTGTCATCGTAACCTTAAGCGTGCGGACCCTACGGGTTCGAGAACAATGTAGACATGACCGAGACACGTCTCCGGTCAATAACCAATAGCGGGACCTGGATGCCCATATTGGCTCCTACATATTCTACGAAGATCTTTATCGGTCAGACCGCATAACAACATACGTTGTTCCCTTTGTCATCGGTATGTTACTTGCCCGAGATTCGATCGTCGGTATCCAATACCTAGTTCAATCTCGTTACCGGCAAGTCTCTTTACTCGTTCCGTAATACATCATCTCACAACTAACATATTAGTTGTAATGCTTGCAAGGCTTATGTGATGTGTATTACCGAGAGGGCCCAGAGATACCTCTCCGACAATCGGAGTGACAAATCCTAATCTCGAAATACGCCAACCCAACATCTACCTTGGAGACACCTGTAATGCTCCTTTATAATCACCCAGTTACGTTGTGACGTTTGGTAGCACCCAAAGTGTTCCTCCGGCAAACGGGAGTTGCATAATCTCATAGTCATAGGAACATGTATAAGTCATGAAGAAAGCAATAGCAACATACTAAACGATCGTGTGCTAAGCTAATGGAATGGGTCATGTCAATCAGATCATTCAACTAATGATGTGACCTCGTTAATCAAATAACAACTCATTGTTCATGGTTAGGAAACATAACCATCTTTGATTAACGAGCTAGTCAAGTAGAGGCATACTAGTGACACTTTGTTTGTCTATGTATTCACACATGTATTATGTTTCTGGTCAATACAATTCTAGCATGAATAATAAACATTTATCATGAAATAAGGAAATAAATAATAACTTTATTATTGCCTCTAGGGCATATTTCCTTCAGTCTCCCACTTGCACTAGAGTCAATAATCTAGTTCACATCGCCATGTGATTTAACAGCAATAGTTCACATCACCATGTGATTAACACCCATAGTTCACATCGATATGTGATCAACACCCAAAGGGTTTACTAGATTCAGTAATCTAGTTCACATCGCTATGTGATTAACCCCCAAGGAGTACTAAGGTGTGATCATGTTTTGCTTGTGAGAGAATCTTAGTCAACGGGTCTGTCACATTCAGATCCGTAAGTATTTTGCAAATATTTATGTCAACAATGCTCTGCACGGAGCTACTCTAGCTAATTGCTCCCACTTTCAATATGTATCCAGATTGAGACTTAGAATCATCTGGATCAGTGTCAAAAACTTGCATCGATGTAACCCTTTACGATGAACCTTTTTGTCACGTCCATAATCGAGAAACATATCCTTATTTCACTAAGGATAATTCTGACCGCTGTCCAGTGATCTACTCCTAGATCACTATTGTACTCCCTTGTCAAATCAGTGCAGGGTATACAATAGATCTGTTACACAGCATGACATACTTTATAGAACCTATAGCCAAGGCATAGGGAATGACTTTCATTCTTTTCTATCTTCTGCCGCGGTCGGGCTTTGAGTCTTACTCAACTTTACACCTTGTAACACAGGCAAGAAACTTTTTCTTTGACTGTTCCATTTTGAACTACTTCAAAATCTTGTCAAGGTATGTACTCATTGAAAAGACTTATCAAGCGTCTTGATCTATCTCTATAGATCTTGAAGCTCAATATGTAAGCAGCTTCACCGAAGTCTTTCTTTGAAAAACTCCTTTCAAACACTCCTTTATGCTTTACAGAATAATTCTACATTATTTCCGATCAACAATATGTCATTCACATATACTTATCAGAAATGTTGTAGTGCTCCCACTCACTTTCTTGTAAATACAGGCTTCATCGCAAGTCTGTATAAAACTATATGCTTTGATCAACTTATCAAAGCGTATATTCCAACTCCGAGATGCTTGCACCAGTCCATAGATGGATCGCTGGAGCTTGCATATTTTGTTAGCACCTTTGGATCGACAAAACCTTCTGGTTGCATCATATACAACTCTTCTTTAGTAAATCCATTAAGGAATGCAGTTTTGTTTATCCATTTGCCAGATTTCATAAAATGCGGCAATTTGCTAACATGATTCGGACAGACTTAAGCATAGATACGAGTGAGAAACTCTCATCGTAGTCAACACCTTGAACTTGTCGAAAACCTTTTGCGACAATTCTAGCTTTGTAGATAGTAACACTACTATCAGCGTCCATCTTCCTCTTGAAGATCCATTTATTCTCAATTGCTTGCCGATCATCGGGCAAGTCAACCAAAGTCCATACTTTGTTCTCATACATGGATCCCATCTCAGATTTCATGGCTTCAAGCCACTTTGCGGAATCTGGGCTCACCATCGCTTCTTCATAGTTCGTAGGTTCATCATGATCTAGTAGTATGACTTCCAGAACAGGATTACCGTACCACTCTGGTGCGGATCTTACTCTGGTTGATCTATGAGGTTCAGTAGTATCTTGATCTGAAGTTTCATGATCATTATCATTAGCTTCCTCACTAACTGGTGTAGGTATCACTGAAACAATTTTCTGTGATGTACTACTTTCCAGTAAGGGAGCAGGTACAGTTACCTTGTCAAGTTCTACTTTCCTCCCACTCACATCTTTCGAGAGAAACTCCTTCTCCAGAAAGTTTCCGAACTTAGCAACAAAAGTCTTGCCTTCGGATCTGTGATAGAAGGTGTATCCAATAGTTTCCTTTGGGTATCCTATGAAGACATATTTCTCCGATTTGAGTTTGAGCTTATCAGGATGAAACTTTTTCATATAAGCATCGCAACCCCAAATTTAAGAAACGACAGCTTAGGTTTCTTGCCAAACCATAGTTCATACGGTGTCGTCTCAACGGATTTAGATGGTGCCCTATTTAAACGTGAATGCAGCTGTCTCTAATGCATAAACCCAAAACGATAGTGGTAGATCGGTAAGAGACATCATAGATCGCACCATATCTAATAAAGTACGGTTATGACGTTCGGACACACCATTACATTGTGGTGTTCCAGGTGGCATGAGTAGTGAAACTATTTCACATTGTTTTTAACTGAAGGCCAAACTCGTAACTCAAATACTCTTCTCTACGATCAGATCGTAGAAACTTTATTTTCTTGTTACGATGACTTCACTCTGAAATTCTTTGAACTTTTCAAATGTTTCAGACTTATGTTTCATCAAGTAGATATACTCATATCTGCTCAAATCATCTATGAAGATCAGAAAATAATGATACCTGTCGCGAGCCTCAATATTCATCGGACCACATACATCAGTATGTATGATTTCCAACAAATCTGTTGCTTGCTTCATTGTTCCGGAGAACGGCGTTTTAGTCATCTTGCCCAAAAGGCATGGTTCGCAAGCATCAAGTGATTCATAATCAAGTGATTCCAAAATCCCATCAGTATGGAGTTTCTTCATGCGCTTTACACCAATATGACCTAAACGGCAGTGCTACAAACAAGTTGCACTTATCATTATTAACTTTGCATCTTTTGGTTTCAATATTATGATTATGTGTATCACTACGATCGAGATCCAACGAACTATTTTCATTGGGTGTGTAACCATATAAGGTTCTATTCATGTAAACAGAACAACAATTTATTCTCTTACTTAAATGAATAACCGTATTACAATAAACATGATCAAATCATATTCATGCTCAACGCAAACACCAAATAACACTTATTCAGGTTCAACACTAATCCCGAAAGTATAGGGAGTGTGCGACGATGATCATATCAATCTTGGAACCACTTCCAACACACATCGTCACTTCACCCTTAACTAGTCTCTGTTTATTCTGCAACTCCCGTTTCGAGTTACTAATCTTAGCAACTGAACTAGTATCAAATACTGAGGGTTTGCTATAAACACTAGTAAAGTACACATCAATAACATGTATATCAAATATACTTATGTTCACTTTGCCATCCTTCTTATCCGCCAATCACTTGGGGTAGATCCGCTTCCAGTGACCAGTCCCTTTGCAGTAGAAACACTTAGTCTCAGGCTTAGGACCAGACTTGGGCTTCTTCACTTGAGCAGCAACTTGCTTGCTGTTCTTCTTGAAGTTCCCCTTCTTCCCTCTGCCCTTTTCTTGAAACTAGTGGTCTTGTCTACCATCAACACTTGATGTTTTTCTCGATTTCTACCTTCGTCAATTTCCGCATTACGAAGAGCTTGGGAATCGTTTCCGTTATCCCTTGCATATCATAGTTCATCACGAAGTTCTACTAACTTGGTGATGGTGACTAGAGAATTCTGTCAATCACTATCTTATCTGGAAGATTAACTCCCACTTGATTCAAGCGATTGTAGTACCCAGACAATCTGAGCACATGCTCACTAGTTGAGCGATTCTCCTCCATCTTTTAGCTATAGAACTTGTTGGAGACTTCATATCTCTCAACTCGGGTATTTGCTTGAAATATTAGCTTCAACTCCTGGAACATCTCATATGGTCCATGACGTTCAAAATGTCTTTGAAGTCCCGATTCTAAGCCGTTAAGCATGGTGCACTTAAACTATCAAGTAGTCATCATATTGAGCTAGCCAAACGTTCATAACGTCTGCATCTGCTCCTGCAATAGGTCCGTCACCTAGCGGTGCATCAAGGACATAATTCTTCTGTGCAGCAATGAGGATAAACCTCAGATCACGGATCCAATCCGCATCTTTGCTACTAACATCTTTCAACACAATTTTCTCTAGGAACATATCAAAATAAACACAGGGAAGCAACAACGCGAGCTATTGATCTACAACATGATTTGCAAAATACTACCAGGACTAAGTTCATGATAAATTTAAGTTCAATTTAATCATATTACTTAAGAACTCCCACTTAGATAGACATCCCTCTAATCCTCTAAGTGATCACGTGATCCAAATCAACTAAACCATGTCCGATCATCACGTGAGATGGAGTAGTTTCATCGGTGAACATCATTATGTTGATCATATCTACTATATGATTCACGCTCGACCTTTCGGTCTCCGTGTTCCGAGGCCATATCTGCATATGCTAGGCTCGTCAAGTTTAACCTGAGTATTCTGCGTGTGCAAAACTGGCTTTGCACCCGTTGTAGATGGACGTAGAGCTTATCACACCCGATCATCACGTGGTGTCTGGGCACGACGAACTTTGGCAACGGTGCATACTCAGGGAGAACACTTCTTGATAATTTAGTGAGAGATCATCTTATAATGCTACCGTCAATCAAAGCAAGATAAGATGCATAAAAGATAAACATCACATGCAATCAATATAAGTGATATGATATGGCCATCATCATCTTGTGCTTGTGATCTCCATCTCCGAAGCACCGTCATGATCACCATCGTCACCGGCGCGACACCTTGATCTCCATCGTAGCATCGTTGTCGTCTCGCCAATCTTATGCTTCCACGACTATCACTACCGTTTAGTAATAAAGTAAAGCATTACATCGCGATTGCATTGCATACAATAAAGCGACAACCATATGGCTCCTGCCAGTTGCCGATAACTCGGTTACAAAACATGATCATCTCATACAATAAAATTCAGCATCATGCCTTGACCATATCACATCACAACATGCCCTGCAAAAACAAGTTAGACGTCCTCTACTTTGTTGTTGCATGTTTTACGTGGCTGCTACGGGCTTAAGTAAGAACCAATCTCACCTACGCATCAAAACCACAACGATAGTTTGTCAAATAGACTCCGTTTTAACCTTCGCAAGGACCGGGCGTAGCCATACTTGGTTCAACTAAAGTTGGAGAGACAGTCGCCCGCAAGCCATCTATGTGCAAAGCACGTCGAGGGAACCGGTCTCGCGTAAGCGTACGCGTAAGGTTGGTCCGGGTCGTCTCGTCCAACAATACCGCCGAACCAAAGTATGACATGCTGGTAGGCAGTATGACTTGTATCGTCCACAACTCACTTGTGTTCTACTCGTGCATATAACATCAACATAAATAACCTAGGCTCGGATGCCACTGTTGGGTTTTGTAGTAATTTCAAAAAATTTCCTACGCACACGCAAGATCATGTGATGCATAGCAACGAGGGGAGAGTATTGTCTACGTACCCAACGCAGACCGACTGCGGAAGCGATGACACGACGTAGAGGAAGTAGTCGTACGTCTTCACGATCCAACCGATCAAGCACCGAAACTACGGCACCTCCGAGTTCGAGCACACGTTCAGCTCGATGACGATCCCCGGACTCCGATCCAGCAAAGTGTCGGGGAAGAGTTCCGTCAGCACGACGGCGTGGTGACAATCTTGATGAACTACAGCAGCAGGGCTTCGCCTAAACTCCGCTACAGTATTATCGAGGAATATGGTGGCAGGGGGCACCGCACACGGCTAAGGAATAGATCACGTGGATCAACTTGTGTCAACTTGTGTGTCTTTGGGGTGCCTCTACCTCAGTATATAAAGGAGCCAAGGGGGGAGGGGGCGCCGGCCAAGAGAGAGAGGCGCAGGAGGAGTCCTACTCCTACCGGGAGTAGGACTCCCCCCCCCAATCCTATTCCAACTAGGATTCCCAAGGGGGAAAGAGGGAGAGGGGTGGCCGGCCACCTCTCCTAGTCCTAATAGGACTAGGGGAAGGGGGGAGGCGCGCAGCCCCCTTGGGCTGCCCCTTTCTCCTTTCCACTAAGGCCCATGAAGGCCCATATGGCTCCCGGGGGGTTCCGGTAACCTCCCGGTAACCCGGTAAAATCCCGATTTCACCCGGAACACTTCCGATGTCCAAACATAGGCTTCCAATATATCAATCTTTACGTCTCGACCATTTCGAGACTCCTCGTCATGTCCGTGATCACATCCGGGACTCCGAACAACCTTCGGTACATCAAAATGCATAAACTCATAATATAACTGTCATCGTAACCTTAAGCGTGCGGACCCTACGGGTTCGAGAACAATGTAGACATGACCGAGACACGTCTCCGGTCAATAACCAATAGCGGGACCTGGATGCTCATATTGGCTCCTACATATTCTACGAAGATCTTTATCGGTCAGACCGCATAACAACATACGTTGTTCCCTTTGTCATCGGTATGTTACTTGCCCGAGATTCGATCGTCGGTATCCAATACCTAGTTCAATCTCGTTACCGGCAAGTCTCTTTACTCGTTCCGTAATACATCATCTCACAACTAACATATTAGTTGTAATGCTTGCAAGGTTTATGTGATGTGTATTACCGAGAGGGCCCAGAGATACCTCTCCGACAATCGGAGTGACAAATCCTAATCTCGAAATACGCCAACTCAACATCGACCATTGGAGACACCTGTAGTACTCCTTTATAATCACCCAGTTACGTTGTGACGTTTGGTAGTACCCAAAGTGTTCCTCCGGAAAACGGGAGTTGCATAATCTCATAGTCATAGGAACATGTATAAGTCATGAAGAAAGCAATAGCAACATACTAAACGATCGTGTGCTAAGCTAATGGAATGGGTCATGTCAATCAGATCATTCAACTAATGATGTGACCTCGTTAATCAAATAACAACTCATTGTTCATGGTTAGGAAACATAACCATCTTTGATTAACGAGCTAGTCAAGTAGAGGCATACTAGTGACACTTTGTTTGTCTATGTATTCACACATGTATTATGTTTCCGGTCAATACAATTCTAGCATGAATAATAAACATTTATCATGAAATAAGGAAATAAATAATAACTTTATTATTGCCTCTAGGGCATATTTCCTTCACGTGTTATAACTTGAGTCCATCTTATCATCCGTAGATCCGTTTTGCATGTGTAATATATCAAAATGTTCGTTGTGAGATGCTCTAAATTTCATTCCATTGCATCATGTTAATTTGAGTCCATCTTGATGCCTGAATCATTGTTGCAAGAGTACTATATGATGTTAATCTGCTGAAACTGTTATAACTTGATGATTTGTCTTTTTCGTTGCATTTTGTGTGTGTATCCTATGAGCATGAGCTCTATATGTGTTTTGTGCTACATCATTCCATCTTTACAGGGGTGTATGCCATGTATTTTGGTGATCAATGTGGTGACTAGAACAAGCATGCAAACTAGGCTTCGTGATGTTGCTGATTTCAGTCTCTGTTCTATTGTTATTTTTATGCCATGTAAACTTGATGCTACAGAGAGATCCAAGCATATTTTGAGATACTTCAGTAAAGATGATTTGAACATATGGTTATGCTCTATCCATTCATGCCCCTGTTTGCAATTATGGAGTAGTCTAGCATGTCATTTTCTTGCTCTACTTTTGCTAGAAAATGTTTCCTGGCAGATTGTTTACATGTTATTCAATTTTGCCAAGGTTGTTGTAGTTGATCCTTGCATGCTATGAACTTGTTCTTGCCTTGGTTAGTTTCATAAACATGTCTTCTTGCTGATGCTATGATTATCTTGTCATGTAATGACTTGTGGTGAGTGAATCGAGCTCGTGAAGTAGTGTACTTGCTGTTACTGTTTTGCTAGGCTGAATCTGTTATTTTGTGATGCTATGTAAACCTGTTGCTACAAGTCATTCTATGCATAATCTGGAGATGTTCACTAAGGATGTTTTGTTATACATGTCATGCTTTATCCATCCATGCCCCTTGTTGCATTTATATCCTGCTGTAGATTGTTGTATTCTTGATACAAAGTTGCTAAATAATGTTGTTGTCAGCCTGTTAACTTTAAGTTCAGTTTTGCCATGTGATTTGCTAGTGATCCATGTACCCTATGAACTTGCTCTTGCCATGCTTAGCTTCATAAACATGTATTCTTGTTGTTGGTTGCCTTATCATGCCATGTATTGCTCTGTGGTGAGTGGTACAAGCTCACCAACATGCCTACTTATTGTTGTTCCTGCGATGTTTGAATCTGTCATATAATTTGCTATGTTTACATGGGTGCCATCATATCTTCTGAACCTTTTTGGCTCATGGTCAGTAAGGGACTTTTGTTCTATGCAATTAGTAGGTTCATGACATGCCTTTGTTTGCCATGTTAAGTTCCTGTAACATGTTGCTTGATAGCTCTAAACATTGCAACCTGATGTTATTTCTGCAAAGTCTGAAACTGTTATAATTTGCAATCTTTCCATGTGTTTTTGAGCATGTTCTAGTGATTTCTGGAGATAGCTCAGTGTTCATGTTTTGTCATGATTTACCTGTACATCATGCCCATGTCTTTTTTTCATGTTGGGGTGCTGTAGCATATTGTTTTGATGCTTACAATATGCCTAGTTGATGTTTTGGACAGATTGTTGCTATAACTTGTTTCATGTGTGTGTGTTGCACCGTTGCTCCGTTTTGAGTGTGCTCTATATGAAACTTGCTTAGAATTGCATGTAGTTTCATATTATCATGTTGCATCCTTGTTTTGAGGTGTTTGCTTGATGTTTGTATGAATTTTGCATCAATGCCATGTTTAACTTGTTTTGCTCATATCTTCTAGGCCGTAGCTCCAAATCTAATGAACTTTACATGTAACTTGACTAGAATCTCGTGTAGATCATCTTGGTGCATCTTAACTTGCTGTTTAACAACTTGAACATAAGGTTTATTCAGATCTGGACCAATTTCGAAATTTGCATATGAGGACTTACCGGAATTGTTATATGTTGTTTCCGGCCTCATTTAAACTTGCTTTGATGTGTTGCTTTTGTTTGCATCATCTCTTTCCATGAGTAGCTTCATGTAGTCTTGTCTTGCATCATACTTGGTTGAGCAGCATGTCATGTATATGTGTGGTGTGTTTACCATGTTCTGTGCTTCTTTCGATAGTTCCTGTTTCGTTGCGATCGTGAGGATTCGTTCGTCTACGCTTGGTTCGGCTTCATCCGTTCGTCTTCTTAATGGACTCGTTATTCTTCCTTGCGGGATTTCAGGCAAGATGACCGCTACCCTGGATCTCACTACTATCATTGCTATGCTAGTTGCTTCGTTCTATCACTTTGCTGCGCTACCTATCACTTGTTCTTCAAGCCTCCCAAATTGCCATGTCAGCCTCTAACCTTTTCACCCTTCCTAGCAAACCATTGCTTGGCTATGTTACCGCTTTTGCTCAGCCCTCTTATAGCGTTGCTAGTTGCAGGTGAAGTTGAAGATTGCTCCATGGTGGACAGGATTATGTCGGGATATCACAATATCTCTTATATTATTAATGCATCTATATACTTGGTAAAGGGTGGAAGACTCGGCCTTATGTCTGGTGTTTTGTTCCACTCTTGCCGCCCTAGTTTCCGTCATACCAGTGTTATGTTCCCGGATTTTGCGTTCCTTACGCGGTTGGGTGATTTATGGGACCCCCTTGACAGTTCGCTTTGAATAAAACTCCTCCAGCAAGGCCTAACCTTGGTTTTACCATTTGCCTCACCTAGCCCTTTTTTCCCTTGGGTTTCCGGAGCCCGAGGGTCATCTTTATTTTAACCCCCCCGGGCCAGTGCTCCTTCGAGTGTTGGTCCAAACTAGAGCCACTTGCAGCGCCACCTCGGGGCAACTTGAGGGCTGGTTTTAGTTGTACGTAGTGTTCATCCGGTGTGCCCTGAGAACGAGATATGTGCAGCTCCTATCGGGATTTGTCGGCACATCGGGCGGCTTTGCTGGTCTTGTTTTACCATTATCAAAATGTCTTGTAAACTGGGATTCCGAGTCTGATCGGGTCTTTCTGGGAGAAGGTATATCCTTCGTTGATCGCGAGAGCTTATCATGGGCTAAGTTGGGACAACCCTATAGGGTATAAACTTTTGAAAGCCGTGCCCGCGGTTATGAGCGGATGGGAATTTGTTAATGTCCGGTTGTAGATAACTTGACACCAGATCCGAATTAAAATGCATCAACCGCATGTGTAGCCGTGATGGTCTCTTTTCGGCGGAGTCCGGGAAGTGAACACAGTTTTTGGGTTATGTTTGACGTAAGTAGGAGTTCAGGATCACTTCTTGATCATTGCTAGCTTCACGACCGTTCCGCTTGCTCTCTTCTCGCTCTTATTTGCATATGTTAGCCACCATATCATGCTTAGTCACTGCTGCAACCTCACCACTTTACCCCTTCCTTTCCCTTTAAGCTTTGCTAGTCTTGATACCCATGGTAATGGGATTGCTGAGTCCTCGTGGCACATAGATTACTACAACAACAGTTGCAGGTACAGGTTATGTGATGATCATGACGCGAGAGCGATGTTTACTTGTTTTGGAGTTCTTCTTCTGCTTCTTTTTCGATCAGGGGATAGGTTCCAGGTCGGCAGCCTGGGCTAGCAGGGTGGATGTCATTTGAGTTTCTGTTTGTGTTTCATCTGTAGTCGGGTGATGCTCTTATGTATTGTGATGTTGTATTCGTGTGGCATTGTATGCCTCTTGTATGTATCCCCATCTATTATGTAATGTTGATGTAATGATATCCACCTTGCAAAAGCGTTTCAATATGCGGTTCTATCCTTGGTGGGACCTTCGAGTCTCTTTAGGTTAGTATCGCATATTGGGCGTGACAAGTTGATCACAAAAATACATGGCATACACCCCTGTAAAGATGGCATGATGTAGCACAAAACACATATAGAGCTCATGCTCATAGGATACACACACAAAATGCAACGAAAAAGACAAAATCATCAAGTTATAACAGTTTCAGCAGATTAACATCATATAGCACTCTTGCAATGATGATTCAGGCATCAAGATGGACTCAAATGAACATGATGCAATGGATTGAAATGTAGAGCATCTCACAACGAACATTTTGATATATTACACATGCAAAACGGATCTACGGATGATGAGATATGGCATAATGAATAAGGCACCAAAATATGCAACAATTCCGGGACTTAGTGAAATTTATACCCTCGCGGAGAAACGGGACGGAGGCGTTCCGGGACGGAGGATGCGGTGTTTGGTTCGCGGTCTTGTTGGATCTGGTCCAAGCGGGATCGGGATGACGTTGTCCCTGCCGGAGGTTGAAGGAGGCCGGCGATGGGTGACGTCGCCGTGGCTCCAGCGAACAGGGGAGGCCGGAATGGGTGACGGGGTCCCCGGATCTGGGCGGCGCCAGCCTAGACCGGAATGAAGGCGAGGCAGGGGCGGTGGTGAGGCGGCTGCACCCATGTCGGTGGCGGTGCAAGGCGGGAGGCTGCTGGGAGACGCGTGGAGGCGCCTGGTTGGCTGGTTTCGGTGGTTGGCGGCTGCGCGACCAGTGGTGGCACGCCACTTGGCGGCGGTGGGTCTGGCCAGTGCGGAAAACGAGGCAGAGGCGGCGGCACTGATGATTGGGGCGCGAAAAGCAAGGAGGAAGGTGGGAGAAGGCCAAAAATTGGCAAAGGGAGGTGTTTATATAAGGAAGGGGCTAGGGTTAGGGGTTTTGGGAGGTTTTCGAGCCGTACGATCGTGATCTTGCGGCTCCGGACAGAGGAGGGACTAGGTGGGATGTGGAGAGAGGCCTCGGACTGGGAGGAGAGAAGAGAAGTGAGGCCCGGCGACTGTTCTGGAGACCGAAACGTCCGGCGAAAATACCGGCAACGGTGCCGCTATATGTTTAACGGTTGGGCTATCAAACGAGCTCCGAATACGACGAAACTTGACAGGCGCTCTGTCTACACTATAATAAGACCGCATGCCAAGCTTCAACCCATTCCGAGAACATTTTTCGGCCACTACGCAACGAGGTAGAAAGGGGCGCCGAAGGACATAGGAGTGCTGGATCGCAAAACGGACAATGGGGAAAAAGCTCGGACGCAAGAAACGAACACGTATGCAATGCAATGCACATGATGACATGATAAAAAGCAACACGCAAGCAAATGACATGGCAATGACGACGAATAACTGGCAGACACCTGGCGCATTGAATCCGGGGCGTTACATCCACGTCGATGCGGGAAAAATTGCTTTAACTAAAAAAATAGCAACAAGTTCTTACTAACATGTTCTATTAATTCAATTGGTTCTTACTGAAAATAAACTTTCTATAAACAAAAATAAACTAGTACCTAGCTAATTAGTACCTAGTTCTTACTAACTAATTAGTACCTAGGAACTACTGCTAAGGGTTCATACTAACTAACTAACTAACACTAAATTAACTAACTAATACTAAAAATAGCCTAGGCTTCATACTAACTAGCACTAAATAGCTAGGGTTCATACTAAGCAAACAAGAGGGATCGGAAGGAGAGAGTGCTTACAGAGGGCGGGGAGAGAGATGGGGTCGGGGGAGACGGCGGCACCGAGGCACGGTCGGGCGGGGTCGGGGGAGACGGCGGCGAGGCGGGGCCGGGGGAGACGGCGGCGAGGCGGGGTCGGGGGAGACGGCGGCACCGAGGCACGGTCGGGCGGGGTCGGGGGAGACGGCGGCGAGGCGGGGCCGGGGGAGACGGCAGCGAGGCGGGGTCGGGGGAGACGGCCGCGAGGCGGGGTCGGTGGAGACAACGGCGAGACGGCGGCGAGGCGGAGGCGATGAGGGGGAGAAGAGAGAGTGGTGAATTGGGGGAGGAAGCAGAGGAGAGGGAATCAGGCCGCGCGGGGGGTTATGTGAGAATAGCTTTAACAGTAGCGTGGGAAGGGAAAACGTGCTGCTGCTAAAATCCATAGTAGTAGCGCCGTTTCTAGAAGGGCGCTACTACTATACCTAGCACGTCGGGAACTGTGTGGCAATTATAGTAGTAGCGCGTTCTGTTCCTGCCGCGCTACTGCTAAGAGGGTAACAGTAGCGCGGTTTTGGCAGACGCGCTACTGCTAATTAGCAGTAACGCCTCATTTTAACACGTGCTGCTGGTAAGATTCTGTGTATAAGGTTTTCCCTAGTAGTGGAGGGATCCTATAGCGCTATATGCAGAGACGAGGGCGGGATGTACATGGGATCTTCAGTGATCAGGAGTGTTGGGATTACTGATCCTACAACTCTAGAGACTCTGGCGTATCGTGAAGCAATGGCTCCGGCGTTGGACCTGTCATTAACTCATGTGGAGATTGCTTCAGACTGCAAAAACGCTGTTCAGGACATAAACCTTGGCACTGGAGGAATAAATGCGAGCATTGTGAAGGAGATTAGAGAGACCACTACTCTTTTTCAGAGTTGTGCCTTCATCTTTGAAGGCAGAGTATCAAATCAAGAGGCCCATAGCCTTGCTAAGCACGCTTTTGGTCTGGACCCGGGGCGCCATGTGTGGCTTTTAAACCCCCCAGACTTGAATTGTATCCCTATGAACATCATTGATCAATAAAGCGAGTGTGTTTATATAGACTAAAAAAAGGTATGTCTCCTCCGGGCGAGACACATCCGAAAGAAAAAAACCCGAAGAAAAACAAAACAAAACTAATAATAAAACCGGGCCTGGTTTTTTTGAAGGTATAAAACCGGACCTGGTGTGTGTGACCCATAGAAACGAGCGAGAGACCGACCGAGCGAAGCAAATGCATGAATGGGCCAGCCAGCCCATACCTGTGACCTGACCCGACCCCTCACCTCACGCGCCGCCGCACGGAAGCTTCCAGAGCCCGCGACCAGAACCCGAATTCCCCTTCCCCTCTCGCGCGACCACGCCCACGCCCACGGGATTTCCTCCTCTTCTTCTTCAGCGCCCGCCCTCGTCAGATCCATCCGTCCGTCCATCCGTTTTTCCATTCCATCCACCTGCCCCGCCTGCCGCCATCCCCTTCTCGCTCGCAGGGTTCCGTTGCAGGCGACTCGATCCGGGTCCATGGCGTCCACGGCTGCGGCGGCGCTCGCGGTGACGGACGAGCTGGCCCTGCCGCTCCGCGCGGTGGGGGACCTGGCGGCGGCCGCCGGGGTCTCGCGGGAGGAGGTCGTCGTCATCACGCAGTGCGCCTCGCTCGGTCGGTAACGCCTCCTCCTCCATCTCGCCCCTTCCGTCCCCCCTGTTACCGATTTCGCTCAGGCGTCGCCCCGCCCCGCCCATGCTAGGGTTAGGACCCGCTGCATCTTTATTACAGTAGTAGAAATATAAATTCAGAGGGTACGTACGCTCTTTCTCGAGCGGTAGCTTATAAATCAAATTTGGGATTGCCCCTTGCTCGTTACATTATATTGCCCTCTTGCTCCTTCATACTTACACTTGATGCGTTTAGACTTAAATTCCACTTATGACATAATCTTTGCCAAAGTGCTACTCTGCACATGCAAACAACACATACATACATACTTACTGTTCCCTCCGTTCACAGATATAGGATGTTCTGACTTTTTATCTAAATTGGATGTATATTGACACGTGTTAGTGTGTTTGTTCACTCATTTCTGTCCGTATGTAGTCCATATTGAAATATCCAAAGCATCTTATATTTGTGAACTGAGGGAGTAGTTGAGAAAGTGAAAAAAAAAGCGAGGTCTATATTCTCGCGTCCGTCCGGATAAAAATATGCAGTATCTCACAGAGTAGAACATCTGGTTGTTAGCCTGCCACTCATGGGCTGCTATATGAATTATCTATTATTTGTCCTGGCGTCTTTCTTGTGGACAAACTATCCAATTGCTGTGTGGTTCACAAATCTGGGAGTAAACATTTCATTGTTTTTGCTCTTGACGACTTCTACTTGGACTTTCAGTTTCAATATGCCACATCCTTGTATAAAACTTAACTCTGTCATGTACCTGTTCACATAACTTTGTTGTAAACATGGGTCAGGTGGGACCCAAAGCCGCGTGTATGCCTATGATAGGGTTAGGACCCGCTGCAGAATAAATACATCTGAGATGCTAATATTTCTAGACGGCTAGGTTAGAATCAGATGTGAGGTTGCCCATTGCTTATCAGCATACTACCTGTGTGCTGGTTCTAATTTGGTCTTCTGTTGTGACTTCGCTGCGGTTCAGTTTTGATTAATCTATGTGCACTCCTGATATGCTTGATTGGAGTTTACCTTCTGTTGTTGTAGCTTATGATTTGAAGCTTATGCCTCGAATGCTAATTGCCCAGTTCTCAAATGTCAATCTACCTATCTATCTGTTAAATATAAGATAAGAATACTCATAAAACACGTACTACCAATAGAGAATGGAGAAAAATAGGTTGGTATTATCGCTTTAATCGCGAGAGAAAAGGAGAAGATCATTCTCCCATGAGGACATCATTCATGCACTTATGTAGTGCTAGTGCAAACTATGTAATTTAGCTAATGTCTGTTGTGTGTACATATGTTTTATTGTTGTGTCATAACGCTGGGAGGAGTAACACGTACTCCCTAGGTGGGAATACCATTTCATATCATTCTGCTATGCTTCAGATTATATGATCAGAGGGAATACCATTTCATATCATTCTGCTATGCTTCAGATTATATGATCAGAGGGAATACCATTTCATATCTAGACTTGATGCGTTTAAACTTATTCTACATATGACAATCTTTGCCAACTTAAAGTATTACTCTACACATATAAAGAATACACAGAAAATACATACATATAAAGAAGTGGAAAAAAAAAGCAATGCTTATATTCTTGTTTCGGTTGGGAGAAAAATATACTAAATCTCACAGAATAGAACATTTGGCTATTAGGCTGCCACTCATGGGCTGATATATGAATTGCCCATTACACACTATTGTTATGTGTCCCAATGTCTTTCTTATGGACAGACAATCCAATTGTTGCGTAGTTCGCAAATCTGGGAGTAGACATTTCGTTGTTTCTTCTCTTGATGATTCTTACTTAGACTTCAGTTTCAATATGCCACATCCTTGTATAAAACTTAAATCTGTCATGCACCTGTTTGTAAAACTTTGTTGTCAACATGGGTCAGTTGTGACCTGAAGCCGCGCGTATGCCTATGCTAGGTTAGGACCCACTGCATGTATAGAATAAATAACACCTGAGGTGATAATATTTCTCTAGGGCTAGGTTAGAATCAGATTTGAGGGTCCCCCTTACTTCAGCACACTGCCTGGTTCTAATTTGGTCTTGTGTTGCTTCGTCGCAGTCCAATTGCAATTGATTTAGGGGCACTCCTGATCAGCTTCATTGGAGTTTACCTTTGTCATTGTAGTTTCTGACTTAAAGCTTATGCATCATGTGCTAATTGCCAAGTTCTTAAATGTCCCTCTACCTGTCCATCTGTCAAATATAAGAATACACACGAAAGACATAATACCAGTTGAGAAAAGGAGAACAAAAATAGGTTTGTTTTCTTCCTATCAGGCTATCACTCATGAACTTCAATGTAGTGCTGATACAAACTATGTAATTTAGCCAACGTTTGTCGCATGGAGAGATGATTCGATGTCCTGCCTCAGAAGCTGCGGGGAGTACACTTAGTTGTGTTCAGTTTTCATTCTGCTATGCTTTAGTATGCCACATTCTTGTGTGAACAAGTCTGTCATGAATCTGTTCTAAGCCTTTGTTGTCAACATGGGTCAGGTGGGAAGTTGCCTTTTGATGACACATCCGTGGGTGCTGTTCTGTCTGTCATAAAAAATGTGGAGAGCTTTGGGGATAAGTTGATTGCTGAAATTAGTCGAGTGCTGAAAGCTGGTGGAATTGTGCTGGTACAGAGTTTCACACCCTCCACTGATCAGAAGGTAAATTATGTGTCTGTTCTTGCTCACATCCACTGTCTTGTAATGTTAATTTAGCACAACCTGATTTTCTATTTTTCTCTGCATTAGCCAAACAATTATATCGAGCGCCAGCTACTCATGGGAGGTTTTGTTGAAGTTCAAGCTTCTGCCACAAGCTCTCAGGATAGCGTGCAATCTGTTACTGTGAGTATGGCATTATGTTAAGGCTGCTGTACATGCTATTCTCTATGATGAGTCCTAACTCGGATCATTTGCAGATCAAGGCAAAGAAACCATCCTGGAGTATGGGCTCATCCTTTCCCCTGAAGAAAGCAGTAAAGGCTCTTCCAAAGATTGAAATTGATGACGATGATGAACTGATTGACGAAGACAGCCTCTTGACTGAGGAGGACTTGAAGAAGCCACAGCTTCCAGTTGGTAAGGCCAACAAACCCTCAGATCTTGTTTAAATCTTGTGAAGATGTTCTATTTAGGTTTAGATGCTGAAATTTTTGCTGTTGTTTCATCAGTAGGAGATTGTGAGGTGGGAGCCACAAAGAAGGCGTGCAAGAACTGCAGTTGTGGCAGGGCCGAGGCTGAGCAGAAGGTGGAGAAGCTGGGACTCACTGCAGAACAGATTGATAACCCTGTCTCAGCTTGTGGCAGTGTAAGTACAATTGCTTCTTTGTAGACATACAATGCCACTTGTGATCTCCACTAGTCGTTGCATGCATGTTGTCAACTGAATATCTCACATTATTCTCTGTGAACCTGCAATTTCAGTGTGGGTTGGGCGACGCGTTCCGATGCAGCACCTGCCCATACAGAGGCCTGGCGCCGTTCAAGTTGGGCGAGAAGGTAACAAACCACTCTCTTCCACTCTATCTAGACTCGCAAAGAGAGCCTCCAGGGCATGTGTTGAGCTTGTTTCGATGCGACATGCTTGCTGACTCCTCCGTTTCCTCTCCAGGTTACCTTGTCTGACAACTTCCTCTCGGCCGACATATGATATGACGACGGACAGCGACTGCGGATATGGAATGAGCCTTGTTCGATTTGTTGGTTCGTCAGGAAGATATATCTGTGTACGTTTTTTTTCGTGGTAGTGGTGGACTGGTGGTTACAGCAAAAGAAGTGGAGTGCGTTTGGAATAGCAGCTCGTGTTGGCATGTCGTGCGTGTCCTTGCTCTCCCACCTAGGTTGAAATGAGAGTTGGATCGTGTGTGCGCTCTGTATTCGGCAAGAAGATTACATGCATGTAATTTGACGGAGAAACATATGATGGAAAGACTTCGTTCTGCTACATGATTTTTCTTTTGCTCCCATCTGGTTTTATACTACTACTTCCTCCTTTCCTAAATATAAGTCCTTTCAGAGATTTCAATATGAACTACATATAGATGTATGTTGACATATTTTAGAGTGTATATTCACTCATTTTTTGAAATTTGGAATCTCTAAAAAGACTTATATTTAAGAAAGGGGGGAGTAGGTCACTATAGCAAATGGGTACAACTAGATACACATCCGTGTGTTATTTAGCCATATGTTATTATCATTTGCACTATGCACTTGGGCTGTTGTGTGTAGTCGTCGGAAGAAACAAAGTGGGATGGATGTTGGGCACGACACATCTGCAGTAGGAGGAAATTTTCGAAGCGTGGATGAAGCTAACTTTCAGACTGCAGGCCTTCTTTGGTTAATAGGTATATTATAGGAATATATAATTATCATAGAAAGTGATTCTTTTTATAGAAATTTGATGCATAAGATAATAATTTTTTCATTATAGATTTTTTTTTCATTGAATCCAAGCTAATGTTTTTTTCTTTGAAACATGAAGGATTGATTCCTGTCCTACATATAAGTAGAAATTCATTCCTACAAACCAAAGGGCTTTAAAGGAATTTTCCCTACAAAGTTTCTATCCTTTAGAGCAACTCCAATGGGGCGACCCATTTTGTCCGCCGCCGTCCGTTTGGGTCGGCGTACACATAAAAGTCGGCCCAATGCGTTGACCCAAACGGACGCGCGTCCGCTTTCCTCAGCCTGCCGACCCATTTCCAGCCCATTTTTGAGCCGGATTTGCGTCGGCGCGGACATAAGACAGACGCGCGTGCTCGCCCTCTCTCCTGCCCGGGCCCACTGGTCTGTGGCGCACACCTCCACCGCCTGCTTCTTCGCCGACGCCGTCGGCCATTGATAGTTCTTGCGTACACAGATTAAAAAAATCAACTACTCGTCGGTTTCCGACTCCGACTCGGTAATGTCCTCCTCCGACGTCTGAATGTATGCGTCGGCAGCCTGCTCGTCCTCGAAGTCCCACCCCCGATGTCTCTCGCGGCTTCAGTCTCAATTGAGCGGCCTGCTTCCGCGCACGCTTGTCCTCTCGATAGGCGGCTCGCTCCGTCCTCCTCGCCTCCCTCTCCGTCCTCCTTTGTTCGCAGAACTGGCGCTCGTCGACGATGTCGTGCGGGAAGCGTTCGCGCCACACCACGAAGGCTTCCACGTCCATCTCGGCGATGGCGAGGCGACGCTGCTGTTGGGGAACGTTGCAGAAAATAAAAAATTTCCTACGGTTTCACCAAGATCCATGTATGAGTTCATCTAGCAACGAGTGATAGTAGTGCATCTACATACCTTTGTAGATCGCGAGCGGAAGCGTTCAAGAGAACGGGGTTGAGGTAGTCGTACTCATCGTGATCCAAATCACCGATGACCAAGTGCCGAACGGACAACACCTCCGCGTTCAACACACGTACGGAGCGGATGACGTCTCCTCCTTCTTGATCCAGCAAGGGGGAAGGAGAGGTTGATGAAGATCCAGCAGCACGACGGCGTGGTGGTGGATGCAGCAGGGTTCCGGCAGAGCTTCGCCGAGCTTCTGCGAGAGGGAGAGGTGTAGCAGGGGAGAGGGAGGCGCCAAGACTTCAGGGTGCGGGTGCCCTCCCTCCCCCCTCCTTTATATAGGCCCCCAGGGGAGGCGGCCCTGGAGATGAGATCTCCCAAGGGGGGCGGCGGCCAGGGGCTGGTGCGCCCCCCAAGGCAAGTGGAGGCGCCCCCCCCCCCCCCACCCTAGGGTTTCCAACCCTAGGCGCAGGGGGGGCCAAGGGGGGCGCACCAGCCCACCAGGCGCTGGTCCCCTCCCCACTTCAGCCCACGGGGCCCTCCAGGATAGGTGGCCCCACCCGGTGGACCCCCGGGACCCTTCCGGTGGTCCCGGTACAATACCGGTGACCCCCGAAACTCTCCCGATGGCCAAAACTGCACTTTCTATATATAATTCTTTACCTCCGGACTATTCCGGAACTCCTCATGACGTCCGGGATCTCATACGGGACTCTGAACAACTTTCGGTTTGCTGCATACTCATATTCATACAACCCTAGCGTCACCGAACCTTAAATGTGTAGACCCTACGGGTTCGGGAGACATGTAGACATGACCGAGACGACTCTCCGGTCAATAACCAACAGCGGGATCTTGATACCCATGTTGACTCCCACATGCTCCTCGATGATCTCATCGGATGAACCACGATGTCGAGGATTTAAGCAACCCTGTATACAATTCCCTTTGTCAATCGGTATGTTACTTGCCCGAGATTCGATCGTCGGTATCCCAATACCTCGTTCAATCTCGTTACCGGCAAGTCACTTTACTCGTACCGTAATGCATGATCCCATGACCAGACACTTGGTCAGTTTGAGCTCATTATGATGATGCACTACCGAGTGGGCCCAGTGATACCTCTCCGTCATACGAAGTGACAAATCCCAGTCTCGATCCGTGTCAACCCAACAGACACTTTCGGAGATACCTGTAGTGCACCTTTATGGTCACCCAGTTACGTTGTGACGTTTGGTACACCCAAAGCACTCCTACGGTATCCGGGAGTTACACGATCTCATGGTCTAAGGAAAAGATACTTGACATTGGAAAAGCTCTAGCAAAACGAACTACACGATCTTGTGATATGCTTAGGATTGGGTCTTGTCCATCATATCATTCTCCTAATGATGTGATCCCGTTATCAATGACATCTAATGTCCATAGTCAGGAAACCATAACTATCTGTTGATCAACGAGCTAGTCAACTAGAGGCTCACTAGGGACATATTGTGGTCTATGTATTCACACGTGTATTACGATTTCCGGATAATACAATTATAGCATGAATAAAAGACAATTATCATGAACAAGGAAATATAATAATAATCCTTTTATTATTGCCTCTAGGGCATATTTTCAACAGTCTCCCACTTGCACTAGAGTCAGTAATCTAGTTACATTGTGATGAATCGAATGTTGGGGAACGTAGCAGAAATTCAAAATTTTCCTACGTGTCACCAATATCTATCTATGGAGAAACCAGCAACGAGGGGAAGGAGAGTGCATCTACATAACCTTGTAGATTGCTAAGCGGAAGCGTTCAATAGAACGGGGTTGAAGGAGTCGTACTCGTCGTGATCCAAATCACCGGGGATCCTAGTGCCGAACGGACGGCACCTCCGCGTTCAACACACGTGCAGCCCGGTGACGTCTCCCATGCCTTGATCCAGCAAGGAGAGAGGTAGAGGTTGAGGAAGACTACATCCAGTAGCAGCACAACGGCGTGGTGGTGGTGGAGGAGCGTGGCAATCCTGCAGGGCTTCGCCAAGCACCTGCGGGAGAGGAGGAGGTGTCACGGGAGGGAGGGAGGCGCCAGGGCTTCAGGTGCGGCTGCCCTCCCTCCCCTCCACTATATATAGGGGCAAGGGAGAGGGGGGCGCATCCTTGGCCCTTCCTCCAAGGAAGGGTGCGGCTAGGGAGGAGTCCATCCTCAAGGCACCTAGGAGGTGCCTTCCCCTTTTAGGACTCTTCCTTTCCCTTATCTCTTGGCGCATGGGCCTCTTGGGGCTGGTGCCCTTGGCCCATATAGGCCAAGGCGCACACCCCTACAGCCCATGTGGCCCCCCCGGGGCAGGTGGACCCCTGGTGGACCCCCGGACCCCTTTCGGCACTCCCGGTACAATACCGATAATGCGCGAAACTTTTCCGGCGACCAAAACAAGACTTCCCATATATAAATCTTTACCTCCGGACCATTTCGGAACTCCTCGTGACGTCTGGGATCTCATCCGGGACTCCGAACAACATTCGGTAATCACATACAAACTTCCTTTATAACCCTAGCGTCATCGAACCTTAAGTGTGTAGACCCTACGGGTTCGGGAATCATGCAGACATGACCGAGACGTTCTCCGGTCAATAACCAACAGCGGGATCTGGATACCCATGTTGGCTCCCACATGTTCCACGATGATCTCATCGGATGAACCACGACGTCAAGGACTCAATCGATCTCGTATACAATTCCCTTTGTCTAGCGGTATTGTACTTGCCCGAGATTCGATCGTCGGTATCCCGATACCTTGTTCAATCTCGTTACCGGCAAGTCTTTTTACTCGTTTCATAACACATCATCCCGTGATCAACCCCTTGGTCACATTGTGCACATTATGATGATGTCCTATCGAGTGGGCCCAGAGATACCTCTCCGTTAACCGGAGTGATAAATCCCAGTCTCGATTCGTGCCAACCCAACAGACACTTTCGGAGATACCTGTAGTGCACCTTTATAGCCACCCAGTTACGTTGTGACGTTTGGTACACCCAAAGCATTCCTATGATATTCGGGAGTTGCACAATCTCATGGTCTAAGGAAATGATACTTGACATTATAAAAGCTTTAGCATACGAACTACACGATCTTTGTGCTAGGCTTAGGATTGGGTCTTGTCCATCACATCATTCTGCTAATGATGTGATCCCGTTATCAACGACATCCAATGTCCATGGTCAGGAAATCGTAACCATCTATTGATCAACGAGCTAGTCAACAAAGGCTTACTAGGGACATGGTGTTGTCTATGTACCCACACATGTATCTGAGTTTCCTTTCAATATAATTATAGCATGGATAATAAACGATTATCATGAACAAGGAAATATAATAATAATAACTAATTTATTATTGCCTCTAGGGCATATTTCCAACAGTCTCCCACTTGCACTAGAGTCAATAATCTAGTTCACATCGCCATGTGATTAATACTGATAGGTCACATCGCCATGTGACCAACATCCAAAGAGTTTACTAGTGTCACTAAACTAGTTCACATCACCATGTGATTAAGACTCAGTGAGTTCTGGGGTTTGAACATGTTTTCCTTGTGAGATAAGTTTTAGTCAAAGGGTCTGCAGTATTCAGATCCGTATGTACTTCGCAATTCTCTATGTCATATTGTAAATGTTGCTTCTACACTCCACTTGAAGCTATTCCAAATGGTTGCTCCACTATACATATCCGGTTTGCTACTCAGAGTCATTCGGATAGGTGTTAAAGCTTGCATCGACGTAACCCTTTACGCCGAACTCTTTATCACCTCCATAATCGAGAAACATGTCCTTATTTACTCCAAGGACAATTTTGACCGCTGTCCAATGATCCATTCCTGGATCATTCTTGTACCCCTTGACTGACTCATGGCAAGGCACACTTCCGGTGCGGTACACAGCATAGCATACTATAGAGCCTACGTCTGAAGCATAGGGGACGACCTTCGTCCTTTCTCTCTCTTCTGCCGTGGTCGAGCTTTAACTCTTAACTTCATACCTTACAACTCAGGAAAGAACTCCTTCTTTGACTGATCCATCTTGAACACCTTCAAGATCATGTCAAGGTATGTGCTCATTTGAAAGTACCATTTTGCGGTTTTTGATCTATCCTCATAGATCTTGATGCTCAATGTTCAAGTAGTTTAATCTAGGTTCTCCATTGAAAAACACTTTTCAAATAACCCCATATGCTTTCAGAAATTCTACATCATTTCTGATCAACAATATGTCAACAACATATACTCATCATAAATTCTATAGTGCTCCCACTCACTTCTTTGGAAATACAAGTTTCTCATAAACTTTGTATAAACCCAAAATATTTGATCATCTTATCAAAGTACATATTCCAACTCCGAGATGCTTACTCCAGTCCATGGAAGGATCGCTGGAGCTAGCATACCTTTTAGCATCCTTAGGATCGACAAAACCTTTCTGATTGTATCACATACAACCTTTCCTTACGAAAACTGGTAAGGAAACTCATTTTGACATCCATCTGCCAGATTTCATAAATGCAGCTAATGCTAACATGATTCCGACGGACTTAAGCATCGCTACGGGTGAGAAAATCTCATCGTAGTCAACTCCTTGAACTTGTGAAAAACTCTTCGCCACAAGTCGAGCTTCATAGATGGTGACATTACCGTCCACGTCCGTCTTCTTCTTAAAGATCCATTTATCTCAATGGCTTGCCGATCATCGGGCAAGTCCACCAAAGTCCATGCTTTGTTATGTTACATGGATCCTATCTCGGATTTCATGGCTTCTAACCATTTGTCGGAATATGGGCCCACCATCGCTTCTCCATAGCTCGTAGGTTCATTGTTGTCTAGCAACATGACCTTCAAGACAGGATCACCGTACCACTCCGAAGCAGTACGCGTCCTTGTCGTCCTACGAGGTTCGGTAGTGACTTGATCCGAAGCTTCATGATCACTATCATAAGCTTCCACTTCAATTGGTGTAGGTGCCACAGGAACAACTTCATGTGCCATGCTACACACTTGTTGAAGTGACGGTTCAATAACCTCCACCATCCTCCCACTCAATTCTCGAGACAAACTTTTCCTCGAGGAAGGACCCGATTCAAGAAACAATCCCTATTGCTTTCGGATCTGAATTAGGAGGTATACCCAACTGTTTTGGGTGTCCTATGAAGATGCATTTTATCCGCTTTGGGTTCGAGCTTATCAACCTGAAACTTTTTCACATAAGCGTCGCAGCCCCAAACTTTCAAGAAACGACAGCTTAGGTTTCTCTAAACCATAGTTCTCACGGTGTCTTCTCAACGGAATTACGTGGTACCCTATTAAAGTGAGTGCGGTTGTCTCTAATGCCTAACCCATGAACGATAATGGTAATTCGATAAGAGACATCATGGTACGCACCATATCCAATAGGGTGCAACTATGATGTTCGGACACACCATCACACTATGGTGTTCCAGGCGGTATTAATTGTGAAACAATTTCCACAATGTCTTAATTGCGTACCAAACTCATAACTCAGATACTCATCTCTATGATCATATCATAGACATTTTATCCTCTTGTCACGACGATCTTCAACTTCACTCTGAAATTATTTGAACCTTTCAATAATTCAGATTTGTGTTTCATCAAGTAAACATACTCAGAATCTACTCAAATCATCTGTGAAGTAAGAACATAACGATATCCACTGCATGCCTCAACACTCATTCGACTGCACACATCAAAATGTATTACTTCCAACAAGTTGCTTTCTTGATCCATCTTACTGAAACCGAGGCTTTTCAGTCATCTTGTCCATGTGGTATGATTTGCATGTCTCAAGTGATTCAAAATCAAGTGAGTCCAAACGATCCATCTGCATGGAGTTTCTTCATGCGTATACACCAATAGACATGGTTCGCATGTCTCAATCCTTTTCAAAAACGAGTGAGTCCAAAGATCCATCAACATGGAGCTTCTTCATGCGTTTCATACCAATATGACTTACATGGCAGTGCCACAAGTAAGTGGTACTATCATTACTATCTTATAACTTTTGGCATGAACATGTGTATCACTACAATCGAGATTCAATAAACCATTCATTTTAGGTGCAAGACCATTGAAGGTATTATTCAAATAAACAGAGTAACCATTATTCTCCTTAAATGAATAACCGTATTGCGATAGACATGATCCAATCATGTCTATGCTCAACGCAAACACCAAATGACAATTATTCAGGTTTAATACTAATCTTGATGGTAGAGGGAGCGTGCGATGTTTGATCACATCAAACTTGGAAACACTTCCAACACATATCGTCAGCTCACCTTTAGCTAGTCTCCGTTTATTCCGTAGCTCTTTTATTTCGAGTTACTAACACTTAGCAACTGAACCGGTATCTTAATACCCTGGTGCTACTAGGAGTACTAGTAAAGTACACATTAACATAATGTATATCCAATATACTTCTATCGACCTTGCCAGCCTTCTCATCTACCAAGTATCTAGGGTAATTCTGCTCCAGTGGTTGTTCCCCTTATTACAGAAGCACTTAGTCTCGGGTTTGGGTTCAACCTTGGGTTTCTTCACTAGAGCAACAGCTGATTTGCCGTTTCATGAAGTATCCCTTCTTGCCCTTCTTGAAACTAGTGGTTTCACCAACCATCAACAATTGATGCTCCTTCTTGATTTCTACTTTCGCGGTGTCAAACATCGCGAATACCTCAAGGATCATCATATCTATCCCTGATATGTTATAGTTCATCACAAAGCTCTAGCAGCTTGGTGGCAATGACTTTGGAGAAACATCACTATCTCATCTGGAAGATCAACTCCCACTCAATTCAAGTGATTCTTGCACTCAGACAATCTGAGCACAAGCTCAACGATTGAGCTTTTCTTCCTTGGTTTACAGGCTAAGAAAATCGTCGGAGGTCTTATACCTCTTGACGTGGGCACGAGCCTGAAATCCCAATTTCAGCCCTCGAAACATCTCATATGTTCCGCGACGTTTCGAAAAACGTCTTTGGTGCCTCAACTCTAAACCGTTTAACTGAACTATCACGTAGTTATCAAAACGTGTATGTCCGATGTTCGCAACATCCACAAACGACGTTTGGGGTTCAGCACACTAAGCGGTGCATTAGGGACATAAGCTTTCTACTGTCCGCATAATCGCTACTGTCAACTTTCAACTATATTTTCTCTAGGAACATATCTAAACAATGGAACTAAAGCGCGAGCTTACGACATAATTTGCAAAGATCTTTTGACTATGTTTAGGATAATTAAGTTCATCTTGTGAACTCCCACTCAGATAGACATCCCTCTAGCCATCTAAGTGATTACATGATCCGAGTCAACTAGGCCGTGTCCGATCATCACGTGAGACGGACTAGTCATCATTGGTGAACATCTTCATGTTGATCGTATCTACTATACGACTCATGCTCGACCTTTCGGTCTCTTGTGTTCCGAGGCCATGTCTGTACATGCTAGGCTCGTCAAGTTAACCTAAGTGTTTCGCGTGTGTAAATCTGGCTTACACCTGTTGTATGTGAACATAAGAATCTATCACACCCGATCATCACGTGGTGCTTCGAAACGACGAACTTTCGCAACGGTGCACAGTTAGAGGGAACACTTTCTTGAAATTTTAATGAGGGATCATCTTATTTACTACCGTCGTTCTAAGCAAATAATATGTATAAACATGATAAACATCACATGCAATCAAAAAGTGACATGATATGGCCAATATCATATTGCTCCTTTTGATCTCCATCTTCGGGGCTCCATGATCATCATCGTCACCGGCATGACACCATGATCTCCATCATCATGATCTCCATCATCGTGTCTCCATGAACGTGTCTCGCCAACTTATTACTTCTACTATTATGGCTACCGGTTAGCAATAAAGTAAAGTAATTACATGGCGTTGTTTAATGACACGCAGGTCATACAATAAATTAAGACAACTTCTATGGCTCCTACCAGTTGTCATACTCATCGACATGCAAGTCGTGATTCCTATTACAAGAACATGATCAATCTCATACATCACATATCATTCATCACATTTTTCTTGGCCATATCACATCACATAGCATACCCTGCAAAAACAAGTTAGACGTCCTCTAATTGTTGTTTGCATGTTTTACATGGCTGCTATGGGTTTCTAGCAAGAACGTTTCTTACCTACGCAAAAGCCACAACGTGATATGCCAATTGCTATTTACCCTTCATAAGGACCCTTTTCATCGAATCCGTTCTGACTAAAGTGGGAGAGACTGGCACCCGCTAGCCACCTTATGCACCAAGTGCATGTCAGTCGGTGGAACCTGTCTCACGTAAGAGTATGTGTAAGGTCGGTCCGGGTCGCTTCATCCCACAATACCGTCGAAACAAGATTGGACTAGTAACGGTAAGCATATTGAACAAAATCAACGCCCACAACTACTTTCTGTTCTACTCGTGCAAAGAATCTACGCAATAGACCTAGCTCTGATACCACTGTTGGGGAACGTAGCAGAAATTCAAAATTTTCCTACGTGTCACCAAGATCTATCTATGGAGAAACCAGCAACAAGGGGAAGGAGAGTGCATCTACATACCCTTGTAGATCGCTAAGCGGAAGCGTTCAAGAGAACGGGGTTGAAGGAGTCGTACTCGTCGTGATCCAAATCACCGGAGATCCTAGTGCCGAACGGACGGCACCTCCGCGTTCAACACACGTACAGCCCGGTGACGTCTCCCACGCCTTGATCCAGCAAGGAGAGAGGGAGAGGTTGAGGAAGACTCCGTCCAGCAGCAGCACAATGGCGTGGTGGTGGTGGAGGAGCGTGGCAATCCTGCAGGGCTTCGCCAAGCACCGCGGGAGAGGAGGAGTAAGAGAGGTAGGGCTGCGCCAATGGGGAGATGTTCTCGTGTGTTGGGCAGCCCCCACACCTCAAGTATTTATAGGGGGAGGGGAGGGGGCTGCGCCCCCTCTAGGGTTCCCTCCCCAGCGGTGGCGGCAGCCCCCAGATCCCATCTGGGTGGCGGCCAGAAGGGGAGAGGGGGGAGGCGCACCTAGGGTGGGCCTTAGGGCCCATCTGCCCTAGGGTTTGCCCCCTTCCCCCACTTTCCTGCGCCTTGGGCCCTGTGGGTGGGCGCACCAGCCCATCTGGGGCTGGTCCCCTCCCACACTTGGCCCATGCAGCCCTCCGGGGTTGGTGGCCCCACTTGGTGGACCCCCGGGACCCTCCCGGTGGTCCCGGTACGTTACCGGAAAAACCCAAAACTTTTCCGGTGACCCAAACAGGACTTCCCATATATAAATCTTTACCTCCGGACCATTCCGGAACTCCTCGTGACGTTCGGGATCTCATCCGGGACTCCGAACAACATTCGGTAACCACATACAAACTTCCTTTATAACCCTAGCGTCATCGAACCTTAAGTGTGTAGACCCTACGGGTTCGGGAACCATTCAGACATGACCGAGACGTTCTCCGGTCAATAACCAACAGCGGGATCTGGATACCCATGTTGGCTCCCACATGTTCCACGATGATCTTATCGGATGAACCACGATGTCAAGGACTCAATCGATCCCGTATACAATTCCCTTTGTCTAGCGGTATTGTACTTGCCCGAGATTCGATCGTCGGTATCCCAATACCTTGTTCAATCTCGTTACCGGCAAGTCTCTTTACTCGTTCCGTAACACATCATCCCGTGATCAACCCCTTGGTCACATTGTGCACATTATGATGATGTCCTACTGAGTGGGCCTAGAGATACCTCTCCGTTTACACGGAGTGACAAATCCCAGTCTCGATTCGTGCCAACCCAACAGACACTTTCGGAGATACCTGTAGTGCACCTTTATAGCCACCCAGTTATGTTGTGACGTTTGGTACACCCAAAGCATTCCTACGGTATCCGGGAGTTGCACAATCTCATGGTCTAAGGAAATGATACTTGACATTAGAAAAGCTTTGGCATACGAACTACACGATCTTTGTGCTAGGATTAGGATTGGGTCTTGTCCATCACATCATTCTCCTAATGATGTGATCCCATTATCAATGACATCCAATGTCCATGGTCAGGAAACCGTCACCATCTATTGATCAATGAGCTAGTCAACTAGAGGCTTACTAGGGACATGGTGTTGTCTATGTACCCACACATGTATCTGAGTTTCCTATCAATACAATTATAGCATGGATAATAAACGATTATCATGAACAAGGAAATATAATAATAACTTATTTATTATTGCCTCTAGGGCATATTTCCAACAGCAAAACCACAACGTGATATGCCAATTGCTATTTACCCTTCATAAGGACCCTTTTCATCGAATTCGTTCCGACTAATGTGGGAGAGACTGGCACCCGCTAGCCACCTTATGCACCAAGTGCATGTCAGTCGGTGGAACCTGTCTCACGTAAGAGTACGCGTAAGGTCGGTCCGGGCCGCTTCATCCCACAATACCGTCGAAACAAGATTGGACTAGTAACGGTAAGCATATTGAACAAAATCAACGCCCACAACTACTTTGTGTTCTACTCGTGCAAAGAATCTATGCAATAGACCTAGCTCATGATGCCACTGCTGGGGAACGTAGCAGAAATTCAAAATTTTCCTACGTGTCACCAAGATCTATCTATGGAGAAACCAGCAATGAGGGGAAGGAGAGTGCATCTACATACCCTTGTAGATCGCTAAGCGGAAGCGTTCAAGAGAACGGGGTTGAAGGAGTCGTACTCGTCATGATCCAAATCACCCGGGATCCTAGTGCCGAACGGACGACACCTCCGCGTTCAACACACGTACAGCCCGGTGACGTCTCCCATGCCTTGATCCAGCAAGGAGAGAGGGAGAGGTTGAGGAAGACTCCATCCAGCAGCAGCACAACGGCGTGGTGGTGGTGGAGGAGCGTGGCAATCCTGCAGGGCTTCGCCAAGCACCTGCGGGAGAGGAGGAGGTGTCACGGGAGGGAGGGAGGCACCAGGGCTCAGGTGCGGCTGCCCTCCCTCCCCTCCACTATATATAGGGGCAACGGAGAGGGGGGCGCGGCCTTGACCCTTCCTCCAAGGAAGGGTGCGGCTAGGGAGGAGTCCATCCTCCCCAAGGCACCTAGGAGGTGCCTTCCCCTTTTAGGACTCTCCCTTTCCCTTATCTCTTGGCGCATGGGCCTCTTGGGGCTGGTGCCCTTGGCCCATATAGGCCAAGGCGCACACCCCTACAGCCCATGTGCCCCCCCGGGGCAGGTGGACCCCTGGTGGACCCCCGGACCCCTTTCGGCACTCCCGGTACAATACCGATAATGTGCAAAACTTTTCCGGCGACCAAAACAAGACTTCCCATATATAAATCTTTACCTCCGGACCATTCCGGAACTCCTCGTGACGTCCGGGATCTCATCCGGGACTCCGAACAACATTCGGTAATCACATACAAACTTCCTTTATAACCCTAGCGTCATCGAACCTTAAGTGTGTAGACCCTACGGGTTCGGGAATCATGCAGACATGACCGAGACGTTCTCCGGTCAATAACCAACAGCGGGATCTGGATACCCATGTTGGCTCCCACATGTTCCACGATGATCTCATCGGATGAACCACGATGTCAAGGACTCAATCGATCCCGTATACAATTCCCTTTGTCTAGCGCTATTGTACTTGCCCGAGATTCGATCGTCGGTATCCCGATACCTTGTTCAATCTCGTTACCGGCAAGTCTCTTTACTCGTTCAGTAACACATCATCCCGTGATCAACCCCTTGGTCACATTGTGCACATTATGATGATGTCCTATCGAGTGGGCCCAGAGATACCTCTCCGTTAACCGGAGTGACAAATCCCAGTCTCGATTCGTGCCAACCCAACAGACACTTTCGGAGATACCTGTAGTGCACCTTTATAGCCACCCAGTTACGTTGTGACATTTGGTACACCCAAAGCATTCCTACGGTATCCGGGAGTTGCACAATCTCATGGTCTAAGGAAATGATACTTGACATTATAAAAGCTTTAGCATACGAACTACACGATCTTTGTGCTAGGCTTGGGATTGGGTCTTGTCCATCACATCATTCTGCTAATGATGTGATCCCGTTATCAATGACATCCAATGTCCATGGTCAGGAAACGTAACCATCTATTGATCAACGAGCTAGTCAATCAAAGGCTTACTAGGGACATGGTGTTGTCTATGTACCCACACATGTATCCGAGTTTCCTTTCAATACAATTATAGCATGGATAATAAACGATTATCATGAACAAGGAAATATAATAATAATAACTAATTTATTATTGCCTCTAGGGCATATTTCCAACATCGAACACCCATAGAGTTCTGGTGTTGATCATGTTTTGCTCGCGGAAGAGGTTTAGTCAACGGATCTGCGACATTCAGATCTGTATGTACTTTGCAAATATCTATGTCTCCATCTTGAACATTTTCATGGATGGAGTTGAAACGACGCTTGATGTGCCTGGTCTTCTTGTGAAACCTAGACTCCTTGGCAAGGGCAATAGCTCCAGTGTTGTCACAGAAGAGAGTGATTAGCCCCGACGCATTGGGTATGACTCCTAGGTCGGTGATGAACTCCTTCATCCATATTGCTTCATGTGCTGCCTCCGAGGCTGCCATGTACTCCGCTTCACATGTAGATCCCGCCACGATGCTCTGCTTGCAACTGCACCAGCTTACTGCTCCACGATTCAACATATACACGTATCCAGTTTGTGACTTAGAGTCATCCAGATCTGTGTCGAAGCTAGCGTTGACGTAACCCTTTATGACGAGCTCTTCGTCACCTCCATAAACGAGAAACATGTCCTTTGTCCTTTTCAGGTACTTCAGGATATTCTTGACCGCTGTCTAGTGTTCCTTGCCGGGATTATTTTGGTACCTTCCTACCAAACTTACGACAAGGTTTACATCCGGTCTGGTACACAACATGGCATACATAATAGATCCTATGGCTGAGGCATAGGGGATGACACTCATCTCTTCTTTATCTTTTGCCGTGGTCGGGCATTGAGCCGAACTCAATCTCACACCTTGCAATACAGGCAAGAACCCTTTCTTGGACTGATCCATTTTGAACTTCTTCAATATTTTATCAAGGTATGTGCTTTGTGAAAGACCTATGAGGCGTCTCGATCTATCCCTATAGATCTTGATGCCTAATATGTAAGCAGCTTCTCCAAGGTCCTTCATTGAAAAACACTTATTAAAGTAGGCCTTAATGATGTCCAAAAGTTCTATATCATTTCCCATCAAAAGTATGTCATCTACATATAATATGAGAAATGCTACAGAGCTCCCACTCACTTTCTTGTAAACGCAGGCTTCTCCATAAGTCTGCATAAACCCAAACGCTTTGATCATCTCATCAAAGTGAATGTTCCAACTCCGAGATGCTTGCACCAGCCCATAAATGGATCGTTGGAGCTTGCATACCTTGTTAGCATTCTTAGGATCGACAAAACCCTCCGGCTGCATCATATACAGTTCTTCCTTAAGATAGCCGTTAAGGAATGCCGTTTTGACGTCCATCTTCCATATCTCATAATCATAGTATGCGGCAATTGCTAACATGATTCGGACGGACTTCAGCTTCGCTACGGGAGAGAAAGTCTCATCATAGTCAACCCCTTGAACTTGTCGATAACCCTTAGCGACAAGTCGAGCTTTATAGATGGTAACATTACCATCCGCGTCCGCCTTCTTCTTAAAGATCCGTTTGTTTTCTATCGCTCGCCGATCATCGGGAAAGTCTGTCAAAGTCCATACTTTGTTTTCATACATGGATTCTATCTCGGATCGCATGGCTTCAAGCCATTTGTTGGAATCTGGGCCCGCCATCGCTTCTTCATAGTTCGAAGGTTCACCGTTGTCTAACAACATGATTTCCAGGACAGGGTTGCCATACCACTCTGGTGTGGAACATGTCCTTGTGGACCTACCAAGTTCAGTGGCAACTTGATCCGAAGTACCTTGATCATCATCATTAATTTCCTCTACAGTCGGTGTAGGCACCACAGGAACATTTTCCTGAGCTGCACTACTTTCCGGTTCAAGAGGTAGTACTTCATCGAGTTCTACTTTCCTCCCACTTACTTCTTTCGAGAGAAACTCTTTTTCCAGAAAGGATCCATTCTTGGCAATAAAGATCTTGCCCTCGGATCTTAAGTAGAAGGTATACCCAATGGTTTTCTTAGGGTATCCTATGAAGATGCATTTTTCCGACTTGGGTTCGAGCTTTTCAGGTTGAAGTTTCTTGACATAAGCATCGCATCCCCAAACTTTTAGAAACGACAGCTTAGGTTTCTTACCAAACCATAATTCATATGGTGTCGTCTCAACGGATTTAGACGGAGCCCTATTTAAAGTGAATGTAGCTGTCTCTAGAGCGTATCCCGAAAATGATAGCGGTAAATCGGTAAGAGACATCATAGATCGCACCATATCCAATAGAGTGCGATTACGATGTTCAGACACACCGTTACGCTGAGGTGTTCCAGGCGGCGTGAGTTGTGAAACGATTCCACATTTTCTTAAGTGTGTACCAAATTCGTGACTTAAATATTCTCCTCCACGATCTGATCGTAAGAATTTTATCTTTCGGTCATGTTGATTCTCTACCTCATTCTGAAATTCCTTGAACTTTTCAAAGGTCTCAGACTTGTGTTTCATCAAGTAGACATACCCATATCTACTCAAGTCATCAGTGAGAGTGAGAACATAACGATATCCTCCGCGAGCCTCAACACTCATTGGACCACACACATCAGTATGTATGATTTCCAATAAGTTGGTTGCTCGCTCCATTGTTCCGGAGAACGGAGTCTTGGTCATTTTGCCCATGAGGCATGGTTCACATGTGTCAAATGATTCATAATCGAGAGACTCTAAAAGTCCATCAGCATGGAGCTTCTTCATGCGCTTGACACCAATGTGACCAAGGCAGCAATGCCACAAGTATGTGGGACTATCGTTATCAACTTTACATCTTTTGGTATTCACACTATGAATATGTGTAACATTACGTTCGAGATTCATTAAGAATAAACCATTGACCATCGGGGCATGACCATAAAACATATTTCTCATATAAATAGAACAACCATTATTCTCGGATTTAAATGAGTAGCCATCTCGCATTAAACGAGATCCAGATACAATGTTCATGCTCAAACTTGGCACTAAATAACAATTATTGAGGTTTAAAACTAATCCCGTGGGTAAATGTAGAGGCAGCGTGCCGACGGCGATCACATCGACCTTGGAACCATTCCCGACGCGCATCGTCACCTCATCCTTCGCCAGTCTCCGCTTATTTCGCAGCTCCTACTGTGAGTTACAAATATGAGCAACGGCACCGGTATCAAATACCCAGGAGTTACTACGAGTACTGGTAAGGTACACATCAATTACATGTATATCAAATATACCTTTAGTATTGCCGGCCTTCTTGTCCGCTAAGTATTTGGGGCAGTTCCGCTTCCAGTGACCCTTCCTTTTGCAATAAAAGCACTCAGTCTCAGGCTTGGGTCCATTCCTTGACTTCTTCCCGGCAACCAGCTTACCGGACGCGGCAACATCTTTGCCGTCCTTCTTGAAGTTCTTCTTACCCTTGCCCTTTTTGAATTTGGTGGTTTTATTGACCATTAACACTTGATGTTCTTTCTTGATTTCTACCTCTGCTGACTTTAGCATTGAAAATACTTTAGGAATAGTTTTCACCATCCCCTACATATCGTAGTTCATCACAAAGCTCTTGTAGCTCGGTGGGAGCGACTGAAGGATTCTGTCAATGACCGCCTCGTCCGGGAGGTTAATGTCCAGCTGGGACAGGCGGTTGTGCAACCCAGACATTTTGAGTATGTGCTCACTGACAGAACTGTTTTCCTCCATCTTACAACTATAGAACTTGTCGGAGACTTCATATCTCTCGACCCGGGCATGAGCTTGGGAAACCATTTTCAGCTCCTCGAACATCTCATATGCTCCGTGTCGCTCAAAACGCTTTTGGAGCCCCGGTTCTAAGATGTAAAGCATGCCGCACTAAACGAGGGAGTAATCATCAGCACGTGACTGCCAAGCGTTCATAACGTCTTGGTTCTCTGGGATGGGTGATTCACCTAGCGGTCCTTCTAGGACATATGCTTTCTTGGCAGCTATGAGGATGATCCTCAGGTTCCGGACCCAGTCCAAATAGTTGCTGCCATCATCTTTCAGCTTGGTTTTCTCTAGGAACGCGTTGAAGTTCATGTTGACATGAGCGTTGGCCATTTGATCTACAAGACATATTTTGCAAAGATTTTAGACTAAGTTCATGATAATTAAGTTCATCTAATCAAATTATTTAATGAACTCCCACTCAGATTAGACATCCCTCTAGTCATCTAAGTGTTACACGATCCGAGTCGACTAGGCCGTATCTGATCATACGTGAGACGGACTAGTCATCATCGGTGAACATCTCCATGTTGATCGTATCTTCCATACGACTCATGTTCGACCTTTCGGTCTCGGTGTTCCGAGGCCATGTCTGTACATGCTAGGCTCGTCAAATTAACCCTAAGTGTTTTTGCATGTGTAAAACTGTCTTACACCCGTTGTATGTGAATGTAAGAATCTATCACACCCGATCATCATGTGGTGCTTCGAAACGACGAACTTTAGCAACAACGCACAGTTAGGGGGAACACTTTCTTGAAATTATTATAAGGGATCATCTTATTTACTACCGTCGTTCTAAGTAAACAAGATGCATAAACATAATAAACATCACATGCAATTATATAGTAGTGACATGATATGGCCAATATCATATAGCTCCTTTGATCTTCATCTTCGGGGCTCCATGATCATCTTCGTCACCGGCATGACACCATGATCTCCATCATCATGATCTCCATCATCGTGTCTCCATGAAGTTGCTCGCCAACTATTACTTCTACTACTATGGCTAACGGTTTAGCAATAAAGTAAAGTAATTACATGGCGTTAAATCATTGACACGCAGGTCATACAATAATTAAGACAACTCCTATGGCTCCTGCCGGTTGTCATACTCATCGACATGCAAGTCGTGATTCCTATTACAAGAACACGATCTCATACATCACAATATATCATTCATCATTCATCATAACTTTTGGCCATATCACATCACATAGCAATTGCTGCAAAAACAAGTTAGACGTCCTCTAATTGTTGTTGCATCTTTTACGTGGCTGCAATTGGGTTCTAGCAAGAACGTTTTCTTACCTACGAATAACCACAACGTGATTTTGTCAACTTCTATTTACCCTTCATAAGGACCCTTTTCATCGAATCCGCTCCAACTAAAGTGGGAGAGACAGACACCCGCTAGCCACCTTATGCAACTAGTGCATGTCAGTCGGTGGAACCTGTCTCACGTAAGCGTACGTGTAAGGTCGGTCCGGGCCGCTTCGTCCCACAATACCACTGAAGCAAAATAAGACTAGTAGTGGCAAGCAAGTTGACAAGATCTACGCCCACAACAGATTTGTGTTCCACTCGTGCAATAGAGAACTACGCATAGACCTAGCTCATGATGCCACTGTTGGGGAACGTTGCAGAAAATAAAAAATTTCCTACGGTTTCACCAAGATCCATCTATGAGTGCATCTAGCAACGAGTGATAGTAGTGCATCTACATACCTTTGTAGATCGCGAGCGGAAGCGTTCAAGAGAACGGGGTTGAGGTAGTCGTACTCGTCGTGATCCAAATCACCGATGACCAAGTGCCGAACGGACAACACCTCCGCGTTCAACACACGTATGGAGCGGATGACGTCTCCTCCTTCTTGATCCAGCAAGGAGGAAGGAGAGGTTGATGAAGATCCAGCAGCACGACGGCATGGTGGTGGATGCAGCAGGGTTCCGGCAGAGCTTCGCCGAGCTTCTGCGAGAGGGAGAGGTGTAGCAGGGGAGAGGGAGGCGCCAAGACTTCAGGGTGCGGCTGCCCTCCCCCCCTCCTTTATATAGGCCCCCAGGGGGGCGCCGGCCCTGGAGATGAGATCTCCCAAGGGGGGCAGCGGCCAGGCGGTGGAGTGCCCCCCAAGGCAAGTGGAGGCGCCCCCCACCCTAGGGTTTCCATCCTAGGCGCAGGGGGGCGCACCAGCCCACCAGGGGATGGTCCCCTCCCCACTTCAGCCCACGGGGCCCTCCGGGGTAGGTGGCCCCACCCGGTGGACCCCCGGGACCCTTTCGGTGGTCCCGGTACAATACCGGTGACCCCCGAAACTCTCCCGATGGCCAAAACTGCACTTTCTATATATAATTCTTTACCTCCGGACTATTCCGGAACTCCTCGTGACGTCCGGGATCTCATCCGGGACTCCGATCAACTTTTGGTTTGCTGCATACTCATATTCATACAACCCTAGCGTCACCGAACCTTAAGTGTGTAGACCCTACGGGTTCGGGAGACATGAAGACATGACCGAGACGGCTCTCCAGTCAATAACCAACAGCGGGATCTGGATACTCATGTTGACTCCCACATGCTCCTCGATGATCTCTTCGGATGAACCACGATGTCGAGGATTTAAGCAACCCCGTATACAATTCCCTTTGTCAATCGGTATGTTACTTGCCCGAGATTCGATCGTCGGTATCCCAATACCTCATTCAATCTCATTACCGGCAAGTCACTTTACTCGTACCGTAATGCATGATCCCGTGACCAGACACTTGGTCACTTTGAGCTCATTATGATGATGCACTACCGAGTGGGCCCAGTGATACCTCTCCGTCATACGGAGTGACAAATCACAGTCTCGATCCGTGTCAACCCAACAGACACTTTCGAAGATACCTGTAGTGCACCTTTATAGTCACCCAGTTACGTTGTGACATTTGGTACACCCGAAGCACTCCTACGATATCTGGGAGTTACACGATCTCATGGTCTAAGGAAAAGATACTTGACATTTGGAAAAGCTCTAGCTAAACGAACTACACGATCTTTGAGCTATGCTTAGGATTGGGTCTTGTCCATCACATCATTCTCCTAATGATGTGATCCCGTTATCAATGACATCTAATGTCCATAGTCAGGAAACCATAACTATCTGTTGATCAACGAGCTAGTCAACTAGAGGCTCACTAGGGACATATTGTGGTCTATGTATTCACACGTGTATTACGATTTCCGGATAATACACTTATAACATGAATAAAAGCCAATTATCATGAACAAGGAAATATAATAATAATTCTTTTATTATTGCCTCTAGGGCATATTTCCAACAGCTGCCGCCTCCAGTGAAAAGCCGGGGGAGAGGCGTGAGATCCTGCGCCCGCTGGCTCGACACGTCGGAAAAATTCGTCTCCCGACTAGGCTGCCGTAGGCGCCAGCCGTCGCGTCGTACGCGCGGGCCGCCTTCTCTGCGGTGTCGAAGGTGTCGAGGATGAAGCGTTTCTCGCCAGACAAGATCTCGGCGGAGAAGGCGCGGAGGGGTGCTCGCGGACTCCGCGAAAATCCGAAGCGCCGAGGCGGCACATCGACATAGTGGCGCAGAGGCGGCGAGGCTAGTGAGAGGGGGCTAGACGAGTGGACGGCAGACTGAGTGTGGAGGGAGCGCCTTCTTATAACGAGCGCCGGCCGCGGCGCGCCAAAAGGAGCGCGTGAACCTTTTCCCACGCTCTGGAGCGTCAAAACCAGCGGGCGCTAGGCCCCACCCCTCCCCCGCGCGCGAACCTTTCCCGCGCGCTGGAGCACCAAAACCAGGGCGACGACATATGGTCGTTGGCATGATCTAAAACGCGCACGGCCTTGAAATGAATCGGCGTGTTGAGCGCATTGTCGACCCAAATATAAAAGAGGGCGAACGCCGGGCGGGCGGCTGATCCAAACAGACAAAAAAAAACACGTCCATTTGGATCGACCCGTTAGAGTTGCTCTTACCATCCCTGCAATATTCCTGTGAACCAAAGAGGCCTGAGACCAGCAGAATTCCTATCGTCCACCTCACCTTTGGTTGCTCCCCCTCTTTTTCTCGGTCACGCAGCGTGTAATATTTTAATTTTTCCTCGCCGCCTCCACGCTTTCCTCGAATCCTTCGTCGCCCAGTCGTGGTGGACCGGAACTACTCCACCACCACCACCACCACCACCAGGGAGGTCCATCCGGTGGCGAGCGCGAGGGAGGAACATGCGCCTTGATTCTTCCGCTCGCGCAAGCTTCGGCGGAGTTCCCACCCACCTCTGCTGACGCCGCGCCTCCGATCTCTCATCGCCCCGGGACCCCTCCGCCGCCGGATCTGCTCCGGCGATGGGGGAGCAGCCGCAGCCGCAGCAGGAGCCGCTCCTCGAGGTTCGCCGCCCGCCCTCTTCCCCCCTTCTTCTCCCCTCCCCTCTCTCCCCAAACACGCTCGCGCGCGAATCGGAATAGGTTGGTGCCGCCAACGGTTTCGAGCTTCCTCACCCCACCCCGTGTGCGCTGGCTGTCGCCCAAGCTTGGCCCCCATCCCATCTCCCAGGGTCCGCCCCCCTCCCGTTCCGTTTAGCGACATAGTAGTAGGGATGAACACAACTCACGAGCAATAAGCAGAGCATCAAGTCTTTTTTTTTTGGCGATGAAAAAGGGGGTTTATTACAAATTGATAGAGTTACAGTCGAGAGACAAAAGATCCTCCGACACATGGTGTTCCTAGATGCATCCATCCACACAGTCGTGGTACGCTCTGTGCGACTATGATTCGTCTTATACGTGGTGATGGAGTTATGAGCAGAGCAGCACAAGTCATCTGCTCTGCTCTATGCAACTCATGGTGATGGAACAGTGCTGCTGCAATTCTTTCCCGGCTAGTATTGGCCTGACGGTTTGGCTACCAAGATTGCTCTTGCCCCCGCAGAATCGGGCTTTGGTGCCGTCAATTTGGGTCGAGAGATCGCACTAGGCTGTATGTAACCAAGGTCACCACTTCAGGATACTTACTGCAAAGTCAATGTAGACAGGAAAATTTTGGGCATCTTTACCTTTATCAGGCTAACTTACTTACTACTACTATATAATTCTTCAGATATGCACCAGGTTGCTACAAAGGGAGTAACTGTAAACTATGCAGAAACTCATCCCAAAATTGCTCCTACACCATCAGCCTCAATAGATTAGGGCGGTGTTTTCAGTTTCTGTAATTCTGTTACTTGGATTGTGAACTAAGGCACCAAGTGCACCAGTCTCTCTGAGAAGGCCCATTAGTGGAAACCTATTTTAACATGTAGAATCCAATGCTTTTATAGCTCACCAACATAAACTTAATTTCTTAAAACTCAAGTTATTGTGTGTATGGATTACTGCATTCCTGTGTTACCAAGGCCACCAATAATTGTTTCTGACTTTGGTCAAAGTTACTTTGTAAAGAGTGGAATTTATAGGATCTGTGGATTAAATGACTGCTCATAAATCGCCAAGCCTACGCTATGTGGTTAGCAACACAAATAATGACGCAGCGGAAATAGTTTAATTTGCTAATCTATCCTGCAGCAATGCTCTAATCACCATCCTCGTTCCGTTTAGGTAGAACAATGTGTCACTTCCATACCGGAAGATCATGAAGCCACTTGCTGGGGCTGCGGTCTTCGGCTTGTATTTTCAAGTTATTCACCTGTCTACAAGTGTGGCTGGTGTGGAGCAGTCACCCAAGGCAACCAAACTTCAAGAAAACCTGACAGTGTATGTTTTTCTCACTGGAGGCGTTTCCGGGATGGGTTCTTTGTGACTGTGCTTGCCCTCTTCATGCTCTTCGTTATATGTAAGTTCTAAATCTCTCACTGTCATTTTCTGAAACGAGGATTTCTCTGTGCTCTGTTTATTCATGTTTAAGTTATGGTTCTAATATGTTTGAAGTGTTCCACAGAACTGCTGTCTGATTTTGTTTCCTTTTCGCCGTTTCACAGGTGGCGGGGTCTGGGCGGTGTATCCAGTTGTTTTCTCAATCAGCATCTTCTGTGGCATCTTTCACTGCACAGTAGCAGCTCTCTTATCTGTATTTACAATTGCAAGTTATTGTTTGGCCTCTTTCAAGTCTGCTGGTGCACCACCAGGCATACGTTGGGGAAGCTATCCCATGGTTGGAAAAAATGATCTTGAGAACTATACTTTCTGTACATATTGTAGTAAACCTAAACCCCCAAGAGCACATCACTGCCGATCTTGTAAAACATGTGTGGTGGACATGGATCATCATTGCCCATTTGTAAGTTGGATAAATTTGACCAGAATGATATCTTGATATATTTTGCACTCTGTTGTATCGTGAGTTGTTGCTAATTAGTTTTGTCTTGTTTTATTTGCCTTTTTGTTGTGTTCATCTGCAGATTGGGAACTGTGTGGGAGCTTCAAATCACCAAGCTTTTGTCATTTTTCTCATCTCTGTGGTCACAAGTTGCAGCTATGCTGCTATTATGACCATTTATGCAAGTTATCGTATATGGCCCCCTCTAGAGTTTCCAAATGTATCATCATATGGTCAAATGGGTTCTAAGAAAGTACTGATGGAGATCATTACTAGCGTGGCCAGTTCTGCATTCTTCCTATCAGCAAGGGGTATAATTCTGGTATATCTTGCATTTGCCAGTCTATCAGTTAATGCGGGTATAGCTGTATTGCTGTGCCAGCAACTTAGCTTAATATATGAAGGAAATACATATCTTAGCCATATAAGTTCACCAACTGATATTCATGGAGAGAGAGGATTGCGAAATCTTGTTCGATTTTTCGGGTGCCCCTACCCTCTTTCTAGACTATTGTTGGGCTACACCAACACTGGCAAGTCGCAGAACAATTCAGGCTCAAAACTTCTTTAGAGGTATGCATCCCATTTCTTCAAGCAATGTTTACTTACCTGGTGTCGTTGTTTCATCCTTTCATATGTAGACCCGCTCTTGTATGCACAAGATAAATTTCCTTTCAGTTGTCCCACTTTTGTTAAGTTGATATACAGTACACTCCACTGTCAATTTTCTTTCCACTTGGCCTTATCAAATGCACAGATTCGGTATTCTACATTATTGGCTTCAAAGGCCTCTTTGCCAGTTGCACCTTTACATATTCTAACTAAGTAGACTAGTCTGTGACAATAGAGTAAATGATTAATTGACCACTACTTGCCGGTGGTTGGTTTATGTTATATAATACTATTCAATGTGTTCTTTCAAGATTGGTGGTGGATACACCAGTATGCACTATAGGTTGTTTTGCCAGCCTTCAGACTGTATATTGATAACTATGAATTCTCATCTAGATTATGTAATTAATGGGTCCCTTGTAAAATATCATAGCGTTGATGCAAATGACAGATCTTTGCTGATTTTACAAACCTGTTTTGGCAGAATTTGGTAAATTGATTAGACCAAGGGAATATGTTTGAAGGTTTCATTGTGTGAGTTACTGAGCTATATAATGGATAAAATGGTTATTATTTTAATAGTAACTTTAGCTGACCACCGCACACAGAATGGAAGATGGAGCTAGTTAGTAGCCTGTAAGGCATCTGGCCATAATATAATACTAATGGTTCCTCAGTTTCCGTATTCTGTAAACGCAAAGCAATCATGGTATTTTCTGATCCTTCGAATTGTAGACTGAAACAGAGGTTTTGTTTACATGCAGGGTCCATTGCTAATATGTACATTTCACCAATTGAGGGAAGGATGTTTGGTTCTGCATTTCTGCTGCCCAATAGCCAATTAGTCTGTACAACTGAAGCTGGTGATGTAAAATAGCAGTGATGTACTCCCTCCGTTCCGATTTACTCGTCGTGGTTTTAGTTCAAAACCAAGACGAGTAAATCGGAACGGAGGGAGTACATGATAATTCCTAATCTATAAGGGGGGCTTTGTTACAAAGATTTTCTTTTGGATTCAGTAGTAGTAAAACGGCTGCCTTCAGGTGGATGTTTCACCGGCGTTGCTTTACTCAGAACAGTTTCAGTTCATGCTGAAATACAATGTGGCCCTATCTGTTCATTTCCTACAGATGATCTTGCTGCTCTGGTGAGTTGCAGTATCTGGAATTCTGATAGTGGTGGAGTCTTTGCTCCGAGATCACATCTTTTATGCTTGGGTGCTCCAGTATAAATCATGGTGAAGAACTGAAGATTGATTATGATTGCAGTGACTCTGAATGATGCCGTGAAGGCGCAGAATGCTTGGACCACATCTCTTGGCTGTCAAAATATACTGACATGTATAGGAAAAGAAACCCAACACTTGTTTTTCTTCAAACCATTTAATCATACTGAAGTAGCCCTGGTAAACCATGGTCGTCAACTACATACAGCAGGATTACCTGTGTTGTAATCCTGTATCTAGCGTTGTTGAACATCCTGTGATATTAGAGCATCTTCAACAGGTGCACAAAAATTTCGCGCCCTAAAATAGTTTTAGTGCAACACTGTAGCACTTTTAGTGTGCTGGACCCAACATTGCTTTAGCAGGTGTCAAAAACACGCGTCCAAAAGAACACGCAGTGTAAATTGTGAAGCGCGCGCAATTCGGTGCCTTAAATTTGCAGCACGAGATAGCGTCTTTCAGCGTGCGTCCAACCCTTTTTTACGCGCGCACTGTTCAACTTCAGCTGGAGCTGTCCGGCGCTCAAAAACCCTCATTTTAGTGCGGTCCAGTTTTTGGCGCCTGTTGGAGACGCTCTTATCGCATGATGTACATCATGGTCGCCAACTTATCTCTTCTTGTCAGTCGATACATGTTTGCTGTCAGCTCATGTGTGGTAGCGGTTCACGTGTTCCGAGGCCCTTGCAGTGGCTGCGGACTTGAATCTGTATCGAGTTCGGGTGACGACTGATTGTGTGGTAGCGGTAAATCACTTGAAGGAGAACTATTTGGGCGCCCCTCGTTGATAAAAGGCGAAGCTACATTCTTTTTCTGATTCGGGGATCACGCATGCATGTAGGGAGGGAACCCAACTTTGAAGCACACAGCTCCCTGTTGGACATCATGTTTGTTTTTTAACCACCCCTGCTATTATTTACATTGATGTCAATGTTAAGTCTTAAATTAATGGAGGTGATTTCTCCAAAAAAAAAAACGTGTATAGTCATTTTTTAGCAAGAACATGACACCTGCTGGGACGCTGCTCTGCTTGTCTGCCCCGATCCCATGAGCTCCCTGTTTCTACCGTCACTGAACTACTCCATCTCTTCACTCCCTTCGCGACCTTATGTTTCTTAACTAGATAACACCCCCTGCATTGTTGCGGAACCTTGTTAGAAGAAATGCATAAATAGTTGCTAAAAACGACTAAATATAATCGAAATCAAGTATAAGCTCATGAATTATGACAATCAAGACAGATGGAGCATCTAAGAAGAGAGAAACTGTTCAATAAAGATATGCATAAATAGTTGCTAAAAATGACTAAATCCAATGGAAACCAAATATGAGCTTTTGAATTAGCAACTATAATATGATTTACATTTTTTGTCAGATTCTGATCACCTTTGTTTTGGTGTTTAATAATCCTTAACAAAAGTTGTGTTATTTGGCTTGACGCCTACTCGATCTATACCCTAAACATGAGAGGAGCTATAAAATGGCCCTACTGCAATTGTTTCTATCAACCAGTGTCTGCTCTCAGTGAGGTTGTTTCTGTCAAGCTTTACACATTGCGAGAATACAAAGTTCATGAGACTCATACTGATTGTGCCATGAGTCCATGCCCGAACTAGTTGTGCATCGTCACCTTCATGTCAAAGCAGGTAACACCAAGCCACTCGTTGCATCATAGGTTGTCACACAAATTCTACTCACATATTGTGGCAATGCCACATCCCATCGCCATTATTTCTAACCCTTTTTTGTTGGAGTGCTTACCGTTAACCTTTTTTTTGCGGGGTAGATAAGAAATAAAAATCAGTGTTGATGTGTGAAACTGTACTTTCAACGGTAACCCAGCCGGCTTATTATAGATCGCCCGGAAGTCTTCCTCCTAGTACGTCTTCCTAGATCTGAACAATTGTTTTTGGACATCAATCCTACCCCCACACTTCTTTCAGTTTTGCACGACTTCATTAGCCTTTATGCATTAGGGAAGTCTGGGTAATTTAAGAAGCTCGAGCTGATTATGCCCACTGATGTTAGTAAGTTCACGGACACGCCCACATATAGGACTAAAACCAGAAATTCATTTATTCGACTAACGATGATCTAAACGCTCTTATATTTCTTGACGGATACGGGACTGGAAAATTACGGAGCGATGGAGCGATGGAGGTGTGGATCTCGCTCGCTCCTTCCATCACATGCTTGGTAGCTTCGATCGCAAGCTAGCGACCGATGTGCATATGGCTCCTATCGGTTTGTCCTCGCTCGCATCGCATGCATGCTCCGTTGTCTTGTCCCCGGAAGCCAGGGAGGCATCCGCATCCCATCCAATCATCATCCTTGAGATCGGAGCAACATGCAGTACGTGCTAGCTACTACGTGACACACATCTCTCGATCCGTGATCCGTCTCTCTCTCTCTCTCTCTCTCTCTCGTGGATTAACCTACGTACTGCTTTGGTAATATTCCGGCCGGCGTCACATGGCCACATGCATGCACGCTTCGAGATGGATCGATGGACATGCATGCCCTGATTATACTCTCCTCGATCGTTCATTCCGTAGTGGTAGTAGTTTTAACTCGGGAGGCTGCGGGTTCGTACGTTACAGCTTCGTACGCGCATAATTAAATGGATTGTTTAGTCTGATCCCGGCTGGAATTTTGCTTTGGTTGCATGCATGCCACATGCAGGCACGATGTGCACAACCCGCGCACTGTAAATTGAACTAACCAAATTAATCAGCTTGCAAAGTCCGGACCTCTGAATTCTGATACACCCGCATCTGACCGCCCAGACTCACAAAAAACTCCTTCCTCAATCTACGCGCGCTCCCCGTCTGGCACCAGCTGACCGCATTTATGCATGACTTGTAAAGCGGCCGCTCCGCATTGACACCGGTGCCGAACGAACGCGACCTCTCACTGCCGGCCGAGAGAGCGCCGCACGCTGTGGAGATCGGCGAGGCTGCAACGAACACGTCCGCCGCCATCATCGAGGAGAAGTAGAACATGGGAGGCCGTCGCCGCTTGGGTTTCATGAAGGTCACCACTGAGGCGACGCCGGCGTACACAGCCGGTGTCTTGCCCGGTCACATGCCACCCTCATCCCCCGCCCAAAAACCGACCTTGATCCATGCTTGCGGAGAGCACCTTTCCCTTTCGGCTGAAGCACATCCCAGTAGTGCCACCTTGTTGAGCGACGCTACCGAACATGAAGAAGTGAGCCGCCCTTTACGCTGAAGCATATACCTTCGGGGCTCACGGCAATCCGATGAGCGGGCTGCCGAACATGGGAAAGACAATAAAGATCCACCGTGGCCGGCCGTAGACTAGTCAAGGGTATCCGTGTCGTAGAATGGATATCCACAGGTGCCGGCCGTAGACTAGTTTTACATTAGTTCGGTATAGTTTTTAGTTAAAAATTGTTCAAAACTGTAACGAATTTCGTTCAATTTATATGAAATCCGCCGTGTTTTGCATCAATTTCGCCCATTCAATTCAAAAAGTCATTGAAATATATACTGTCAATGTTGGATGGCCGCCTACCGCATCCGTCTGAGCAGACCGGTCCCCTGTCTGTGAACGGATGCTGAAGCAAATTTGCGGGTGAGCCTTGGAGATGCCATAAGACCAATTCACCGCCTTGCAAAGTCAAGTCAACAGGTAGTAAATGCAAAAACAAAAGAGATATGTGCGGCTAGGCATGTTGCACCGGCGGTGGCCGGCCGGGTGCGCATATAGTAAGCACCCTGTCTCCGTCTTGCTGCGACGGTCATGGACGCAGTCTCCACATACTGCATGTATCAGGGAAACTAACTCAGCAAACGACACTATACTACCACTGCACTGCTCGATCGTCTTTACAGCGCGAAAAGATTCATTTCCTTCACAACACGCACATGCGCGGCGCTACTGATCCTCTGATCCGATCCCCATCCCTCGTAGGAGGAGGAGGAGGAGAATAATCAAGAGACGGACGGACAATCAATAATGCCAGCACGGTGGGTGCATCTCTCTCTCTCTCCCCTCTCTCAGATCCAACAGAAATCCACTTTTCCTGTCTGTCAGTAGCAGTAGCACCCCTGCCCTGCCCTGAATCCGCACTCGCTCGTAGTACCATCATCATGCGACCTTTAACCCCTCCCTCCCTTGCTGTGTTTTCCTGCACTGCACTTGACTCGCCTTTCGGTTACGCCTGAATGAGCAATAATAACCTGGCGAAAGCCGGCTCTGCTTCTGCTGGGCCCGGCTGCTCATCTGCTACTGTTCTGCCCCGTGCTGTTGCCCCCAGGTCCCGGAGCTGCCGGCGATCCATATTTTCGTGTTTTTTTAAGCCTAATTTCGTGTTGCTGCCCTAGGTTCGTCTGCCGCGCTACGTACTTGGTCGTAGTACAATACAACTGTATATATACAGTCGCCGGCGCTTTACTCTGCAGTTTACTCCGAATGAATACTACTCCTACTACTACCTTAATTTTCATCTGACAGAAGAGCAGAGCAGACTGCACATTCTTTCCTCCTGTCGCATGCGTGCATGCATGGAGCTGAAGCAGCGGGGCGTCATAATCATTCAGTAAACAGTCTTTCTGCAGCAGTCCTGGCAACACGCATGGCAATGCTAAGTGTTCATACGCTCACGGTATATACTAACATGGCCACGGTACTTGCGGCAGCGTCAGGTTTTGACACTGCACTTTTTTGCGAGGGAGGGAAAAAAACGGTTTCAAACAGTGGCTTCAGTTAAGTGGCACTATACACCCTCTCGATCTCTCACGGGCAGGCATGTACAGGCCCTGTCCGTTTCCCCGACTGACTGACACTACAACGTGCTGCAGAGATCTTCTTTTGTACTACTCTGCGTACAAGTTAAAGCAGCTCGCCAGCTGCATAATTAATCAGCCCAGCCCCAGATCAGGGGATGATTAGCCTGTCATTTTCCTCAAGTAGGCATGCAGGTCGCAGCCTTGCAGTTGCAGGCCGGCGGCTTAAACTAATTTACCAGGGCCTCAGAGTGCGTCCAGATGATGAGCATTCTGCAGCTAGGCTGCAAACACATGGCCATGACAGTGGAGACGTAGTAAGTTAAACAGGGAGGGTTATAATTAGTATATTATTACAAAGTGCGGGCTTGCTGCTGGGGCAGGTTGTCTGATTGGCGATGGTGATTGATTCATTGGTGTGCTGGGCATGCGGCACATGCACGCAGGCTCAGGGAGACACGACAACGAAGCGCGCGCTGCCGTGCCCACCACCACTAGGCAGGCTGCACGACAAGCCATCCATCGTCGGAAGGACTCCGGGAGAAAAATAACCTGTTGGTGCCAAGGTTTCTCGATCTCGATCGCGTGATCGATTCTGGAAGAATTTGGTAGGAGGATGTGTGCCTTCCTGCCTGCTGCCTGCTGCCTGTTCGACGTCGATCTCTGCTGCTCCTCGTGGTTGGTAGGTGGATCTCTGCGGTGTGTTCACTGACTCCATGTGATGGTTGCTAATAGTATACTTAACACTGTACTAGTACGTAGGTAGTCGGTACTTTTTTTTTAGAGAAAAAGGCCCGCCCTCTTAGGTGCGTAGTCAGTATTCCACGTAATCAGCTACAAGTTGACAATGGTGCTGAAATCTGATCATATGTAAGCGAGATGGATAATCGATGGCACATCGCAGAGGCGTGCGTACGTATGTGTTTTAGCAGCATACGGCGAGCATGGGTTGCTAGCTAGCTTAGCTAGCGTACACATGTGAGACGTGACGAGAATCGGCAGATCTAGAAACCTGCTGTCACACTCACATATGCATCTACTGCACTTATACATACATATGATATACACACGTCTTCTTCTGTCTGTCTGTACGTGCGTAGCATGGATCGAGTAGTGTACTAGTACCACATTTATCTTTGCGTTGTGCAGACGATATAAGTAATAAGAGCGCATGCAGCGGAGGTATGTGTCAAGTGTCGTGGACGAGTCCGGCCGGCTGACAACATCCGTCCATCCACATATCCACCCGCCGACGGACTTGACGAGCGCCTGCTGCATTGCATGCATCAAGGGAAGGCCCCCCCGATACTGTCGTACGTACGCCTGTCCACGCAATGGGCCGAAAATCCTGCGCCCATGCACGCACATGCACGTATATATATCTCCGATTTACTCATGCCTGACACCGCGCATCGCCTGTCGATGGAGGCCATGCATCCACTCCACTCGAGAATCCAGATCGACAAGAAGCTAGCTAGACTACGCCCCGGTCCCGAACGTACTCTACGTACGCCGTAGCTAGCTAGGCTTTGGTTGAAGGTGTCGTATGAATGGTTGGGACCGTTCAAATTTTTTGGGATTGAACCATTCAATTCATGTGTTTGGCTGAATATAAATGGTGAGCTAATTATTTAGGACGGGACCACCAGTCATGCTCACATAGTCATGCATGCAAAGGATGGCCATTTGATTCGACCGATTTGGTTGGGTGGAACGGTTCAGCATCTTCATGGCATATTCTTTTTTTTTTGGCTCGAACCATTCATGTGCTTTATAACCAAACATGTCTATTTTCTGAACGATCCCAACCCATTCATGACCGCCCTTGCAACCAAACGCACCCTAAATAAGGGCGTGTTTGCTTGTCCGCATCCATTCCAATCAGACCCGTGCCAGAAGAATTTGATTTGTTTGATTGGCTGGAACGCATTCAAATGTTGGTCCGCACTTAACTTAAAGCACCCCAAGTCAGCCCGTTAGCAACAGCCGAATCTACAGTTTTCAGCGAGACATGGTGAGTCAAGCCACCTCAAGCACACGTGGTGGGTCCTCTTACATGAGAGGATACGGCCGTATACACCATGAACATTGTTTCTTCTTCCACTTTCACTAAACTCTTTCTCTAATCTCCTTTCTTCTGTCCCTTTTAATCTACACAACGGTGCTTCGATTCGAGGTAAGCTTTACACGTAAAAGTTGCACATCGATGTTATGGTTCCATTCAGACAATCGATTTGTAGTTTCGTCGACAGTAATAATCAATTTTGTGTTCATGTTTGAAGCTATTTTGGATGAATTTTGTCAAATTCATCGCGCACGGGCGACCGTTCGAAATTTCCTTTGACTAGTAGCTTCATCTTGCAGTTTCACATGACTTTCGTGTAGCATATTTTCTGTTTCGAGATCGTAGACGAGTAGATCTAACCTCTTCCTCATGGAATGTACATATGCGTATGTGTGATCTATGTTAATGACACTCTTTAATCTCAGTTTCCTCTCCCTTGTCCTGCTACACTTGTGTCATCGCGGGCGTTGTTCCTCTCGGTCTCCTCTCCTGCGTGTTGTTGCACTAGCGCCACTACTGGCGTCGTTCCTCTCGGTCTCCTCTCCCGCGTGCTGTTGCACTAGCGCCACTACCGGCGCCGTTCCTCTCGGTCTCCTCTCCCGCGTGCTGTTGCACTAGCGCCACTACCGGCGTCGTTCCTCTCAACCCCCTCTCCTGCGTCCTACTACATCGGGCGGTCGACATTCCGGTTTGTCTTCTCTTTCACGTGCTGCTACATTGAGCCATCACCGGTGTTATTCCTCTCTATCTCCTCGCTCGCATCCCAATACACCAGCGCCTTTTTGCCAGCGTTGTTCTTTTGGACTCCTCCTCGCGTCCTCCTACACTGACGCGGCCATGGCGTGCAAACTGCATTTTTCCTCCATCCTTTTCTGCCCATCACCATGGCGTCGCTAGTGTTATGTGTAGCTGTCAACCTTGTCGGATGGACGCCATGTTGTGCATGGCGCCGTTGCTCTCGCTCACCTCGTCCTCAGCCTACACTGATGCCGCTATCATGAGCACACTGCCAAGAACTTTACTGTAACATTGTATGTCATGTGTAGGTTTTAACTTTTAATCATGTTGCCTGTATGCAACCAAACATCAGCGTTTTCACTAGCGCAGCCAATGCACACAACCAAACGGCAGGCAAACAATGCTCTAATGTAGGCAACCAAACTAAGTGTAGATGATGATTTTTTTATCTCCGTTAGTTCAACCAGGCTCAAGTGGGACAAGTATGCAGAGTGCTTAAAAACGATGGAGGTAACCAAACGGCACCTTAGTAATTCAGTATCCATCCATCGGTAGACGCATGCAGTTCTTCGGTAGATGGAGTATCGACGATAAAAGGAGATGGAAGGAAGATGGGAGGAGATTGGTCGAGGAGACAGGTTGAAGAAGAAGTAGGCTTGGGGGAATTATATACTGAGTGACTGATGATGATCCGGTATGTATGTATGGGTGGACGGGACGGATGGGGATTAATATTCCCGGCGGGTGCGGTGCGGTGCCGGCAGCCGCACGGAAAAGGAGGAGGGAGGCGGGACGGACGGCACGGGGTGGGGATGAGGACGTGGGGGTGCGTGGGGCTCCATCTACCGGCCACCCTCCATGAGCCTGCCCTGGCCTGGGCGCTGCTGCTGGCACTGCCACTACTCTCCTCTCTCTCTCTCTACACCGGCCCGTGCCCTCTCACCTCTCTCTCTCTGCTCTATTTATATCCCCTGCTCCGTGGGCCGTTGCTCTCACTCCTCTCCCGCAACCACCTCTAGCTAGCCGCATCCTCCTTCCTTCTCTCCCCGGCCGGCCTCTTCCTACGCCTCTAGCCTCCTCTTTCGGTGCTTGCCGTGATGTGAATTATGGCGTGGAAAGATGCGCGGGCATGCTCTCCACAGGCTTTCTTGAACTGTGAACTCGCGGGGATTGTGGCGCTGCTGCCTTCTCTTCGGCCGCCTCCGCCTGTTGATGGTTCAAGAAAGCCCATGGAAACCATGCCCGCCTCCTGTGTCTGGGCTCTGGCCGGCGACGTGGGTTCCAGCTGTGCCTAGCATATGCTCTGAATTTTGCGCCTGTTTTCCTGAATTACGCCTTCTTGCTCTGAATTGTGTGTTTGTTTGCTTGAATTGTGCTTCTGTTGGCCTGAATTACGCGTCTCTTCGCCTTGATTTTGCGTTTTTTGCTCTGAATTCTGAACCTGTTGGCCTGGATTGCGCGTCTGTGCTCTGAATTTTGAGTCTGCTGCCCTGAATTATACGTCTGCTGGCCTGAATTATGCGTCTCTGCTCTGAATTTTGCGTTTGTTCGCCTGAATTATTCGTCTGCTGGCCTGAATTGTGCGTCTGTGCTGTGGATTATGTGTTTGCTCGCCTGAATTATGCGTGTTACCTCTGAATTTCGCTGTTCCGGTGCTCAATTTCGCATAAGTCAGGGAATTCTCTTGGCAGGCCTTCTCGAGCCATGAGGCACGTGAATTCCGCCGTGCGGGGTGGGTGGAGAATCGCGGCGTTAATTGCCTTGTCCCGTTCGAGCAAGTCCACGGCAGTTGCGCCAGGGATTTACCTGGGCTAAATTCGGCAACAGGATGGCCTGAATTCGGCCATCGTAAATGCTGCTGGCTTCAGGTGCACCTCAGTGAGGATATCTTCACCCTTGGCAGTTTTGCCTTGTCCGGATCTTGTTTTCCCTCGCTTGTTTCTTCCCTTCCAATCGATGAACTGAATCCTACCCTTTTACAGTTGCGCTTGGTGTGTCCGGACAATCTTCGTCTTTTCCCAATTCTGAATTTGCTCGTCCATCCACGCTCTTTTTATTTATGGAAAATTCAGAACACGAGCCCAATTGCCCATCCACGGGACGCTCAAGGAAACTTGAGAACACAAGTCGAATTACCTGCCGGAAAGAAACACCTGACCCGAGAGCTTAGCTGCCCTCCAAGCAAAAACTCTTCAGATGAGGTCCGCTGCCGCCGCCAGCACGGAGAATCACTATGAAAAGCGAGCCGATAATTCAGATCAGGAATGGTGCCAAACGGATTGGCCGAAGCAGCCTTCAGAACTCTTCAGTGTCTTTTTTCTTTCTGACCGAAGCAATTTTCAGAATGTACCTGTTTGGGACATGAACTGCAGTTGAGAGCTCTCACGGTGGTTTGTTTCTGCATAATAATAACCGTCCCACATTTATCCCGCCTTAACTGCCTAACGAAACCGGCGCATGTAATCACACTGTTCAAAATTCAAAAAACGGAGCACCTGTACAGTGACCTGACCCCTGACTGGGTAGATCTGCGTGGTTTGCCGCCCTAGTAATCTCTCTCTCTCTCTCTCTCTCTCTCTCTCAACCTGGACCCTGACGGAATGACTGACAGCACTGCACTTGTCCACTCACCACAGCCGCAAAACTTACCCTGACAGCAGTCACCGGATCCTCAGTGTGTAACGCCGGCAGAATTCAGCATATGCTCCTCCATTCTACCACTACTACTCACCATATGCAGCAAGTAACTAATAACTGCGGAGCTCACGACAAAACCCCTTTTGTGGCGGCCACACATCTCATGTCCGTCCCCGTGGAAAGGAAGGAGCAAAGAAGCAAAGAGACAAACAGAAAGGCGGGCGTGCCCCCTTTGCCGTTGGACGGTGTTTGCTACCGCATTATTACGCCATGGCCATGGATGGGCGTTTCGTAGCTTAGGAAAATGACCACTCCGTCGTAAAGGAGAGGCGTCAGCGTCGGCGTCAGCGTCAGGGCGGTGGGGGCGCACGGCCTCTGCGCTCCGTGGATCGATCGGCAGCAGGTGGAGACCAACCAAACCAAATCGCGCTGGTGCAGCTGCAGGCCGGCAGTAAAGTGGTCGATCTGGGTCTGGGCCGGCACGCACGCACCGGAAAGCTAAGCCAGCCAGCGAGCATAATATAACCCCCACGTAAAAGTCGCCATGTTGATTGATTCCCCCGCAAATCCTTGAGATTATCACCCCGTTTCACCTGCGGCGCTCTGCTCTGCGTGCGCCTCTGCGGCGGCGGCGTGCAGCACCCGACCCCCCGAGCGCGCGCCTGGAGGACGTACGTACGGCAGTGAGCAGAGCGCATCCCGGCCGGCGTCTGTCAGTCCATGTGCATTGCAGTTTGTTCAGGCTTTCGGTCGTGCCGTCCCTGCTACCGCTGCTTTGCGGGTGATGCCATGGCATGGCATGGCATGGCAGAGATTGGGATCTGCATCTACAAACCGCATCTGGTGCTCATCGGCGGAGATTTGGGGAGAGATTACGGCGGGTGAGTTACGCGGATCACATGACTTGGCAATGATGGATGGACGGATGGAGAGGCTGTCCTGCCAGTCACGGCCTGACCCACGCCGGTGCCGGGGCAGCGCAGATCCAGACCCTTCCTGCCACCCTAGGGGACCAACCAGATCTCCCCGCGGACACAGGGCATATGAGATGTGATGAGATACTCCCCCGCTCTACGACCTCTACTCTTCCCCTGCCTACGAGCCTAGTGCGGCCACACATGCAGGAATGGACCCCGAAAACCACGTACCAGTACTAAGCAAAGCAAAGCAAAATTACTTTTTTTAGGGGGAGCAAAGCAAAATTACTCTACGAACATTTCAGTTCACTGACCGGCATGTTTGGTAGGCCACATGACCTCCGCGCGTGGAGGTGCAAAAATCGTTCGTTTGGTTGCTTGGCCTGCATGAAACCGTTGGGCCTGCCTCGGGAGGAATGGTCGAATCGGTCCTTTTCAGCGAGCCAGGCCTAAGCTATGCAAACAACCGCACGTGGCTACAGGCGGCTCCACGCACGCGGGAGACGCCTTGCTGTTTCCTTATGAGATGACGGCGGCGACCATCTTATGAGGAAAGATCTGGACAGCGAGCACCGGCGGTGCACATTGGGTTCACCATCGATTCAGCACCCACCCACCCACCCACCCACCCCCACGCGCGCACACACACACTTTTTGTCAATGGTGGTAAGCCCTCTCTTCACGTCTTCGCGGGGAACGATATAGGCATCGATTAAACGGAGAGAAGTCGACTTAAGCATTGATTAAACGGAAGGAGATCGATTTATGGCATGTTTGATTAGTTCGTACAATCTGATTGGGAGGGATTTTGACTAAAAGAGGGTTAAATAGATGACAACACCCATAAATCCCATGATTTCACTACACACGATGAGCTAGGATGCGCTTCGGGCGGCGGTAGCCTTGACGCTGGTCCTCGTCGACCTCCAGCGTATTGTAGAGCAGCCAGGTTCAGGAACCCTGACCACCATCTCGACCGCTTCGGCATTGCTAACATCCTCCTTCACTTCCTTCTCGCTGTCCTCTAGAACGATGGTGGCCAGCTGATACGTCTCCAACATATCTATAATTTATGAAGTATTCATGCTCTTATATTATCATCGTTGGATGTTTTACAATCATTTTATAGCAATTTCATATCATTTTTTGGGACTAACCTATTGACATAGTGCCCAGTGTCAGTTGCTGTTTTTTTTTTCTTGTATTTTACATCGCAAGAAATCAAAATCAAATGGAGTCCAAACGCAGCGGAAATTTTTGGAGAATTTATTTTGGACCAGAACACCCAGGATGGGCCAGAGAAGTACCAAAAGGGGTGCCCCGAGGGGGGCACAACCCACCTGGGCGCGCCTGGGGCCCAAGCGCGCCTTGGTGGGTTGTGCCCACCTCGGTGGCCTCCCGCACCGCCTCTGTGCCATGGATTATGGTGATGACATGCATGTATGCTATAAAGAATAATGATAACTGATAATCCCCAAGTGCAGGGAATCATCGTAGCAATTCCCAAAGGTGGAAGTGATAAGTATGGAGTGTCGAACCCACAAGGAGCTAAAGGTAAGATCAGTATTCTCTCAAGTCCTATTTGCCACTGATATGACTCTACATACACCGAACCTTTGCTTCCAACTAGAAACGAGAAATAAAACTATGTTGTGGGTATGAAGAGGATAAGTTTGCATGATATCGGAGAGCTAAAAATATAAAAGTAGGTGCTGTTTTCATAAAGTTAGAATATATTACTAAATACTATAAATAGCGAGTGTGGAATAATAATGGGTCTGTGTGCGGAATTATTCTAGGCAATTGTTAACAAGACCGGTAGTCATCATTGCAATTTCATATGAGGGAGAGGCATAAGCTAACATACTTCCTTTTCTTGGATCATATGCAATTATGATTGGAACTCTAGCAAGCATCCGCAACTACTAAAGATCATTAAGGTAAAACCCAACCATAGCATTAACATATCAAGTCCCCTTTATCCCATATGCAACAACCCCCTTACTCGGGTTTATGCTTCTATCACTCAAGAAACCCACTATAAGCGAATCATGAACGTATTGCAACACCCTACACTAGTAGAAAAGGGGGCATCAGTCCCGGTTCGTAAGGGCCTTTAGTCCCGGTTCAAACTGGAACCGGGACTAAAGGTCGTGGCCAGGTGGAGCTCCACCTTTAGTCCAGGTTGGTAACACCAACCGGGACTAAAGGAAATTTTATGATTTTTCTCTTTTGAATTTTTTTGAATTTTTTTTATTTTCAAATTTATGAATTATTTTAACCTCTAATCTCTAATCACCACCCCTCATCACTGCTCAATTTATCCTCTAATCTCTAATCACCCCTCATCATTCCTAATCATCTAACTTCCCGAAAGGTCACCCATCCTCCCACTCCCCCAGCCTGAGCACGCTTAACTTCCGGGTTTTATTCTCCCTCGTTTCCAAGTCTGCACTTGTTGTTTTCCTGACAATAGTAAGATGTCAATCCTATTAACCCTCAGGAATTTTGCATGAGCATGAAGTGACACATTTCACTGTTTGAGTTTGAAACTATTGTTTTAAAAAACAATAATTATTTAGTAACACTAATATTTCTTGAATAATTAGTTTGACCATTGTTTGACCACAGTTTGACTAGATTTGACCAAAATTCGAAATAACTGAAATAATTATGTAGTAACACTAATATTCTAGAATAATCAGTTATACCATTGTTTGACCACAGTTTGACCACACAGTTTGAAATTTTTTCGATTTTTTCCACTCTAGATCTTAAAAGCCCCATAACTTTTTTTTCTGTTAGGTTTTTGAGGATTTTAAAAATGTTTAACGGGGTTCCCCAGGTTAAATTTGGATGTAACTTTTCGAGTAGATGATTTTTCATATAAAAAACTTTTTCATCCGAGTTAGTATGCAAAAGTTATGCCCATTTTACTAAATTCTAGAGAGATTTTGCAAATAAAGTCGAAATTCACATTTGCAAATTTTCGCAACAACTAGACCACATATCACATGGGAAACGTATTTTCTTTTATTTTTTTTGACATTTTCATCATTTTCTTTTATTTTTTTGAAAACTGAAAAGGCGATCCACAGGGGGGGGGGTAGAGTTTGAAAATGGGACCTTTAGTACCGGTTCGTGCCATGAACCGGTACTAATGCCTCAAACCCCATTAGTACCGGTTCGTGGCACGAACCGGGACTAAAGGGTTAGACCTTTAGTCCCGGTTGGTGCCACGAACCGGTACTAATGGGCATCACACCCTTTAGTCCCGGTTCGTGGCACCAACCGGGACTAAAAGGTCCAGACGAACCGGGACAAATGGCCCACGTGGCCCGGCCGGCCCCTGGGCTCACGAACCGGGACTAATGCCCCCATTAGTCCCAGTTCTGGATTGAACCGGGACTAATGGGCTAAATCGGCCTGGACCAAAGCCCTCTTTTCTACTAGTGCTACAGCGGGAATCCTGTTGGGGAACGCAGTAATTTCAAAAAATTTCCTACGTACACGCAAGATCATGGTGATGACATAGCAACGAGAGGGGAGAGTGTTGTCCACGTACCCTCGTAGACCATAAGCGGAAGCGTTATGACAACGCGGTTGATGTAGTCGTACATCTTCGCGATCCGACCGATCCAAGCACCGAACGTACGGCACCTCCGAGTTCAGCATACGTTCAGCTCGATGACGATCTCCGGGCTCCGATCCAGCAGAGCTTCGGGGAAGAGTTTCGTCAGCACGACGGCGTCGTGACGATGATGATGTTCTACCAGCGCAGGGCTTTGCCCAAACTCCGTGATGATATGACCGAGGTGGAATATGGTGGAGGGGGGCACCGCACACGGCTAAGGAACGATCCGTAGATCAACTTGTGTGTGTTTTGGGGTGCCCCCCGCCCCCGTATATAAAGGAGGGAGGGGGAGGTGCGGCCGGCCCCTTTGGGGTGCGCCTGGAGGAGTCCTACTCCCACCGGGAGTAGAACCCCCCCCTCTTGCCTTGGTGGAGAAGGAAAGGGGGGAGGGGAAAGAGGAAAGGGGGGCGCCGCCCCCCCTTCCTTGTCCTATTCAGACTAGGGGGGAGGGGGCGTGCGGCCTGCCCTGGCCGGCCCTCCTCTTCTCCCTCATGGCCCACTAAGGCCCATTAACCCCCGGGAGGGTTCCGGTAACCCCCCGTTGTTCCGGTAAAATCCCGATTTCACCCGGAACCTTTCCGATGTCCAAACATAGGCTTCCAATATATCAATCTTTATGTCTCAACCATTTCGAGACTCCTCGTCATGTCCGTGATCACATCCGGGACTCCGAACAAACTTCGGTACATCAAAACTTATAAACTCATAATAAAACTGTCATCGTAACGTTAAGCGTGCGGACCCTACGGGTTCGAGAACTATATAGACATGACCTAGAACCATTCTCGGTCAATAACCAATAGCGGAACCTGAATGCCCATATTGGTTCCTACATATTCTACGAAGATCTTTATCGGTCAAACCGCATAACAACATACGTTGTTCCCTTTGTCATCGGTATGTTACTTACCCGAGATTTGATCGTCGGTATCCAATACCTAGTTCAATATCATTACCGGCAAGTCTCTTTACTTGTTCTGTAACACATCATCTTATAACTAACTCATTAGTTACAATGCTTGCAAGGCTTAGGTGATGAGTATTATCGAGAGGGCCCAGAGATACCTCTCCGACAATCGGAGTGACAAAACCTAATCTCGAATTATGCCAACCCAACATGTACCTTCGGAAACACCTGTAGAGCACCTTTATAATCACCCAGTTACGTTGTGACGTTTGGTAGCACACAAAGTGTTCTTCTGGTAAACGTGAGTTGCACAATCTCATAGTTGCAGGAACTTTGTATAAGTCATGAAGAAAGCAATAGCAACATACTAAACGATCAAGTGCTGGGCTAAACGGAATGGGTCATGTCAATCACATCACTCTTCTAATGATGTGATCCCATTAATCAAATGACAACACATGTCAAGTAGAGGCATACTAGTGACTATATGTTTGTCTATGTATTCACACATGTATCATGTTTCCGGTTAATACAATTCTAGCATGAATAATAAACATTTATCATGATATGAGGAAATAAATAATAACTTTATTATTTCCTCTAGGGCATATTTCCTTCAGTCTCCCACTTGCACTAGAGTCAATAATCTAGATTACATAGTAATGATTCTAACACCCATGGAGTCTTGGTGTTGATCATGTTTTGCTCGTGAGAGAGGCTTAGTCAACGGGTCTGCAACATTCATATTCGTATGTATTTTGCAAATCTCTATGTCTCCCACTTGGACTTGGTCCCGAATGGCATTGAAGCGTCTCTTGATGTGCTTGGTCTCTTGTGAAATCTGGATTCCTTTGCCAAGGCAATTGCACCAGTATTGTCACAGAAGATCTTCATTGGTCCCGATGCACTAGGTATGACACCTAGATCGGAAACGAACTCCTTCATCCAGACTCCTTCATTTGCTGCTTCCGAAGCAGCTATGTACTCCGCTTCACATGTAGATCCCGCTACGACGCTTTGTTTAGAACTGCACCAACTTATAGCTCCACCGTTTAATAAAAACACGTATCCGGTTTGCGATTTAGAATCATCCGGATCAGTGTCAAAGCTTGCATCGACGTAACCGTTTACGACTAGCTCTTTGTCACCTCCATATATGAGAAACATATCCTTAGTCCTTTTCAGGTATTTCAGGATGTTCTTGACCGCTGTCCAGTGATCCACTCCTGGATTACTTTGGTACCTTCCTGCCAAGCTTATTGCTAAGCATACGTCAGGTCTGGTACACAACATTGCATACATGATAGAGCCTATGGCTGAAGCATAGGGAACATTTTTCATTTTCTCTCTATCTTCTGCTGTGGTCGGGCATTGAGTTTTACTCAACTTCACACCTTGTAGCACAGGCAAGAATCCTTTCTTTGCCTGATCCATTTTGAACTTTTTCAAAATTTTGTCAAGGTATGTGCTTTGTGAAAGTCCTATTAAGCATCTTGATCTATCTCTATAGATCTTGATGCCCAATATGTAAGCAGCTTCACCGAGGTCTTTCATTGAAAAACTTTTATTCAAGTATCCTTTTATGCTATCCAGAAATTCTATATCATTTCCAGTTAATAATATGTCATCTACATATAACATTAGAAATGCTACAGAGCTCCCACTCACTTTCTTGTAAATACAGGCTTCTCCAAAAGTCTGTATAAAACCATATGCTTTGATCACACTATCAAAGCGTTTATTCCAACTACGAGATGCTTGCACCAGTCCATAAATGGAACACTGGAGCTTGCACACTTTGTCAGCACCTTTTGGATCAACAAAACCTTCCGGCTGCATCATATACAACTCTTCTTCTAGAAATCCATTCAAGAATGCAGTCTTGACATCCATTTGCCAAATTTCACAATCATGAAATGCAGCAATAGCCAACATGATTCGGACGGACTTAAGCATCGCTACGGGTGAGAAAGTCTCATCGTAGTCAACCCCTTGAACTTGTCGAAAACCTTTTGCAACAAGTCGAGCTTTATAGACAGTTATATTACCATCAGCGTCAGTCTTCTTCTTAAAGATCCATTTATTCTCAATGGCTTGCCGATCATCAGGCAAGTCAACCAAAGTCCATACTTTGTTTTCATACATGGATCCCATCTCAGATTTCATGGCTTCTAGCCATTTTGCGGAATCTGGGCTCATCATCGCTTACTCATAGTTCGTAGGTTCATCATGGTCAAGTAACATGACTTCCAGAATAGGATTACCGTACCACTCTGGTGCGGATCTTACTCTGGTAGACCTACGAGGTTCAGTAGAAACTTGATCTGAAGTTTCATGATCATTATCATTAGCTTCCTCACTAATTGGTGTAGTTGTCACATGAACCGGTTCTCGCGATGAACTACTTTCCAATAAGGGAGTAGATACAGTTATCTCATCAAGTTCTACTTTCCTCCCACTCACTTCTTTCGAGAGAAACTCCTTCTCTAGAAAGGATCCATTCTTAGCAACGAATGTCTTGCCTTCGGATCTGTGATAGAAGGTGTACCCAATAGTCTCTTTTGGGTATCCTATGAAGACACATTTCTCCGATTTAGGTTCGAGCTTATCTGGTTGAAGTTTCTTCACATAAGCATCGCAGCCCCAAACTTTAAGAAACAACAACTTTGGTTTCTTGCCAAACCACAGTTCATAAGGCGTCGTCTCAACGGATTTTGATGGTGCCCTATTTAACGTGAATGCGGCCGTCTCTAAAGCATAACCCCAAAATGATAGCGGTAAATCAGTAAGAGACATCATAGATCGCACCATATCCAGTAAAGTACGATTACGACGTTCGGACACACCATTTCGTTGTGGTGTTCCAGGTGGCGTGAGTTGCGAAACTATTCCACATTGTTTCAAGTGTAGGCCAAACTCATAACTCAAATATTCTCCTCCACGATCAGATCGTAGAAATTTTATTTTCTTGTTACGATGATTTTCCACTTCACTCTGAAATTCTTTGAACTTTTCAAATGTTTCAGACTTGTGTTTCATCAAGTAGATATACCCATATCTGCTCAAATCATCTGTGAAGGTGAGAAAATAACGATACCCGCCGCGAGCCTCAACATTCATTGGGCCACAAACATCAGTATGTATGATTTCCAATAAATCAGTTGCTCGCTCCATAGTTCCGGAGAACGGCGTTTTAGTCATCTTGCCCATAAGGCACGGTTCGCAAGTACCAAGTGATCCATGATCAAGTGATTCCAAAAGTCCATCAGTATGGAGTTTCTTCATGCGCTTTACACCGATATGACCCAAACGGCAGTGCCACAAATAAGTCGCACTGTCATTATTAACTCTGCATTTTTTTGTTTCAACACTATGAATATCTGTATCACTACTATCGAGATTTAATAAAAATAGACCACTCTTCAAGGGTGCATGACCATAAAAGATATTACTCATATAAATAGAACAACCATTATTCTCTGATTTAAATGAATAACCGTCTCGCATCAAACAAGATCCAGATATAATGTTCATGCTCAACGCTGGCACCAAATAACAATTATTCAGGTCTAAAACTAATCCCGAAGGTAGATGTAGAGGTAGCGTGCCGACCGCGATCACATCGACTTTGGAACCGTTTCCCACGCGCATCGTCACCTCGTCCTTGGCCAGTGCTCGCTTATTTCGTAGTCCCTGTTTCGAGTTGCAAATATTAGCAACAAAACCAGTATCAAATACCCAGGTGCTACTACGAGCTCTAGTTAGGTACACATCAATAACATGTATATCACATATACCTTTGTTCACTTTGCCATCCTTCTTATCCGCCAAATACTTGGGGCAATTCCGCTTCCAGTGACCAGTCTGCTTGCAGTAGAAGCACTCAGTTTCAGGCTTAGGTTCAGACTTGGGTTTCTTCTCTTGAGCAGCAACTTGCTTGCTGTTCTTCTTGAAGTTCCCCTTCTTCTTCCCTTTGCCCTTTTTCTTGAAACTAGTGGTCTTGTTGACCATCAACACTTGATGCTCCTTCTTGATTTCTACCTCCGCAGCTTTTAGCATTGCGAAGAGCTCGGGAATAGTCTTGTTCATCCCTTGCATATTATAGTTCATCACAAAGCTCTTGTAGCTTGGTGGCAGTGATTGGAGAATTCTGTCAATGACGCTATCATCCGGAAGATTAACTCCCAGTTGAATCAAGTGATTATTATACCCAGACATTTTGAGTATATGTTCACTAACAGAACTATTCTCCTCCATCTTGCAGCTGTAGAACTTATTGGAGACTTCATATCTCTCAATCCGGGCATTTGCTTGAAATATTAACTTCAACTCCTGGAACATCTCATATGCTCCATGACGTTCAAAACGTCGTTGAAGACCCGGTTCTAAGCCGTAAAGCATGGCACACTGAACTATAGAGTAGTCATCAGCTTTGCTCTGCCAGACGTTCTTAACATCGTCAGTTGCATCAGCAGCATGCCTGGCACCCAGTGGTGCTTCCAGGACGTAACTTTTCTGTGCAGCAATGAGGATAATCCTCAAGTTACGAACCCAGTCCGTGTAATTGCTACCATCATCTTTCAACTTTGCTTTCTCAAGGACCGCATTAAAATTCAACGGAACAACAGCACGAGCCATGTATCTACAAACAAACATAGACAAGCAAAATACTATCAGGTACTAAGTTCATGATAAATTTAGGTTCAATTAATCATATTACTTAAGAACTCCCACTTAGACATCTCTCTAGTCATCTAAGTGATCACGTGATCCAAATCAACTAAACCATAACCGATCATCACGTGAGATGGAGTAGTTTTCAATGGTGAACATCATTATGTTGATCATATCTACTATATGATTCACGCTCGACCTTTCGGTCTCCGTGTTCCGAGGCCATATCTGCATATGCTAGGCTCGTCAAGTTTAACCTGAGTATTCCGCGTGTGCAAAACTGTCTTGCATCCATTGTAGATGGACGTAGAGCTTATCACACCCGATCATCACGTGGTGTCTGGGCACGACGAACTTTGGCAACGGTGCATACTCAGGGAGAACACTTCTTGATAATTTTAGTGAGAGATCATCTTAAAATGCTACCTTCAATCAAAGCAAGATAAGATGCATAAAGGATAAACATCACATGCAATCAATATAAGTGATATGATATGGCCATCATCATCTTGTGCTTGTGATCTCCATCTCCGAAGCACCGTCATGATCACCATCTTCACCGGCGCGACACCTTGATCTTCATCGTAGCATCGTTGTCGTCTCGCCAACTATTGCTTCTACGACTATCGCTACCGCTTAGTGATAAAGTAAAGCATTTACAGGGCGTTTGCATTTCATACAATAAAGTGACAACCATATGGCTCCTGCCAGTTGCCGATAACTTCGGTTACAAAACATGATCATCTCATACAATAAAATATAGCATCACGTCTTGACCATATCACATCACAACATGCCCTGCAAAAACAAGTTAGACGTCCTCTACTTTGTTGTTGCAAGTTTTACGTGGCTGCTACGGGCTTAGCAAGAACCGTTCTTACCTACGTATCAAAAACCACAACGATAGTTTGTCAAGTTGGTGCTGTTTTAACCTTCGCAAGGACCGGGCGTAGCCACACTCGATTCAGCTAAAGTGAGAGAGACAGACACCCGCCGGTCACCTTTAAGCAACGAGTGCTCGTAGCGTTGAAACCAGTCTCGCGTAAGCGTACGCGTAATGTCGGTCCGGGCCGCTTCATCTCACAATACCGCCGAACCAAAGTATGACATGCTGGTAAGCAGTATGACTTATATCGCCCACAACTCACTTGTGTTCTACTCGTGCATATGACATCTACGCATAAAACCAGGCTCGGATGCCACTGTTGGGGAACACAGTAATTTCAAAAAATTTCCTACGTACACGCAAGATCATGGTGATGACATAGCAACGAGAGGGGAGAGTGTTGTCCACGTACCCTCGTAGACCGTAAGCGGAAGTGTTATGACAACGCGGTTGATGTAGTCGTACGTCTTCACGATTCGACCGATCCAAGCACCGAACGTACGGCACCTCCGAGTTCAACACACGTTTAGCTCGATGACGATCTCCGGGCTCCGATCCAGCAGAGCTTCGGGGAAGAGTTCCGTCAGCACGACGGCGTGGTGACGATGATGATGTTCTACTGGCGCAGGGCTTCGCCCAAACTCCGCGACGATATGACCGAGGTGGAATATGGTGGAGGGGGGCACCGCACACGGGTAAGGAACGATCCGTAGATCAACTTGTGTGTGTTCTGGGGTGCCCCCTGCCCCCGTATATAAAGGAGGGAGGGCGAGGTGCGGCCGGCTCCTTTGGGGTGCGCCTGGAGGAGTCCTACTCCCACCGGGAGTAGGACTCCCCCCTCTTGCCTTGGTGGAGAAGGAAAGGGGGGAGGGGAAAGAGGAAAGGGGGGCGCCGCCCCCCCTTCCTCGTCCTATTCGGACTAGGGGGGAGGGGGCGCGCGGCCTGCCCTGGCCGGCCCTCCTCTTCTCCCTCATGGCCCACTAAGGCCCATTAACCCCCGGGAGGGTTCCGGTAACCCCCCGGTGTTCCGGTAAAATCCCGATTTCACCCGGAACCTTTCCGATGTCCAAACATAGGCTTCCAATATATCAATCTTTATGTCTCAACCATTTCGAGACTCCTCGTCATGTCCGTGATCACATCCGGGACTCCGAACAAACTTCGGTACATCAAAACTTATAAACTCATAATAAAACTGTCATCGTAACGTTAAGCGTGCGGACCCTACGGGTTCGAGAACTATGTAGACATGACCTAGAACCATTCTCGGTCAATAACCAATAGCGGAACCTGGATGCCCATATTGGTTCCTACATATTCTACGAAGATCTTTATCGGTCAAACCGCATAACAACATACGTTGTTCCCTTTGTCATCAGTATGTTACTTACCCGAGATTTGATCGTCGGTATCCAATACCTAGTTCAATCTCGTTACCGGCAAGTCTCTTTACTCGTTCTGTAACACATCATCTTATAACTAACTCATTAGTTACAATGCTTGCAAGGCTTAGGTGATGAGTATTACCGAGAGGGCCCAGAGATACCTCTCCGACAATCGGAGTGACAAAACCTAATCTCGAATTATGCCAACCCAACATGTACCTTCGGAAACACCTGTAGAGCACCTTTATAATCACCCAGTTACGTTGTGACGTTTGGTAGCACACAAAGTGTTCTTCCGGTAAACGTGAGTTGCACAATCTCATAGTTGCAGGAACTTTGTATAAGTCATGAAGAAAGCAATAGCAACATACTAAACGATCAAGTGCTAGGCTAAACGGAATGGGTCATGTCAATCACATCATTCTTCTAATGATGTGATCCCATTAATCAAATGACAACACATGTCTATGGTTAGGAGACATAACCATCTTTGATTAATGAGCTAGTCAAGTAGAGGCATACTAGTGACTATATGTTTGTCTATGTATTCACACATGTATCATGTTTCCGGTTAATACAATTCTAGCATGAATAATAAACATTTATCATGATACGAGGAAATAAATAATAACTTTATTATTGCCTCTAGGGCATATTTCCTTCAAATCCCTCATGCTTGCGCGACACGGACGACGCAATAGGACAACACCAAAATAAAACATACAATTCATACCATCTAGATCATCAATCAACCCAAAGACAAAGGGTATCTACTCAAAACATCATAGGATGGCAACACATCATTGGATCATAATATGTGGCATAAAGCACCATGTTAAAGTAGGGATTACAGCGGGGTGCGGGAGAGTGGACCGCGTAAAAGAGATGAGCATGGTGATGATGATGGTGATGTAGATGAAGACGATCACCGCGGCGATGATTCCCCTCCCGATGGCACTCCGGCGCCACCGAGAGAGAGGAGGAGAGGTTCTCCCCCTTGTGCTCCTTCCTCCATGGCCTCCCCCCTGGATGGGGAGAGGTTCCCCCTCTGGTCCTTGGCCTTCATGGCGATGATGGCCCCTCCGAGATCCTCCCTCATGGCCTCCGGTGATGATGGCCCCCTCCGACAGGGTGCCAGAGAGGGCCTAGATTGATTTCTCGTGGCTACAGAGGCATGCGGCGGCGGAACTTCTGATCTAGGTTAATTTCTGGAGGTTTGGGTATTTATAGGAGAGGTTGGCTCCAAGGACAAGTAAGGGGGCCCAGGGGTAGTCCACGAGGCCCAGGGGCGCGCCCCCCACCCTCGTGGAGCCCACGGGACTCCCCTCCGGTAGATTTTTGTTCCAGTATTTTTATATTTCCCAGAAAAATCTCCGTTGATTTTCAGCGCATTCCGAGAACTTTTATTTCTACACAAAAATAACACCACGGTAGTTCTGCTGAAAACAGCGCCAGTCTGGGTTAGTTCTAATCAAACCATACCAAAATCATGTGGAAATATTATAAACATGGCATGAATACTTCATAAATTATAGATACGTTGGAGATGTATCAGTATCCCCAAGCTTAATTCATGCTCGTCCTCTAGTAGGTAAATGATAAAAAAATAATTTATGAAGTGTGAATGCTAGCAAGTGCTTAAGTTTGGTCAATGATAATAGTAGCTCAACTTATAAAACTTCTCATGATCAAGTAACAAGCTATTCACATGTTAAAGTATAGATCATAAACTTTCTTGAAAACCAACAAACCATGCTCTTAGTCATCAAACAATTGCAATTCATCTTATTTTCGGGAAGGGTCTATGTAAGAGCTTTGATTCAGCAAACTCCACATACTCAACTATCATTTAATCTTTCACAATTGCTAACACGCATGTGATATTTATGGGTTCAAAGTTTTAATCGGACACAGAGAAAGATAGGGGATTATAGTTTCGCCTCACAACCTTTTACCTCAAGGGTAATGTCAACAATAATAATTTATGAAAACCTACATCCAAGTGGATATATGTATCCGGATCGCTCCAACACAAAGTGCTTGCCAAAGGAAAAAGTGTAAAAAAGGAAAGATGATGAACACCATGACTCGTGTAGAAGATAAAAGTAAAAAGATAGGCCCTTCGCAGAGGGAAGCAGAGGTTGTCATGCGCTTTTATGGTTGGATGCACAAAATCTTAATGCAAAAGAACGTCACTTTATATTGCCGTTTGTGATAAAGACCTTTATTATGTTGTTCCTCGCTTTTATTTCTTCCCTGTCACAAGTTCGTATAAAGCTTATTTTCCTCACACTAATAGATCATACATATTTAAGGAGCAATTTTTATTGCATGCACGATGGCAACTTACTTGAAGGATCTTACTCAATTCATAGGTAGGTATGGTGGACTCTCATGGCAAAACTGGTTTAAGGGATGTTTGGAAGCACAAGTAGTATCTCTACTTGGTGCAAAGAATTTGGCTAGCATGAGAGGGAAAGGCAAGCTCAACATGTTGGATGATCCAAGACAATATAACGTTTCGGATATAGGAAAACATAACCCATTAAGTTGTCTTCCTTGTCCAACATCACTTTTTTAGAACGACATATTTTAATGAGTGCTCACAATTACAAAATATGTCCAAGATAGTATATTTATATGTGAAATCTCTCTTCCTTCAATATTCTTTCATGAATTGTTCAAGTGACCAATACTACGTTTGCTAACTTTCAATAAGTTTACTACCTATACTTATTATGTGTGAATTCATTACTCCCCATGTTATAAGCATATGAAACATATATAAATTCAGATTTATGATATTCAATTCATTCAACCATTTACTCATAGGATATACGTGGAGCACGTGAGTAAATGGCAAACTACTCCAAAAGATATAAGTGAAGAACAAGAGTAGTCCAATAATTAACTAGCCATGGGAGGATTCTTTTTCATTCAAGATTTCAGATCCAATGATTTTATTCAAACAGCAAGTAAAATTGAAAATACACTCCAAGCAAAACACATATCATGTGCCGAATAAAAATATAGCTCCGAGTAAGGTATACCGATAGTTTTGACGACGAAAGAGGGGATGCCTTCCGGGGCATCCCCGAGCTTAGGAGCTTGAGTATTCCTTGAATATTACCTTGGGGTGCCTTGGGCATCCCCAAGCTTAGAGTATTTTCACTCCTTATTCTTCTCATATCGATATCTCACTCAAAACTTGAAACATTCAATCACACAAAACTTAACGGAACTTCGTGAGATGGGTTAGTATGATAAAGATTAAATCATTCACTTTAGTACTGTCAAAGACAAGATTCATAATTGTTCTCACACAATACCTACTGTACCATATCATTTCTACAAATTATGTTGAGCAATATAAGCCATAGAAACTAGAAAACAAGCAAACTATGCAATGAAAACATAATCTGCCAGAAAACAATGTGTACAAATTTGAACAACAACCATACTTATGCTACTCCAAAAATTATGAAATAAAATTTTGAAAGTGAGGAATTTGTCTATTAATCTTATGAAAAAAGAATCAACTCAAAATCACTCTTCTGTAAAAAATGACAGCTAATCTCGTGAGCTCAAAGTTTCTGTTTTTTACAGCAAGATAACATTAACTTTCGCCCATGTCTTCCCAAAGGTCTTACTTGGCACTTTATTGAAAAAAAATCTATAAAACATGATTACTAAAGTATCTTAATCATGTGAACACACAAAAACAGTAAGGGTAAATATCGGGTTGTCCCCCAACAAGCTCTTTTCTTTAATGCCTTTTAGCTAGGCATGATGATTTCAATGATGCTCACATAAAAGATAAGAATTGAAACATAAAGAGAGCATCATGAAGAATATGGCTAGCACATTTAAACCTAACCCACTTCCTATGCCTAGGGATTTTTTAAGCACACAACTTATGAAAAAGGAATCAACTAGCATAGGAAGGCAAAACAAGTATAACTTCAAAACTTTAAGCACATAGAGAGGAAACTTGATATTATTGCAACTCCTACAAGCATATATTCCTCCCTCATAATAATTTTCAGTAGCATCATGAATGAATTTAACAGTACAACCATCACATAAAGCATTCTTTTCATGATCTACAAGCATAGAAATTTTACTACTCTCCACATAAGCAAAAATTCTTCTCATTTGGAATAGTGGGAGCAAACTCAACAAAATAACTGTCATGTGAGGCATAATCCAATTGAAAATTAAAATCATGATGAAAAGTTTCATGGTTAACATTATTCTTTATAGCATACATGTCATCACAATAATCATCATAGATAGCAACTTTGTTCTCATAATCAATTGGAACCTCTTCCGAAATAGTGGAATCATTACTAGCTAAAGTTGACACTCTTCCAAATCCACTTTCATGAATATCACACTAAGATTCAACACCCTCCAAAATAGTGGGATCACTAATTCCTAAAGCTTACACTCTTCCAAACCCACTTTAGATGATAGTATTATTAATACTCCAAAAGATATAAGTGAAGTTCATGGAGCATTCTACAATTAATATGGACTAACCAATATCCTAGCTCAAAATATATAAGTGAAGCACACGAAGCATTCTATAGAACCATACTCAAAAGATATAATTGAAGAACATGAAGCATTCTTTAAATCAATTAAGGGCTATCTCATACTAGCATGGTTCCTAAAGAAAAATAAAAACACAAAGGACACCAATCATGTGAACAAAACAAAAACCAAGGTATACCGATAATTGTTGAAGAAGAAAGATGGGATGCCAACCGGGGCATCCCCAAGCTTAGATGCTTGAGTATCCTTGAAATATTTACTTGGGGTGCCTTGGGCATCCCAAGCTTGAACTCTTGCCTCTCTTTATTCTTCTTACATCGGTAACTCCTCGTTCTTCGAACACTTCATACATAAAAAACTTAACAAAAACTTTGAGAGATTCGTTAGTATATAAAGCAAATCACTACCTTTAGGTACTGTTGCAAACTCATTCCAATTTCATATTAGCATTATATCTACTGTATTCCAACTTCACCATGGTTCATACCCCCCGGTACTACCCATAGATTCATCAAAATAAGCGAACAACAAATAGAAAACAGAATCTGTCAAAAACATGACAGTCTGTAGTAATCTGGAAATTTCATATACTTCTGTAACTCCAAAAATTCTAAAATAAATATGAAAATTTAAAAACTTTTTACAGAAGTAATGTGCAAAAAGTTTCAGACCCATTTGAGTTTCCAGTAAAAAATGTAAATTCACGCGCTACAACCAAAGTTTTTATTTTTGTACTGCACATAGTAAACAAGCAATCTAATCATCCTAAAACCAAAGCTTGGCACATTATTTTTATAATACAATGGATATATACAAGGGGATAATTATTTTCAGAGAAACTTCCATGAAATTTTTTACATTGTTTCCATGAGCATGAATACAAGTGCTCAAGGTCGACCTGAAGGAAATATGCCCTAGAGGCAATAATAAAGTTATTATTTATTTCCTTATTTCATGATAAATGTTTATTATTCATGCTAGAATTGTATTAACCGGAAACATAATACATGTGTGAATACATAGACAAACATAGTGTCACTAGTATGCCTCTACTTGACTAGCTCGTTAATTAAAGATGGTTATGTTTCCTAACCATAGACATGAGTTGTCATTTGATTAACAGGATCACATCATTAGGAGAATGATGTGATTGACTTGACCCATTCCGTCAGCTTAGCACTTGATCGTTTAGTATGTTGCTATTGCTTTCTTCATGACATATACATGTTCCTATGACTATGAGATTATGCAACTCCCATTTACCGGAGGAACACTGTGTGTGCTACCAAACGTCACAAGATAACTGGGTGATTATAAAGGTGCTCTACAGGTGTCTCCGAAGGTACTTGTTGAGTTGGCGTATTTCGAGATTAGGATTTTTCACTCCGATTATAGGAGAGGTATCTCTGGGCCCTCTCGGTAATGCACATCACTATAAGCCTTGCAAGCAATGTGACTAATGAGTTAGTTACGGGATGATGCATTACATAACGAGTAAAGAGACTTACCGGTGACGAGATTGAACTAGGCATTGAGATACCGACGATCGAATCTCGGGCAAGTAACATACCGATGACAAAGGGAACAACGTATGTTGTTATGTGGTTTGACCGATAAAGATCTTCGTAGAATATGTAGGAGCCAATATGAGTATCCAGGTTCCGCTATTGGTTATTGACGGAGATGTGTCTCGGTCATGTCTACATAGTTCTCGAACCCGTAGGGTCCGCACGCTTAACGTTCGGTGACGATTTGTATTATGAGTTATGTGATTTGATGTACCGAAGGTAGGTCGGAGTCCCGGATGAGATTGGGGACATGACTAGGAGTCTTGAAATGGTGGAGATGTAAAGATCGATATATTGGACGACTATATTCGGACATCGGAAAGGTTCCGAGTGATTCGGGTATTTTTCGGAGTATCGGAGAGTTACATGAATTCGTATTGGGCCTTAATGGGCCATACGGGAAAGGAGAGATAGGCCTAAAAAGGTGGCCGCACCCCTTCCCATGGTCTGGTCCGAATTGGACTAGGGAGGGGGGGCGCCCCCTTCCTTCCTTCTCCTTTTCCCTTCCCTTTTTCCTATTCCATGTGGGAGGAGGAATCCTACTAGGACTAGGGAGTCCTAGTAGGACTCCACACTTCTGGCGCGCCCTAGGGGCTGGCCGGCCTCCCCTCCTCCATCCTTTATATACGGGGGGGGGGGGCACCTCTAGACACAACAATTGATCATTGATCTCTTAGCCGTGTGCGGTGCCCCCCTCCACCATATTCCACCTCGGCAATATCATAGCGGTGCTTAGGCGAAGCACTGCGTCGGTAGCATCATCAACACCGTCATCATGCTGTCATGCTGATGGAACTCTCCCACAAAGCTCTGCTGGATCGGAGTTCGTGGGACGTTACCGAGTTGAACGTGTGCAGAACTCGGAGGTGCCGTGCATTCGGTACTTGGATCGGTCAGATCGTGAAGACGTACGACTACATCAACCACGTTGTCATAACGCTTCCGCTTTCAGTCTACGAGGGTACGTGGACAATACTCTCCCCGCTCGTTGCTATGCATCATCATGATCTTGCGTGTGCGTAGGATTTTTTTTGAAATTACTACGTTCCCCAACAGTGGCATCCGAGCCTGATTTTATGCGTAGATGTTATATGCACGAGTAGAACAGAAGTGAGTTGTGGGCGATACAAGTCATACTGCTTACCAGCATGTCATACTTTGGTTCGGCGGTATTGTTGGATGAAGCGGCCCGGACCGACATTACGCGTATGCTTATGCGAGACTGGTTCTACCGACGTGCTTTGCACATAGGTGGCTGGCGGGTGTCAGTTTCTCCAACTTTAGTTGAACCGAGTGTGGCTACACCCGGTCCTTGAATGTTAAAACATCACTAACTTGACGAAATATCATTGTAGTTTTGATGCGTAGGTAAGAATGGTTCTTGCTCAGCCCGTAACAGCCACGTAAAACTTGCAACAACAAAGTAGAGGACGTCTAACTTGTTTTTGCAGGGCATGTTGTGATGTGATATGGTCAAAACATGATGATTAAATTTCTTGTATGAGATGATCATGTTTTGTAACAGAGTTATCGGCAACTAGCAGGAGCCATATGGTTGTCGCTTTATTGTATGCAATGCAATCGCCCTGTAATTGCTTTACTTTATCACTAAGCAGTAGCAATAGTCGTAGAAGCAATAGTTGACGAGATGACAATGATGCTACGATGGAGATCAAGGTGTCGCGCCGGTGACGATGGTGATCATGATGGTGCTTCGGAGATGGAGATCACAAGCACAAGATGATGATGGCCATATCATATCACTTATATTGATTGCATGTGATGTTTATCTTTTATGCATCTTATCTTGCTTTGATTGACGGTAGCATTATAAGATGATCTCTCACTAAATTTCAAGATAAAAGTGTTCTCCCTGAGTATGCACCGTTGCCAAAGTTCATCGTGCCCAGACACCTCGTGATGATAGGGTGTGATAAGCTCTACATCCATCTACAACGGGTGCAAGCCAATTTTGCACACGCAGAATACTCAGGTTAAACTTGACGAGCCTAGCATATGCAGATATGGCCTCGGAACACTGAGACCGAAAGGTCGAGCATGAATCATATAGTAGATATGATCAACATAGTGATGTTCACCATTGAAAACTACTCCATTTCACGTGATGATCGGTTATGGTTTAGTTGATTTGGATCACGTGATCACTTAGATGATTAGAGAGATGTCTATCTAAGTGGGAGTTCTTAAGTAATATGATTAATTGAACTTAAATTTATCATGAACTTAGTCCTGGTAGTATTTTGCAAATTATGGTGTAGATCAATAGCTCGCGTTGTTGCTTTCATATGTTTATTTTGATATGTTCCTAGAGAAAACTATCTTGAAAGATGTTAGTAGCAATGATGCGGATTGGATCCGTGATTTGAGGATTGTCCTCATTGCTGCATAAAAGAATTATGTCCTTGATGCACCGCTAGGTGACAAACCTATTGCAGGAGCAGATGCAGACGTTATGAACGTTTGGCTAGCTCAATATGATGAATACTTGATAGTTTAGTGCACCATGCTTAACGGCTTAGAATCGGGACTTCAAAGATGTTTTGAACGTCATGGGCCATATGAGATGTTCCAGGAGTTGAAGTTAATATTTCAAGCAAGTACCTGAGTTGAAAGATGCACTTACTATTGGAACTCTAGCAAGCATCCGCAACTACTAAAGATCATTAAGGTAAAACCCAACCATAGCATTTGAAGGAAATATGCCCTAGAGGCAATAATAAAGTTATTATTTATTTCCTTATATCATGATAAATGTTTATTATTCATGCTAGAATTGTATTAACCGGAAACATAATACATGTGTGAATACATAGACAAATATATAGTCACTAGTATGCCTCTACTTGACTAGCTAATTAATCAAAGATGGTTATGTTTCCTAACCATAGACATGTGTTGTCATTTGATTAATGGGATCACATCATTAGGAGAATGATGTGATTGACATGACCCATTCCGTTAGCCTAGCACTTGATCGTTTAGTATATTGCTATTGCTTTCTTCATGACTTATACATGTTCCTGTAACTATAAGATTATGCAACTCCCGTTTACCGGAGGAACACTTTGGGTGCTACCAAACGTCACAACGTAACTGGGTGATTATAAAGGAGTACTACAGGTGTCTCCAAAGGTACATGTTGGGTTGGCGTATTTCGAGATTAGGTTTTGTCACTCCGATTGTCGGAGAGGTATCTCTGGGCCCTCTCGGTAATGCACATCACTATAAGCCTTGCAAGCAATGCAGCTAATGAGTTAGTTACGGAATGATGCATTACAGAACGAGTAAAGAGACTTGCCGGTAACGAGATTGAACTAGGTATTGGATACCGACGATCGAATCTCGGGCAAGTAACATACCGATGACAAAGGGAACAACGTATGTTGTTATGCGGTTTGACTGATAAAGATCTTCGTAGAATATGTAGGAGCCAACATGGGCATCCAGGTTCCGCTATTGGTTATAGACCGAGAATAGTTCTAGGTCATGTCTACATAGTTCTCGAACCCGTAGGGTCCGCACGCTTAACGTTACGATGACAGTTATATTATGAGTTTATGAGTTTTGATGTACGAAGGAGTTCGGAGTCCCGGATGAGATCAGGGACATGACGAGGAGTCTCGAAATGGTCGAGACGTAAAGATCGATATATTGGACGACTATATTCGGAGTTCGAAAAGGTTCCGAGTGATTCGGATATTTTTTGGAGTACCGGAGAGTTACGGGAATTCGCCGGGGAGTATATGGGCCTTATTGGGCCATACGGGAATAGAGGAGAGAGGCCGAAAGGAAGGAGACGCGCAGCCCCCCTCTGGTCCAAATTGGACAAGGGGCGCGGCCCCCTTTTCCTTTCCCCTGTCCCCCTCTTTCCTTCTCTCCTACTCCAACAAGGAAGGGGGGGGGGAGTCCTACTCCTGGTGGGAGGAGGACTCCTCCTGGCGCGTCCCTCCTGGCCGGCCGCACCTCCCCCCTCCCTCCTTTATATACGGGGGCAGGGGGGCACCTCTAGGCACAACAACACAAGTTGATCTACGGATTGTTCCTTAGCCGTGTGCGGTGCCCCCCTCCACCATATTCCACCTCGGTCATATCGTCGCGGAGTTTAGGCGAAGCCCTGCGCCGGTAGAACATCATCATCGTCACCACGCCGTCGTGCTGACGGAACTCATCCCCGAAGCTTTGCTGGATCGGAGCCCGGGGATCGTCATCGAGCTGAACATGTGCTGAACTCGGAGGTGCCGTACGTTCGGTGCTTGGATCGGTCGGATTGTGAAGACGTACGACTACATCAACCGCGTTGTCATAATGCTTCCGCTTACGGTCTACGAGGGTACATGGACGAACACTCTCCCCTCTTGTTGCTATGCATCACCATGATCTTGCGTGTGCGTAGGAATTTTTTTGAAATTACTACGTTCCCCAACAGTGGTATCAGAGCCTAGGTTTTATGCATTGATGTTATATGCACGAGTAGAACACAAGTGAGTTGTGGGCGATACATGTCATACTGCTTACCAGCATGTCATACTTTGGTTCGGCGGTATTGTGAGATGAAGCGGCCCAGGCCGATATTACGCGTACGCTTACGCGAGACTGGTTTCACGGTTGCGAGCACTTGTGCTTAAAGGTGGCTGGCGGGTGTCTGTCTCTCTCACTTTAGCTGAATCGAGTGTGGCTACGCCCGGTCCTTGCGAAGGTTAAAACATCACCAACTTGACAAACTATCGTTGTGGTTTTTGATGCGTAGGTAAGAACGGTTCTTGCTAAGCCCGTAGCAGCCACGTAAAATTTGCAACAACAAAGTAGAGGACGTCTAACTTGTTTTTGCAGGGCATGTTGTGATGTTGATATGGTCAAGACGTGATGCTATATTTTATTGTATGAGATGATCATGTTTTGTAACCGAAGTTATCGGCAACTGGTAGGAGCCATATGGTTGTCGCTTTATTGTATGAAATGCAAACGCCCTGTAATTGCTTTACTTTATCACTAAGCGGTAGCGATAGTGGTAGAAGCAATAGATGGCGTAACGACAACGATGCTACAATGGAGATCAAGGTGTCGCGCCGGTGATGATGGTGATCATGACGGTGCTTCGGAGATGGAGATCACAAGCACAAGATGATGATGGCCATATCATATCACTTATATTGATTGCATGTGATGTTTATCCTTTATGCATCTTATCTTGCTTTGATTGACGGTAGCATTTTAAGATGATCTCTCACTAAAATTATCAAGAAGTGTTCTCCCTGAGTATGCATCGTTGCCAAAGTTCGTCGTGCCCATACACCATGTGATGATCGGGTGTGATAAGCTCTACGTCCATCTACAACGGGTGCAAGACAGTTTTGCACACGCGGAATACTCAGGTTAAACTTGACGAGCCTAGCATATGCAGATATGGCCTCGGAACACGGAGACCGAAAGGTCGAGCGTGAATCATATAGTAGATATGATCAACATAGTGATGTTCACCATTGAAAACTACTCCATCTCACGTGATGATCGGTTATGGTTTAGTTGATTTGGATCACGTGATCACTTAGAAGATTAGAGGGATGTCTTTCTAAGTGGGAGTTCTTAAGTAATATGATTAATTGAACTTTAATTTATCAAGAACTTAGTCCTGGTAGTATTTTGCAAATTATGTTGTAGATCAATAGCTTGCGTTGTTGCTTTCATATGTTTATTTTATATGTTCCTAGAGAAAATTGTGTTGAAAGATGTTAGTAGCAATGATGCGGATTGGATCCGTGATCTGAGGTTTATCCTCATTGCTGCACAGAAGAATTATGTCCTTAATGCACCGCTAGGTGACAGACATATTGCAGGAGCAGATGCAGACGTTATGAACGTTTGGCTAGCTCAATATGATGACTACTTGATAGTTTTGTGCACCATGCTTTATGACTTAGAATCGGGACTTCAAAAACGTTTTGAACGTCATGGACCATATGAGATGTTCCAGGAGTTGAAGTTAATATTTCAAGCAAATACCCGAGTTGAGAGATATGAAGTCTCCAACAAGTTCTATAGCTAAAAAATGGAGGAGAATCGCTCAACTAGTGAGCATGTGCTCAGATTGTCTGGGTACTACAATCGCTTGAATCAAGTGGGAGTTAATCTTCCAGATAAGATAGTGATTGACAGAATTCTCTAGTCACCACCAACAAGTTAGTAGAACTTCGTGATGAACTATAATGCAAGGGATGACGAGAACGATTCCCGAGCTCTTCGTGATGCTGAAATCGACGAAGGTAGAAATCAAGAAAGAGCATCAAGTGTTGATGATTGACAAGACCACTAGTTTCAAGAAAAAGGCAAAGGGAAAGAAAGGGAACTTCAAGCAGAATGGCAAGCAAGTTGTCACTCCCGCGGAGAAGCCCAAAGCTGGACCAAAGCCTGAAACTGAGTGATTATACTGCAAAGGAAATGGTCACTAGAAGCGGAAATGCCTTGAATATTTGGTGGATAAGAAGGATGGCAAAGTGAACAAGGGTATATTTGATATACATGTTATTGATGTGTACCTTACTAGTGTTTATAGTAACCCCTGAGTATTTGACACTTGTTCGGTTGCTAAGAGTAGTAACTCGAAACGGGAGTTGCAGAATAAACAGAAACTAGTTGAGGGTGAGGTGACGATGAATGTTGGAAGTAGTTCCAAGATTGATATGATCATCATCGCACACTCCCTATACTTTTGGGATTAGTGTTGAACCTAAATAAATGTCATTTGGTGTTTGTGTTGAGCATGAATATGATTTGATCATGTTTATTGCAATACGGTTATTCATGTAAGTTAGAGAATAATTATTGTTCTGTTTACATGAATAAAACCTTCTATGGTCATACACCCAATGAAAATGGTTTGTTGGATCTCGATCGTGTGATACACATATTCATAATATTGAAACCAAAAGATGTAAAGTTAATAATGATAGTGCAACTTATTTGTGGCACTGCCGTTTAGGTCATATTGGTGTAAAGCGCATGAAGAAACTCCTTAAAAGATGGATTTTCGGAATCACTTGGTTATGAATCATTTGATGCTTGCGAACCGTGCCTTTTGGGCAAGATGACTAAAACTCCGTTCTCCGGAACAATGGAACAAGCTACTGACTTATTGGAAATAATACATACTGATGTATGCGATCCAATGAGTGTTGATGCTCGTGGCAAGTATCGTTATTTTCTGACCTTCACAAGATGATTTGAGCAGATGTGGGTATATCTACTTGATGAAACATAAGTCTGAAATAGTTGAAAGGTTCAAAGAATTTCAGAGTGAAGTGGAAAAATCATCGTAACAAGAAAATAAAGTTTCTGCGATCTGATCGCGGAGACAAATATTTGAGTTATGAGTTTGGTCTTCAATTAAAACAATGTGGAATAGTTTCACAGCTCACGCCACCTGGAACACCACAACGTTATGGTGTGTCCGAACGTCGTAACCGCACTTTATTGGATATGGTGCGATCTATGATGTCTCTTACCGATTTACCACTATCATTTTGGGGTTATGCATTAGAGACAGCTGCATTCACTTTAAATTGGGCACCATCAAAATCCATTGAGACGACGCCTTATGAACTGTGGTTTGGCAAGAAACCAAAGTTGTTGTTTCTTAAAGTTTGGAGTTGCGATGCTTATATGAAAAAGTTTCAACCTGATAAGCTCGAACCCAAATCGGAGAAGTGCGTCTTCATAGAATACCCAAAGGAAACTGTTGGGTACTCCTTCTATCACAAATCCAAAGGCAAACCATTCGTTGCTTAGAATGGATCCATTCTAGAGAAGGAGTTTCTCTCAAAAAAAGTGAGTGGGAGGAAAGTAGAACTTGATGAGGTAACTGTACCTGCTCCCTTATTTGAAAGTAGTTTATCACAGAAATCTGTTCCTGTGACTACTACACCAATTAGTGAGGAAGTTAATGATGATGATCATGAAACTTCATATTAAGTTACTACAGAACCTCGTAGGTCTTCCAGAGTAAGATCTGCACCAGAGTGGTACGGTAATCCTGTTCTGGAAGTCATGTTACTAGACCATGATGAACCTACGAACTATGAGGAAGCGATGATGAGCCCAGATTCCACGAAATGGCTTGAGGCCATAAAATCTGAGATATGATCCATGTATGAGAACAAAGTATGGACTTTGATTGACTTGCTCGATGATCAGCAAGCCATGTTAAATAAATGGATCTTCAAGAGGAAGACGGACACTGATAGTAGTGTTACTATCTACTAAGCTCGACTTGTTGTGAAAGGTTTTCAACAAGTTCAAGGTGTTGAATACAATGAGATTTTCTCACTCGTATCGAAGCTTAAATCTGTCTGAATCATGTTAGCAATTGCCACATTTTATGAAATCTGGCAAATGGATGTCAAAACTGCATTCTTTAATGGATTTATTAAAGAAGAGTTGTATATGATGCAACCAGAAAGTTTTTGTCAATCCTAAAGATGCTAACAAAGTGTGCAAGCTCCAGCGATCCATCTATGGACTGGTGCAAGCATCTCGGAGTTGGAATATACGCTTTGATGAGTTGATCAAAGCATATGGTTTTATACAGACTTTTGAAGAAGCCTGCATTTACAATAAAGTGAGTGGGAGCACTACCGAATTTTTGATAAGTATATGTGAATGACATATTGTTGATCGGAAATAATGTATAATTATTCTGCAAAGCATAAAGGAGTGTTTGAAAGGAGTTTTTCAAAGAAAGACCTTGGTGAAGCTGCTTACACATTGAGCATCAAGATCTATAGAGATAGATCAAGACGCTTGATAAGATTTTTCAATGAGTAGATACCTTGATAAGATTTTGAAGTAGTTCAAAATAGAACAGTCAAAGAAGGAGTTCTTTCCTGTGTTGCAAGGTGTGAAGTTGAGTAAGACTCAAAACCCGACCATGGCAGAAAATAGAAAGAGAATGAAAAATCATTCCCTATGCCTCAGTCATAGGTTCTATAAAGTATGCTATGCTGTGAACCAGACCTATTGTATACCTTGCTCTGAGTTTGACAAAGGAATACAATTTTGATCTAAGAGTAGATCACTGGACAGCGGTCAAGAATATCCTTAGTGAGGACTAAGGAGATGTTTCTCGATTATGGAGGTGATAAAAGAGCCCGTCGTAAAAAGTTATAACGATGCAAGCTTTTACACTGATCCAGATGACTCTAAGTCTCAATCTGGATACATATTGAAAGTGGGAGCAATTAGCTAGAGTAGTTCCATGCAGAGCATTGTGGACATAGAATATTTTGCAAAATACATACGGCTCTGAATATGACAGGCCCGTTGACTAAACTTCTCTCACAAGCAAAACATGATCATACCTTAGTACTCTTTGGGTGTTAATCACATAGAGATGTGAACTAGATTATTGCCTCTAGTAAACCCTTTGGGTGTTGGTCACATGAAAATGTGAACTATGGGTGTTAATCATATACAGATATGAATATTGATGTTAAATCACATGGCAGTGTGAACTAGATTATTGACTCTAGTGCAAGTGGGAGACTGAAGGAAATATGCCCTAGAGGCAATAATAAAGTTATTATTTATTTCCTTATATCATGATAAATGTTTATTATTCATGCTAGAATTGTATTAACCGGAAACATAATACATGTGTGAATACATAGACAAATATATAGTCACTAGTATGCCTCTACTTGACTAGCTCATTAATCAAAGATGGTTATGTTTCCTAACCATAGACATGTGTTGTCATTTGATTAATGGGATCACATCATTAGGAGAATGATGTGATTGACATGACCCATTCCGTTAGCCTAGCACTTGATCGTTTAGTATATTGCTATTGCTTTCTTCATGACTTATACATGTTCCTGTAACTATAGGATTATGCAACTCCCGTTTACCGGAGGAACACTTTGGGTGCTACCAAACGTCACAACGTAACTGGGTGATTATAAAGGAGTACTACAGGTGTCTCCAAAGGTACATGTTGGGTTGGCATATTTCGAGATTAGGTTTTGTCACTCCGATTGTCGGAGAGGTATCTCTGGGCCCTCTTGGTAATGCACATCACTATAAGCCTTGCAAGCAATGCAGCTAATGAGTTAGTTACGGAATGATGCATTACGGAACGAGTAAAGAGACTTGCCGGTAATGAGATTGAACTAGGTATTGGATACCGATGATCGAATCTCGGGCAAGTAACATACCGATGACAAAGGGAACAACGTATGTTGTTATGCGGTTTGACCGATAAAGATCTTCGTAGAATATGTAGGAGCCAATATGGGCATCCAGGTTCCGCTATTGGTTATTGACCGAGAATAGTTCTAGGTCATGCCTACATAGTTCTCGAACCCGTAGGGTCCGCACGCTTAATGTTACGATGACAGTTATATTATGAGTTTATGAGTTTTGATGTACGAAGGAGTTCGGAGTCCCGGATGAGATCAGGGACATGACGAGGAGTCTCGAAATGGTCGAGATGTAAAGATCGATATATTGGACGACTATATTCGGAGTTCGGAAAGGTTCCGAGTGATTCGGGTATTTTTCGGAGTACCGGAGAGTTACGGGAATTCGCCGGGGAGTATATGGGCCTTATTGGGCCATACGGGAATAGAGGAGAGAGGCCGAAAGGAAGGAGGCGCGCAGCCCCCCTCTGGTCCGAATTGGACAAGGGGTGCGGCCCCCTTTTCCTTTCCCCTCTCCCCTCTTTCCTTCTCTCCTACTCCAACAAGGAAGGGGGGGAGTCCTACTCCCGGTGGGAGGAGGACTCCTCCTGGCGCGCCCCTCCTGGCCGGCCGCACCTCCCCCCTCCCTCCTTTATATACGGGGGCAGGGGGGCACCTCTAGGCACAACAACACAAGTTGATCTACGGATCGTTCCTTAGCCGTGTGCGGTGCCCCCCTCCACCATATTTCACCTCGGTCATATCGTCGCGGAGTTTAGGCGAAGCCCTGTGCCGGTAGAACATCATCATCGTCACCACGCCGTCGTGCTGACGGAACTCATCCCTGAAGCTTTGCTGGATCGGAGCCTGGGGATCGTCATCGAGATGAACGTGTGCTGAACTCGGAGGTGCCGTACGTTCGGTGCTTGGATCGGTCGGATCGTGAAGACGTACGACTACATCAACCGCGTTGTCATAATGCTTCCGCTTACGGTCTACGAGGGTACGTGGACGAACACTCTCCCCTCTTGTTGCTATGCATCACCATGATCTTGCGTGTGCGTAGGAATTTGTTTGAAATTACTACGTTCCCCAACAGCATTAACATATCAAGTCCCCTTTATCCCATACGCAACAACCCTCTTACTCGGGTTTATGCTTCTGTCACTCAAGCAACCCACTATAAGTGACTCATGAACGTATTGCAACACCCTACAACGGGAATCCCTCATGCTTGCACGACACGGAGGGCACAATAGGACAACCCCATAATAAAACATACAACTCATACCAATCTAGATCATCAATCAACCCAAATACAAAGGATATCTACTCAAAACATCATAGGATGGCAACACATCATTGGATCATAATATGTGGCATAAAGCACCATGTCCAAGTAGGGAGTACAGCAGGGTGCGGGAGAGTGGACCGCGTAAAAGAGATGAGGATGGTGATGATGATGAAGACGATCACCGCAGCAATGATTTCCCTCCCGATGGCACTCCGGCGCCACCGAGAGAGAGGAGGAGAGGTTCTTTCCCTTTTGCTCCTTCCTCCATGGCCTCCCCCCTGGATGGGGAGAGGTTCCCCCTCTGGTCCTAGGCCTTCATGGCGATGATGGCCCCTTCGAGATCCTTCCCCATGGCCTCCGATGATGATGGCCCCCTCCAGTAGGGTGCTAGAGAGGGCCTAGATTGATTTCTCGTGGCTACAGAGGCTTGTGGCGGCGGAACTTCCGATCTAGGTTAATTTCTGGAGGTTTGGGTATTTATAGGAGAGGTTGGCATCGAGGACAAGTCAGGGGGCCCACTGGTAGTCCACGAGGCACAGGGGCGCGCCCCAGGGGGTTGGGCGCGCCCCCACTCTCGTGGAGCCCACGGGACTCCCCTCCGGTAGATTTTTCTTCCAGTATTTTTATATTTTCCCAAAAAAATCTCCGTTGATTTTCAGCGCATTCCGAGAACTTTTATTTCTGCACAAAAACACCACCACGGTAGTTCTGCTGAAAACAACGTTAGTCCGGATTAGTTCTATCAAACCATACCAAAATAATGTGGAAACATTATAAACATGGCATGAATACTTCATAAATTATAGATATGTTGGAGACGTATCAATAACCATGAAACTTGTCATCATGATTTTAATTTTCAATCCCATGATAGTTAATTTGTTGAGTTTTCTCTCACTACCATTCATGAGAATAAATTTGCTTATGTGGAGAGTAATAAAATTTCTAGGGCCAATTCCAGTTTTGCCCCTAACTCAAACCCACTACTCAGTTTTGCCCCTAATTTCCGGCTATGCTCAGTTTTGCCCTCTAACGTTAGTGCCACTTATAGAAATGCCCCTCCGAGCCGTTATCGTCCAGTAAAAGGGCGTTGACCGTTTTCTGGGCGTCTACTGGACATTTTTGCCCCTAGAAAAAATAAAACAGAAATTAAAATATAAAAGAGAAATGACACGCTTACCTTTTGGCTCAGGACGGCCCAGCCAGTCCAGCCCACTGGCTGGTCATCCTCCCCCTCTGTCGAGGCCAAGGGCATGTCGCCCACGTGCTCACCTAAGCGTCGCCGCTCCCGTGGCCAATGCCGTCGAGAGGCCGCACCGCCATGTCCCCGATGCTCGCCGTCAAGTTGTGAATCACCACGCCATCTATAGAGACGTCCAGTGCCCTTCAACTTCTGATGACCCACAAGTATAGGGGATCTATTGTAGTCCTTTCGATAAGTAAGAGTGTCGAACCCAACGAGGAGCAGAAGGAAATGATAAGCGGTTTTCAGCAAGGTATTCTCTGCAAGTACTGAAATAAGTGGTAACAGATAGTTTTGTGATAAGACAAATTGTAACGAGCAACAAGTAACAAAAGTAAATAAAGTGCAGCAAGGTGTCCCAATCCTTTTTGTAGAAAAGGACAAGCCTGGACAAACTCCTATAATAGGAAAAACGCTCCCGAGGACACATGGGAATATCGTCAAGCTAGTTTTCATCACGCTCATATGATTCGCGTTCGGTACTTTGATAATTTGATATGTGGGTGGACTGGTGCTTGGGTACTGCCCTTACTTGGACAAGCATCCCACTTATGATTAACCTCTATTGCAAGCATCCGCAACTACAACAAAAGTATTAAGGTAAACCTAACCATAGCATGAAACATATGGATCCAAATCAGCCCCTTACGAAGCAACGCATAAACTAGGGTTTAAGCTTCTGTCACTCTAGCAACCCATCATCTACTTATTACTTCCCAATGCCTTCCTCTAGGCCCAAATAATGGTGAAGTGTTATGTAGTTGACGTTCACATAACACCACTAGAGGTTAGACAACATACATCTTATCAAAATATCGAACGAATACCAAATTCACATGACTACTAATAGCAACACTTCTCCCTTGTCCTCAGGAACAAACGTAACTACTCACAAAGAATATTCATGTTCATAATGAGAGGGGTAATAATGTGCATAAAGGATCTGAACATATGATCTTTCACCAAATAAACCAACTAGCATCAACTACAAGGAGTAATCAACACTACTAGCAACCTACTAGCACCAATCCCGGACTTGGAGACAAGAATTGGATACAAGAGATGAACTAGGGTTTGGAGATGAGACGGTGCTGGTGAATATGTTGATGGAGATTGCCCTCTCTTGATGAGCGGAGCGTTGGTGATGACGATGGTGATGATTTCCCCCTCCCGGAGGGAAGTGTCCCCGGCAGAACAGCTCTACCGGAGCCCTAGAATGGTTCCGCCAAGGTTCCGCCTCGTAGCGGCGGAGTCTCGTCCCGAAAGGTTCTCTTCTATTTTTTTCATCAAAAGACTTCATATGGGAGAAGATGGGCGTCGGAGAGCCACCAGGGGGCCCACGAGGTAGGGGGCGCTCCCAGGGGGGCCACCCTCGTGAGCAGGGTGTGGCCCCCCTGGCCTTCATCTTTGTTGATGATTTTTCTTTATTTATTTTAAGGTATTCCGTGGATTTTCAGGACTTTTGGAGTTGCGCAGAATAGGCCTTCAATATTTGCTCCTTTTCCAGCCCAGAATTCCAGCTGCCGGCGTTCTCCCTCTTCATGTAAACCTTGTAAAATAAGAGAGAATAGCCATAAGTATTATAACATAACGTGAAATAACAGTCCATAATGCAATAAATATTGACATAAAAGCATGATGCAAAATGGACGTATCAACTCCCCCAAGCTTAGACCTCGCTTGTCCTCAAGCGAAAAGCCGATAACAATAAATATGTCCTCATGTTTAGAGGGAGAGGCGATGATAAAAATAAAATACGGACATGAAGGCATCATGATTATTTCATAACAGCAACATAAATAGATTTTGTCATATGATTACTCATGTTCAAGTGATGATCTTTTCACAAAGCCAAAGTATGAGTCAGAAACCTTATTGGGCACCAACAAATTATACCCTCAGCCATTGAAGCAATTGCAATTTATTATAACATCGGAAAGAGTCTATGTCAGAGCTTAAAAGCAAGTCCACATACTCAACTATCACTTAGTCCTTCATAATTGCTAACACTCACGCAATACTTGTGGTTACGGAGTTTTAATCGGACACAAAGAAAGATAGGGGCTTATAGTTTTGCCCCACAACCTTTTACCTCAAGGGTAATGTCAACAATAATAACTCATGCTCCCCCACATCCAATTAGATATATATATCATGTTCATTCCAGCATGCTGAGCTTGCCAAAGGATAAAATGAAAAAGGGAAAGGTGAAGATCACCGTGACTCTTGCATAAGGTAGAGGATAATAATAAAAGATAGGCCCTTCACAGAGGGAAGCAGAGGTTGTCATGCACGTTTAGGGTTGATGCACAAAATCTTAATGCAAAAGAACGTCACTTTATATTGCCCCTTGTATGTGAACCTTTATTATGCAGTCCGTCGCTTTTATTGCGTCCACAACAAGTTTGTACAAAGCTTATTTCTCTACACTAATAAGTCATGCATATTTAAAGAGCAATTTTTATTGCTTGCACAGATGACAACTTACTTGAAGGATCTCACTCAATCCATAGGTAGATATGGTGGACTCTCATGGCAAAACTGGTTTAAGGGTATTTGGAAACACAAGTAGTATTTGTACTTAGTGCTGAGAATTTGGCTAGCATGAGGGGGAAAGGCAAGCTCAACACGGTAGAGGATCCATTACAACATACTTTATCTCAGATGTAAGAAAACATAACTCATTATGTTGTCTTCCTTGTCCAACATCAACTCTTTAGCATGTCATATTTTAATGAGTGCTCCCAATCATAAAAGATGTCAATGATAATATATCTATATGTGAAACCTCTCTTTCCTTATTACTTCCTATTAATTGCAACGATGACCAAAGCTATACTTGCCAAATCCCAACAACTTTTAATCATCATACTCTTTCTATGTGAAGCCATTACTTTCACTAAGATCAATATGAACTCTTTGATTCTTTTTATTCTTTTTCTTCTAATCACCCAAGATCATGGCAAAATAATCAAGCCCTTGACTCAACACTAATCTTTATTATATAGCTCACGGACTCGATTACAAAAGAAGGATCATAAAGCAAAACTCAAAACTAGATCATTCCATGACTTTATTCTACTAAATCAAGATACTACTAAAAGGATCAAACTAAGAAAAACGGTAAAGATAGGAGTTGTGATGGTGATACAATACCAGGGCACCTCCCCCAAGCTTGGCAGTTGCCAAGGGGAGTGCCCATACCCAGATGATTATGTCCTCGAAGGTGATGGAGGTGGTGATGATGACGGTGGATAATCGCACATCGAGCGTAAAAGTTCCTCCAACTTGCGGATAATGTTCTTGAGCGCGGCAATATGATCCTTCAACAAAATATTCTCCTGTGTAAGATACTTGTTTTGTATGCGGGCTAACTAAATCATCTGGAAGGCTTCAATCTCTATTGGAGTGAAAAGGTTAGGTAAAGGTTGAGGGATGTCTTCTTCTTTCACCACCGGAGCTTGAACCTCCATAGCCTTCTTGATCCTTTCATCCTTGTTGATCTCTTCTAGTTCTTCTCTTTTCAACTCTATCTTCAATAGCCAGGCATCCTTGTCTTCGTTGTTGGAGGAGGAAGAAGTCATGGCGCTCTAAATTTGCAACAGAAATAGCTTGAAACGAAAACATAGGATATTTGCGTGATACGGGAGTCAAAACCTTCGGGAGTATATATAATGAATTTTTACCGACCAAAATACGTATCGTGCAAGGAAACGGAGTCCGGAGGGCACACGAGGTGCTCACAAGGTAGGGGGCGCACCCAGGGGGTAGGGCGCGCCCTCCACCCTCGTGGAGGCCTCGTGTCCTCCCCGGACTGCTACTTTTTTTCTATTTTTTCTAAATATTCCAAAACGGAGAAATATTGCCTTAAAAATTGTTTTGGAGTTGGTTTACTTACCGTACCACATACCTATTCCTTTTCGGAGTCTGGAACGTTCTGGAAAGTGTCCCTTATGTACTCCTCCGGGGTTACGGTTTCAATAATATTAGTTTCAACATTTATAGGATTACCTGAGATATAGTGTTTGATCCTTTGACCATTTACCACCTTCAGATTTGTGCCTGCAAAGTTGTTGATTTTTATAGCACCGGAACGATAGACCTCCTCGATAACGTAAGGACCTTCCCATTTGGAGAGAAGTTTTCCCGCAAAAAATCTTAAACGAGAGTTGTATAGCAATATATAATCACCTACATTCAACTCACGCTTTTGTATTCTTTTGTCATGCCATCTTTTAACCTTTTCTTTAAACAACTTGGCATTTTCATAAGCTTGGGTTCTCCATTCATCAAGTGAGCTAATATCAAATAACCTCTTATCACCGGAAAGTTTGAAATCATAGTTGAGCTCTTTAATAGCCCAGTATGCCTTATGTTCTAGTTCGAGAGGTAAGTGACAAGCTTTTCCATAAACCATTTTATACGGGGACATACCCATAGGATTTTTGTATGCAGTTCTATAGGCCCATAATGCTTCATAAAGTTTCTTGGACCAATTCTTTCTAGACCTATTGACAGTCTTTTGCAAAATTAATTTGAGCTCTCTATTGCTCAATTCTACCTGACCACTAGACTGCGGGTGATATGGAGATGCAATTCTATCATTAACGTCGTATTTAGCAAGCATCTTACGGAAAGCACCATGAATAAAGTGTGAACCACCATCAGTCATTAAGTATCTAGGGACTCCAAACCTCGGAAAAATAACTTCCTTAAGCATTTTAATAGAAGTGTTATGATCAGCACTACTAGTTGGAATAGCCTCTACCCACTTAGTAACGTAATCAACAACAACTAAAATATGTGTATATCCATTAGAGGCAGGAAAAGGTCCCATATAATCAAAGCCCCAAACATCAAATGGTTCAATAACAAGTGAATAATTCATAGGCATTTCTTGACATCTACTAATATTACCAATTCTTTGACATTCATCGCAAGACAAAACAAACTTACGGGCATGCTTGAAGAGAGTAGGCCAATAAAAACCGGATTGCAATACCTTATGTGCAGTTCTATCTCCAGCGTGGTGTCCTCCATAAGCTTCGGAGTGACACTTGCGTAGGATCTGTTCCTGTTCATGCTCAGGTACACAACATCTAATAACACCATCTACTCCTTTATAAAGATGTGGGTCATCCCAAAAGTAATGTCGCAAGTCATAGAAAACCTTTTTCTTTTGCTGGTATGTGAAGCTAGGCGGTATAAATTTGGCAACAATATAATTAGCATAATCAGCATACCATGGAGTGCTACGAGAAGTACTTATGACATTTAATTGTTCATCAGGAAAGCTATCATCAATAGGTAGTGGGTCATCAAGAACATTCTCTAACCTAGACAAGTTGTCTGCAACGGGGTTCTCAGCTCCTTTTTCTATCAACAATATGTAAATCAAATTCTTGCAGCAGGAGAACCCATCTACTAAGTCTAGGTTTTGCATCTTTCTTTTCCATAAGATATTTAATAGCAGCATGATCTGTGTGAATAGTAACTTTAGAATCAACAATATAGGGTCTGAATTTATCACAAGCAAATACAACTGCTAAAAGTTCCTTTTTGGTAGTAGCATAATTTCTTTGAGCATTGTCTAGAGTCTTACTAGCATAATGGATAACATTTAATTTCTTATCGACTCACCTACAGCATAATCACTAGCATCACACATAATTTTAGAGGGTAAATTCCAATCAGGTGGCTGAACAACAGGTGTAGAGACTAATGCTTTCTTAAGTATTTCAAATGCTTCTACGCAATCATCATCAAAGACAAATGGTACATCTTTTTGTAATAAATTAGTCAGAGGCCGAGAGATTTTTGAGAAGTCCTTAATGAACCTCCTATAAAATCTGGCGTGACCAAGGAACCTTCTTATACCTTTGATGTCCTTGGGACATGGCATCTTTTCAATAGCATCAACCTTGGCTTTATCAACTTCAATACCTCTTTCAGAAAATTTGTGCCCCAAGACAATACCTTCATTAACCATAAAGTGGCACTTTTCCCAATTCAAGACAAGATTAGTTTCTTCACATCTCTGCAAAACTCGAGCAAGATTGCTCAAGCAATCATCAAAAGAGGAACCATAGACGGAAAAGTCGTCCATGAAAACCTCACAAATTTTCTCGCAGAAGTCAGAAAATATAGCCATCATGCATCTTTGAAAGGTAGCAGGTGCATTACATAAATCGAAAGGCATACGTCTATAAGCAGAAGTACCAAAAGTGTTGGAAATATGCCCTAGAGGCAATAATAAATTAGTTATTATTATTATATTTCCTTGTTCATGATAATCGTTTATTATCCATGCTATAATTGTATTGATAGGAAACTCAGATACATGTGTGGATACATAGACAACACCATGTCCCTAGTAAGCCTCTAGTTGACTAGCTCGTTGATCAATAGATGGTTACGGTTTCCTGACCATGGAAATTGGATGTCATTGATAACGGGATCACATCATTAGGAGAATGATGTGATGGACAAGACCCAATCCTAAGCCTAGCACAAAGATCGTGTAGTTCGTATGCTAAAGCTTTTCTAATGTCAAGTATCATTTCCTTAGACCATGAGATTGTACAACTCCCGGATACCGTAGGAATGCTTTGGGTGTACCAAACGTCACATCGTAACTGGGTGGATATAAAGGTGCACTACGGGTATCTCCGAAAGTGTCTGTTGGGTTGGCACGAATCGAGACTGGGATTTGTCACTCCGTGTGACGGAGAGGTATCTCTGGGCCCACTCGGTAGGACATCATCATAATGTGCACAATGTGACCAAGGGGTTGATCACGGGATGATGTGTTACGAACGAGTAAAGAGACTTGCCGGTAACGAGATTGAACAAGGTATCGGGATACCGACGATCAAATCTCGGGCAAGTACCATACCGCTAGACAAAGGGAATTGAATACGGGATTGATTGAATCCTCGACATCATGGTTCATCCGATGAGATCATCGTGGAACATGTGGGAGCCAACATGGGTATCCATATCCCGCTGTTGGTTATTGGCCGGAGAGTTTTCTCGGTCATGTCTACATGTCTCCCAAACCCGTAGGGTCTACACACTTAAGGTTCGATGACGCTAGGGTTATAGGGAATAGATGTACGTGGTTACCAAATGTTGTTCGGAGTCCTGGATGAGATCTCGGACATCACAAGGAGTTTCGGAATGATCCGGAGGTAAAGATTTATATATGGGAAATCCTGTTTTGGTCACCGGAAAAGTTTCGGGTGCTATCGGTAACGTACCGGGACCACCGGGAGGGTCCCGGGGGTCCACCAAGTGGGGCCACCGGCCCCAGAGGGCAGCATGGGCCAAGTGTGGGAGGGGACCAGCCCCAGGTGGGTTGGTGAGCCCCCACCAGGGCCCAAGGCGCCTAGGGTTTGGGGAGGGGGCGCCTGCACCTTGCTTGAGGGGGCAAGTTTCCCCCTCTCCCCCCTTGGCCGCACCCTAGATGGGTTTTGGGGCTGCCGCCACCCCTAGGGAGGGAACCCTAGATGCGGGCGCAGCCCCTCCCCTCCCCCTATATGTACTTGAGGTATTGGGGGGCTACAAACACATGAGTTTCTCCTTTCCCTGGCGTAGCCCTACCTCTCTCTCTTTCCTCGTCTCTCGCGGTGCTTGGAGAAGCCCTGCTGGAATACCACACTCCTCCATCACCACCATGCCGTTGTGTTGCTGCTGGACGGAGTCTTCCCCAACCTCTCCCTCTCTCCTTGCTGGATCAAGGCATGGGAGACGTCACTGGGCTGCATGTGTGTTGAACGCGGAGGTGCCGTCCGTTTGGCACTCGGATCATCGGTGATTTGGATCACGACGAGTATGACTCCATCAACCCCGTTCACTTGAGCGCTTCCGCTTAGCGATCTACAAGGGTATGTAGATGCACTCCCCTTCCCCTCGTTGCTAGATTACTCCATAGATTGATCTTGGTGATGCGTAGAAAATTTTAAATTTCTGCTACGATCCCCAACAAAAAGGGCATGTAAAAGTAGTCTTTGATTGATCCTTAGCCGACACAGGTATTTGAGAAAAACCGGAATAACCATCTAGAAAGCAATAGTGTGCATGTTTGCATAATATTTCTAGCATTTGATCAATAAAAGGTAAGGGGTAATGATCTTTCTTAGTAGCCTTATTTAATTTGCGGAAATCAATTACCATCCTATAACCTATGATAATTCTTTGCGGAATCAATTCATCTTTGTCATTAGGGACAACAGTAACACCTCCCTTTTTGGGGACACAATGGACAGGACTTACCCACTGACTATCAGCAACGGGATAAATTATACCTGCCTCTAGAAGCTTGAGTATTTCCTTTCTTACCACTTCTTTCATTTTAGGATTTAAACGTCGTTGAGGATCACAAACTGGTTTGGCATCAGCTTCCAAATTTATTTTATGTTGACATAGAGTGGGACTAATGCCCTTAAGATCATCCAGAGTATATCCAATAGCAGCACAGTGCTTTTTCAGAGTTTTCAATAATCTTTCTTCTTCATGCTCTGAAAGGTTAGCACTAATAATGACAGGATATATTTTCTTTTCATCCAGATAAGCATATTTAAGATTATCAGGCAGCAGTTTAAGCTCAAACACGGGATCACCCTTGGGTGGAGGAGGATCCCCTAGGATTTCAACAGGCAAATTGTGTTGTAGAATAGGTTCCTTTTTAAAGAATACTTCATCTATTTTCCTTCTTTCATTCATGAACATATCATTTTCATGGTCTAGCAAATAGTGTTCTAAAGGATCACTAGGAGGTACGACAATAGAAGCAAGACCAATAATTTCATCCTTACTAGGCAATTCCTCCTCACGATGTTGTTTACTAAATTTAGAGAAATTAAACTCATGAACCATATCGTCCAAACCAACAGTAACAACATTCTTTTTGCGGTCTATCGTAGCATTAACAGTATTCAAGAAGGGTCTACCAAATATAATGGGACAAAAGCTATCTTGTGGAGAACCAAGAATAAGAAAATCAGCGGGATATTTGGTTTTCCCACACAAGACTTCAACATCTCTAACAATTCCCACTGGTGAAATAGTATCTCTATTGGCAAGTTTAATTGTGACATCAATTTATTCTAACTCAGCCTGGTGCAATATCATGCTTAATTTCTTTGTATAAGTCAATGGGTATAACACTAGAACTAGCACCCATATCACATAAGCCATGATAACAATGATCTCCTATTTTAATAGAAATAACGGGCACGCCTACCACAGGTCTATGTTTATCTCTATCACAGGGTTTAGCAATTCTAGTAGTTTCACCAAAGAATTGAATAACATGCCCATCAATATTATCAGACAAGAGATCTTTAACAATAGCAATACTAGGTTCTACTTTGACTTGCTCAGAAGGTGTATAAGTTCTAGTATTGCTTTTATGAACAACAATTGAAGCTTTAGCATGATCCTTCATTCTAACAGGGAAAGGTGGTTTCTCAACATAAGAAGTAGGAACAATAGGATCATTATAAGTGACAATATTTTGTTCAACTTTAATAGGTGCAGCTACTTTTACTTCTATGGGAGGATGATATTTAAACCACTTCTCCTTGGGGAGATCAACATAAGTAGCAAAAGATTCACAGAAAGAAGCTACTATCTCATAGTCAAGTCCATATTTAGTGCTAAACTTACGGAAAATATCGGTATCCATAAAAGATTTAACACAATCAAACTTAGGTGTCATACCTGACTCCTTACCTTCGTCGAGGTCCCAATCTTCAGAGCTGCGTTTAATTCTATCCAATAAATTCCATCTAAATTCAATAGGCTTCATCATAAAAGAGCCAGCACAACAATTATCGAGCATGGTGCGATTGTCACCAGAAAGCCGAGCATAATTTTTTTTGCATAATTACTTCTTTTGTGAGATCATGATTGGGGCATGAATATAACATTGATTTAAGCCTCCCCCAAGCTTGAGCGATGCTTTCTCCTTTGCGAGGCCAAAAATTATATATATAATTGCAATCACGATGAACAAGATGCATAGGGTAATACTTTTGATGAAATTCCAATTTCAATCTTTTATAGTTCCATGATCTCATATCATCACATAGCCTATACCATGTCAATGCGTCTCCCCCCAAAGATAAAGGGAAAGCCTTCTTCTTAACAACATCATCGGGTATACCTGCAATCTTAAATAGTCCACAAATATCATCCACATAGCGTAGATGTTCGTCAGGATGCTTTGTTCCATCTCCTGCAAAAGTGTTAGCTAGCAGTTTTTCCATCATACCCGAAGGAATCTGAAAAGGAGTTTCATTTTCAGTAGGTTCAATTGGTTCAGTAGGTTGAGGAGCAACTCTTGGCTCAACTGTACAAGGTGAAGATACCCCGAACAAGCCCCTCAGACAATTACTTTCCATAGTAACAAGTGACAAAAAATTTCAGCACACTAAATAAATTTCTCCTTACCAAATTCCACCTACCAAAGGCGCTTCACTCCCCGGCAATGGCGCCAGAAAAGAGTCTTGATGACCCACAAGTATAGGGGATCTATCGTAGTCCTTTTGATAAGTAAGAGTGTCGAACCCAACGAGGAGCAGAAGGAAATGATAAGCGGTTTTCAGCAAGGTATTCTCTGCAAGTACTGAAATAAGTGGTAACAGATAGTTTTGTGATAAGATAAATTGTAACGAGCAACAAGTAACAAAAGTAAATAAAGTGCAGCAAGGTGGCCCAATCCTTTTTGTAGCAAAGGACAAGCCTGGACAAACTCTTATAATAGGAAAAGCGCTCCCGAGGACACATGGGAATATCGTCAAGCTAGTTTTCATCACGCTCATATGATTCGCGTTCGGTACTTTGATAATTTGATATGTGGGTGGACCTGTGCTTGGGTACTGCCCTTACTTGGACAAGCATCCCACTTATGATTAACCTCTATTGCAAGCATCCGCAACTACAACAAAAGTATTAAGGTAAACCTAACCATAGCATGAAACATATGGATCCAAATCAGCCCCTTACGAAGCAACGCATAAACTAGGGTTTAAGCTTCTGTCACTCTAGCAACCCATCATCTACTTATTACTTCCCAATGCCTTCCTCTAGGCCCAAATAATGGTGAAGTGTTATGTAGTCGACGTTCACATAACACCACTAGAGGTTAGACAACATACATCTTATCAAAATATCGAACGAATACCAAACTCACATGACTACTAATAGCAACACTTCTCCCTTGTCCTCAGGAACAAACGTAACTACTCACAAAGCATATTCATGTTCATAATCAGAGGGGTAATAATGTGCATAAAGGATCTGAACATATGATCTTCCACCAAATAAGCCAACTAGCATCAACTACAAGGAGTAATCAACACTACTAGCAACCTACTAGCACCAATCCCGGACTTGGAGACAAGAATTGGATACAAGAGATGAACTAGGGTTTGGAGATGAGATGGTGCTGGTGAAGATGTTGATGGAGATTGCCCGCTCCCAATGAGAGGAGTGTTGGTGATGACGATGGTGATGATTTCCCCCTCCCAGAGGGAAGTGTCCCTGGCAGAACAGCTCTGCCGGAGCCCTAGATTGGTTCCGCCAAGGTTCCGCCTCGTGGCGGCGGAGTCTCATCCTGAAAGGTTCTCTTCTATTTTTTTTCTCATCGAAAGACTTCTTATGGGAGAAGATGGGCGTCAGAGAGCCACCAGGGGGCCCACGAGGTAGGGGGCGCGCCCAGGGGGGTGCCCCCCACCCTCGTGAGCAGGGTGTGGGCCCCCTGGCCTTCATCTTTGGCGATGATTTTTCTTTATTTATTTTAAGGTATTCCGTGGAGTTTCAGGACTTTTGGAGTTGCGCAGAATAGGCCTTCAATATTTGCTCCTTTTCCAGCCCAGAATTCCAGCTGCCGGCATTCTCCCTCTTCATGTAAACCTGGTAAAATAAGAGAGAATAGCCATAAGTATTATAACATAACGTGAAATAACAGCCCGTAATGCAATAAATATTGACATAAAAGCATGATGCAAAATGGACGTATCAACTTCTCAACCGAACCCATCTCGGCCACATCTGTGCGTCAGCCGCCTTTTTCGATTTGCCGTCGTCTGAGATCCCCTGACGCTAAATTACCATCCCTGAGATCCATATGTCGTTGTGGATCTTCCAGGCAACTCACCGATGAGCTCCTCTTTGTATAGCCCCCTCCTCACGATGTCTCTCTCCGGTGGGCGTAGACGGGGTACATGTGCTTGCCATCGGGCCTCGGGAGTCCTTTCTACCACTCTGGCATGCACGCGGTGAGGCCCTGATTCCAGTGCCTTCTATTTTCTCTCCCCTGTGCCTTCCAGCCCCTCTACCACCATGCTACGACCGGCGCTGCCGCTGGCCTCGGCCATGGCCGACACTCCGGCCGTCCCTTCTCGCCCTGACACTTCAGTTCGGGTCCCACATGTAAGTGAGAGAGAGAGTTTTTTCTTTTTTTCTACGATGGGTCCACATGTAAGTGAGTGAGAGAGTGGATATGTTTTTTATTTTTATTTTTCTTCAGTGGGTCCCACCCGTAAGTGACACATGTAGTCAGGGGCAAAATGTGCAACAAACGCCTAGATAGCGGTCAACGCCCTTTGACTAGACGGTAACGGCTTGGAAGGGCATTTCTATAAGTGACACTAACGGTAGAGGTGCAAAACTGAGCATACCTAAAAATTAGGGGCAAATCTGAGTAGTGGGTTTGAGTTAGGGGCACAGGTGTAAATGTCCCAAATTTCTATGCTTGTGGATCATGAAAAGAATGATTTTATATTATAGTTATATTGTTGAATTCATTCATGATGGTACTGAAAATTATTATGAGAGAGGAACATATGCTTTTACATATCTCAATAATATCAAGTTTCCTCTCTTTATGTTGAAAGTTTTCATGTCATGCTTGTTTTGCCTTCCTATGCTAGTTGATTCTTGTTCCCATAAATTGTTTCATCACAAATTCCCTATGCATAGAAAGTTGATTACACTTAAATGTGCTAGTCATATGATTCATGATGCTCTCTTCATGTTTCAATTCTTATCTTCTATGCGTGCATCATTGAAATCATCATGCCTAGCTAAAGGGCATTAAAGAAAAGCGCTTGTTGGGAGACAACCCAACACTTTTACCTACCGTTTTTGTGTGTTCACATGATTATGCTACTGTAGTAATCATGTTTTATTGCTTTTGTTTCAATAAAGTGCCAAGTAAAGTCTTTGGGATAGTGTGGATGATAGTCGACTTGAATCTGTGCAAAAACAGAAACTTTTGCGCTCAGTCCAAGAATTTTAAAAATTCACTGGAACATGGCTTTGTCTGAATGTTTTATAGGTGGTAGATATACAAATTCCTTGCGTTCTCCTAATTTTTCAGAATTTTTGGAGTAGCATAAGTATGGTTGTTTTCCAGATTACTACAGACTGTTCTGTTTTTGACAGATTCTGTTTTCAATGCATAGTTTACTTGTTTTCTAGTTTCTATAGCTTATATTGCTCAATATAAACTATGGCAATGATAAGTTACTGTAGGGATTGTGTGATAACAATTATGAATCTTGCCTTTGACAGTACCAAAGTGGATGATTTGTCTTTATCATACTAACCTATCTCACGAAGTTTCGCTAAGTTTTGTGTGATTGAAGTTTTCAAGTTTTGGGTGAGATATCGATATGAGGAGAATAAGGAGTGACAAGACCCTAAGCTTGGGGATTCCCAAGGCACCCCCAAGGTAATATTCAAGGAAGATCCAAGCAACTAAGCTTGAGGATGCCCCGGAAGGCATCCCCTCTTTCGTCTCCAACATTATCGATAGTCTTACTTGGGGCTATATTTTCGTTCGTCACATGATATGAGTTTTCCTTGGAGCGTCATTTTATTTTGTTTTAATTTGGTTGCTGCTATCTATAATAATGTTTTGCATCTTTTACTTCAATAAAAATGTCAAGTATAGCCTTTTCCATGCTTATTTTGCAAGTATATGAGTTGCTATTTCAAAACAGAAAGTTATCGCTGTAGCAAACATTCTCTAGAAAAGTTAAAATGTGATAAAATGCTGAAACTTTTCACACAATAAGCTATGATAAATTTTCTACAGTGTGGTAATTTTTCAGAATTTTTAAGTTGAATAAGTATGGATCCTTCTCCATCCTTTAAAGACTGTTCTGTTTAGACAGATTGCTATTATGATTGCATTGTTTGCATATGTTTACTTGTTTAATGATTCTTTTTGAGGATATGAGTATTAAATATGCAGAAGCATGTAGTATGCAATGTTAAATTATAATTTTAGTGATTCTCTACAGTAGAGAATGATAGGTTATTGCATTGATTTATACTAACTTATCTCACGAGTTCTTGTTGAGGTTTGTGTGGATGAAGTTTTTGAGATTTAGGGAAACCGTGATATGAGAGGAATGAAGAAGACACAAGAGCTCAAGCTTGGGGATGCCCAAGGAATCCCAATTTAATATTCCAAGAAGTCTCAAGCATCTAAGCTTGGGGATGCCCCAGTAGGTGATAACCCACAAGTATAGGGGATCGTTTGTAGCCTTCTTAGATAAATAAGAGTGTCGAACCCAATGAGGAGCTAAAGGTGGAACAAATATTCCCTCAAGTTCTATCGACCACCGATACAACTCTATGCACACTTTACGTTTGCTTTACCTAGAACAAGTATGAAACTATTTTGCAAGAATAAAACTACGTGTACTTTGCGAGAATAGAACTACGGATAAATTTCAAGGTAATAAAAGTGGATAGCTTTTGTCAGCAAGAAAGTCATTTGTCCCTAGGCAACCGATAACAAGTACTGGTAATCATTCTTGTAATTTTATATGAGGGAGAGGAATGAGCTAACATACATTCTCTACTTGGATCATATGCACTTATAATTGGAACTCTAGCAAGCATCTGCAACTACTAAAGATCATTAAGGTCGTGAAACCCAACCATAGCATTAAGTATTAAGTCCTCTTTACTCGCATACGCCATGACCCACTTATCTGCGTTTAGGCTGTTGTCACCCCCGCAACACTGACAATAAGCAAACCATGAACATATTGCAACACCCTACAACGGGGGCCACTCATATTTGCGCGAGAACGGAGGGCACCGTAGGACAACACCATAAATAAAATATACAATCATACCAACCAAGATCACGATTAACCCATAGGACAAAACGGATCTACACAAACATCATAGGATAACCATAGATCATTGGAAAATAATATATGGAGTTGAGCACGATGTTTAAGTAGAGATTATAGCGGGGGGAAGAGGTATTATACTGCTGCATAGAGGGGGAGAGAGTTGGTGATGACGGTAGAAAGATTGTTGATGAAGATCACCGTCATGATCCTAGCCCCGACGGCACTCCAGCGCCACCGGGAGAGTGGGGGAGAGAGTCGCCCTCCTTCTTCTTCTTCTTCCTTGGCCTCCCCCCTAGAGGGAAGGAGGGTTCCCCCTCTGGTCCATGGTATCCATGGTGGCGGAGGGGCGGGAGCCCCTCCGAGATTGGATCTCCCTCTCTGTTCTCTTCTTTTTCGCGCTCCCCAGATCTGGACAAAAACCGTTTCTTATATTCTCGGAGATCCATAACTCCGATTGCGCTGATATTTTTACACGATTTTTTTTCTGGATACAAGCTTCTTTGCGCCCGAAGTAGAGATCCAACCGACGTTCGAGGAGGGCACAAACTACCACCATGCGCCAGGGGCCTGAGGCGCGCCCTGGTGTATCTGGTCCACGTGGGCCTCCGTTTGCGGTGATTCCAACTCCCAAAGATCACAAATATTGCAAAATAATTCTCCATGTAGTTGCATCACGTTTGGACTTTGTTTGATATGGATTTTCTGCGATACAAAAACAAGCAACAAACAGGAACTGGCACTGGGCACTGGATAAGTAAGTTAGTCCAAATAAATCATATAAAAAGTTGCCAAAAGTATGTAAACTTTGTATAATATTTTCATGAAACAATCGAAAATTATAGATACAACGGAGACGTATCAGTAGGCATCCCACCTTTCTTCCTCAACAATCATCGGTTAGTATCGGTTGGGCTTAAGTTTTTGCTTCTTCACATGAGTTGTGCTATTCTTGGAATGTCATTTTATTATGTTTTGCTTGCTTTTTTAATAAAATACTTAGATCTGAAAGTTATTTAAATAAGAGAGAGTCCTCAAATGGCTACCCATTTATTTAACTACTTGCTTGATCTTCACTTATATCTTTTTGGAGTAGCTTGTCATTTACTCTTGTGCTTCACTTATATCCTTTGAGTAAATTGTTGAATGAACTGAATATCATGAAGTTGAAATTATATGTTCATATGATGCCTAGTAGTAGCTTCATATTGGGTTTAGAAAGTGAAATCTTTTGAAGCTTGACAATCACAATATTGGTCATACAAGCAATTCATGAATGATTAGTATAAGGAAGAGAACTTTCACACGCAAATATATTATTTTGGACATCTTCTATGATTGTGAATACCCATTAATTATTTTCAAACTTGAGCAAATTAGTTGAAGTTGGACAAGGAAGACAACATAATGAGTTATGGTTGTGTATATTTGCATAGAAGTTATATTGTCATGGAGCCTCCAACATGTGGTGTTTGCTTAGGATCTTTTGCTAGCTAAAAATTCGTACTAAGTAGAGATACTACTTGTGCATCCAAAAACCATTGAAGCCAGTTTCTTGCCATGAGTGTCCATCATACCTATGTATGGATTGGATAAGATCCTTCAAGTAAGTTGCCATCGGTGCATAAAGCAATAAACATTGCTCCTAAATATGTTTGATCTTTTATTGTAAGGGAAAATTGAGCGTTGTACAAAGTTGTGATGGCAAAGTAATAAAAGCGACGAACTGCATAATAAAGGTTGCTATCATAAGGGGCAATATAACGTGACATTCCTTTGCATTAAGAGTTTGGGCATCCAAATAAAAAGCGCATGACAACCTCTTTTTCCCTCTGTGAAGGGCCTATGTTTTACATTTCAGTATTTACTTTTATGCAAAGAGTCAGTAGTATAAATCTCATTTCAACCTCATTTATTCTCTAGTTGGCAAGCATCATGTGGTGGGGAAAGATCTAGGCACATATGACCAGTCAAATATATTTGATCATGATTTATTATTGTAAAAATTATCTCTATGATAAATGAGTTGGGAGCCAAAATATTAAGCCCCTATCTTTCTCTGCATTTGATGGATGCCATTTGTTCTAAGAATATGCTTTGAGTAGTAGCAATCATGGAAGACTATATGATGATTGAGTATGTAGAGCTCTTACCTAGACGTTGTTGAATAAGTTGAATTGCAATTGCTTGGTGACTGAGAACATAGGTTGTTGAGTTTCAAGAGAATTCATTGTTTGAACCTTTACATGTGGATTGGTTGCTACTTTAACATGAGAGGTTTTATAAGAAAGAATTGCTGTTATGATGCTATGAAAAGTGACTGAAATTATCATTGATCAAACTTATGCACTTTGCTAGCATTCACACTTCACAAATTATTTCTTTTATCATTTACCTACTCGAGGACGAGTAGGAATTAAGCTTGGGGATGCTGATACGTATCCAACGTATCTATAATTTATGAAGTATTCATGCTCTTATATTATCATTCTTGGATGTTTTACAATCATTTTATAGCAACTTTATATCATTTTTTTGGGGACTAACCTATTGACATAGTGCCCAGTGCCAGTTGTTGTTTTTTGCTTGTTTTTTACATGGCAGGAAATCAATATCAAATGGAGTCCAAACACGGCAAAAAATTTTGGAGAATTTTTTTGGACTAGAACACTCAGGATGGGCCAGAGAAGTACCATAGGGGTGCCCCGAGGGGGCACAACCCACCCGGGCACACCTAGGGGCCAGGCGCGCCCTGGTGGGTTGTGCCCACCTCGGTGGCCTCCCGCACCGCCTCTTCGCCCTATAAATCGTCAAATATTCCAAAAACCCTAGATCAGAAGTTCCGCTGCCGCAAGCCCCTGTAGCCACGAAAATCTAGACCCCGTTCCAGCACTCCACCGGAGGGGGAGATCATCACCGGTGGCCATCTTCATCATCCTGGCGGCCACCATGATAAGGAGGGAGTAGTCCACCCTCGGGAATGAGGGTTTGTACCAGTAGCTATGTGTTTAATCTCTCTCTCTCTCTCTCTCTCTCGTGTTCTTGAGATGGCACGATCTTGATGTATCGTGGGCTTTGTTAATATAGGTGGATCATATGGCGTTTCTCCCTCTCTATCTTGTTGTGATGAATTAAGTTTTCCCTTTGATATTTTGTTTTATTGGATTGAATACTTTTATGGATTTGAGAGCACTTCTTGGCTGGTCTACAAGAATAAAGTAGCGTAGTAGAATCACGAGCGTCACAACAACGGTTGGCTGGTCGACATGAGATACGACATACACGTACTTGGCACATCTAGCTCTCTGACCTAGATGGGCCGATTCGGCCTCCTTCTTCGGCTGTATGTCCACTAGCGTAGCACCTTTGGGTGGGTCGGGCATCAATGTCTTCATCTTCCAGCGAGAGCACAACTTGTGCCCTCCTTGATCGTCTCATCCACGGTGTTGAACCGAGAGCACACCTCCATAGACTTCACAAACTCCGTGTGGCCGTCGTGTAAGCACCCAAGGAGTAGTGTCATTCAACCAAGGCTGATGGGGAAAGGATTCATGGTGGTGGAGCGGTTATAGATAGAGATTGAGTTGTGGAAGATAAGATGGTACAAGACACACACACTCGCGTGCGCGGAGAGAGAGAGAGAGAGAGAGAGAGAGAGAGAGAGAGAGAGAGAGAGAGAGAGAGAGAGAGAGAGAGAGAGTGAGAGAGAGAGATGGGTCGAAGATGAAGTGGAATACGGTGGTAGATAAATGAGGGGCTTTGGAAGTTGAAGTGTTGGTGAGAGAGAAAGGGTTGGGAGTAAATGCGGTAGGTGGGTGGGGATGAAAGAATGCTCAATTTTGGTTTCTTATACATTGATCTTGTTCATCTATGTAGTATATTTTGATATTCTAGTATGGTACCTTCATTGATCTTGTTCATTTGTGTTTGCTAGTGCAATACACTAGGGAGGGGGACATCAACCAAGAAGCCTGATACTGGGCCGATCTCGGGGCCCAGGAGGCCTGACAACAACACGGCTCGAGGAAGCAGTCCAAGGCCTGCTTGAAACGAGAAGATCATCTTGGCGTACAAGACAGGAATCCGTTGGCACGGAGTCGGTTAGGGACGTGTAAACTTTAGCTCGCATCCCCTATATAAGGCAAGGGCTAGGGGTAGCTATTCTCGTCTATTCGATAGACAATACTCTTGGTGATCACATCCATTATCATCTTGTAACCCACTCGCACGAGGTGCTCCCACATCAATATACAACAAAGTAGGACGTAGGGTATTACCTCACTATGAGGGCCTAAACCTTGGTAAATCCCTTGTGTGAACTCCCTTCTAGTACTTCGGCCACGTTCGCCACTCTACCGAGGGTATTGGCGGTTTCCCGTATCTCCAGTGTTCAATGCAGTGCTCGTCTTTGCCAATGCTACTTCAGGCAGCTACTTGAAGAGCAAGGTGGTAACGTCGACAAATTTCTCGAAGGGCAAGGCGATGGTGGATGACAGTGCCCCCAAGTGGCCCCGAAATTACGGACATTTCCATTACGACTCAGACCCAACTCTTTTCTGCAAGATCATTCTCGCACCTAAGTTGGAGTTCCGCTGATGCCCACTGACTTCACCAATCACATGTCCACCGTCCCATCGAAAGTCGTGCTGATGATGAACACCGATTGTGCTTGGAGAAGCACGGTCCGAGTGGTCAACGGTAGGTTCACCCTTGATAAAGGGTGGGGGCCCTTCACCGTAGCTCATCAGCCGAACACCGGGTACCTCGTGATCTTCAAGGTGCCGACTCTCGATAGCTTCAAGTTGATCGTTTTCAACATCGACACCATTGAGGTGGTGGCCCAGTGCAAGAAGCATAAAGTTGCATTTGCGTTGGAATGTTAGTGTGTTTCCTTTAGAACTATCTAATACTTGTTGAAATGATGTTGGATTGTTAGGGCATGTTGGTTTATGTGTCTGTGAGTACCGCGTAATGCTTAATGGTTGTTCAATGTGCCTGCTAGATTAAGACTTGCTATGTTGTGCCTATGACTATGCGTGAGTTGGTAACCTCACTACCAGAACAAGAGGTTACCACACCGTATGTCTTGTATGCAATCAAATAACAACTCTTTGCCTTTTGTTAGCAGAGGTTTGCGACCAAACATCCATGCATGTGTTTCTGCCCAGTTAGGCTCAAGAAATGCATGGAACCAAACTATGTGTATTAGTACATGATTTTTTGTCCGCATCAACTCAGCCAGGCCTAGTAGAGTGACGGATGCAAAGAATGAACGATATCTGCAGCCCAAAATGTAGGCGGGTGGGAAAGGCACCACCCCAAGGTTCAGTATACCTGAATTAGTCGAAAAGGCACCACCCCAATCCCCAAGGTTCAGACTTGAGTTCAGTTGCGACTTTCAAGCCGGAGAGAGGTTAGTTCATGATGCATGTATGCATGCACCCCAAATGTGGTACTTTACTCTGCCCAGTTCCTATGGCTATTTATCCGCAAGGCACGTGTCGCCCTCTCCAATGCAAACATCTCATCTATGGATTCTACTGAATGAATGTAGCAAGAGGCACACCAGGAAAGCCTACCCTCTAGTTACTTACTACCAGTACATTAATGTATCTGTCACTACTATACTTATAAACATTTATGCGTGTTAGGCAGCCAGGTCGTGGGTTAACTTCAGCGAGGCGGCGGCGGTAGAGATTTGATGAAGGCGTCCACCTGGAGGTTGGTCAGGCGCGGAAGGAACTTCATGCAGATGGGCGGCCTCACGCCGGCGAGCGCCAGCACCGACTGCGGCAGCGTCCATATGCCGTCGCCGCAGATGAGCCCCGACGCGACGGGCGGCGCGAACGCCTTGGCCCTGGCGCCGTCGACGTGGTCCCACACGAAGCGGATGAGGCTCCCGATGCACATGTCGATCCCGAAGTAGGGCCCCAGGTAGAAGGGGATGGCCATGGCCATGGGCAGCGGGATGAACTGCGCGATGTTGGGGCCCGCGAGGTCCCTCGCCAGGTTCACCACGATGGCGCCCACGAAGAAGACGATGCAGAGGTCCAGGCAGTGCTTGGGCAGCGACCCGAGCCCCTGCACGCCCAGGATGGCCATGTTGCGGTACACCAGCGCGTTGGGCGACGGGTACTCGGACCCCGGCGTGCCGATGTCGCCGAACGCCTTGTAGAAGAGCCAAAACACGGACGGCGCGATGACGCAGCCCATGGCGGTGCCGATCACCTGGCTCACGAACATGGACCGGGGGGACGCGAGCGTCATGTACCCGGTCTTGAAGTCCTGCGTCAGGTCGGACGCCGTGGAGACGATGCCGATCATGACCCCGCACGCGGCGAGGCCGGCGATGATGCCGCCGTTGGAGGCGCCGGCCCAGGCGCCCACGAGGAAGATGGCGAGCTTGCCGTAGGTGGTGGCGAGGGACCAGTCGGTGAGGCCGCAGCCGTAGGCGTTGCAGAAGGCCAGCACCGGCGCGATGACGTAGGAGGTGGCCACGTGGTACCACCTGAGCTGGTGGAAGATGCGCGGCACCGTGATGATGGAGATGGCGGCGGTGACCGCGTAGGCGCTGAGCGCGAGCGTGTTGGGGATCTGGTCCTTCATAAAGAGCTCCGTGCGGCGCTGGTCGTCGAACGTCTCCACCGGCCCCAGGTCGCCCCCGGCCTCGCTGATGGGCAGGCTAGGCCCCGACATCATCCCGCGCACCTGCGCCACCAGCGCCGTCATGGTCCGGGTCAGCACCTTGAGGAAGTTGTACAGGCCGTCGCCGAGGATGAGCGAGATGGAGATGAACACCTGCACGATCACCATTCATATCAAATCCTTGTCCTTGCTGCAACGACGATGAAATCTTCACATACTCGGTAGCCGACGATGCCGCGGAGGCTGCTGGGCTTGAGGTCGGCGGGGTACCAGTCGCCCTTCTTGTGCTCGATGATAGGCCACATGATCCCCCATGATATGATGCCTCCGAGGAGGACGGAGAGGTTGACGAGGTAAGGGCAGATCATCCCGACACCTAGGTACGTGGCCGAGAAGTCGAAGTAGAACCTGCCCGGATTCATTTGTTGCAAATCCAACAACAAGGGAGTCATGTGACTGATTATACTCAATGGTTAACTACACGTACACACAAGGTACACAGGCACCACAAGAATTTTCACACGAGCAGAGCACACCGGGCGTCGTCGTCGTGTTGGCCAGCTAGTGCAAGCCTAGCAAGATTCTTAAGCTCTTGGAGAATTGCATACAACCGCATGAAATTTGACTTGTCAGACCCTTGTATTTCTACCGCAAAAAAAAAAAAACTATCATTCATTGTCATTTTTTTATTACATGCTGTATTCTCTGCATGCCTACCGTGCAACTTTCCTCCTGTAACACATCTTCCAATGTCACTATATTTTCATGGCATACAATGATTTTCTCCTATTTTTGCAGTACACGCTTAAACATAACTGAAATACGCAAGTCACGGTAATGGATTATTACAATATGCAAAAATAAGATAATAATGCAATTTTCGCAAAAGAAATGTTCTCTAAAATGTAATGGATTAGTGACATCGAATTTACCCTTACAAAAGAAAAGAAAATAAAAACAGAAACAAAACCAAAAAAATGAAATAGAAACTAAAACAAAATCAAAAAAATAAAGTTTTCTAAGGAAGAATGACTTCGTGACCTTGGTATTACCTTTCGGAAGAAGAACAAAAATAAAACAGAACTTGATGAAGTTTTCTAAGAAAAAATGAAATCCTTTAAGAAGAACAATGAAAAAAAAATTTGAACTTGCACGCAACTTTGCACTAGAATTGCACCTTTTGAAACATTCAAAGTATAAGCATATAATAGTGCAATTTTTATATTCTACTATAATTTACACACGTATTATTTAGTGCCTGCATTTATGCTTACACACACAAAAATAAAATAATTATGTTTCCTAAGTAGGAATGAATTAGTGGCATTGTTATTACCCTTCAAGAAGAAAAAAGTGAAAACAATAAAAAATAAACTCAAAATAATTATAATTTCCATGGAAGAATTAATTAGTGGCATTAGTATTGCCATCTAAGAAGGAAAATGGGGGGGGGGGGTCTAAAACAACGAGTGATCTTTTTTTGCACAAAATATACGTAAAAATTGTGTTTTTCAAAATATGCAAGAATAAGCATATAAATGTGAAAATTGTACAAAAAATAATCTAAGAAAAAATGAATTAGTGGCATTGGTATTACCCTTAATATAGAAAGGAAATTATATAAAATTAAAACAATATCATAATAATGAAGTTTTCAATGAAAGATCGAATTTGAGGTGTTGGTATTTTCCTTTAAGAAGAAGGAAATTAAAAATAAAATAAAAAATTTGCTTACAACTTCGCATCAAAATTGCACATTTTGTAATATGAAGAGAGTAATTATATAATAGTGAAATTTTGGCACATATTATATATTATTTCTATGCATATATTTAGTTATTTACACTCTCCCGACATCCCAAAAATACAAAAAACATAAGAAAAATGCATAAAAATAGAAATAGAAAAAAAGAAAAAAAAGAAAGGAGAAAGAAGAAGTCTGTGTCACACTGGAATGGACATTGGCCCGTTAGGGAATTGACTGGCCCAAATATGGGGTCAGTCAAAAAGAAAAACAACCTAAAACAACACAGAGACAAACATAGAACAAAAGATTCACGGATCTTAAAGCTGAGTTTTGACACGAAGCCCCACTCCCGCGTCGCCCTCCTCTGGCCACACGAGGGCCGCCAGGAACCCCTCCTCCGCTCTCCACCACTGCACCGCCGCCAGAGGGCCTACCGGCGAAGCCTTGCCGCTTCCCAGGATGGCGGCGGCAGGGAAGATTCGTCCCCCACACGCTTCCGACACCCTGCCCCCCCCCTCCAGATCCACCAGCCGTCACCGGGACGCACCACCCTCTGCCTGCTTCCGTTGTGCCGCCGCCGAGGGACCGGCTGACGAGGGGGTGCCACACCCTGGGATGGTGGCACCTGCTGGATCCATGCCCCGCACGTCCCCCAACCCCAGCCCCGTGTCCCCAAATCCTCGAGCTCTGGCGCGGGCGCCCCTCCTCCCATCTCTGCTGCACATACCCGCCTGTCGTCCTCCCAAGCAGCCCACCCCTCCACCCTCCATGGCGCGGCCAAGCCCTGCTCGTGCAGCTGGCCATGGGTTGTGTGCGGGATCTGCGGCCGGTCGCGGTTGTGTTCATTGTCTTCCTTCTCGCAGGCAACCCTCTCCCGCGGTGGCGTGGTGACGACACATGCACGAAGGCGACGAAACTACATTGCTAGCGGCAGTAACGAAGCCCCTCAAGGCGGGTAATTGCTGGCGCTGCTCCGGCGCGGGCGACCCTAGCTAGACCCGCATCTCTCCGGTGTCCATGGTTGTCAGCGTCCTCTGCCGGGCGCCTCCGGCCTCGGCGACCCAGCAGTTGCGTCCCTTCCAGCTCGCCTGGCTCCCCGACATCCCGACGGCTATGGCCATGGTAGCTTGGATATGTGTCCTTCCAGTCCTAGCTTGCCGTTGTTGCTGTTCGCCGTTGCCCCACCCCCTCGTGGTTTGCTTCACCGCCTGCCCTACCTTGTACACCTCAAAGCCTCCCTTTTTGCTAGATCCAATGTTCATGGGTTCGGAGGAGGTGCCACCCTCCGACGGTAGGTGCAGCCTGCAAACCCCCTTCCGACATGATGGCTCCGATCAACGTTGGCTTCTTCATCCTTGTTTCCAGATACGGCGGCTATGGGATTGCTCAGCCTCAGGCCAGGGAGAAATCCCTGCTCGGTCAGCGGCGGCGTCTGCGGTTGTCGTTTCCTCCTTGGACGCGTTTTCAAGGCCCTCGGTTGCGCCCCTCTTCGAGCTCAGGGGAAACCCTAGGTCTGATTCCTTCCGATCGGATGGCGACGCCGTCTCGGCGTCGTATTCCTTCTTGAAGGCGTTATCTTGCTCGCTCGTGGTGTCCCCCGTCTTGGCTCCGGCGATGTTGGTGAACTTGTTGGTCCGGGTTTGCTGCTCTTTGTTTGGGCTTCATAGATTTAGCTGTGTTGTATCTTCTATTCGGGCCGAGCGTTCTTTGTCTTTCTGCTCCAGACACCATGTTAACGTATGGCTGTGTTCGTATCATTTGTTATACCCCTATCTGTACCCTTTCTCTCCCCTTATCAATGCAATAAAATCTTAAAGCTGAAATCAACGATCTAAAGTTTTCCGGCGTTTTTTCTTTTCAAAAACTTAATTTTCAGGCGACTTGCGTATAGCTAAAGTGAACAGGTATTTACAAGGCTAGCTAGCTATGAAATGTGCAAAGTTGGTGGCATTTCTGATTAGTGTGGAAGGAACGCGACGTAGGCTAGGAACATACTTTTGTCTGCGTGCCTCGAGGCCCAAGGTGGGGAAGGAACTGAATCCGCAGTCTTTGCCGCCGGTGTAGAACCACTGGAAGAAGCCCCAGCTGAAGCTCATCGCGAAAAACTTCCCCAGCGTCTTCACCTGTAACCTGCATGCAGCAGCAATCCAGTCCAGTCCAGTTCAACCACCGGTAATTAATTAATTAAATTGGCATGCATGCATGAGCGGGTACAAATTCAGATACGGGCAACCATACTTGGCCAGCTTTGCGCCCTGGGGAGTGTGGAAACTGTTGATGAGGTGCGCCGTTGCCGTGCCGCTCGGGTAGATGAGCTTGTAATCGATGATCATTATCTGAAGCCCAAATTAACCAAACGATTGGCCATGTTTAACGGATTACATTTGTGAAATCAAAAAGTTGACTGTAGAATTTGTGGATCGTGTGGTGTGATGAGACGTGCCTTCCTGAGGGGCACGACGGAGAAGAGGCCGAGGAAGCTGACGATGAAGAGGAAGCCGATCATCCAGCCCAGGCTGGGGTTCTTGATGCTATCCTCGTCCCTCACCTCGCCTGACTGCTCGCTGATCCTCTCGCTCATTCCGAACATGTAGCTCCCAAATCCCCCTGCCACGTGTATCTCTTTCCATGTAACCCAAAGAAATGCATGGGAAAAACTTGTGAATGCAAAAGATCCATCCATGGAGGATACAGGCGCAACGATCCATCCATGGAGGGTACACGCGCAGGCGCAGCGGATCGATGGAGATCGATTGCCAATCGCTGTGCGGGTGCTTACGTACCGCTGAAGGCGATGCCGGAGCACGCGACGACGCAGGTCTGGACGACGGTGTTCTCCTGGCGGGTGAAGGGCTTCACGCCGGGAACGCCGGCCTTGTTGAGCAGCCGGGTCCAGGAGGTGAGGAGGAAGAAGCCGAGGAGCCCCGCGGAGACGTTGAGGGAGGGGATGATGCCGGTGGTGAGGTTGAGCTTCATCACGATGACGCTGAACATGAAGCCCAGCAGCGCGCTCATCGCCAGCGCCCGCGCCGTCACCTGCTCCTTCCAGTCGGGCACCTCCTGCCCCTCGAACACCCGCTCTATCGACTCCCCCTCGTCCTCCTCATACTCCTCCTCCTCCACCTTCCTTGCCATCGTTCGATCTCCTCTCCTCTCCTCTCCGGCGCGCCGTCCGTCCGTCGCGCGCGCGTCTGTTTGTGGGGGATTGTTCTGTTCACTTTGCTTGGTCCCCGCGTGTCAGTCAGTGGGACTTATGGCCATTTTCTCCGCTCGCTCGCTTGCATGCATGGCGAGCTAGCTAGCGGACGGCGGGTGTTGTGTCGGGATCGATCCGGGTCTCCCGGCTACTGTCTCTCACTCTCGCTCGATCGTTCTTCCCGCGAAGGTAGTACTATGCGGTCAAAGCTGGCAAGTTTGACACTGAAAACAACTTTCTTACAGTAGATTTTCTTTAACTCGAGCGGTTGAGCCCGTTCGAAACCCATGCTGACACACCAACCTAAAACATAGTCCCTCCCTCCGGAAATATTTGTCATCAAAATGAATAAAAATGATGTATCTAGACGTATATTAGTTCTAAATACATCTTTTTTATCCATTTTGACGATAAGTATTTTCGGACGGAGGGAGTACTATATATGTACATTACAAAAACATATACATGCATGCATGTACATTACATTTTGACTTCGTTACCAGACTTTGTTTTCATCGAACCTTTTTAATAACTAGATGATGCCCCGCGCGTTGCTGCATGATATTTTTCAGAATTTTGTTAGAAAGGTCGGGACTTGCACATCTTGCATCATAGTGGATGTCTGCAGAAAATGTATGGATGGCATCAACAGAGTTGATGCAGATAAATGTAGTCTCACATGATGACACATTGGTACCTTTTGCATCCCTCAAAATACCAAGAAGATGAGAATGTTTCTCAGTTACAATAGGCGATGATAGTTCCTGGGTTGTGGAAATGGTCCGTGCATGAAATATATGTTGCAAATTAGAATACTATCAATTCAACATGTACATTATGATTTATCATATACATTTGCATTAATAGTAGGTGTTTCTTTTTTCAAAACGGGACAACCCAGATCACTGCATCATTGTGATACATGAATCGTTGGTGTGCACCAATCATTAAAATAACTAGTCGCAAACCCGTGCGATGCACGGGCTAGTTGTCATATACTTCGTTCATTCCAAAATGAGTGTTCTATTTTTTGTTCATTTTGCAATGATGGGAGTATTATTTTGCGGTCTACATGGACCATATAATGATCTGTGATTTTGCAGGGATGTGTGTGCAGTCATATAGCTTTGGAGGCATGGGAGTTCATATATAGGAGAATTTTGGATGGTAAACCAAATGAAATTAGTATAAATAATGTTGCCAAACTCATGAGTCTTGTGAGAAATTAAATCAAAATATTGTTCTGAGGGTCATCGTTTGAAGCAGTTATGCGTTCACAATTTCCCTAGAAGTATGCTTGTTGGCCATATTTGGGAAGCTGTAGAGCTACCAAATACCCTGATAATACTTACATAAACAAAGGGATGTGATGTTTTCTTGATGTAACTACCCCAAAATATGTTTTAACAACATAAAAGATGCTAAGCAAAAAAAAAATTTGCTAAAAGGTTTTTATGTCTGTGCTATTGTATGTCGAAAGATATACGATGTTGCATCTTTGGGACTCCAAATATAACATAGTAATATTTTGTGCAACATCTGAATGTCAATGGACGGCGCAGTCCGAAGCATACGAACAACCTTCTCTAATTCTGTTTATATTATGTTTCGTTGACTGATAATACTATCACTCAATATTTATAGAAAATAGTTTCACAACATCATATACAATCAAAATGATTTATTAGCATATGATATGAAAATCAAAAATAAAAGTAAAATGTTACTACCATGCTATGTCCAAATTGTCTTAAATTTAAAAAATAGGGAGTAATTGACTTAGGGAAAATCTCCTGTATGTGTAGTACATGAATGATGATATTTATTTCATTACATCTATACCTACAATTGGGAAAGTAGTAGCTGACCCCAGCTCGATGCACCCACGCTACACCCACAAAAGATAATGTTTAAAAGCATTTAAATAAATCTAAAACTTTCTGGAAGAGATTGTGAACAAATGTTGTAGATGCTTGGAAAGTTTGGTGGTCAAATGACCTCCAAGGAGCTACGTACAAAATAAAATAAAATTACAAATTGTGCTCAAACATACGAACAAAATTACAAATTCTATAACGGCACAGGCGAAGTCCGAAGCATACGAACAACCTTCTCTAATTGTGTTTATATTATGTTTGGTTGACTGATAATACTATCGCTCAATATTTATAGAAAATAGTTTCACAACATGATATACTATCACAATGATTGATTAGCATGTGATATGAAAATCAAAAATAAAAGTAAAATGTTACTACCGTGCTATGTCCAAATTGTCTTAAATTAAAAAAAACATCTATACCTACAGTTGGGAAAGTAGTAGCTGACCCCAGCTCGATGCACCCATGCTACACCCACAAAAGATAATGTTTAAAAACATTTAAATAAATCTAAACCTTTCTGGAAGACATTGTGAACAAATGTTATAGATGCTTGCAAAGTTTGGTGGTCAAATGACCTCCAAGGAGCTCTGTGCAAAATAAAATAAAATTACAAATTGTGCTCAAACATACATTTTTAGATTTTCTTTTTTTTGTGCAGAGCTCCTTGGATGTCATTTAACCACCAAACTTTGCAAGCATCTGTAACATTTGATCATAATCATTCTCAGAAAGTTTTAGATGTTGGGGAACGTAGCAGAAATTCAAAATTTTCCTACGTGTCACCAAGATCTATCTATGGAGAAACCAGCTACGAGTAGAAGGAGAGTGCATCTACATACCCTTGTAGATCGCTAAGCGGAAGCGTTCAAGTGAACGGGGTTGATGGAGTCGTACTCGTCGTGATTCAGATCACCGATGATCCTAGTGCCGAACGGACGGCACCTCCGCGTTCAACACACGTACAGCCCGGTGACGTCTCCCACGCCTTGATCCAGCAAGGAGAGAGGGAGAGGTTCAGGAAGACTCCATCCAGCAGCAGCACAACGGCGTGGTGGTGATGGAGGAGCGTGGCAATCCAGCAGGGCTTCGCCAAGCACCATGGGAGAGGAGGAGGAGGGAGAGGCAGGGCTGCACCAACGAGAGATCAAATCGCGTGTTATGGGCAGCCCCATGCCTCAATATATATAGGGGGGAAGGGGGCTGCGCCCCCTTTAGGGTTTTCCCACCCCCTAGGGGCGGCGGCCAGCCCTAGATGGGTTTTGGGGTGCGGCCAAGAGGGGGGGGGGAGGAGTCCATCCTCCCCAAGGCACCTCGGAGGTGCCTTCCCCCTTGAGGACTCTTCCCTCTAGGGTTCCCTAGGCGCATGGGCCTCTTGGGGCTGGTGCCCTTGGCCCATGTAGGCCAAGGCGCACCCCCTACAGCCCATGTGGCCCCCCGGGGCAGGTGGCCCCACCCGGTGGGCCCCCGGGACCCTTCCGGTGGTCCCGGTACAATACCGATGACCCCGAAACTTGTCCCGATGGCCGAAACATGACTTCCTATATATAAATCTTTACCTTCGGACCATTCCGGAACTCCTCGTGACGTCCGGGATCTCATCTGGGACTTCGAACAACATTCGGTAACCACATACAAGCTTCCTTTATAACCCTAGCGTCATCAAACCTTAAGTGTGTAGACCCTACGGGTTCGGGAGACATGTAGACATGACCGAGACGTTCTCCGGTCAATAACCAACAGCGGGATCTGGATACCCATGATGGCTCCCACATGTTCCACGATGATCTCATCGGATGAACCACGATGTCAAGGACTCAATCGATCCCGTATACAATTCCCTTTGTCTAGCGGTATTTTACTTGCCCGAGATTCGATCGTCGGTATACCGATACCTTGTTCAATCTCGTTACCGGCAAGTCTCTTTACTCGTTCCGTAACACATCATCCCGTGATCAACCCCTTGGTCACATTGTGCACATTATGATGATGTCCTACCGAGTGGGCCCAGAGATACCTCTCCGTTTACACGGAGTGACAAATCCCAGTCTCGATCTGCATAAAACAATAGATACTTTCGGAGATACCTGTAGTGCACCTTTATAGTCACCTAGTTACGTTGTGACGTTTGATACACCCAAAGCACTCCTACGGTATCCAGGAGTTACACGCTCTCATGGTCAAAGGAAGAGATACTTGACATTGGCAAAGCTCTAGCAAACGAACTACACGATCTTTGTGCTAGGCTTAGGATTGGGTCTTGTCCATCACATCATTCTCCTAATGATGTGATCCCATTATCAACGACATCCAATGTCCATAGCCAGGAAACCATGACTATCTGTTGATCACAACGAGCTAGTCAACTAGAGGCTCACTAGGGACATATTGTGGTCTATGTATTCACACGTGTATTATGATTTCCGGATAATACAGTTATAGCATGAATAAAAGACAATTATCATGAACAAGGAAATATAATAATAATACTTTTATTATTGCCTCTAGGGCATATTTCCAACAGTCTCCCACTTGCACTAGAGTCAATAATCTAGTTCACATCACCATGTGATTAACACTGACAGGTCACATCACCATGTGACCAACATCCAAAGAGTTTACTAGTGTCACTAAACTAGTTCACACCATCATGTGATCAAGACTCAATGAGATCTGGGGTTTGGTCATGTTCTGCTTGTGAGAGAGGTTTTAGTCAACGGGTCTGAACCTTTCAGATCCGTGTGTGCTTTACGAATCTCTATGTCATCTCCTAGATGTAGCTCCCACGTTCTATTTGGAGCTATTCCAAATAACTGTTCTACTTGGAGCTATTCTAAATCGTTGCTCCATTATACGTATCCGGTATCTCTACTCAGAGCTATCCGGATAGGTGTTAAGCTTGCATCGACGTAACCCTTTACGACGAACTCTTTTACCACCTCCATAATCGAGAAAATTCCTTAGTCCACTAGTTACTAAGGATAACTTTGACCGCTGTCCTGTGAGCCATTCTTGGATCACTTTTGTACCCCTTGACTGACTCATGGCAAGGCACACTTCAGGTGCGGTACACAGCATAGCATACTGAAGAGCCTACGTCTTAAGCATAGGGGACGACCTTCGTCCTTTCTCTCTATTCTGCCGTGGTCGAGCTTTAAGTCTTAACTTCGTACCTTACAACTCAGGCAAGAACTCCTTCTTTGACTGGTCCATCTTGAACACCTTCAAGATCATGTCAAGGTATGTGCTCATTTGAAAGTATTATTAAGCATTTTGATCTATCCTTATAGATCTTGATGCTCAATGTTCAAGTAGCTTAATCCAGGCTTTCCATTGAAAAACACTTTCAAAATAACCCTATATGCTTTCCAGAAATTCTACGTCATTTCTGATCAACAATATGTCAACAACATATACTCATCAGAAATTCTATAGTGCTCCCACTCACTTCTTTGGAAATACAAGTTTCTCATAAACTTTGTACAAACCCAAAATTTTTGATCATCATCAAAGCATACATTCCAACTCCGAGATGCTCACTCCAGTCCTTAGAAGGATTGCTGGAGCTTTGCATACTTATTAGCATCTTTCGGGATTGACAAAACCTTCCGGTTGTATCACATACAACCTTTCCTCAAGAAAATCGTCGAGGAAACAATGTTTTGACATCCTATCTGCAAGATTTCATAAATAATGCAGTAATCGCTAATATAATTCCAACAGACTCTTAGCATCGCTACGAGTGAGAAAATCTCATCGTAGTCAACTCCTTGAACTTGTCGGAAAACATCTTAACGACAAGTCGAGCTTTCTTAATGGTGACATTTACCATCATTGTCCGTCTTCCTTTTGAAATCCATCTGTACTCATTAGCCTTACGACCATCGAGCCGTTCTGCCAAAGTCTACACTTTGTTTTCATACATGAATCCTCTCTCGGATTTTATGGCCTCAAGCCATTTATCGGAATCCGGGCCCACCATCGCTTCTCCATAGCTCGTAGGTTCATTGTTGTCTAGCAACATGACCTTCAAGACAGGATTACGTACCACTCTGAAGTAGTACGCATCCTTGTCATCCTACGAGGTTTGGGAGTGACTTGATCCGAAGTTTCATGATCAATATCATAAGCTTCCACTTCAATTGGTGTAGGTGCCACAGGAACAACTCCCTGTGCCCTATCACACACTAGTTGAAGAGACGGTTCAATAACCTCATCAAGTCTCCACCATCCTCCCACTCAATTCTTTCGAGAGAAACTTTTCCTCGAGAAAGGACCCGATTCTAGAAACAATCCATATTGCTTTCGGATCTGAATTAGGAGGTATACCCAACTGTTTTGGGTTTCCTATGAAGATGCATTTTATCCGCTTTGGGTTCGAGCTTATCAACCTGAAACTTTTTCATATAAGCGTCGCAGCCCCAAACTTTTAAGAAACGACAACTTAGGTTTGTCTAAACCATAATTCATACGGTGTCATCTCATCGGAATTACGTGGTGCCCTATTTAAAGTGAATGTGGTTGTCTCTAATTCCTAACCCATGAACGACAGTGGTAATTCGATAAGAGACATCATGGTACGCACCATATCCAATAGGGTGCAACTATGATGTTCGGACACACCATCATACTATGGTGTTCCAGGCGGTATTAATTGTGAAACAATTTCCACAATGTCTTAATTGTGTGCCAAAACTCGTAACTCAGATATTCATCTCTATGATCATATCATAGACATTTTATCCTCTTGTCACAATGATCTGTTACTTCACTCTGAAATTACTTGAACCTTTCAATAATTCAGACTTGTTATTCATCAAGTAAATATACAACATCTACTCAAATCATCTGTGAAGTAAGAACATAACGATATTCACTGCATGCCTCAGCACTCATTGGACTGCACACATCAAAATGTGTTACTTCCAACGAGTTGCTATCTTGTTCCATCTTACTGAAAACGAGGCTTTTCAGTCATCTTGCCCATGTGGTATGATTTGCATATCTCAAGTGATTCATAATCAAGTGAGTCCAAACGATTCATCTGCATGGAGTTTCTTCGTGTGTATACACCAATAGACATGGTTCGCATGTCTCAAACTTTTCTAAAACGAGTGAGTCCAAAGATCCATCAACATGGAGCTTCTTCATGCGTTTTATACCATTATGACTTACATGGCAGTGCCACAAGTAAGTGGTACTATCATTACTATCTTATATCTTTTGGCATGAAAATGTGTATCCCTACGATCAAAATTCAATAAACCATTCCTTTAGGTGCAAGAGCACTTATTCAGGTTTAATACTAATCTTGATGGTAGAGGGAGCGTGCGATGTTAGATCACATCAAACTTGGAAACACTTCCAACACGTATCGTCAGCTCACCTTTAGCTAGTCTCCGTTTTATTCCGTAGCTTTTATTTCGAGTTACTAACACTTAGCAACGGAACCGGTATCTAATACCCTGGTGCTACTAGGAGTACTAGTAAAGTACACATTAACATAATGTATATCCAATATACTTCTATCGACCTTGCCAGCCTTCTCATCTACCAAGTATCTAGGGTAATCCTGCTCCAGTGGTTGTTCCCCTTATTACAGAAGCACTTAGTCTCGGGTTTGGGTTCAACCTCGGGTTTCTTCATTGGTGCAGCAGCTGATTTGCCGTTTCATGAAGTATCCCTTCTTTCCCTTGCCCTTCTTGAAACTAGTGGTTTCATCAACCATCAACAATTGATGCTCCTTCTTGATTTCTACTTTCGCGATGTCAAACAACGCGAATACCTCAAGGATCATCATCTCTATCCTTGATATGTTATAGTTCATCACGAAGCTGTAGCAGCTTGGTGGCAATGACTTTGGGGAAACATCACTGTCTCATCTGGAAGATCAACTCCCACTCGATTCAAGTGATTGTTGCACTCAGACAATCTGAGCACAAGCTCAACGATTGAGCTTTTCTCCCTTAGTTTGCAGGCTAAGAAAATCGTCGGAGGTTTCATACCTCTTGACGTGGGCACGAGCCTGAAATCCCAATTTCAGCCCTCGAAACATCTCATATATTCCGCGACGTTTCGAAAACGTCTTTGGTGCCTCTATTTAAACCATTTAATTGAACTATCACGTAGTTATCAAAACGTGTATGTCCGATGTTCGCAACATCGACAAACGACGTTGGGGTTCAGCACACTGAGCGGTGCATTAAGGACATAAGCTTTCTACTGATCGCATAATCGCTACTATCAACTTTCAACTATATTTTCTCTAGGAACATATCTAAACAGTGGAACTAAAGCGCGAGCTTACGACATAATTTGCAAAAGGTCTTTTGACTATGTTCAGGATAATTAAGTTCATCTTATGAACTCCCACTTAGATAGACATCCCTCTGGTCATCTAAGTGATCACATGATCCGAGTCAACTAGGCCATGTCCGATCATCACATGAGACGGACTAGTCATCATCGGTGAACCTCTTCATGTTGATCGTATCTACTATACGACTCATGCTCGACCTTTCGGTCTCCGTGTTCCGAGGCCATGTCTGTACATGCTAGGCTCGTCAAGTTAACCCTAAGTGTCTTCGCTGTGTAAAACTGTCTTACACCCGTTGTATGTGAACGTAAGAATCCATCACACCCGATCATCACGTGGTGCTTAGAAGCGACGAACTGTAGCAACGGTGCACAGTTAGGGGAGAACACTTCTTGAAATTTTGTAAAGGATCATCTTATTTACTACCGTCGTCCTAAGTAAACAAGATGCATAAACATGATAAACATCACATGCAATCAAATAGTGTAGTGACATGATATGGCCAATATCATATAGCTCCTTTGATCTTCATCTTCGGGGCTCCATGATCATCTTGTCACCGGCATGACACCATGATCTCCATCATCATGATCTCCATCATCGTGTCTTCATGAAGTTGTCACGCCAACGACTACTTCTACTTCTATGGCTAACACGTTTAGCAATAAAGTAAAGTGATTTACATGGCGTTGTTAAATGACACGCAGGTCATACAATAAATAAAGACAACTCCTATGGCTCCTGCGGGTTGTCATACTCATCGACATGCAAGTCGTGAATCCTATTACAAGAACATGATCAATTCTCATACATCACATATCATTCATCACATTCTTCTTGGCCATATCACATCACATAGCATACCCTGCAAAAACAAGTTAGACGTCCTCTAATTGTTGTTTGCATGTTTTACGTGGCTGCTATGGGTTCTAGCAAGAACGTTTCTTACCTACGCAAAACCACAACGTGATATGCCAATTGCTATTTACCCTTCATAAGGACCCTTTTCATCGAATCTGTTCCGACTAAAGTGGGAGAGACTGGCACCCGCTAGCCACCTTATGCACCAAGTGCATGTCAATCGATGAAACCTGTCTCACGTAAGAGTACGTGTAAGGTCGGTCCGGGCCGCTTCATCCCACAATACCGTCGAAACAAGATTGGACTAGTAACGGTAAGCATATTGAACAACATCAACGCCCACAACTACTTTGTGTTCAACTCGTGCAAAGAATCTACGCAATAGACCTAGCTCATGATGCCACTGTAGGGGAACGTAGCAGAAATTCAAAATTTTCCTACGTGTCACCAAGATCTATCTATGGAGAAACCAGCTACGAGTAGAAGGAGAGTGCATCTACATACCCTTGTAGATCGCTAAGCGGAAGCGTTCAAGTGAACGGGGTTGATGGAGTCGTACTCGTCGTGATTCAGATCACCGATGATCCTAGTGCCGAACGGACGGCACCTCCGCATTCAACACACGTACAGCCCGGTGACGTCTCCCACGCCTTGATCCAGCAAGGAGAGAGGGAGAGGTTCAGGAAGACTCCATCCAGCAGCAGCACAACGGCGTGGTGGTGATGGAGGAGCGTGCCAATCCAGCAGGGCTTCGCCAAGCACCATGGGAGAGGAGGAGGAGGGAGAGGCAGGGCTGCACCAACGAGAGATCAAATCGCGTGTCATGGGCAGCCCCATGCCTCAATATATATAGGGGGGAAGGGGGCTGCGCCCCCTTTAGGGTTTTCCCACCCCCTAGGGGTGGCGGCCAGCCCTAGATGGGTTTTGGGGTGCGGCCAAGAGGGGGGGGGAGGAGTCCATCCTCCCCAAGGCACCTCGGAGGTGCCTTCCCCCTTGAGGACTCTTCCCTCTAGGGTTCCCTAGGCGCATGGGCCTCTTGGGGCTGGTGCCCTTGGCCCATGTAGGCCAAGGCGCACCCCCTACAGCCCATGTGGCCCCCCGGGGCAGGTGGCCCCACCCGGTGGGCCCCCGGGACCCTTCCGGTGGTCCCGGTACAATACCGATGACCCCGAAACTTGTCCTGATGGCCGAAACAGGACTTCCTATATATAAATCTTTACCTCCGGACCATTCCGGAACTCCTCGTGACATCCGGGATATCATCCGGGACTCCGAACAACATTCGGTAACCACATACAAGCTTCCTTTATAACCCTAGCGTCATCAAACCTTAAGTGTGTAGACCCTACGGGTTCGGGAGACATGTAGACATGACCGAGACGTTCTCCGGTCAATAACCAACAGCGGGATCTGGATACCCATGATGGCTCCCACATGTTCCACGATGATCTCATCGGATGAACCACGATGTCAAGGACTCAATCGATCCCGTATACAATTCCCTTTGTCTAGCGGTATTTTACTTGCCCGAGATTCGATCGTCGGTATACCGATACCTTGTTCAATCTCGTTACCGGCAAGTCTCTTTACTCGTTCCGTAACACATCATCCCGTGATCAACCCCTTGGTCACATTGTGCACATTATGATGATGTCCTACCGAGTGGGCCCAGAGATACCTCTTCGTTTACACGGAGTGACAAATCCCAGTCTCGATCCGCATAAAACAATAGATACTTTCGGAGATACCTGTAGTGCACCTTTATAGTCACCTAGTTACGTTGTGACGTTTGATACACCCAAAGCACTCCTACGGTATCCAGGAGTTACACGCTCTCATGGTCAAAGGAAGAGATACTTGACATTGGCAAAGCTCTAGCAAACGAACTACACGATCTTTGTGCTAGGCTTAGGATTGGGTCTTGTCCATCACATCATTCTCCTAATGATGTGATCTCGTTATCAACGACATCCAATGTCCATAGCCAGGAAACCATGACTATCTGTTGATCACAACGAGCTAGTCAACTAGAGGCTCACTAGGGACATATTGTGGTCTATGTATTCACACGTGTATTACGATTTCCGGATAATACAGTTATAGCATGAATAAAAGACAATTATCATGAACAAGGAAATATAATAATAATACTTTTATTATTGCCTCTAGGGCATATTTCCAACATTAGATTGTTTCAAATATTTTTCTATTTTTTCTTGCGTGGGCGCACCAAGTTAGGGTGTAGAATCTACTCTCATACTAATTAGCCTGGTTGAACTTCTCCAAAGTATGTAAGTAAAGAATTGATATGCCCATTTTCCTTCAAAAAATAGAACATTCCCATTTTTTGGAAACTAAAAAATACAAAATAGTTAATTAATTAGTTCCATAAACCTATACCGAATAAAAGTTGAGAATTTGACAATTGCTCCAACAATACATAAAGAGTATAAGATATGTACCAGAATCAACAATTCAATATGTACATAGTTAGAAAATGAATACTTTATAAATACTAATACTGATAGAAAAACATCATGATCGAGCAAACATACAGCACCGTTACACAATGTATTGGCACCAATTAGACCTGAAATATTATCGTAAGAAGAAAACAAATTAGGTGTTGATGATCTATATATTGGCCATGCGACGCACTATTACAGGAAAATATATAATGATACTATAATGGAAATAGTGAGACACGAATAATCTCTATTACATGAGCTGCTCATTATCTACGTATAAAATTTGCAACTAATTGCATTCAGTTAACAAAAAAATCTATTTGAAGATGTAATGCAAACAGAACGTAATTTATTCTAAATAACCATACCATGGTGCAGTAACACAAACCCCTGGATGGTCGAGCAGTTTAATGAGTGCGGGTATCTATTGGTGCCAGACGCTAATCAAAGTAGCTCCCAAATTCTAGAACCCAACCAATGCCATGAATACGAAGCAAGCACAAAGCTAAAGCAACTTCTTGTATTTTCGTCAGGTAACAATCTTTGAAAGACCACTTCAAGAAAAATCAGTCACTCGATGATTAGCTTGACAGGGTACTCCATCATTGCCAATGGACACAACGGCACCCAAGCAGCAGATATAACCCAACGGCTGGGAGGCTTTACGTCAGATGAAAATCTTGAACAATAGTCAGTCACTGGATGATCGGATGGGCAGGGGATTTAATTATTGCTAATCGATATAACTCCATCAGAAGGGGCAGAGATTATCTGGACTCTATAGAAGCTTGGTGCACAAAGCATGGCACCATGCCACAATTGCAGCGGGCCTATGGCTAGGAGGGGGGACCTGCAGAAGAGGCAAGCATGAGAGCTTGCGTGAATGCAAGCATATGTTACACGTACACCCAGAAGTGCAGTATCGGCGATGTAATAGCCATTGCCTATGACAGACATAACCTCAGTTAATCTATTGCCTGTATATATATGATGCAATGTGAATGCTCTCTGATATTAACAGTAGGAACTTACATGGCAACATGGGGTTCCCAATCCTTGCTTCTCTCTACCTTTTGAAGTCCATGTAATCAGTCTAGTTCATTTGCTCTCATCATTTTTTTGTGTGGAATCCAGTCATTTATGTGACAGATGACAACTACATCTGACTCTGACCTTTGAGCAAACAAATATTGGAAGGGACTCAAGTTGTCGTGAATCCATGATTAGATGAATGAATGAATGAACTTGTCCGACAAAACCTGCATAAACATACAAAATCTGAAAGAACCTGTCCTTAAAAGCTGCAGAAACCTACAAATCTGACTCGTAATATATCAGTGCTGCAGAAGAGAACTAAAACAGTGAATCTAATATGGGCGAAGGTGGAATGAAACTGCTGACTGCGAATAATTAATCAATCTCTAACACTGACACTGTTCTGAACTATCACCTAAATTATTGATAAATTTTCTGTGAATGTGACTATAACTAATTTAGGAATTTAGCCAATTAAACTATATTTTAATGTTTTCTTATGTAACATAGGGGATCTAATTTGAAAGCACATTCAACTTGCTAGTAGAGGATAGAGTATTATAAGCGTACAGAATGCATAAGTGCATTATAGAACTTTACGAAAAAGATATTACCGATCAGTTCACTCACCATCGTACCAATTTGCTTACGTTTTTTTTTCTCGTCAGTTTGTCTCGCCGAGAAGCAGGATGCCTATAACCGTCTCAAGCGTCTCTGTCCTGTTTTTCTGATTTCTTGAGTCCTCAGCTAACGGGAGCCCCAGATGTAGAAAGAATGAAGCTAACACCACGCATCTGCACATCTAGTTGATTCACATTGAACATAAAAAATCTGCTCGTGTGCACTTGTGCATCGTGCGACATAGCAGTGTAGCATGAGTTACTCGCCCGTCACCACCACCTCGACGTCTTAAGAAGAATGATCTGATGGACCTGCAGAAGAGATGATGTCTTGAGATTTCCTTTTCGTTTATTTGTTTGGATAACATATTCTTAGGGGGGCTATTTTTGGACTCCAGATTCTTTAAAAAAGAAAGAATCCGGCCCTCGTCATCATTGGGGAGGCGCCCACAAAAGCACTCAGCAGAATCACCTATGATAAGCAGAGGACAGCACGACCAAATCTGCTCTTGGGGTCTTGCAAGAACAGTAGGGGAAAACAGCGGCCGTGTGGAATCGACGGGCAGCTTTTTTCGGATATGGAGGAAGGAAAGGAATCGGCAGTGATTTTAGGGGAGAAGTTTCTGAAACCTAGATGAAGGAGAGGAGTCACGGCTGGGTTTTTTAGAGTAGGAATCGTGAGGGGTTGGGAGAGGGGCGATTGAGGGAGTATCGTTCAGAGGGAGACGTGAGAGGGATGGATGTGGATTGTTTCTTATTTTTTAGGAGGCGTGAGAGATTGCGAGAGAGAGAGAGAGAGACGTGAGAGATAGATGGATACCTGAGATTGGTTTTTTAGTTTTTTTCTTTTACGGTTGAGATTATTTTTTACAATAGAATTTATGAGTTGATCTACATCGTAATAATTCGGTCCCACCAGATTAACGGCTTGTAAAATCTAATTTACATGGGAGTTTCTAGGAAGTCGAGTTGATCTACACCGTAATAATTCGGTCCCACCAGATTAACGGCTCGTAAAATCTAATTTACGTGGGAATTTCTAGGAAGTCTGGAATTAGTAGAGGTATAGATAGAAGTGTGCAGATATTACCCAATTGTATCATTGTACATGAACTGCTATTCTTTAGCATTGGTAGAACAATAGCTCTCTTCGGAGCATTGCATAACCTGTCTAAAAAAATAAACATAATCTGGAGGATGTTAAACGTAGGTTGCAAAAAAATTGTGTATTTTCCGTATCATATACTACTGACTATAAGATTTTTTTTAACTGTTGATTATAAGATCTGAAAGTAGCAAAGTTGTTACTTGCACGGTTAATATCCTCCACCCAAAAAAATAAAAAATAAATAGAAGAGTACCTCTCACAACATGGGCAGCCCCCTCGGTCAGGCCGTGGGCGACGTCTTCCATCGCCTGTATTTTGACCAGGAGCTTCACATCGCGTACACACGGCAAGAGCAGGGATCAGTCATGGCGGCGGTGAGACGGCTACGAACAATGTGCGGAGCAAGAAGCAAGGGATCGTCGGCTCCTGTGGAGACGATCGGCGGCGGCGCAGAGATAGCCAACGACGACGCATGGAGCAAGCCGTAATGGTTCAACTTCTCACACGGTGATGATCCGCAGCGGCCCCGCCATGGTGAGATGGCCGATGATGACGCGCGGAGCAAGCCGTCGCGATGATATGTTCCCCAGGTGAGACGGCCGTCCAGAGGTGAGATGGCCGACGATGACACACAAAGCAAGCAGCAAGGGATCGCAGTCTCTCGCGGCGATGATCTGCAACGGTGGTGAGAAGGCTGATGACCACAAGCGTAGCAAGAAGCATGTGATCGTCATCTCTCGTGGCAATTATCTCGCCGTGGCGCCCCTGAGCGGTTAGCGGTCGCAGGGTATCATGGTTCTGTGGGCGACGCTTACAACATTAGCAACGTGGAGAGCTCGCTGGCGCCATGGGCGATGGACGCAGGATGTCGTAGTTCGTGCTATTGCTCGGCCTTGTGTTCTTCCTCCGCCTGTGTCACTTGAGCGTTGCGTACAAAAGCAAGCTCCTATTTAAGATCAAATGGCAGAAGGGGTAATGACAACAGTAGCGGAGATCAAACGCTTTTACTTCAGAGCTAGTTAAGCTCCAATTTAATCTAGGATGGCTATCAGAAGGGCAAGAGCGTTTTCTCATGCGGACCTACCTTTTCATCCACCGCTTCCTCTTTAAAACGCCCGAGTTGTTTAACTTTCTTAATTAATTGCAGCGGTTAGTGCGATATTTGCTTTGGACGTGCATGCATTGTGGTTCCATGCACCTCTCCTTATTAATGCAGCTTTCTCTGCTCACGTATAGGAGGGAGACCGAGGTAAAAAACTGATGTTCAGCCTGTAAAGACGGACGACACGTCGTGTCACATTGACCTAATTAGCTCGGACAAATGGAGTACGTACCATTTACTTGTGAGCTTTGGACGTGCATGCATTGTGGTTTCATGCACCTCTCCTTATTAATGCAGCTTTCTCTGCTCACGTATAGGAGGGAGACCGAGGTAAAAAACTGATTTTCAGCCTGTAAAGACGGACGACACGTCGTGTCACATTGACCTAATTAGCTCGGACAAATGGAGTATGTACCATTTACTTGTGAAAATTATTCCACAAAATAAATGATGACAAGGCTACTGATGTGGATAGCTTGCATGTTAAGAGAAATAGGATAGTACGGATGAACTACTTAGATATTATAGATTATAGATATGGTTGCATGCATCCAGTGGCGGATCCAGGAATTCAACTTTGGGTGTTCAAATTTTGAAGCACCAGTACAAAGTCAAATACGCATGCATGCTAGTATTTCTACCATATAACTATATGTAGTATATGGACTTTTTTGCAGAAAAATTTGGGTGTACATCTGTACACCCATCACCCAAGCTGGATCCGCCCCTGCATGCATCTTTCAGATGCAGAGGCCTGCGGTAATCCTCTTTAAAAAAAACGCATTGACTCCGTTTCATAATGTAGTACATATTGTTTTAATCAAACAGCGACAAAGTTTCATAGCGGAAACTATTAATATCTATAAACACTTAATGTATGCAATATGAAAATACGTCTCGTGATTGTTTTTTTTTTGCATGGTAATACGTGTCTCATTCGTATTATAAATGTCAAAGTATAAGTCACGTAATGACCGACATAACAAAACTGAAAATATAATAGAACGTCTCACGATGCATCTAATGATATATAGTTGGTATTCTAGATGTCAATAACTTGAGCCCTTCGCCCGGTGGCCTAGAAACCCCCAGGTTCCAATCGAAACATACCCATTCGACCCTATGGTCGAACAACACCATCCTACTCGATTGCAATACCACCACAGTCGAAGGATTATGGACTGGGGAAAGGCGTGGTTGTCGGTATAAAGTATAAAGTCGTTTAAGTAGAAGCACGTCGTCTCCCTGCTGGCTTCTTTACCATCCACCTCTCCTTGCATTGCTAGTCTCGAAGTCCTCCCCACACCACTATAGCGGCAAATTCGCTTGCCATAGCATACCTCGAGTGCCTAGTACACCATCTTCAAAATCGTTTTCACCCCCAACACTACGCAAGAACGGGAGGCAGCAGATGCATGCATTAGAGTGTGGGTGAACCTAGGTTTACCGGTTGCCCTCTAAGATGAGGTGCGGGTGGAACCATGAACCTAGGGTGTCGTGACGGGTTTACAGGTGTGAGAACATGTCCGGACCACCTGAATCTTGATTGACAATGAACCTGATTGTAGGGGTTCACGACAGAGCCTAGGTGAGACAAGCACAGTGGCGATGAGCACACCACGGACGATCTATGCATCGTCTTACACATCTCGCCCCTCCTCCTAACAACGACTAGGTGGTCGACAATCAAGGTGCACAGAGGACATGGGATATGAGTGTGGGATACTAGATGGGTAGGTTTAGCAACATAAGCTCTTAATAGCAAGAAAAGCAACAACATGAGCACAAGGATAGGGATGCGGGATACCATAGTGAGGAGACGAAGCTTTCCACACAAACTTTGAGGATCAATTTGGAGGATAGGGTGGGAACACCACCATCGCCATGGCAAGACATCCCCGATGATGTGGCAAGTGACAACAACTATGACATGGATACCTTCCATCCCGTCTCTTCCAAATACCCCATAGAATGGTCACATCATCGTAGAGCATAGGCGGATAGACATAATGCCATTTGTTTTTCAAAGATATTCAATACAAGCCACATCTGACATTCCAATAGTATTTGTTCGGTTTGGTAGAGGTTGAAGCGGATCGGAAAAACCAACTCCAATTCCGATGAGAGGGGATTAAATATGGACAAGCCCTCAGAGCAGGGTGGCCACGGATTGTACTTCTCCCAGCCCTGCACATGCCACCGCGGGCTACAGTAGCTGATACCGAGCAGGCCAGCTCTAGTGCTCGTTTTTTGGTCGCTGCAACCGAGCGTTTTCATTTAGGGCCCAACTAGTGCTTAATCGACTGAGACTTAATTTTTTGGGGAGCAACCGGTGAACCTTGTTGAATGATGTTTATAGGAATACAAGTAATCTCTAGTGGAGACATAAGCCAAGCATGCCTACCAACATTAAGAGTAGTTGTTGCTTTGACTAAATTATGAGCCTCGAAGTTGGAACTTCTTCTTTCATCCACTATATCCACCATCTTGAAAGCTTCTCTCTTCAGTTTGATCTCCTTAAGATGACTCTGTAATTACATGGGTATAAAGCTTTCCAGATTATTGATCACTTGAAGCCAATCAGTGGCTAAATGAATATGTTGGACATTTAGGTCAAAGGCTAGAGACAAGCCCTCGTTGCATGACATTGATTCCAAAACCATTAGATCTAGATGGCTCTGTATTTTACTCTTGACGTCTCCGTATTTTAAACATTTTCACACCTCATTTGTTGCACATTATCTCCTATATCAAGTTATATCATGTCCCATTGAGCCAATTACATGTCCATATGCACGATTTCCAGTTTTTATCCTTTCCACCGCAAGCATGGCATAAACTTTATTCTTTGTATCTTTGTGTGTCTTGTACGTGATGAGGACTTCCCATCCACTTAGCATGATGAAAAGAGTTCAAATGATGGACATCCGGGACCCTAGACTTAGCCATCTAGGACCATTTTCTTTGTTTTCCTTGGTTTTTACCTTTTCTTTCTATTTCTCCGGTTTTGTTTGTTTCTTTCTTCGATTTTCAGTGTTTTTCTTCGTGTTTTTTTTAAGTTTTCTTTTTCCTTTTTTTTCAACACATGTCTATATTTTCGTACATGTTGTACATTTTTCGTAAAATTCACGAACATCGTTTTACACACGTTTCACATTTTCAAATACATGATTATCATTTTTTGCAAATATATGTTCTGATGTCTATTTTTTCACAATTTTGGTATAGATACAAAATAATTTGTATACGCATTTATATTTTTGAAATAGATAATTTTTTCAAATACATATTTTTCTAATACATCTTAAACACTTTTCAAATTAACTTTTATATTTTTTCTAATGATAAATATATATTTTTAACTATGAGAATATTTTTTACATTATATAACCCTTTTTTAATGTCACAACGTATTATGTTTCAAACATATAGTTTTCTGACAATGTAACAACCATTTTTTTCCAATTACACTAACATTTGTGTTGACATTGTATAACATTTTTCAAAGATGTCACATATTTCTCTCGAAACGTGTGAACAATTTTTAAATGTCACAATATTTTATTTGAATGCTATCAACAATTTTTTAAAATTACACTAACAAAAAATTTACATTGTGTTTGCCGTTCTCAAATTCCCAGTGTACATTTAGGAAAAAAAATTAAGTACTATACTGTGCTTTTTTGGATTATATGTATTGCTGTGGCGAGGCGTGCTTATGTATTGCTGTGGGCGAGGCATAGCCGCTGCCGGACTGTGTGTGCCCCCTGTTTTATCTCTTGCTCGGTTTGGTTTGGAACGTCGGCACACAGGCTGGTTCCGAGCCTCTGGATCGGCTGCCGCCTTCTTTGCAACTGTGGGCTGTCACACGTGCACACATACATACAGTATATTTATATATAACTAGACCATGCTTGTTACAAAAAAAGGTTTCAAAATTGTTCAACTTTTTTGCTATATTTTTAAAAGAAATCAATATGGATGCCGGTAGACCCAGGTGGGTATTTATTAATGTATTATCCTATATGCTGTGTAGGTATTTTTTCTCCCCCTTTTTATCCCCAAGCAAATAGGAAAAGTTAGTCAACTACTGAGCAAATTTAGGCATTAACTAGCAAACATGCCCGTGCGTTGCCACGGGAGAAAAAAATCATCCCTCGTACACATAGCAACGACATCAGCAAATCCCTTGAATCTTTTACGATGACGCATGACAAACAACATAATAAGTTGTATTATTGCATATAAAAACCTAAAAGTCGGATGATTTTTCAAGTGTACTCAAAGTGTTTCCAACTTATTAGATAATGGAAATATCAACCTAGTTGTCGCTATCTCTTTACACCTTTATTGTAATTACTCCTCGGTGATGCCCAACAAATATTGATGAAAAGAGCAAAGTAATTTTTATTACTCAATGATAGCATGTGCATAAGAGCATTATTTTTATCTTGCTGATATATGTATTTACAACTGTAATCCAAGTCAAGATCCTTAATTTGTAGGAATCAACATCCTCTATGATGCCAATAATAGCTCTCGTGAGAGCGTCAGACTATCATATCTAAACAATTTAAAAGGGGTAGGGGACATATGTTGTAGGCATTTTCAAAATACTCCATAAAAGATAGCATTTAACGTTGCATTCCAAATGTAATTTTAGAAATGGTTAGCATGCAGGATAATAGCATATTTCAAATGTACAAATTTTTCTAAGAAATTTTCATATATAACATTTTAGTTTTAAAGTTAGTTTAAAAGATATGAATATTTAGAAAAGCATTTGAATCTGCCCAAAAAAAGAAAAAAGTTAAACAGAAAAAAGCAAAATTACAAACATTATGCATGCAGCCTATCTGATAAATGACGCTTGGGCGAGACACCTATATCCCACGCCACCCTGTATTTAAAGAAAAAAAGGATGAGAAAAGCAAAAAAGAAAAGGGAGTTTTTCAAATGTACAAATTTTTCTAAGAAATTTTCATATATAACATTTTAGTTTTAAAGTTAGTTTAAAAGATATGAATATTTAGAAAAGCATTTGAATCTGCCCAAAAAAAGAAAAAAGTTAAACAGAAAAAAGCAAAATTACAAACATTATGCATGCAGCCTATCTGATAAATGACGCTTGGGCGAGACACCTATATCCCACGCCACCCTGTATTTAAAGAAAAAAAGGATGAGAAAAGCAAAAAAGAAAAGGGAGAGCAGGCGGGAATCGAACCTAGATCTCCCAGGTGGAAGAGATGGCCTTTAGCCAAGGTACTACCCAAGCACTTGTGATATAATACGAGACCTACACCAGATGAACTCAACCAACGGCCGATGCAGCGACTCGAAAAAAACGAATCGTTTTTTGACTTACCGGTGGCATGGCGGGTAAATATTTACAACTTCAGAGGCAATTTCATGACGGACGACAGAAACCCAATTTTTTTTATTATTATTACTAGCAAAAGAGCCCGTGCGTTGCAACGGAAGAAAAAAATAACACATGCCTCTAACACTGTAACCACGACTCAAGACCCAATAGGTCGACGTCGTTTATTTCAACATTTCATCTTATCAGTGTTGCCGTTTATCCTTCTTCCCACCATCGTCGACGGACATGCATGGTTATATATGATTTCTTTCGTCTTCAATCTGATCTTACTGAGTTGTTTATTTTCAATCTGGATTGGCACTGGTATAAAAGAAAGACGGATCATGCACTGCTGATTAATGTTGTGTAAGCCCGACAATCGCGGTTGGTTTTCTCTTCTCTATTTCAAAGTTATAATCTTGTGAAGATTGGTTGCCTCTGCCTTTTTTTTTGTCTCTGACTTGATGCTACAAATTGTGTATTGTTTTGCTCATAGTCCGTTGTATTTTGCACTTTGGTTGGAATACGAAATATCTGAAATGGTTGAATAGTGACTACTTTCACTGCCATGCACACAGTTCTGTTTTGGCCAAATTCCTTGGAGCGGGCAGTTTTGTTATTACTTTCCCTGTGCTAATACCAATGTGATGTACATGTACTAACTTATGTGCATATTTTCAATGCACGGCGCTTGCTTAGACGGTTATAAGCAAAAAAATAATACGTAAAGAGTAATTATGTAAGCGCCCTCTTACTCAACTCTGGCCGCTAATTAAGGCGCTAAATAAACTACGAAACCGGCGAGGAAAAAGGGGCCGATGCCATGCGTGGCTCCAGGATTCTTTTTTGATCTGGTGAAACTCGTCTGTGAGTAAAAAAAGAAAAGGAACTGCGGTCAACACGTGTGCACGCGAGCTTAACACGTTGGCTGGTCTAGAAAAAAACAAGCAGCCTCGGTGGCGCTCCTTCAGCCATGTATATGGACTCCTCGCTCGTAAGCCATTCATGTTGACAGCGGTTATCTTCCGCGTGGCTCGGCTCTTGCCGGTTATCCACTGCCGACCGCCCCCGAGGAGTTCCCGGTCTCCGTCGGCTGCGCCGGCCATGTCGCCGCCTGCAACACCTCGTTGCCTCTCCTTCTCCGTTCATTCTTTTCCCAAGTCCAGCCGCAGCCGCCGCCGGATCCGGTTGCCCTCGACCCAACGCAGGACGCCGCAGCCCCTACAAGTCCAGCCGCCGCCGGATCCGGCTGAGTTTAGCTTTCTGGTCGGTGCAGCCACTAAAAAAGCATTCTACACAAAAAAATCCCCACCGAGAAGCTCTCAATTGCGTTGCTCTTCTTCCACATCTCCATTCCTCTAGCACAGAGCTGCTCTTCTTCTTCTTCCCTCTATCCATCCATCCAGCGAGCCCACGAACCCACATCGTCAGCGCTGCTCTCCTTCTCTTCTCTCTATCAGCGGCTGCTCTCCTTCCTCTTCTATCCGTTCTCCAGCCACACCAAACTCACGCACGCCCGTGGCGGCTGCTTCGCGTTCGTCGCCCGGTTGCGGGGCGGCTGCATATCGTGTATGGGCTCGTGGTGGTCGGGCCGCGCGCACGGTGCTGGCTGGGCTTGTGGCGGAGGGTGCGGCAGCAGTGGCCTCGACCTTGGAGGCGCGGCAGTGGTGTGGCCCGGCCGCGCACACGGTGTTGGCTGGGCCTGTGGCGGAGGGCGCGGCAGCGGTGGTCTACTCAGGGTCGACGCAACAACGGTGGCCTGCTCAAGGTCGACCTTGGCGGCTGCTCGACGGGGCCGCGTGGATCTGCGTCGGGGCTCCGGGCTCCGGATCGGCGTGGTCGTGTCCAGCCCACCCTCCTCCGACTACGCCTTGCTGCGGGGCTGCGGGCCCAGATCTCGTCGGTGGACGCTTGGACTATTTTTTCTGAATCTTCACCTGGGCTCTCTTTTTTTCTTTAAGATTAGCCTAAATGGCAAATTAGTTGCAACCATTCTCCTCTGTAAGCTGGGCAGCTAGTGCTGCTATTTTTTTTATTCACGGTAGTGGTGGCAAAGAGGCGGAGGAGGTCCCGGCCAGGGGAGGCACATACGGCGGTGAAGAGAAGGGCCGCCGGGAGTGGGCACGCGTGAACCACTCGCAGTCGCCGGGGATCTGGAGGCTGGCCGGCGGAGATCGCCACCTCTGTTTTTTATCAGGCGGCGGAGGTGTTGAGGAAGAGGAAAACGGGATCGTGGGTTGAACTACTACAAATGCAGGGTCTTTTTTGTAAAAACAAAACGTTTTCTCAGATCCCCTTAAGAAGGGACTGCGGGTTGAATTCTTGAAAATAGAGGGGCTTTTTTGCAAAAGTGACGACGACGTACGACCAGAAGCACTCCGTGCTTTATTAGTAGGGAAATATTAGGTAAAGATAAAGATTAATTTGTCTAGAATCACAAGATGTATTTATGCTGCCACTTGTCAATGGATTCCGTAGCTAGCTAGCAGCAGCACTGTATTGTGTTCTTGCCGATCGACTGAGCTTGCATTGGACTGAATTTCTGTCGACCTTTATTTGATTTGTTTCCTATCTTTTTTCTAGTCTGCTCATCGGCTAATTCGGATTACGGTGGTAAGTGGGTCCAGCTCTGAATTTCTGCCGACCTTTATTTGATTTGTTTCCTATGCCGTTGTTCTGCATGTCGTTTCTTCTTCATGGCCGAAGGTTCTTCGATAGAATAGACTACACTACATCCCATTGTCATGTCACCGAAAACATGTTTGCAATGCTTTAGGTACCAAAATGATTGAGGCATAAGATGTGGCTAGGTAGCTAACAAGGTCGCGTGATCCGGTGACAATCTGCATTTCTTAATTGGGGCATAGAGGAGAGGAGACATGTCCAAAATCTTGGATAATCCAAGTCAGCGATATGACAAGCCTAGCACTATTTGATTTTTGGACTACAACTGTAAACAATGCAGTTGCATTGGATCACGACAGAACCATAATCACGGGCAAACTTAAGTAGGGAGGAATAGGGTGTGCTCATGTACAAGTGTCATGCTTTCATCCTTGTTCTTTAGGTTATCTGTTTTCAGCACAGGTTTCTCTAGGCATTTTCTTTCTCTTTTAGTGCGGGTTTTTGAACAGTGTACATGCATAGCATGTCTGTATGTATCAGAATTGCACTGCTGTTGCAAATTAATGTGCACAATTTGAAGGAGGCATTTTTTTTGCTGATCTTGAAAGAACTCAATAGTTGCCTAAAAAATATATGTGAAAATTTTGTGTTCCAATTAAACATACCCTAGCGCATTTCTTTTTAAATGTAACAGCATGGACTGAGAGAAGAACAGAACAAGATTTGCTGGCATTCATGTTGTGAACATGTGATGTGAAGCTGTAGTGAAAATGTCATCAATCAATCGTCCATGCAGGTTTTGATGCTGCGTGTGAAGCAACGGTGCTAAATTTCAACCAACACAGTGGTACTGCCCCCATGAATAAGAACATCCTCTGGATCCACACCAGAACAAGTTGTTTGATTGCTCTCTAGTGCATTCAGGAGACAGGGTGTCTCTTTGCCAGATTGCCCACATTCAATTACTCTTAACCGCAGAGCCAATCAGTTTCACCTCCTAGATAGACACATTATAATGTTGCTAATGTATTTGGCAACTGGTTACACAGGATTGATCACAAGTTTAGAACTCTTCTTAGGATGGGAGCGCTTGCCGTCATTAGGTCGCTTTGGCTATGTAGAAATGATAAGTTTTTTAACGATAAAAGTACTTCTCTCATGCAGGTTATCTACAGATATACCGGGACTCTTCGTTTATGGTCCTCTCTACAACGCGTGGAGAATCGAGACATGTTTACGGAGGTGTGTACACGATTGGAGGCTACAACGAGGGATACTTTTATCCAACATGGGTGGCAGCATGATCTTAGGATTGGCCCCCCTCTGCTTTAGGCGTTATACAGATTCTACATGTTTCTTTGCATTTCCTTTTTTTTTGTGTGTGTGTATGAGAAGACCTTGTTTGGCTGCGTGCATCTCAGTTATGCAGAGGCCGGGTGCAGTACTTAAATCTTCCAAGTAATAAAGCTCTCCTTTTCAAAAAAGATAGACACATTACAGTGGACACAATGTTTCTGAACTTGAGCTCATATGCACCTGGATGAGTAGTAAAATGATTTTTTTTTGAATTTTTTATAATCATTGATGAATGTTTCATCTTCATGCAAAATATCGTGATGAAATGACATTTGTGGAGGTCTCAAGAAAAATCGACGCTCCCATAAAACTATTTTGGAAGCATTGGTTTCTTTTCGTTGTCCAGACCTCCATGAATGTTATTTCATCATGAAATTTTGCACGCAGGTGAAAAACTCATTGAAGTTTGTTGTCAAAAAGAATCAGTTTGTTTTCCCAGAATTAACTGTTCATCTGGGGTGCATGTGAGCTCCAGATCAGAAGAACACTTTTGCATTACAGTGGAATATGTGTTCTTCACGGTGTTGATGTCTACCTTATATAGCCAGACTCCAAATCTGAGCCACCCCTGTAAGTTTGAAACATCACACCGTGAAGCCACGGATGTGTTCAAAATTTGAACGGACATGCAGAGAAACTATGATCCTAGAAGTACGGCAATGACACTTGTAGGTAACGAGTCATTCAGAAACACTGCAAAAATCACGGTTACCCTTTTTTAGGGTAATCTTGATAAAGTCATCTTCTGTTTGCGAGCTCATTTGAGCTGGTGATGAACAGTAAAATCATAAAAAATGAAAATAAATTCAACAAATTTTGGAATTTTTTTAACGAATTTTGACAAATGTTTCGAGTGCTTGCAAAATTTCATCAAGAAATGACATTCGTGCAAGTTGTGCAAAAAAAAAAAACAGCACTATATTGTTTGGGAGCCGGTGGCTATGTTTAATTAGGGCCAGGTTTCCCCTCAAAAATAATAATTTAGGGCTCGGTTTTGTCTCAACAATCTCTGTCGTTACATGGAGTAGTATATCATTTCAGTCCCTAACTAGATGGAGGAACTTCCACATAGCCACGCGTAGCGTGACATACCCATCACGTTTTTGCAAGTTTCGTTTCTTGGACTACTTTTCGGTCGGCCAGGGTTGAGGTGATGCATTACCGATCGACAACCCGTGGGCACCCACCCGACCGCCGATCGGGCATAGTGCCGTGGCGCCGAGGGAATCGCCGTCGTCACCCGACACAGTTGGTCCGTCCCGTCCCAGACTCACTCGATCAGTTGGTGAGTGGAGCCAGGCCAACATTCGTCCGCTGTCTCCGTTACGAAGCTCGGCCAGCGGTGAAACCTACACGTACGCTGAGTTTGTCTCTCCCTGTTAATCGTGCCCCGTGATCCAGCAATCTGCCGCGAAATGTGGTTGTCTGCCGGCCAGAGACCAGAACAGCGGCACTGAATGAATAATTAGCGTGTAAGCTGCTGCTAGCTACAAGTAGTAGCAGAGTATCGCAAATGTTGTTTTGGAGTACAGCGCGCGTCGAACTTTGACCCTGTTTGGATCATGGGGTTAGAGCTAGTTTGGGTTAGTTGGGGGCTTAAATAACCTAAAAGTATCCAAACAGGGAGGGTTAAAGTGGGTTAGTTCTATCTAACCCGACTATCCCGGTGGAGAGGTGCTTATTTGGGTTAGAGTGGGTTAGAAAATAACTCTAACTCTAACTGTGTTAGAGTATCCAAACAGGGCCTTTGAGTTCTTCAGATTATATTTTCAGAGTTCAATCAGAGCCAGGTTTTGTCTCGCCAATCGCTGCTACACCCTCAATATATCCGTGCAGTTGCTAGATGCTGCAACCTTCACACCATTACCACGGCGAATATTCAGGTACAAGACAGCACACGATTTTCAAGTTGATGCTGCTGCACAGAAGTTGTCGATGGATTCCATAGCTAGCTAGCTAGCAGCACTACTACTGTAGCTGCTGCATGTTGTTGTCATTGCCCGTCGACCTTGTTGGACGCGTCTGCATGCCCGCCCGCAGCATTATCTCGCCGTGCATGGGAATTAGTTAGCACTCTGAACTTCTGTCAACCCTTCAATTGATCTGTCCCCTAGTTAGTTAGCTCTTGTGTCTTGTCTGCTTGCTTACCGGCTAATTATCGTGAGATTGGTGGTCGACCATGAACCTCCCAACTTGGAAATCAATCTGGAGGCACAAAACTCGCCGTGCACATTGCTCAGCTCTGAACCTTAAAGATAGATCGACGCTGTTGTTTTGCATGCTGTTTCTTCCCCATAGCTGAAGGTTCTTGTCACTGAAAAGATGTTTGCAATGATTTTTGTCGCAAAATTATTTATGCATAAAATATGGCTAGCTAGCTAACAAGGCCCTGTGATCCGGTGAAAACTTGCATTTCTTAATTGGGGAGGAGAGGAGACGGCTCCAAGATCATGAATAATCTAAGTCGCCAATGTGACAAACCTGGCATGATTTGGTTCTTGGACTAGTGATCATGAGTTCATGACAAGACCACAATCACGGGCAACTTAAATACGGAGAATGTGTACTCATGTACATGTGTCATGCTGCCCTAGTTGTTCTCTAGGCTTTGCTTCTTCAGTGCAGATTTCTCTAGGCTTGTTTTTTTTAGTATAGATTTTTCAGCAGTGTACTTGTATAGCATGTCTAGATTAATTTTGTGGTTTCACCAATTCTCATCTGACGTGGAAATAAAAAAGGATCAACTTCGCGTGGATGATGAGCCGAGGATTATTTGCGTGGCATGCATGCATGTTCTGATGTGAGGCTGCAGTGACAATGTCGGCAATCAGTCCCTGCACACGCCCACTGTTATGATTGCAGAACCATGAACAGCACTAACGATCAACCCACACAGTTCCTCCCATGAGCAGCGAAGATCCTCCTCCGGATTCAAACATTCAAATAACTGGATTCACAATGGAACAAGGTGATGACATTTTGTATGCTTGCTCTAGGGCATTCAGAAGGCGGGGCCTCCTTTTTGCAATTCATGAATTACTACTTTGAACCGATCGAAGAGCCCAACACTTGCACTATAGAGAGTTTAGAGAATATGGAGCCTACCCGGACCAAAACTTGTCTTTTTTTTCTTCTTCTTTTCTTTCTAGGAATCATGAGTTAGGGCCAAAGTACCTTTCTTGCTCCCGAGCTCATTTGAGCTTGGTGAACAGTAAAATCGAAAAAATTGAAAAAAAAACAATTTTTTTGGGGGAAAAACATTGGCAAAAGTTGTAAGTCCTTGCAAAAATTTGTCATGAAATCACATTCCTGCAAGGTGTGGCAAAAAAAAAAAACAAGTTCAGTGCTCCAAAATGCTTTTGAAAGTAGTATTTTCAGAGTATCGATTTTTTTTCTGCCACGCCTTCTAGAATGTGATTTCGAGATGAAGTTTTGCAAGCATTTAAAACTTTTGTCAATGTTTCTCCCGAAAATAAATTGGATTTTTTTCAATTTTTTTTGATTTCACTGTTCACCTGAGCTCAAATGAGCTCAGGTGCAAAAACTCGGCGTCCGAGTTAGGGCATCTCCAATGTTGACCCTCAAATTGCCCACAACCGTCCGGACCGAGCAGTCAAGACGTGTTTTGCTATCCAACGTGGGCCTGCATCGGTTCATTCGGCGGTCATGGCGGTGGAGGGGGCTAGGCGGGCGCCCGACCATTACTATGCCCACGTCTGACTAACCTGGCCCACAAAAAACCCTCTCCCGCGCCAGCGCGCATTCCCGCCTCAAAAGGTCAGTGTCGCTCCAGAGCACCAGTGACACATTCATGCCGGTTCCGAGCGACGCGACTTCTCACTCGAATTGAAACGGCGGGCCGGCCGGGAGCGCCGCCCTCATAGCTTCCTGGTGCATGCGGCTGCCCTGCGTTCAAATGACAGCTCGTCCGACCGTCTGCCTACTTTAAACATGTGTGGGGTTGCGGAGGAACGACAAGATGGCGTCACCCGTCCGTATATCTGACACCCACCATTAATCATCTCGCGGTTGGCCCGCCATCCGCCCGCTATATAAACCGAAGGCCCGACCATAGCCGCATCCATCATCCTCCGCTCCCTTCCTCCTCTCTGCATCATGCCTATCATGGCCTCCTCGAGCTCCAAAACCGTATGAGAAAGCCTCTCATCTGAGCAGGAATAGGAGATCGCCGCCATTGCTGCCGGCTGGCAGGCCAACAGGCACACGATGGCTGGTGCTGCAAACATCCCAATGAATGACGCGACCGACGACAAGCCGGCGCCACTATCCTCGCTGGTCCATGACGGCATCAACATTGGCTAGACCCGTGCTCACTACAGCGAAATGGTGTTGGCCGAGCGGGAGGCCTTGCTCCACAGGCACATGCCAACCAGGAGTACTACCTCCGCCTCCTCGACGAGCATTGGCGTGTGGAGGAGCAACTCGCTGCCGACACGATGATTGCGTTCGACGTAGACATGACCGAGCAGGAGGAGCTGGTCGACTCCAATCGCACCGCAAGAGACATCCACCATGAGCGTTGGCGGTACCGCCAATGTTAGGCGGAGTTAGAAGCCGCCTACAGGAGTTCGACGAGGTGGCAGATGAGGTGTTCGGCAAGAGTGAGCACGAAAACGAAGCCGACACGTTTAGGAACGCTGTCTGCAGGGAGGAAGAATAGCACATAGGAGATCACCAGCGCTTGTATCCCGTGACGGCCACCGCTCCTCCCCTCCATTGAAGCCTAGCTTGGTGGCCTCAACATCATCGGCCGATCAGCCGACACTAGCACACTTTGCAAATAGACGTTTGCACTGGTCCATTAGATGCATGCAGCAACTCACCCTCCTATTTTGGTACCATTAGAGCATCTACAGCCGCACTTGCCAAATCCGGCATCCTATACGCCTACGGACGCGTCCGAACATGTCTCTGGGCAGTGACCGGGCAGTCCTTATATCCGCAGCTCCACAGCCCTGTATCTCATATTCGGCACCCTATATTCATACAAAATCATGCAACGTAGTACGTACATCACAAACCAACCAAAAACGGTAGGAAACGGACATATAAACCTATACAAAATGGGCATAATTCACATAACATCATCAAAAAAATCACCAAACGGGCATAATTCACACAGTTCAATGATTCGGCGCATTCTAACTAGATACTAGAGCTAGATTACATAAAAGGAGAGGGCCGAGCTTCACCACTTCCTCGCCGGCCCTTTGCCCTTCTGGTTGCCGACGCTGTTGTAGGCGTCCGCGACAGGAGGTGGCCCGACATCGGAGTCGGACTTGTGGGAGGAGGAGGAATCAGAGATGGCGATGTATCCTTGTGAAAGATAGAGGATGTCGCCTACAGGGGGGGTGAATAGGCGCTTTTAAAATAATTACGGTTTAGACTTGAACAAATGCGGAATAAACCTAGCGGTTAATTTGTCAAGCACAAAACCTAGAACAACTAGGCTCACCTATGTGCACCAACAACTTATGCTAAGCAAGATAAGCAACTATGTGATAGCAAGATATATGACAAAGAACAATATGGCGATCACAAAGTAAAGTGCATAAGTAAAGGGGCTCGGGTAAGAGATAACCGAGGCACGCGGAGACGACGATGTATCCCAAAGTTCACACCCTTGCAGATGCTAATCTCCGTTTGGAGCGGTGTGGAGGCACAATGCTCCCCAAGAAGCCACTAGGGCCACCGTAATCTCCTCACGCCCTCGCACAATGCAAGATGCCGTAATTCCACTAAGGGACCCTTGAGGGCGGTCACCGAACCCGTACAAATGGCGACCCTTGGGGGCGGTCACCGAACCCGTACACTTTGGCAACCCTTGGGGGCGGTCACCGGTACCCGTCAAATTGCTCGTGGCGATCTCCACAACCTAATTGGAGACCCCGACGCTTGCCCGGAGCTTTACACCACAATGATTGAGCTCCGAACACCACCAACCGTCTAGGGCACCAAGGCACCCAAGAGGAACAAGCTCTAGGGTGCCCAAACACCCAAGAGTAATAAGCTTCTCAAACTTCACTTCCACGTATCACCGTGGAGAACTCAAACCGATGCACCAAATGCAATGGCAAGGGCACACGGAGTACCCCAAGTCCTTCTCTCCCAAATTCCACCAAAGCAACTAATGCTAGGGAGGAAAATGAGAGGAAGAATGAAAGAAGAACACGAAGAACTCCAAGATCTAGATCCAAGGGGTTCCCCTCACTTAGAGGAGAAAGTGATTGGCGGAAACGTGGATCTAGATCTCCTCTCTCTTTTCCCTCAAGAACTAGCAAGAATCCATGGAGGGATTGAGAGTTAGCAAGCTCGAAGAAGGTCAACAATGGGGGAAGAACACGAGCTCAAAGGATAAGGTTAATTGGGGAAGAAGACCCCCTTTTATAGGACCTCCCGAATCCAACCGTTAAGTGCTCAGGTCGTGCACAAGCGGTACTACTGCTTGGAGGAGCGGTATTACCGCTTAGCATGGTCAAAACAGCCCAACGAGAGAGAAAACATGAGTTTTTGGTCCCGAGCGGAAGTAGCCACGGAAGTAGCCGCGGTAGTACTGCTCCAAGCGGTAGTACCGCTCCCAAGAGCGGTAGTAAAAAATTACTTCCGCTCCTGTCCGCGGTAGTACCGCTGCAGCCTTTTCAGAACACCAAAACTGACACAATTTCTGCAAACGGACTCCGAATTCGAAGAAACCAAGTTTGTTGGAAAGCTAGCGACAAGGGCTAACACAATCTTCATAGAAATACCAATAATAAGCAAATGAGAAAAGGCCCAAAAGAAAATGGTGAGAACCCTTCCTCGTATAAGACCGGTAAAACCTCCAACACCAAAAACATCATAGAAGACGCATGCAAACTCCGTTTTCGATGAACTCAAGCTTGTCATCAATATGAACGTAGGCTCTAAGACTCACATAGAGAATCAAACAAGAACCAAGAAACATGATGCAAGGATGCAATGGTTTGAGATCTCTATGAACGATACAATCAAGCAACTCATCGAGAGCCCCGCTTGATAGTACGGCAATCGATCCTATAACCCGGTCTCCCACAACTACCATGAGACCGGTAAAATAGAAAACCTATCAAGGGCAAACCTTTGCCTTGCACATGGTCCACTTGAGCTAGATGATGATGATCTTCACTCCCTCAAGTTGGACCACCTTTCTTGATTGCGTTGGCTCGATGAAGACTAGATGATTGCTCCCCCATAGTCCACTATGGGTGACCCACTCTTCGGCTCATCTTCACAAGTCCATTGACACCACAAGGGATGGCAAGATTCAAGCACTTGATCTCTTCGTGGTGCTCCACTTGAACTTTCACACTGCAATCTTGATGACGATCACCACTTGATGTCATCCTTTCCATGGGTTGTATGATATCTTCCTCCTTATGCAAGCCCATGGATACGTACCTAACCCCATATAGAACTCTCACATAGACCATGGGTTAGTACACAAAGTGCAATGGACAATGCTTACCATACCATGGGATCACTTGATCCCTCTCGGTACATCTTCTACGCTTTGTGAGTTGATCAACTTGATTCACTATTGACTTAGTCTTGATCAACCTTGAATATTTGCAACTCTATTCATTTGGATGATGTATTGAAGGTAAACATGAATGATCACACAACCTTCTTCTTCAAGACATGCTTGCAATAAGCTCAACACTCGCATGACCAATCTTTGAATAATTCCTTAATAGTACCTTGGTCAACTCATAAACTCCTTGATACCAACACATGGACTTCGAGAAAAGCCTATGGACAAATCCTTCAAATATAACTCAAGACAACCATTAGTCCATAGAGATTGTCATCAATTACCAAAACCAAACATGAGTGCACTGTTGGGGAACGTAGTAATTTCAAAAAAATTCCTACGCACACGCAAGATCTTGGTGATGGCATAGCAACGAGAGGGGAGAGTGTTGTCTACGTACCCTCGTAGATCGTAAGCGGAAGCGTTAGCACAACGCGGTTGATGTAGTCGTACGTCTTCACGATCCGACCGATCCAAGTACCGAACGTACGGCACCTCCGAGTTCAGCACACGTTCAACTCGATGACGATCCCCGGGCTCCGATCCAGCAAAGCTTCGGGGATGAGTTCCGTCAGCACGACGGTGTGGTGACGATGATGATGTTCTACCGGCGCAGGGCTTCGCCTAAACTCCGCGACGATATGATCGAGGTGGAATATGGTGGAGGGGGGCACCGCACAAGGCTAAGGAAAGATCCGTAGATCAACTTGTGTGTCATGGGGTGTCCCCCTGCCCCCGTATATAAAGGAGCAAGGGGGGAGGGGGCGGCCGGCCTAGGAGGGGCGCGCCAAGGGGAGTCCTACTCCCACCGGGAGTAGGACTCCCTCCTTCCTTGTTGGAGTAGGAGAAGGGGGGAAAGAGGGGGAGAGGAGGAAGGAATGGGGGGACGCACCCCTTGTCCAATTCGGACCAGAGGGGGGCTGCGCGCCTCCTTCCTTTTGGCCTCTCTCCTCTATTCCCGTATGGCCCAATAAGGCCCATATACTCCCCGGCGAATTCCCGTAACTCTCCGGTACTCCGAAAAATACCCGAATCACTCGGAACCTTTCCGAACTCCGAATATAGTCGTCCAATATATCGATCTTTACGTCTCGACCATTTCGAGACTCCTCGTCATGTCCCCGATCTCATCCGGGACTCCGAACTCCTTCGATACATCAAAACTCATAAACTCATAATAAAACTATCATCGAAACCTTAAGCGTGCGGACCCTACGGGTTCGAGAACTATGTAGACATGACCTAGAACTATTCTTGGTCAATAACCAATAGCGGAACCTGGATGCCCATATTGGCTCCTACATATTCTACGAAGATCTTCATCGGTCAAACCGCATAACAACATACGTTGTTCCCTTTGTCATCGGTATGTTAATTGCTCGAGATTCGATCGTCGGTATCCAATACCTAGTTCAATCTTATTACCGGCAAGTCTCTTTACTCGTTACGTAATACATCATCTCACAACTAACTCATTAGTTGCAATGCTTGCAAGGCTTATAGTGATGTGCATTACCGAGAGGGCCCAGAGATACCTCTCCGACAATCGGAGTGACAAAACCTAATCTCGAAATACGCCAACCCAACATGTACCTTTGGAGACACCTGTAGTACTCCTTTATAATCACCCAGTTACGTTGTGACGTTTGGTAGCACCCAAAGTGTCCTCCGGTAAATGGGAGTTGCATAATCTCATAGTTACTGGAACATGTATAAGTCATGAAGAAAGCAATAGCAACATACTTAATGATCAAGTGCTAAGCTAACGGAATGGGTCAAGTCAATCACATCATTCTCCTAATGATGTGATCCCGTTAATCAAATGACAACTCATGTCTATGGCTAGGAAACTTAACCATCTTTGATTCAACGAGCTAGTCAAGTAGAGGCATACTAGTGACACTATGTTTGTCTATGTATTCACACATGTATTATGTTTCCGGTTAATACAATTCGAGCATGAATAATAAACATTTATCATGATATAAGGAAATAAATAATAACTTTATTATTGCCTCTAGGGCATATTTCCTTCAGTCTCCCACTTGCACTAGAGTCAATAATCTAGTTCACATCGCCATGTGATTTAACACCAATATTCACATCTGTATGTGATTAATACCCAATAGTTCACATCGTCATGTGACCAACACCCGAAGGGTTTACTAGAGTCAATAGCCTAGCTCACATCGCTATGTGATTAACACCCAAAGAGTACAACGGTATGATCATGTTTTGTTCGTGAGAGAAATTTAGTCAACGGGTCTGTCACATATAGAGCCATATGTATTTTGCAAATATTCTATGTCTTCAATGCTCAGCATGGAGCTACTCTAGCTAATTGCTCCCACTTTCAATATGTATCCAGATTGAGACTTAGAGTCATCTGGATCAGTGTAAAAGTTTGCACCGATGTAACTTTTACAACGAACTCTTTTATCACCTCCATAATCGAGAAACATCTCCTTAGTCCTCACTAAGGATATTCTTGACCGCTGTCCAGTGATCTACTATTAGATCAAAATTGTATTCCTTTTTCAAACTCAGAACAAGGTATACAATAGGTCTGGTTCACAGCATAGCACACTTTATAGAACCTATGACTGAGGCATAGGGAATGCCTTTTCATTCTCTTTCTATTTTCTGCCATGGTCGGGTCTTGAGTCTTAGTCAACTTCATACCTTTGCATCACATGCAAGAACTCCTTTTTTGACTGTTCTATTTTGAACTATTTCAAAATTTTATCAAGGTATGTACTCATTGAAAAATCTTATCAAGCGTCTTGATCTATCTCAATAGATCTTGATGCTCAATATGTAAGTAGCTTTTACTGAGGTCTTTCTTTTTAAAGAACTCCTTTAAAACACTCCTTTATGCTTTGCAGAATAATTCTACATTATTTCCGATCAACAATATGTCATTCACATATACTTATCAGAAATGCTGTAGTGCTCCCACTCACTTTCTTGTAAATACAGGCCTTTCCAAAAGTTTGTATAAAACCATATGGTTTGATCAACTCATCAAAGCGTATATTCCAACTCCGAGATGCTTGCACCAGTCCATTGATGGATTGCTGGAGCTTGCACACTTTGTTAGCATATTTATGATTGACTAAGACTTTCTGGTTGCATCATATACAACTCTTCTTTAATAAATCCATTAAGAAATGCAGTTTTGACATTCATTTGCCAGATTTCATAAAATGCGGCAATTGCTAACATGATTCAGACAGACTTAAGCATAGATACGAGTGAAAAACTCTCATCATAGTCAACACCTTGAATTTGTCGAAAACCTTTTGCGACAATTCTAGCTTTGTAGATAGTAACACTATCAGCGTCCGTCTTCCTCTTGAAGATCCATTTAATCTCAATGTCTCGCCGATCATTGGGCAAGTCAATCAAAGTCCATAATTTGTTATGGATCTCATCTCAGATCTCATGGCCTCAAGCCATTGTGTGGAATCTGGGCTCACCATCGCTTCTTTATAGTTCGTAGGTTTGTCATGGTCTAGTAACATAACTTCCAGAACAGGATTACTGTACCACTCTGGTGCGGATTGTTGAGGAACGTTGCAGAAATTTAAAATTTTTCCTACGGTTTCACCAAGATCCATCTATGAGTTCATCTAAGCAACGAGTCAAGAGAGTGAGTTTGCATCTACATACCACTTGTAGATCGCGTACGGAAATGTTCGAGGAAACGGTGATGATGGAGTCGTACTCGCCGTGATTCAGATCAGCGATGACCAAGTGCTGAACGGACAGCACCTCCGCGTTCAACACACGTACGGTACGGGCAACGTCTCCTCCTTCTTGATCCAGCAAGGGGGAAGGAGAGGTTGAGGAAGAAGGCTCCAGCAGCAGCACGACGGCGTGATGATGGTGGAGAGGCAGTACTCCGACAGGGCTTCGCCAAGCACACAACGGAGGAGGAGAGGTGTTGGGGAGGGGAGGGGCTGCGCCTTGGCTTCGGTGTTCAGCCCTCCCCTCACCCCTCTATTTATAGGGGAAGGGGCAAGGGGGGCCGGCCCCTCTAGATGGGATCTAGAGGGGGGGGCGGCGGCCAGGGAGGGGGGACTTGCCCCCCAAGCAAGGGGGGCGCCCCCTCTAGGGTTCCCCCCCCCCAACCCTAGGCGCATGGGCCCAAGGGGGGGCGCGCCCAGCCCTCTAGGGGCTGGCTCCTGCCCCACGCAGCCCATGTGCCCCCCCCCGGGAGGGGTGGCCCCTCCCGGTGGACCCCCGAAACCCTTCCGGTGGCCCCGGTACAATACCGATATGCCCCCGAAACCTTCCGGTGTCCGTATGACAACTTCCCATATATAAATCTTTACCTCCGGACCATTCCGGAACTCCTCGTGACGTCCGGGATCCCATCCGGGACTCCAAACAACTTTCGGTAATCACATACAAGTCTTCCTAATAACCCTAGCGTCGCCGAACCTTAAGTGTGTAGACCCTACAGGCTCGGGAGACATGCAGACATGACCGAGACGGCTCTCCGGTCAATAACCAACAACGGGATCTGGATACCCATGTTGGCTCCCACATGCTCCTCGATGATGTCATCGGATGAACCACGATGTCGAGGATTCAATCAACCCCGTATGCAATTCCCTTTGTCAGACGGTATGTTACTTGCCCGAGACTCGATCGTCGGTATCCCAATACCTCGTTAGTCTCGTTACCGGCAAGTAACTTTACTCGTACCGTAATGCATGATCCCATGACCAAACACTTGGTCACTTTGAGCTCATTATGATGATGCACTACCGAGTGGGCCTAGTGATACCTCTTCGTCATACGGAGTGACAAATCCCAGTCTCGATCCATGTCAACCCAACAGACACTTTCGGAGATACCTGTAGTGCACCTTTATTGTCACCCAGTTATGTTGTGATGTTTGGTACACCCAAAGCACTCTTACGGTATCCGGGAGTTACACGATCTCATGGTCTAAGGAAGAGATACTTGACATTGAAAAAGCTCTAGCAAAACGAACTACACGATCTTGTGCTATGCTTAGGATTGGGTCTTGTCCATCACATCATTCTCCTAATGATGTGATCCCGTTGTCAATGACATCTAATTTCCATAGTCAGGAAACCATGAATATCTGTTGACCAACGAGCTAGTCAACTAGAGGCTCACTAGGGACATGTTATGGTCTATGTATTCACACGTGTATTACGATTTCCGGACAATACAGTTATAGCATGAATAAAAGACAATTATCATGAACGAGGAAATATAATAATAATGCTTTTATTATTGCCTCTAGGGCATATTTCCAACACAGATCTTACTCTGGAAGACCTACGAGGTTCTGTAGTAACTTAATCTGAAGTTTCATGATCATCATCATTAACTTCCTCATTAATTGGTGTAGTAGTCACAGGAACAGATTTTTGTGATGAACTAATTTCCAATAAGGGAGCAGGTACAGTTACCTCATCAAGTTCTACTTTCCTCCCACTCACTTCTTTCGAGAGAAACTTCTTCTCTAGAAAGGATCCATTCTTGGCAACAAATGTTTTTGCCTTCGGATCTGTGATAGAAGGTGTACCCAACAGTTTCCTTTGGGTATTCTATGAAGACGCACTTCTCCGATTTGGGTTCGAGCTTATCAAGTTGAAAACCTTTTTCATATAAGCATCTCAACTCCAAACTTTAAGAAACGACAACTTAGGTTTACTGCTAAACCACAGTTTATACGGTGTCGTCTCAACGGATTTAGATGGTGCCCTATTAAACGTGAATGCAGCTGTCTCTAATGCATAACCCCAAAACGATAGTGGTAAACTGATAAGAGATATCATAGATTGCACCATATCTAGTAAAGTACGATTACGACTTTCGGACACACCATTACATTGTGGTGTTCCAGGTGGCGTGAGTTTGTGAAACTATTCCACATTGTTTTAATTGAAGACCAAACTCGTAACTCAAATATTCATCTCCACGATCAGATCGCAGAAACTTTATTTTCTTGTTACGATGATTTTCCACTTCACTCTGAAATTCTTTAAACCTTTCAACTATTTCAGACTTATGTTTCATCAAGTAGATATACCCATATCTGCTCGAATCATTTTGTGAAGGTCAGAAAATAACGATACTTGCCACGAGCATCAACACTCATTGGATCGCATACATCGGTATGTATTATTTCCAATAAGTCAGTAGCTTGTTCCATTGTTCCGGAGAACGGAGTTTTAGTCATCTTGCCCAAAAGGCACGGTTCGCAAGCATCAAATGATTCATAACCAAGTGATTCCGAAAATCCATCTTTATGGAGTTTCTTCATGCGCTTTACACCGATATGACCCAAACGACAGTGCCACAAATAAGTTACACTTATCATTATCAACTTTGCATCTTTTGGCATCAATATTATGAATATGTGTATCACTACGATCAAGATCCAACAAACTATTTCCATTGGGTGTATGACCATCAAAGGTTTTATTCATTTAAACAGAACAACAATTATTCTCTGATTTTAAATGAACAACCGTATTGCAATAAACATGATCAAATCATATTCATGCTCAACGCAAACGCCAAATAACATTTATTTAGGTTCAACACTAATCCCGAAAGTATAGGGAGTGTACGATGATGATCATATCAATCTTGGAACCACTTCCAACACTCATCGTCACTTCCCCTTCAACCAGTCTCTGTTTATATAACTCCTGTTTCGAGTTACTAATCTTAACAACTGAACAAGTATCAAATACTCAGGGGCTACTATAAACACTAGTAAGGTACACATCAATAACATGTATATCAAATATACCCTTGTTCACTTTGCCATCCTTCTTATCCACCAAATATTCAGGGTATTTCCGTTTCCAGTGACCATTTCCTTTGCAGTGTAAGCATTCAGTTTCAGGCTTTGGTCCAGCTTTGGTCTTCTTCATGGGAGTGACAACTTGTTTGCGATTCTACTTGAAGTTTCCCTTTCTTTCCCTTTGCCCTTTTCTTGAAACTAGTGGTCTTGTCAATCGTCAATACTTGATTCTCTTTCTTGATTTCTACCTTCGTTGATTTCAACATCACGAAGAGCTCGGGAATTGTTTTCGTCATCCCTTGCATACTATAGTTCATCACGAAGTTCTAGTAACTTAGTGATGGTGACTAGAGAATTCTGTCAATCACTATCTTATCTGGAAGATTAACTCCCACTTGATTCAAGTGATTGAAGTACCCAGACAATCTGAGCACATGCTTACTAGTTGAGCGATTCTCCTCCATCTTTTAGCTATAGAACTTGTTGGAGACTTCATATCTCTCAACTCGGGTATTTGCTTGAAATATTAACTTCAATTCCTGGAACATCTCATATGGTCCATGACGTTCAAAACATCTTTGAAGTCCCGATTCTAAGCCGTTAAGCATGGTGCACTAAACTATCAAGTAGTCATCATATTGAGCTAGCCAAACGTTCATAACGTCTGCGTCTGCTCCTGCAATAGGTCTGTCACCTAGCGGTGCATTAAGGACATAATTCTTCTGTGCAGCAATGAGGATAAACCTCAGATCACGGGTCCAATCCGCATCATTGCTACTAACATCTTTCAACACAATTTGGTCTAGGAACATATCAAAATAAACATATGAAAGCAACAACACAAGCTATTGATCTACAACATAATTTGCAAAATACTACCAGGACTAAGTTCATGATAAATTTAAGTTCAATTAATCATTTTACTTAAGAACTCCCACTTAGATAGACATCCCTCTAATCCTCTAAGTGATTACGTGATCCATATCAACTACACCATGTCCGATCGTCACGTGAGATGGAGTAGTTTCAACGGTGAACATCAATATGTTGATCATATCTACTATATGATTCACGCTCGACCTTTCGGTCTCCGTGTTTCGAGGCCATATCTGTATATGCTAGGCTCGTCAAGTTTAACCTGAGTATTCTGCGTGTGCAAAACTGGCTTGCACCCGTTGTAGATGGACGTAGAGCTTATCACACCCGATCATCACGTGGTGTTTGGGCACGAGGAACTTTGGCAACGGTGCATACTCAGGGAGAACACTTCTTGATAATTTTTAGTGAGAGATCATCTTAAAATGCTACCGTCAATCAAAGCAAGATAAGATGCATAAAGGATAAACATCACATGCAATCAATATAAGTGATATGATATGGCCATCATCATCTTGTGCTTGTGATCTCCATCTTCGAAGCACCGTCGTGATCACCATCATCACCGGCGCGACACCTTGATCTCCATCATAGCATCGTTGTCGTTTATGCCATCTATTGCTTCTACGACTATCGGTACCGCTTAGTGATAAAGTAAAGCAATTATAGGGTGTTTGCATTTCATTCAATAAAGCGACAACCATATGGCTCCTGCCAGTTGCCGATAACTTCGGTTACAAAACATGATCATCTCATACAATAAAATATCGCATCACGTCTTGACCATATCACATCACAACATGCCCTGCAAAAACAAGTTAGACGTCCTCTACTTTCTTGTTGCAAGTTTTACGTGGCTGCTACGGGCTTAGCAAGAACCGTTCTTACCTATGCATCAAAACCACAATGATAGTTTGTCAAGTTGGTGCTGTTTTAACCTTCGCAAGGACCGGGCGTAGCCACACTCGGTTCAACTAAAATGAGAGAGAAAGACACCCGCCAGTCACCTTTAAGCACGAGTGCTCGTAACGGTGAAACCAGTCTCGTGTAAGCGTACGCGTAATGTCGGTCCCGCCGATTCATCTCACAATACCGCTGAACCAAAGTATGACATGCTGGTAAGCAGTATGACTTATATGGCCCACAACTCACTTGTGTTCTACTCGTGCATATGACATCTACGCATAAAACCAGGCTCGGATGCCACTGTTGGGGAACGTAGTAATTTCAAAAAAATTCCTACGCACACGCAAGATCATGGTGATGGCATAGCAACGAGAGGGGAGAGTGTTGTCTACGTACCCTCGTAGACCGTAAGCGGAAGCGGAAGCACAACGCGGTTGATGTAGTCGTACGTCTTCACGATCCGACCGATCCAAGTACCGAACGTACGGCACCTCCGAGTTCAGCACACGTTCAGCTCGATGACGATCCCCGGGCTCCGATCCAGCAAAGCTTCGGGGATGAGTTCCGTCAGCACGACGGCGTGGTTACGATGATGATGTTCTACCGGCGCAGGGCTTCGCCTAAACTCCACGACGATATGATCGAGGTGGAATATGGTGGAGGGGGGCACCGCACACGGCTAAAGAACGATCCGTAGATCAACTTGTGTGTCATGGGGTGCCTCCTGCCCCCGTATATAAAGGAGCAAGGGGGGAGGGGGCGGCCGTCCTAGGAGGGGCGCGCCAAGGGCAGTCCTACTCCTAATCCTACTCCCATTGGGAGTAGGACTCCCTCCTTCCTTGTTGGAGTAGGAGAAGAGGGGAAAGAGGGGGAGAGGAGGAAGGAAAGGGGGGCCGCACCCCTTGTCCAATTCGGACCAGAGGCGGGCTGCGCGCCCCCTTCCTTTCGGCCTCTCTCCTCTATTCCCGTATGGCCCAATAAGGCCCATATACTCCCCGGCGAATTCCCGTAACTCTTCGGTACTCCGAAAAATACCCGAATCACTCGGAACCTTTCCGAACTCCGAATATAGTCGTCCAATATATCGATCTTTACGTCTCGACCATTTCGAGACTCCTCGTCATGTCCCCGATCTCATCCGGGACTCCGAACTCCTTCGGTACATCAAAACTCATAAACTCATAACAAAACTGTCATCGAAACCTTAAGCGTGCGGACCCTACCGGTTCGAGAACTATGTAGACATGACCTAGAACTATTCTTGGTCAATAACCAATAGCGGAACCTGGATGCCCATATTGGCTCCTACATATTCTACGAAGATCTTCATCGGTCAAATCGCATAACAACATACGTTGTTCCCTTTGTCATCGGTATGTTACTTGCCCGAGATTCGATCGTCGGTATCCAATACCTAGTTCAATCTCGTTACCGGCAAGTCTCTTTACTCGTTACGTAATACATCATCTCACAACTAACTCATTAGTTGCAATGCTTGCAAGGCTTATAGTGATGTGCATTACCGAGAGGGCCCAGAGATACCTCTCCGACAATCGGAGTGACAAAACCTAATCTCGAAATACGCCAACCCAACATGTACCTTTGGAGACACCTGTAGTACTCCTTTATAATCACCCAGTTACGTTGTGACGTTTGGTAGCACCCAAAGTGTCCTCCGGTAAACGGGAGTTGCATAATCTCATAGTTACTGGAACATGTATAAGTCATGAAGAAAGAAATAGCAACATACTTAACGATCAAGTGCTAAGCTAACGGAATGGGTCAAGTCAATCACATCATTCTCCTAATGATGTGATCCCGTTAATCAAATGACAACTCATGTCTATGGCTAGGAAACTTAGCCATCTTTGATTCAACGAGCTAGTCAAGTAGAGGCATACTAGTGACACTATGTTTATCTATGTATTCACACATGTATTATGTTTCCGGTTAATACAATTCTAGCATGAATAATAAACATTTATCATGACATAAGGAAATAAATAATAACTTTATTATTGCCTCTAGGGCATATTTCCTTTAGGCACAACATGTTCTTTCAATCTCCCCCATTTTGGTAATTGATGACAATCACTTTTAAGAGATTTTATATAAGGAATTATGCATCACCATGCAATACAACAACCAATAGTGCATGTGAATGAGATGCAAATGCTAAGGAACAAAACCAAAGCAAGAAGAGATAACTCTCTAAACTTCTCCACAAAACTCTCTGAAACTTCTCCCCCATTGGCATCGATTGCCAAAATGGGCGAAAATCTTAGAAGGCCAATATAAATTGTGGTCCTCCATAAATTGTGTATTTCTCAACAAGAGAGTGGAATGCAATACACAAGTTTGACGTTAAATACTAGGAGGAAAACAAACTATATTGAGGCCCAAAGTTCACAAAAGAAAGATATGCCACAAAGACATAAGAAAGAGAGAAACAAGCAATCAAGCAATCAACGAATATCAATTGAGCCAACTAGACCAATGATCCTACATGCCACATGAATGAATAAATGATATGAGCGAAGGAGTGTTCTAAAGAAACTGGAGAAGCTCCCCATGATTTGTGCACACATAAGAATTTTTGTAGCAGTACAAAGTGCACAAAATAGGATCATAGCTCCCCCAAAATCAATAGAAACTTACATCTGAAGGAAATATGCCCTAGAGGCAATAATAAAGTTATTATTTATTTCCTTATATCATGATAAATGTTTATTATTCATGCTAGAATTGTATTAACCGGAAACATAATACATGTGTGAATACATAGACAAACAAAGTGTCACTAGTATTCCTCTACTTGACTAGCTCGTTAATCAAAGATGGTTATGTTTCCTGACCATGAACAATGAGTTGTTATTTGATTAACGAGGTCACATCATTAGTTGAATGATCTGATTGACATGACCCATTCCATTAGCTTAGCACCTGATCGTTTAGTATGTTGCTATTGCTTTCTTCATGACTTATACATGTTCCTATGACTATGAGATTATGCAACTCCCATTCGCCGGAGGAACACTTTGGATGCTACCAAACGTCACAACGTAACTGGGTGATTATAAAGGAGCATTACAGGTGTCTCCAATGGTCGATGTTGGGTTGGCGTATTTCGAGATTAGGATTTGTCACTCCGATTGTCGCAGAGGTATCTCTGGGCCCTCTCGGTAATACACATCACATAAGCCTTGCAAGCATTACAACTAATATGTTAGTTGTGAGATGATGTATTACGGAACGAGTAAAGAGACTTGCCGGTAACGAGATTGAACTAGGTATTGGATACCGACGATCGAATCTCGGGCAAGTAACATACCGATGACAAAGGGAACAACGTATGTTGTTATGCGGTCTGACCGATAAAGATCTTCGTAGAATATGTAGGAGCCAATATGGGCATCCAGGTCCCGCTATTGGTTATTGACCGGAGACGTGTCTCGGTCATGTCTACATTGTTCTCGAACCCGTAGGGTCCGCACGCTTAAGGTTACGATGACAGTTATATTATGAGTTTATGCATTTTGATGTACCGAAGGTTGTTCGGAGTCCCGGATGTGATCACGGACATGACGAGGAGTCTCGAAATGGTCGAGACGTAAAGATTAATATATTGGATGACTATATTCGGACACCGGAAGGGTTCCGGAAGAGTATCGGATAAAACCGGAGCACCGGGGGGTTACCGGAACCCCCCGGGGGGTTAATGGGCCTTATGGGCCTAAAGTGGAGAAGAGGAAGGGGCTGCCACAGCAGGCCGCGCGCCCCCTCTCCCCCTAGTCCGAATTGGACAAGGAGGGAGGGGCGGCGCCCCCCCTTTTCCTTCTCTCCCTCCACCTCTCCTAGTTGGACAAGGAACGGGAGGGGAGTCCTACTCCCGGTAGGAGTAGGACTCCTCCTGCGCGCCTCCTCTAGGGCCGGCCACACACCCCCCCCCCCTTGGATCCTTTATATACGGAGGCAGGGGCACCTCTAAACATACAAGTTGACACAAGTTGATCCACGTGATCGATTCCTTAGCCGTGTGCGGTGCCCCCTGCCACCATATACCTCGATAATACTGTAGCGGAGTTTAGGCGAAGCCCTACTGCTGTAGTTCATCAAGATCGTCACCACGCCGTCGTGCTGACGGAACTCATCCCCGACACTTTGCTGGATCGGAGTCCGGGGATCGTCATCGAGCTGAACGTGTGCTCGAACTCGGAGGTGCCGTAGTTTCGGTGCTTGATCGGTTGGATCGTGAAGACGTACGACTACTTCCTCTACGTCATGTCATCGCTTCCGCAGTCGGTCTGCGTTGGGTACGTAGACAACACTCTCCCCTCGTTGCTATGCATCACATGATCTTGCGTGTGCGTAAGAAATTTTTTGAAATTACTACGAAACTCAACAGTGGCATCAGAGCCTAGGTTATTGATGTTGATGTTATATGCACGAGTAGAACACAAGTGAGTTGTGGACGATACAAGTCATACTGCCTACCAGCATGTCATACTTTGTTTCGGCGGTATTGTTGGACGAGATGACCCGGACCAACCTTACGCGTACGCTTACGCGAGACCGGTTCCCTCGACGTGCTTTGCACATAGATGGCTTGCGGGCGACTGTCTCTCCAACTTTAGTTGAACCGAGTATGGCTACGCCCGGTCCTTAAGAAGGTTAAAACGGAGTCTATTTGACAAACTATCGTTGTGGTTTTGATGCGTAGGTGAGATTGGTTCTTACTTAAGCCCGTAGCAGCCACGTAAAACATGCAACAACAAAGTAGAGGACGTCTAACTTGTTTTTGCAGGGCATGTTGTGATGTGATATGGTCAAAGCATGATGCTGAATTTTATTGTATGAGATGATCATGTTTTGTAACCGAGTTATCGGCAACTGGCAGGAGCCATATGGTTGTCGCTTTATTGTATGCAATGCAATCGCGATGTAATGCTTTACTTTATTACTAAACGGTAGTGATAGTCGTGGAAGCATAAGATTGACGAGACGACAACGATGCTACGATGGAGATCAAGGTGTCGCGCCGGTGACGATGGTGATCATGACGGTGCTTCGGAGATGGAGATCACAAGCACAAGATGATGATGACCATATCATATCACTTATATTGATTGCATGTGATGTTTATCTTTTTATGCATCTTATCTTGCTTTGATTGACGGTAGCATTATAAGATGATCTCTCACTAAATTATCAAGAAGTGTTCTCCCTGAGTATGCACCGTTGCCAAAGTTCCTCGTGCCCAGACACCACGTGATGATCGGGTGTGATAAGCTCTACATCCATCTACAACGGGTACAAGCCAGTTTTGCACACGCAGAATACTCAGGTTAAACTTGACGAGCCTAGCATATGCAGATATGGCCTCGGAACACGGAGACCGAAAGGTCGAGCGTGAATCATATAGTAGATATGATCAACATAATGATGTTCACCGATGAAACTACTCCATCTCACGTGATGATCGGACATGGTTTAGTTGATTTGGATCACGTGATCACTTAGAGGATTAGAGGGATGTCTATCTAAGTGGGAGTTCTTAAGTAATATGATTAAATTGAACTTAAATTTATCATGAACTTAGTCCTGGTAGTATTTTGCAAATCATGTTGTAGATCAATAGCTCGCGTTGTTGCTTCCCTGTGTTTATTTTGATATGTTCCTAGAGAAAATTGTGTTGAAAAATGTTAGTAGCAATGTTGCGGATTTTGATCCGTGATCTGAGGTTAAATCCTCATTGCTGCACAGAAGAATTATGTCCTTAATGCACCGCTAGGTGACGGACCTATTGCAGGAGCAAATGCAGATGTTATGAACGTTTGGCTAGCTCAATATGATGACTACTTGATAGTTTAAGTGCACCATGCTTAATGGCTTAGAATCGGGACTTCAAAAACGTTTTGAATGTCATGGACCATATGAGATGTTCCAGGAGTTGAAGCTAATATTTCAAGCAAATACCCGAGTTGAGAGATATGAAGTCTCCAACAAGTTCTATAGCTAAAAGATGGAGGAGAATCGCTCAACTAGTGAGCATGTGCTCAGATTGTCTGAGTACTACAATCGCTTGAATCAAGTGGGAGTTAATCTTACAGATAAGATAGTGATTGATAGAATTCTCTAGTCACCATCACCAAGTTAGTAGAACTTCGTGATGAACTAGGACATGCAAGGGATAACGGAAACAATTCCCAAGCTCTTCGTAATGCGGAAATTGACGAAGGTAGAAATCGAGAAAAACATCAAGTGTTGATGGTAGACAAGACCACTAGTTTCAAGAAAAGGGGCAGAAGGAAGAGAACTTCAAGAAGAACAGCAAGCAAGTTGCTGCTCAAGTGAAGAAGCCCAAGTCTGATCCTAAGCCTGAGACTAAGTGTTTCTACTGCAAAGGGACTGGTCACTGGAAGCGGATCTACCCCAAGTGATTGGCGGATAAGAAGGATGGCAAAGTGAACATAAGTATATTTGATATACATGTTATTGATGTACTTTACTAGTGTTTATCGCAAACCCTCAGTATTTGATACTAGTTCAGTTGCTAAGATTAGTAACTCGAAACGGGAGTTGCAGAATAAACAGAGACTAGTTAAGGGTGAAGTGACGATGTGTGTTGGAAGTGGTTCCAAGATTGATATGATCATCGTCACACACTCCCTATACTTTCGGGATTAGTGTTGAACCTAAATAAGTGTTATTTGGTGTTTGCGTTGAGCATGAATATGATTTGATCATGTTTATTGTAATACGATTATTCATTTAAGTAAGAGAATAAATTGTTGTTCTGTTTACATGAATAGAACCTTATATGGTTACACACCCAATGAAAATAGTTTGTTGGATCTCGATCGTAGTGATACACATAATCATAATATTGAAACCAAAAGATGCAAAGTTAATAATGATAAGTGCAACTTGTTTGTAGCACTGCCGTTTAGGTCATATTGGTGTAAAGCGCATGAAGAAACTCCATACTGATGGAATTTTGGAATCACTTGATTATGAATCACTTGATGCTTGCGAACTGTGCCTTTTGGGCAAGATGACTAAAACTCCGTTCTCCGGAACAATGGAACGAGCTACTGACTTATTGGAAATAATACATACCGATGTATGCGATCCAATGAGTGCTGATGCTCGTGGCAAGCATCGTTGTTTTCTGACCTTCACAAGATGATTTGAGCAGATATGGGTATATCTACTTGATGAAACATAAGTCTGAAATAGTTGAAAGGTTCAAAGAATTTCAGAGTGAAGTGGAAAAATCATCGTAACAAGAAAATAAAGTTTCTGCGATCTGATCGCGGAGACAAATATTTGAGTTACGAGTTTGGTCTTCAATTAAAACAATGTGGAATAGTTTCACAGATCACGCCACCTGGAACACCACATTGTTATGGTGTGTCCGAACGTTGTAACCGCACTTTATTTGATATGGTGCGATCTATGATATCTCTTTACCACTATCGTTTTGGGGTTATGCATTTGAGACAGCTGCATTCACGTTTTAAAATAGGGCACCATCTAAATCCGTTGAGACGACACTGTATGAACTATGGTTTAGCAGTAAACCTAAGCTGTTGTTTCTTAAAGTTTGGGGCTACGATGCTTATGTGAAAAAGTTTCATCCTGATAAGCTCGAACCCAAATCGGAGAAGTGCGTCTTCATAGAATACCCAAAGGAAACTGTTGGGTACACCTTCTATCACAGATCCGAAGGCAAGACATTCGTTGCTAAGAATGGATCATTTCTAGAGAAGGAGTTTCTCTCGAAAGAAGTGAGTGGGAGGAAAGCAGAACTTGACGAGGTAACTGTACCTGCTCCCTTACTGGAAAGTAGTTCATCACAGAAAACTATTTCAGTGACACCTACACCAGTTAGTGAGGAAGCCAATGATAATGATCATGAAACTTCAGATCAAGATACTACTGAACCTCGTAGATCAACCAGAGTAAGATCCGCGCCAGAGTGGTACGGTAATCCTGTTCTGGAAGTCATGCTACTAGATCATGATGAACCTACGAACTATGAAGAAGCGATGGGGAGCCCAGATTCCGCAAAGTGGCTTGAAGCCATGAAATCTGAGATGGGATCCATGTATGAGAACAAAGTGTGGACTTTGGTTGACTTGCCCGATGATCGGCAAGCAATTGAGAATAAATGGATCTTCAAGAAGAAGACTGACGCTGATGGTAATGTTACTGTCTACAAAGCTCGACTTGTCGCAAAAGGTTTTCGGCAAGTTCAAGGGATTGACTACGATGAGACCTTCTCACCCGTAGCGATGCTTAAGTCTGTCCGAATCATGTTAGCAATTGCCGCATTTTATGATTATGAAATTTGGCAGATGGATGTCAAAACTGCATTCCTGAATGGATTTCTGGAAGAAGAGTTGTATATGATGCAAGCGGAAGGTTTTGTCGATCCAAAGGGAGCTAACAAAGTGTGCAAGCTCCAGCGATCCATTTATGGACTGGTGCAAGAATCTCGGAGTTGGAATATACGCTTTGATAAGTTGATCAAAGCATATAGTTTTTGTACAGACTTACGGTGAAGCCTGTATTTACAAGAAAGTGAGTGGGAGCACTACAACATTTCTGATAAGTATATGTGAATGACATATTGTTGATCGGAAATAATGTAGAATTATTCTGCAAAGCATGAAAGGATACTTGAATAAAAGTTTTTCAAAGAAAGACCTTGGTGAAGCTGCTTACACATTGAGCATCAAGATCTATATAGATAGATGAAGACGCTTGATAAGATTTTTCAATGAATACATACCTTGATAAATTTTTGAAATAGTTCAAAATGGAACAGTCAAAGAAGGAGTTCTTGCCTGTGTTGCAAGGTGTGAAGTTGAGTAAGACTCAAAGCCCGACCACGGCAGAAAATAGAAAGAGAATGAAAGTCATTCCCTATGCCTCAGTCATAGGTTCTATAAAGTATGCCATGCTGTATACCAGATCTATTGTATGCCATACCATTGAGTTTGGCAAGGGAGTACAATAGTGATCTAGGAGTAGATCACTGGAGAGCGGTCAAAATTGTCCTTAGTGGAATAAGGATATGTTTCTCGATTATGGAAAAAGGTTCGTCGTAAAGGGTTACGCCGATGCAAGTTTGACACTAATCTAGATGACTCTAAGTCTCGATCTAGATACATATTGAAAGTGGGAGCAATTAGCTAGAGTAGCTCCATGCAGAGCATTGTTGACATAGAAATTTGCAAAATACATGAGGATCTGAATGTGGCAGACCCGTTGACTAAGATTCTCTCACAAGTAAAACATGATCACACCTTAGTACCTTGGGTGTTAATCACATAGCGATGTGAACTAGATTACTGAATCTAGTAAACCCTTTGGGTGTTGGTCACATAGCGATGTGAACTATGGGTGTTAATCACATGGTGATGTGAACTATTGCTGTTAAATCACATGGCGATGTGAACTAGATTATTGACTCTAGTGCAAGTGGGAGACTGAAGGAAATATGCCCTAGAGGCAATAATAAAGTTATTATTTATTTCCTTATATCATGATAAATGTTTATTATTCATGCTAGAATTGTATTAACCGGAAACATAATACATGTGTGAATACATAGACAAACAGAGTGTCACTAGTATGCCTCTACTTGACTAGCTCGTTAATCAAAGATGGTTATGTTTCCTGACCATGAACAATGAGTTGTTATTTGATTAACGAGGTCACATCATTAGTTGAATGATCTGATTGACATGACCCATTCCATTAGCTTAGCACCTGATCGTTTAGTATGTTGCTATTGCTTTCTTCATGACTTATACATGTTCCTATGACTATGAGATTATGCAACTCCCGTTCGCCGGAGGAACACTTTGGATGCTACCAAACGTCACAACGTAACTGGGTGATTATAAAGGAGCATTACAGGTGTCTCCAATGGTCGATGTTGGGTTGGCGTATTTCGAGATTAGGATTTGTCACTCCGATTGTCGGAGAGGTATCTCTGGGCCCTCTCGGTAATACACATCACATAAGCCTTGCAAGCATTACAACTAATATGTTAGTTGTGAGATGATGTATTACGGAACGAGTAAAGAGACTTGCCGGTAACGAGATTGAACTAGGTATTGGATACCAACGATCGAATCTCGGGCAAGTAACATACCGATGACAAAGGGAACATCGTATGTTGTTATGCGGTCTGACCGATAAAGATCTTCGTAGAATATGTAGGAGCCAATATGCGCATCCAGGTCCCGCTATTGGTTATTGACCGGAGACGTGTCTCGGTCATGTGTACATTGTTCTCGAACCCGTAGGGTCCGCACGCTTAAGGTTACGATGACAGTTATATTATGAGTTTATGCATTTTGATGTACCGAAGGTTGTTCGGAGTCCCAGATGTGATCACGGACATGACGAGGAGTCTCGAAATGGTCGAGACGTAAAGATTGATATATTGGATGACTATATTCGGACACCGGAAGGGTTCCGGAAGAGTATCGGATAAAACCGGAGCACCGGGGGGTTACCGGAACCCCCCGGGGGGTTAATGGGCCTTATGGGCCTAAAGTGGAGAAGAGGAAGGGGCTGCCACAGCAGGCCGCGCGCCCCCTCTCCCCCTAGTCCGAATTGGACAAGGAGGGAGGGGCGGCGCCCCCCCTTTTCCTTCTCTCCCTCCACCTCTCCTAGTTGGACAAGGAACGGGAGGGGAGTCCTACTCCCGGTAGGAGTAGGACTCCTCCTGCGCGCCTCCTCTAGGGCCGGCCGCACCCCCCCTTGGATCCTTTATATACGGAAGCAGGGGCACCTCTAAACATACAAGTTGACACAAGTTGATCCACGTGATCGATTCCTTAGCCGTGTGCGGTGCCCCCTGCCACCATATACCTCGATAATACTGTAGCGGAGTTTAGGCGAAGCCCTGCTGCTGTAGTTCATCAAGATCGTCACCACGCCGTCGTGCTGACGGAACTCATCCCCGACACTTTGCTGGATCGGAGTCCGGGGATCGTCATCGAGCTGAACGTGTGCTCGAACTCGGAGGTGCCGTAGTTTCGGTGCTTGATCGGTTGGATCGTGAAGATGTACGACTACTTCCTCTACGTCGTGTCATCGCTTCCGCAGTCGGTCTGCGTTGGGTACGTAGACAACACTCTCCCCTCGTTGCTATGCATCACATGATCTTGCGTGTGCGTAGGAAATTTTTTGAAATTACTACGAAACTCAACAACATCCAGTGCAAGTGAGCCTATAGGAAACAAAGCCTAGCGCTTGCAACAAGCACATGGTTGAGCAACATGTAAAAGAGGCAACTTAAGAATAGGATCAACCAAAATGATGTGTGTGAGTCACGGCGAAGCACTTGAGAATACTAAAATTAGGATGAGCATAAAGCATCAACATAGTCTTGAAAGAATGAGGCACACGGTGCAAGGCCTATCATTCCCACACACAACTGGCAAAAGGGTTCACAAGCTTACTAATAAGCAAAAGAGAACCTATGCTTGTGACAACCCGTGGTGAAGATAGACGAGGGGAGGCTCATCAAGACGAGGGATACCAATTAAGATGGCAAAAACCTCGTAAAGATAAGCAATAGGAAAATAACCTTCACCACACAAGAGTGCATCAAGATGCAACGATAGAGGACACGCACTCATGGCACAAGCTTTCACGGAGCCACCAAAGAAATAACATAAGAAAGACAAGGTGGACGTGAAAGAAAGGATATCAACTAGAGATGTAATTTCTCTCAAGTGTATAAGGTTCTATGTAGACGAAATCATGATGATATATATATCTACAACGAAGGATGTACACCCGAAATAGTTACAACACGAAGGAACAAGATATCCACAAGGAAGTCATAAATATACCAATAAGATATTTGCTTGAAAGCATATCACTTGGCTAGATATGGTCTTATTGTACATAAATGAAGTCCACACACACATCCATCAAGGGCATCACAACTAGCAACAGAGATCATCGTTGGGATGCTTTGAGAAAGGAAACAAGTATCACAAGATATGAAATGAATATTATGCCAAGATACAACCTACACAAGGTTGAATGCAAGAGGGGAAAGCATGAATAGATACTTGTTACCGAGATATCATTGGAAGGATGTAGTAGATACCAATTGAAGGTAGATAGTAGTTCATTGATCATCCTAGCTTGACTCCAATATGCACATGGTGACAACACCTTCCTTGTGAGTGAGCCGAGCATCCAATGCATCTCCAAATGTTCCTAGAAGAACAACACAAACTAAACGGTACCCAAACTCATCGGGACCAAATAGTTAGAAACACCAATACATAGGACAAACTCCACATAAATATGTGCATATAGATATGAAAATGAATTTCATGCACATCTCATCCAAATTGAGACTAGGTGGAGTTTCCCCTATATATTGAGTCAAAGAAAGAAAGCATGCCAAATGAAACACATGAAGTAACACATGCATGCTCAAGACTTTCAAAACCCGAAACCAAAAACAAATAAATGCCAAGTGAAAAGGATACCAAATGGAGAAATCATCACTTGGAAGATATCATTAAAGATACATCAAGGAATGAGATATCCATTGATACACACTAAACTAAAGATGTCAAACTCCCAGAGAGAGGATGGTTCCAAACAAACCAGGCTCTCAACAAAGTTTCATGATGGCACAAAGTGCCAAAAAGAAATGGCTTGCCTTCCACCAAAACACACTTGATAAGAATCACAAGAAGAGTGTTCTAAAGAAAATAGGATAGCTCCCCCACGAGCTGTGCATTATATAGGATTTGCATTTGAATACAAAATGCACAAGGTGGGATCACCACTTTCACTATATCTAGAAAACACTAGACAAGAACAAGAAATAAACAAGATATATACACAAGTGGTAGGGAAGACAACGGGAGTTGACACAAACCTTGGCAAGAGAAAAAGGCAAATAAACAAAATCCAATCTAAAGATGTCAATTAAATTTTACCACACATAAGTGATTACCAATTGTCAAAAGACAAGAAGTATTTGGAAATAATTCCCGGTGGTAGATAGCAAGGATATACGATATCATATTCACTCCAAACAAAAAGCAAATTGCAACTTGTAGAGCTAACATGCCACCTAGGAACAAGATAATTTACAATATCAATTCTAGGTGACAATATCTCAAATGTACACATTTTCTAGGCTTGTAATATGCACTTAGCATATTACTCCCCCATAATGTGATACCAATAAGAACTTAACAAGAGGAAATAAGAGGATCCAACACGAGATAATCAATGGAATTTTTCGAATTTGAATTTCTCATGAGAGATATACCACCAAGCGACTAGATAATCTTGTAATATCAATACTAGATGGTATTCCTCATGTACACACATTTATAGTATTGTGAGGTGCACAAAGCACATCACTCCCCCAAAATGGGATGTTCCATTAATCTCTCACACGAGCCAACTAGGATACAAACAAGAAGCATAAAGGCTCAACGCACGACACACACGTACATGATGTGCAAACCAACACACACATACTTGATTGCTCAAGATAAGCAAGTTGGAATTACAACATATACAAACACAAGCAAGGAACAAAACCAAAATATGCAAGGGGGCAAGTAACTTTCAATGTAAGAAATTTTAAGTACAAGTTACCGCAAGGAGGCACATTGGATATAAGATATAAACTTGATGATTCAATTGACTTGGCTTGAGTCAATAAGAGTGATGAAGTCCCCTTAATTCTTCATAATGTAGCCAAGTCTCCAATGCCCTCCAACAACACCTATTGATCAAGTTTGAGCTTGTTGGTCCCCAACCAAGTTGGGTCCTAAGAGGTTAGTCACAATAGGCTTGGCAACCCAAATGGTTCTTTTCTTGACACCGCTTTGAGTACCAACAAACTTGGCAAACACATTGCCGACCTTATCCTTCCCAAGAGAATAGATATCATCAATAGTAATTGGGTTGGATAAGTTACCACTAGTGCATGAAGAAGCGATGTGGCCTTTCTCACGACATAAGTAGCAACGTCTACTCTTCACTTTCTTCTCACTTGATTTGTCAACAAGAGAAGCATTAACTTGAGTCTTCTTGGGAAGAGGCCTTTCTTCAACTTGTGGTTGAGCATGAGATTGAACTTGTGCCCTCTTCCCTTGTTGCTTGACACTAATGGCCTTCTTCTTCAATGGGCAAGATCTAACATGATGCCCTTCTACTTTGCACTTGAAGCAAACAATCTTGGCCGAATTCTTGACTTGTTCTTGACCCTTCCTTTTGTTCATCTTGGACTTCTTCTTCTTATTGGAGTTGAATCCAAGTCCACCTTTGTCATTGGGGGATTTTTGCACACTCAAGATATTGTTGAGTGTGGATTTCCCTTGATGACTCTTTTCCAAGTCTTTCTTCAAAGAGGTGACTTGGGCCTTGAGCTCTTTGATTTCCTCTACATGGTTAGTCTCAACACAAGTACTAGAGGAAGTATAAGCTTCATCATTAGAGCAACAAGGCAAGGAAAGCAATTCATCACAAGATGTACCAACATTGTGAGTAGATGAATTACAAGGACTAGCACATGGCAATATACTATTTTGACTAGAAGTAGTGCTAGTATCAACATGAGGCTCACTAGATGTTACCTTAACAAACATGGCCTCATGAGCTATCTTTTGCACACTATGGGATACTAGAAGATCATCATGAGAGCTTGAGAGCTTTTCATGACTTTCTTCCAATTTCCCATAATTACTAGATAGCACCTCAAGTTGAGCCCATAGCTCAACATTCTCCTTCAAAATGGATGCTTCACAAGTAATAGATTTAGTAGCACAAGCATCATCATTTACAACAATAGGAGAGGACAACTTGGCAAGCTCTTTTAAATAAGAAGCTTCAAGTTGGGCATGAGACTCGGTGAGTTTGATGAGCTCACCCTTGATGACCCTTGAGCCATTTTCGAGGTGCTCAAAATCCTCAAGGAGTCTAGCATGACAAACTTCAAGCTTAGCATTTTTAGTTTTGAAATCATTGGCCACCTCAAGAGCCCTATCATGAGATTCCCTCACTCTAGATAATTCTAGAGCAAAATTCTCCTCAAGAGATTCAGAGGTGGTTTGTTCATGTTCAAGAGCTTGAGATAGCTCCGCAATCTCATTTGTGTAATCACGCCCATGAGCTTCCATTTTCTCAATGGTGACCTCATGCTCCTCTAGATGAGATTCCAACTCCTCAATGTATTTCTTGCCATCAATGGCAATGGACATTATTTCCATGAAGTTGGAACGAGCAATTTTATTTTTATGAAGAGCTTTAAAAATCATTTCCCCCTTAGTTTTTAAGGAGGCAACATTATCATTCTCTTCATCATTATCCTCATCATCATTAGCATCAACATCATCATCAAGAGACATATTGTGGTACAAAGTAGGAGATACCTTTGACGCCTTAGCCATAAGGCAAAAAGCAATAGATGATGATGTAGGATCCCTTGAGGAATCATTAAACACCACATCTTGTTCCATGGAGTGTTCGGTTTCCTCTACATTGTTAGCACAACAATTCGAGGAAATAGATGCATTTTTATCATGGCAACAAGTCATAGCAAGCATATCATCATGAGATTTAGTCAAGCAATTTCTACATAATATGCAAGGACTATCAACACAAGCATGTGAAACATTTGGAGTGCTAGAAGTGTTAAAGTCCAAAGATGAAGCATTGCAATAAGAAAGTGATGAAGGATTATCAATAATAAGCCCATTATCATTATTGCAATGAACACCACTACTCACCATGCCATTACCTTGTGGCAAACCACATGTAGGTGAAGTAGAAGAAGTTGAGAATACAACGCGACCGGAGGCGGAGGGAGAACAATCATCCTTACAAATCTTGGACACGCCATATTTATCTTGAAGCTTAGTCCACAACTCATGAGCATCCCGGAACGGCATGAGTTGAAATATAACTACATTGCTCAAAGCATCGAAAAGCACATTAGAAGCTTGAGCATTGAGATAAGAGTTTTTCTCATCCTCTAAAGATAATCATTGGGGATCCTTTGTAGGAGAAAAACCCATATCTACAATTCGCTCTAAATTTGGGTCCATGATCCTAAAGAGATTAAGCATGTGAATTACCCAAACACCAAAATTTGTGCCATCGAAACTAAGAGTGTCAGAGAAACCTAAACCCCTAGTCGACATCTTTACTCTCTAGGCGGTTAAGCCCAACAAAGAGAGACGAGGCTTTGATACCCAATTGAAAGATCGAGAATGTCGCCTAGAGGGAGGGGGGTGAATAGGCGCTTTTAAAATAATTACGGTTTAGACTTGAACAAATGCGGAATAAACCTAGCGGTTAATTTGTCAAGCACAAAACCTACAACAACTAGGCTCACCTATGTGCACCAACAACTTATGCTAAGCAAGATAAGCAACTATGTGATAGCAAGATATATGACAAAAAACAATATGGCTATCACAAAGTAAAGTGCATAAGTAAAGGGGCTCGGGTAAGAGATAACCGAGGCACGCGGAGACGATGATGTATCCCGAAGTTCACACCCTTGCGGATGCTAATCTCCGTTTGGAGCGGTGTGGAGGCACAATGCTCCCCAAGAAGCCACTAGGGCCACCATACTCTCCTCACGCCCTCGCACAATGCAAGATGCCGTGATTCCACTAAGGGACCCTTGAGGGCGGTCACCAAACCCGTACAAATGGCGACCCTTGGGGGCGGTCACCGAACCCGTACACTTTGGCAACCCTTGGGGGCGGTCACCGGTATCCGTCAAATTGCTCGGGGCGATCTCCACAACCTAATTGGAGACCCCGACGCTTGCCCGGAGCTTTACACCACAATGATTGAGCTCCGAACACCACCAACCGTCTAGGGCACCAAGGCACCCAAGAGGAACAAGCTCTAGGGTGCCCAAACACCCAAGAGTAATAAGCTTCTCAAACTTCACTTCCACGTATCACCGAGGAGAACTCAAACCGATGCACCAAATGCAATGGCAAGGGCACACGGAGTACCCAACTCCTTCTCTCTCAAATTCCACCAAAGCAAATAATGCTAGGGAGGAAAATGAGAGGAAGAACGAAAGAAGAACACGAAGAACTCCAAGATCTAGATCCAAGGGGTTCCCCTCACTTAGAGGAGAAAGTGATTGGTGGAAACGTGGATCTAGATCTCCTCTCTCTTTTCCCTCAAGAACTAGCAAGAATCCATGGAGGGATTGAGAGTTAGCAAGCTCGAAGAAGGTCAACAATGGGGGAAGAACACGAGCTCAAAGGATAAGGTTCATTGGGGAAGAAGACCCCCTTTTATAGGACCTCCCGAATCCAACCGTTATGTGCTCAGGTCGTGCACAAGCGGTACTACCGCTTGGAGGAGCGGTACTACCGCTTATCACGGTCAAAACAGCCCAACGAGAGAGAAAACACGAGTTTTTGGTCCCGAGCGGAAGTAGCCACGGAAGTAGCCGCGGTAGTACTGCTCCAAGCGGTAGTACCTCTCCCAAGAGCGGTAGTAAAAAATTACTTCCGCTCCTGTCCGCGGTAGTACCGCTGCAGCCTTTTCAGAACACCAAAACTGACACAACTTCTACAAACGGACTCCGAATTCGACGAAATCAAGTTTGTTGGAAAGCTAGCGACAAGGGCTAACACAATATTCATAGAAATACCAATAATAAGAAAAATGAGAAAAGGCCCAAAATAAAATGGTGAGAACCCTTCCTCGGATAAGACCGGTAAAACCTCTAACACCGAAAACATCATAGAAGACGCATGCAAACTCTGTTTTCGATGAACTCAAGCTTGTCATCAATATGACCATAAGATCTAAGACTCACAAAGAGAACCAAACAAGAAACAAGAAACATGATGCAAGGATGCAATGGTTTGAGATCTCTACGAACGATACGATCAAGCAACTCATCGACAGCCCCCCTTGATAGTACGGCAATCGATCCTATAACCCGATCTCCCACAACTACCATGAGACTGGTAAAATAGAAAACCTATCAAGGGCAAACCTTTGCCTTGCACATGGTCCACTTGAGCTAGATGATGACGATCTTCACTCCCTCAAGTTGGACCACCTTTCTTGATTGCGTTGGCTCGATGAAGACTAGATGATTGCTCCCCCATAGTCCACTATGGGTGAGTCACTCTTCGGCTCATCTTCACAAGTCCATTGACACCATAATGGATGGCAAGATTCAAGCACTTGATCTCTTCGTGATGCTCCACTTGAACGTGCACACGGCAATCTTGATGACGATCACCACTTGATGTCATCCTTTCCATGGGTTGTATGATATCTTCCTCTTGATGCAAGTCCATGGATACGTACCTAACCCCACATAGAACTCTCACATAGACCATGGGTTAGTACACAAAGTGCAATGGACAATGCTTACCATACCATGGGATCACTTGATCCCTCTCGGTACATCTTCTACGCTTTGTGAGTTGATCAACTTGATTCACTATTGACTTAGTCTTGATCAACCTTGAATATTTGCAACTCTATTCATTTGGATGATGTATTGAAGGTAAGCATGAATGATCACACAACCTTCTTCTTCAAGACATGCTTGCAATAAGCTCAACACTCGCATGACCAATCTTTGGATAATTCCTTAATAGCACCTTGGTCAACTCATAAACTCCTTGATACCAACACATGGACTTCAAGAAAAGCCTATGGACAAATCCTTCAAATATAACTCAAGACAACCATTAGTCCATAGAGATTGTCATCAATTACCAAAACCAAACATGGGGGCACAACATGTTCTTTCACCTTGCAAGCGCCGGATGATGTGGTCCTGCTTGCGCTTGAGCTTGGCCACCCTCGCCGCCTCCGCCGCTGCCTCCACCGCCTCCCGCTCGGACTGCTCAATGTCGAGCCGGAGCTGCTTGGCGTTGATCCTCTGGAGCCGCTAGGCGACCTTCTCCACCGTGGTAAGTGATCGACGGTACAACCACTCGAGGAGACGCTCCTCGTCTTCGGGCACTCGCATCACGCGGCAGCGATGGGTGGACTGTGTAGCCGTGTTGGACGCGCTCCCATCTCCCTCGCCCTTTGCCTCTCGCGGCGGGCGGCACGTGCCTGCGACTCCAGAGTCCACTTCTGCGGCGCGTGCCTTCGACTCTGGAGTCCGCTTCCGTGGCGCCGGCAGAGTGGGCACTAGAACCAACCGCTACCCGCGTTGAGCAACGGACTGGGCGGGCAGTGCCAATTGGGCAGTCCTCGCAGATCTGCGCGCAGGGCCTCAAGGCCGGCGCCGGCGTCGGTGCTGCGGCAACGGGTGATAGGACATGCTCGCCGGCGCTAGGGACTGGACAGATTGGGGAAAGGGAGCGCGGAGCGGAGCGGAGCGGAGTGAATTGAGCTAGTGTTTGGTTCGGAGGGGGATTTTGTGGGGTTGGGGTGGGCCAGCTGTGTGCCGGGCTGACGTGATGGACGCGCCCGGGCCGCTTCATATCCGCACTACATTATTAGCTGGATATGAGGGGTGTTGGTCAGCCTGAGCCTTTGTCTGCAGTTTGAGAGCTTTGATGGGGTCGGTTTTTTATGACTGGTCAATGATCGGACGGCCTGCCCGGACGTTTGAGATGTGTTTGAGAGGTCCGGCTGTAGATGCTCTTACAATTTATGCTCCAAAATGATTTAGGCATGAAATGTGGCTTGCTAGCTACTCGTCTGTTCCAAAATATTTCAAGCTTTAGATTGGTCCAAGTTAAACATTTTAGAGTTGACCAAGTTCATAGAAAAATATGTCGGTAGCTACAACATCAATTATATGTAGATATTGGCATATTTTTTTATACACTTTGTCAAACATAAAGATATTTGACTACTTTTGTGCGCTTGCGTTTGTACTGTGTAAAAAAAAATCACGCGTAGCTTGACATATCCATCACGTTTTTGCAAGATTCATTTCGTTGACTACTTTTCGGTCGGTCGGGGGTTCGAGGTGATGCACTACCCGTCGACCGGGCGACAACCCGTGGGCGAGCCTGGCTGGTCACCTGTCCGCCGATCTAGCAGAGTGCCGTGGCGCCGAGTGTATCGCCGTCGTCGCCCGACACAGTTGGTCCGTCCCGTCCCAGGCTGGGCTCGCTCAGTTGGTGAGTGGAGCCAGGCCAACATTCGTCGGTTGTCTCCGTTACCAAGCTCGGCCAGCGGCGAAACCTACACGTACGCTCAGCTTGTCTCTCCCCGTTAATCTTGCCTCGTGATCGAGCAATCTGCCGCGAAATGCGCATACCTGCAAAAGACCAGAACAACGGCACTGAATAATTAGCGTTTAAGCTGCTGCTAGCTACAAGCAGAGTATTTGCCGATGTAAGAGCATCTCTAGCATATCCCCCAAAAAATCCTGACCCGCAAAATTCCGGTGAGTATACGGACTCGGCCCAATTTTCTGACCAGAACAGAGCCCGTATACTCGCTCGGCCCGTCAAAATATTTACCACGGCCCGCAAACCGTCCGCACCGGCCAGTATATCTACGGGTTCGCGACGTGTTTGCGGGTCGAAACCCTATCCGCCCCGCTGCCGCCTCCTCGTGCAATTCCCCACTCCCCACCGCACATTTCTTGCCGCCGTCCGCCTCCATCCGCCATGTGGGGTCGCATGTGGAGTTCTGGACGCGGCTTCGGGAGCAGATCCGGCGGCGGCAGTGACCCCGAGTGCGAGCGGCTCGTCCGGTCGGACGGCGCGAGGAAGCGCGGGGCGAGGAAGTGGACCAACCGCGGCCTCTCGCCGCCGCCGAGCTTCCGCGTCCGGGAGACGGACGAATACGACCGTCGGCACGGCCGTACGCCGTCCTCGGCCACGGGCTCGTCCTCGGCGGCGAGATCTTCTTCTTACGCCGAGAGCTCCTCCTCTTCCGGGGCGGGCCTTCTTCCCGTGAAGAGGGAGTGGTCGGAGGAGCCGGAGGAGGTCCCCGTCAAGCAGGAGCCCGAGGAGCTTGGCAGCCGCAGAGTCATCGGACGGAGGACTTCGTCGCCGATGTGGACGCGGTCGCGGCCGCCATTGTCGAGCGGAGCTTGCGCGAGGAGGCAGAGTGCCAGCGCCACCACGAGGAGCTCGAAGACCTCGTGTTCAAGCAGGCGGTCACGGCCAACCTCGCCGCCAAGGGGAAGGACGACGAGTAGCGGCGCATCCGCGAGGAGCAGAGGGAGAAGTACATCGACCTCGGCAGCTCCGGCGAGGAGGATTGAGCTCCTCCACAGCATCGTCCATGGCCGCGAGCTCGCCGCCGTGAGATCTCCACCACCTCTAGTACTAGTACTGATGTAGTATGAACTAATGTTTGTAGTGTTTGATCATGTGATGAACTAATATATGTAGTACTCCCTCCGTTTCTTTTTAGTCTGAATATAAGGTTTGGTCAAAGTCAAGCTTTGCTTAGTTTGACTAATTTTATATTAAAAAATATCAACATTCACAATATGAAATCAACATTTTCAGATGCACCATGAAATGTATTTTCATATTATATAGTTTAAGTATTGTAGATATTCATAATTTTTAATATAAATTTGGTCAAACTTTATGTAGTTTGACTTTGACCAAAACTTATACGCGGAGTAAAAAGAAACGGAGGGAGTATGTGATGAACTTATACATGGCCATACCTCGAGCCGGGTCAGGCTTCGGGCCGGGCCTAGCCAAGCCCGACGCAAAAAACCCAGGCCCGAGCCCGGCCCAGCCCGGCCATCGGGTCTGTTTTCTAGGCCCGAGCCTGACCCGAACACCCAAAAGCCCGTCGGGCTTCAGGCAGGCCCGGCCTGACCTTCAGGAAAATGCAAAATCGACGGGCCCGGCCCGGCCTTCGGGCTCAAAATCTAGGCCCGTGCCCGGCCCCGGGGCAGGGTCGGGCCGGGCCGGGTCGGGCCTGCCTTCCCATGGCCAGGTATAGATGAAATACTATGGTGCAATTTCTTCCGCAAATCTGTTTTTTCAAATTATGCAGTTTCATATACGGTTTCTAATCGGTCGCGCTCGTTCTCGACCCGCACTTGAGTTTTACGTCAAACTGCACACGCGTTTTGCGGGTCGGGATTTTGCGGGGTCCACTAGAGTTGCTCTAATAGATACTAGCATAACATGTACACCCTTTTGTAAATAAATATAAGTGTATCGTCTCAAAATAAGTGTTTCAACTTTTTACTAACTTTTAGAACAAAGTTATATTAAAATTAAGACACTTATTTGGGACAGAGTGAGTATTTGACAAATAGGACGATTGATTTAAGGTACACGTGCACATTGAATTTGAATTCTTCGGATTACATTTCGGCAGCTCGGTCAAGCAGGGTCAATATATACCAGTTTAACTAGAGGCTAACGTGCGCTTCGCCGCGCCGTTCTTCACTTTGAAATTAACTTTCTACATCTATAGATTATTGTGATCAGTTTTTTGTTTTGATTGATTTTATATTTTTTTTATTGGTGGCATTTTTTTTGTTCCTTATGTCGTGTTCGGTTGCTATTCGAGTATTTGTTTTTCTCAAGAGATGAGAGGAGTTATTTGATGCGTGGTTGTGATGTCTTTGCATATTTTTGGCCTTGGTGTCAACCCTGTGGTAATTGTTTGAACCTTTTGAGAGTTCTTATTTTACGCTAAATCCATGAAATTGCTATTGTGACGCTCACATGGGTCAGCACACGAAGCTCTTGCATACTCAGCTTGGATCCGTGCACCTCTCGCTCGTTTAGTTTTTTCGCTCACCCCACTGCTAGCTTAGAAAAAAACGGCTATCTTTTTTATTTGAAAAGATTAGTTAACTAAATGATGTTTAAGGAAATTTAATAATATTATGACTTTTAAAAACGTTAATTTTAGAAACATTCATGAATTTAAAATATATTCCTGGTGTCTAAATGTTCGCAAAATAAAAAATAAAATAATAATGTTCATAAACTTTAAATGGCCGTGAACTTAAAATATCCACAAAGTTAATCAATATTACCAAATCTTAATAAATGCTCATGGATTAAAATGTGAAAAAATAAAACTAAAGAGCACACACTTACGTGTGGGGCACCAAGTGACCCCACAATTCTCAAAGCACCACAACGCTTCAATTCAAGGGAGCTTAGTATCTCTATAGATATGAACGCGCACAGCCCAGTGGCTTCGGTGGTGGAGGCACCTGCTCGAACACATGCCCTCATCGTACTTTTCCAGCGCTTTGTCGCCGGCAAGCTCCGTGCTCTCCACATGTCATGGTGCTCCTCCTTGCCCACACGCATTTTTTGTGTATTGAGCCCACAGATCCTTCCTTTAATTACTTTCATTATATGCAATCCATCCTTCTTTAATTAGCGCCCATCTGTAATTAGATCGCCCCAAACATGAGGAGGCTACTCGTTTCACCATCTGTGTTGATTTCTGGTTTACAAAGAAAGTGTGGGACAAGTAAACATCGAACGTGCTTAGCTCAGCTGGTTGTTGTCTCTGGAATCCCTTGGGAGCTCCTGGTTCGATTCGTATGGTGAAGCTATTTTTTGCGGTACAGTAGAAAGCCCACTCACGTGGCTATCGGCCTAGTAATTTTTTGGGCTCCAGGAAAGCCCATCTGCAAGGCTGCCAGGCTCAGGACGGACTTGTTACATATGAAACTTTAGCCTACAATATTTTCATGCGATCGTACGGCACAAAAAATAGTACCACCTCGGATAGTAAAAAATCTTACAAAAATACAAGTGAACGGATTAAAAATATGATGAAACGCACCTTACTTTATTAGTAGGTATAGATATGGATATAGACTAGCACAAATACCCGTGCGTTGCAACGGGAGACATAATTGAAGTGTATTTAAATTTAGTTAGAATTATATGGGAAAGCATAATGATAGTTCATGTGAAATTTAATGCTCACCAAAATCCGTAGACCAACACAATAACAATTTATATGCTAATTCCAGATGGATTTCAAATTTATTTATATAGAGCTATAATTCATCATCATATTCTAATTTAAAATAGAACTGGTTATCTTTGATCACAGCTTGAAATATATTTCATCATGGTTGTAGAGGTGGTGTCGGCATGTGTTGGGTGCCTGGTGAGAACCACTTGTCATCGACCCATGTCGTTGTCACACAATATTAACAAAACAAAAAATAATAAAGTGGAAATGCTGGGATTTTACACAAACAATTCTACAAAACAAAAATAGTAGGTAGCAAGCTCCAGAGGACCTAAAAACACGTGTTTCAATTATGAAAAGATGGTACAGATGTCATAAACTTTTAAGGAGAAGATGTACCGACTTATCTATATAAATAAAATTAATATTAATAAAAAACATAAATAATGAGATCACACGATTGATTGACACATTAATATTATTTATGGAAGAGGATAATGGATATACTTGGGGCTCAGTAGCATGAGATTTGCTTTTATTATTGGGCTTGTTGATATTTTTTGTTTTTTCTGTTTTCATGTAGCTTAACATTATTAATCTCAGAACTATGGGTTTGATCATCATACTGTATCACAAAGCTTCGTGAGTCTCTCTTGCCCACCAACTTATAATTTTGTGGACTTAATGCTCCTAGTATATTAATTGATATTTCAAACCGGCAAGAGTAAAAATCTTAGTATAAAGAAATAAAATCATTAATATTTTAGCCGTACAAATACAACATTAATTAAAAATTTATGTTGTTATTTTTGCCGTGCTCATTTTCGTTCCTCCATAAATATCGTTGTGTGCACCCTCAACCTTCCTTTTTAGCCTCACACAATCCTGATTCCGCCCGTTTAAATCCTTCCTTGTTAAATCCTTCCTTATTAAATCATTCCTTTTACTTATTAGCCTCACATAATTTCTTACTTCCGTTTTCCCGTGCCTTATATTAATTAAGGATCCCATCCATTTAAATATTGTGCCGAGCCCACCCACCACAATCTTTCCTTTGAATATTCTGCCGAGCCCACACAATACTTCCTTTGAATTAGCCGCATCTATTTAGCCACATTCCTTTCCTTAATTGGCCCATCCGCTTATTTAGCTCTACCCTTTTCACGTCTGTTTGTTAATTATTTGGCTATATTAACCGGTATGTGTGTCCTTAAAATCGCGAGGTGGGATTATTCATCAAGGGGATGTTTATCTCAGTTGGTTGTTGTAGCCCAAAGAAATAGATGAGATCTAATGTTCGATTCTCCACAGTAATGTATTTTTTTTCTTTCTCTATGATCTAATATAAGGAAGCCCACTCTCGTGCATGCAGCCCATAAGGGAAGGCCCATGTTATTTGCGGCCAGTTAGCTGGGCTGGGATAGCTGCCTGTACATGGTTATTATGAAATTTCAGGCCCAAGTGACCGAACCAGAGAGTTTTATCGTGGACACCTGGGTGATGTACGAACGAACGCTAACACATGAAAATATTAGTACCACCTCGCTTATACGTTTAAATTCAAAACGAAAGCGTAAATTCACAGGAAGAAAGCGTATTGTGACGGTGAACCCGGAGACCCAATCCGTGCTTTATTATTAGGGAGAGGAGATTAGGGCCAGGTTTTGTCTCACCAATCGCTGCTAGATCCTATATTTCCTTCCAGTCCCCTGACGGTAATATTCAGGTACAAGACAGCACAGCACGCGGTATTCAAGTTGCTGCTGCTGCTGCTGCACACAAGTTGTCGATGGATTCCGTAGCTAGCCAGCAGCATGCAGTGGTACTGTAGCTGCAGCATGTTGTTGTTGTTGCCCATCGTCCTTGTTGGAGGCGTCTGCATGCCTGCACGCAGCATATCTTGTCGTGCATGGGAACGGTGTTCCTCTTAATTAGTTAGCAGCACTCTGAACTTCTGTGAACTCTTTAATCGATTTGTCCCCTAGTTAGTTGTAGTTAGCTGGCCCTTGTCTGATTGCTAACCGGCTAATTAGTGGCCATCAACCTCCCAACTTGGAAGCTAATCTCGTGGCACAAATCTCCTTTGCTCACCTGTAATGGGGAGTGGGCCTGGACAGCTCAGCTCTGAACCTTAGCGTGTGTTTGGTTCAAGATCGATCAGTTCTTTTATTTTGCACGCTGTTTCTTCCTCGTAGCTGAGGGTTCTTCCGCCACATCCATTGGCATGTACCCGAAAAGATGTTTGCAACGCTTTATATCCTAAAATAATTTAGGCATACAATATAGCTAGGTAGCTAACAACGTAGTACCTTGTGATCCGGTGAGAATCTTTATTTCTTAATGGGGGAGGAGAGGAGACAGTTCCAAGATCATACTAATAAATAATCTAAGTCACCGATGTGGCGACGAACCTGGTATGATTTGGTTCTTGGACTACTGATCATGACAAGACCACAATCACGGGCAACTTAAATGCGGAGAATGGCGTACTCATGTACATTTGTCGTGACTAGCCGTATTTTTAATCTGTACGGGCCTCTAGGCATGTTTTTTTAAGTACACATGTTTTAGCATGTCTGGACTAATTTTGTGTTGGACTTTTATAACTACCAAATGTTTGGATTTTAGTAATAGGCAAGAACGATCCTGAATTCACTCTAATTATGTACATGCATGCATTAAAATGACTAATTTTTCTTTCACGGACACACCTCCTCCTAATTACATGCATATATGCACTAAAGAACGAAAAACTGATGTCATCATAGATTCTTTCTTTTTTCAAACTTCAAAATGTTTTGTCGCTCAAACCGTAGCACCGATTGAAAAACCGTCTTCACAAAAAAAATCATCTCGATGAGATCTTCGAAAGTAGATCCCATGTTGATATGTTCTGATGACTTTTTTCGGACGAAAAGTTACCACATCTGGTCTATGTAAGTCATCACGTCTGTCATATATAAGTTATCGTGTTATTTACACAGAAGTTATCGGGGTATGTTTTTTCAACAAACTTTTATCTCGGGGTCAAAAGTGATTGTGGTGTTTGTAGTAAGTTATCAGCTTTGTTGTGTGTATATTACCATGTTGCATAAAAGTTATCGGGACATGTTTTTCAACCATTTTCATCTACTCAGTCAAAAAATTACCGTGATGTTTGTATATGAGTTATCAGCTCTCCTGTAGTCCTGTGCATGTATTACCATGTTATTTACACATGAGTTACTGGGAGATATTTTTAAACAACTTTTTTCCTTGGTCAAAAAGTTACCATGACTGGATTGAGTAAGTTATCATCAGCTCTGTTGTATGTATATTACCATGCTATTAACACAAAATTATCAAGGTAGATTTTTCAACAAACTTTTATCCCGGGGTTAAAAGTTATCATGGGGTTTGTAGTGAGTTATCAACTTTGTTGTGTGTATAAGACCGTGTTATTTGCACAGAAAGTATCGAGGGTATGTTTTTCAACAATTTATTTTCTCGGCTTAAAAAAATTATCACCTAGGCTAAGTAAGTTATCAGCTTCATTGTGCACATATTATCATGATAATTACACATGAGTTATCAGAGGATGTTTTTCAACAACTTTTTTCTCTCGGATCAAATAGTTATCATGCATGTTGTACGTATATTATCATGCAATTTACACATGAGTTACCACGGGTATCAAACAAGACGTTCAACGGTGTTCCAAAAAAATCGAAACGTTTGCCAAATAAATTTTGAAAACCAAATGGGTGAATGGACGAGCTAGGTTGCTGGTTCGCGGATCACTAGCTTGGATGGGTAACAATCTAATTAAGTGTGAAAGAAATCAGAAACTGAACTAACTTGGTTTTATGCAAACGTAGTAGAGTAGACAGGTTACATAGATTGTTTGTTTTCTTCTCTGAAGAAATGGAAGGTAGGCCAGGTGGTTGGCTAGCTTAGCCTGCTCCTAAGAGGTGCGAGGTTCGAGTCCTACCTGTCATACTAAATTTTTGCATGAGTTAGTTAATCGGATCCAAGTAAGGCCGCTTAGAAAAAAAGGATAATCTGGAACTTCGCAGCCGAAATATCTGAAGAGAAAAAAAGCTGGTCGTGCAAAAAAAAAAACAGACCGTGGGAAGAAAATATAGAGGAGAAAACCGGGATCGCTCGCAACGCGACGGGGATTGAGCGGCGGGGAGATCGTTCGGATCTATTGACAAAAAAAGAACGTTTGGAAAATACAAATTCTCATCTGACGTGGAAATAAAAAGGATCAACATCTGTGCATGATGTGCCAACGATCATTTACGTGGCATGCATGCATGCTCATGCTCTGATGTGAGGCTGCAGTGACAATGTCGGCAATCAGTACCTGCACACGCCCACTGTTCTGATCAACCCACACAGTTCCTCCCGTGGTCGACTAAGATCCTCTTCCGGATTCAAACTTACAAAAGATTGGATTCACAACAGATGTCGTTTTGTTTGCTTGCGCTAGTGCATTAGGAAGGCAGGGTCTCCATTTTGCCATTCATGAATTACTAATCTGAACCGAAGAAGCCAACACCAGCAGTATAGAGAGTTCACAGAACTTGGAGCCTACCTGGACAAAAACTGGTATTTTTAGGGTTTAGGGTTTAGGGTACACCCTTCGGGCTCTTCAGGCTCTTTTGCTTTCTAGGAATCTTGAGTGAACCTTGCTTGGGTACACCCCCTAGAAAAGTTTAAGGATTTCAATGTAGATTAAAGGTAGCCCTTGAATCAAGAAGGATAATATAGTCTTTTGTGTCCAAATCAAGTATTCAATACTCCCTCAATTCCCTTATACAAGGCCACTTCGTTTTTCATGCCAAACTTTGACTTATAATTTTAGCCAACAAAATATGAATTATATGTCATAAAAAATATACCATCGGAGAGTTCTTTGAAATGTGCATCCAGTGAAATACTTTTTGTGGCATATAACTCGGTTTTTGTTGGTAAAACTAATGGTCAAAGTTAGACATAAAAATATGAAATGACCTTGTAGGCCTCATTCGGTTTGGAGGACACCAAAACGTAGGATTTAGGAATAGTGCAGGAAGTTGATAGGATGACACTTGCCATCCTAAGGAATTGTCTTGTCTCGTTCCTATGCACAAAATAAGCTTTGAGTGGATGTGTAGATTCCTCCAAAAAGAAAATGGGTATTATTCCTACGAAATTCCCGTGCGCGTTTTCTACAAGCCGAATTCATCTATAAAAAAAATTCCTCTAGAATCTTTGTTCCTATGCTTTTCCTGCAAAAATCCTTCAAACCGAATGAGGACGTATAAGGGAACGGAGGGAGTACATTTGATCTGCAGTTTAATATGGCGCTAGCCTTTTAAGTAACTCAAGATTCGTGCCAAAACAAAACTCAATTTTGAATAATTTATCGCACCAACTTTTATTCCGATTACTAATCTATATTCATCCGTGAGTTCTTCTCGATGAAGCCTGTTATGATGCTGTGGTTTTCATGTTAGTAGTTAAAAATTACCATAATAGAAGTACAGCGTTAAAAATATAATAGTGCATATGCTTCTAGGGAATGCAACGTTTATGTATGGTTAGAGAGTGGATGTTCAAGTGTTAGCAACAAGAAAGAGATGATAAAAGCCGTATAAGTCTTATCGTGTAAGCATTACATATGTGGATAATGTTGTTAAATAAACTAATAATCAAGTTATTCTGACGTGGCAATTAAGTGACTATAATGCGCGCAAGCAACATTAATTTGACAACTATTTATGGAAAAAACGGTCGAAATATATCAAGATGGAATATAGTTTCAAAGATCTCGTCACAGTGGATATGCAACTCAAGAGAAGGAAATATTTTAAAATTTTAATTCTTGAGACATATCTACTGGTGTCAGGTCCTTTTTTTTGAGGATATGTCAGGTGCTTCTTGACTGTTGTGTCACGTGCTTGTTTTTCCTCATGTGTGAATGTTCTTCGATCGGCTACGTCCACTGACATCTCACCCAAAAAAACTGTGCTTTGCAACGATACATGCATGGGCACGAAATGGGGCTATCCCAAACAAAATTTTCCTTGGACTGAATGTGTGGAGAAAAAAATAGTAATGCCCGTTTAGCAAAAAGTCAGCTTAAAACTTGTTTTCCTAAACAACCAGTAGGAGAGGAGGCAGCTCAAAAAACCTTGGTAACCTAGAGTAATCGCATCAGATCCTCATAACACCACGATCATGGGCTGATGTACCCAGTCATGCATGCTTTAAATATATTTTTGCGCAAAAGTGCAGATAGATTATTGCACAGTGCACAAACGACGTAGCACGCACTGGAGCCCTGGATTAGCTTCTGTACTTACGTGGGTGTACCGGTAATGTCATGTCCTTGTAAAGGACACCCTCTCTGCTGCTCAAGTGCACCGCTATAGTTCTGTTTCTTGTGGGAAACTGTTCCCTGCAAAGTTTCCTAAAGATTCGTGTGAGATTGTTTCAAAAATTTGAAATTTGACACTGTAGACTGGAGTTGAGAGGGTCACGATGAGCCGAAGATGACCCTGTGGCATGCCCGTTGTGTTGTTAGCCGGTTACAGTGTCACCAATCGGTCCCCTGCCACGTCCATGCAGACTCTGAACACTGCTGAAGTCTGAAGCGCAGAGGTCGGCCAACAGCAGCAATACAAAGAGTTCATGAGCGGAGGATGGATTTGTTGCATGCATGGTCTAATGTGAAGCCGCGGTGACAATTTCATCGATCAATCGATGCCACGTCCACTTGTATTATAACAGCCCACGTCCACTGGATTCACAACGGGACAAGGGGGTGACATTTTGTTTGCTTGCCCTAGTGCATTCAGAAGGCAGGGTGTCCTTTTTGCCCTTGTCCTCATGAATTACTCTCGACTGAAGAGCCAGGCCAGCACTCTAAAGAGTTGAGAGAACTGGAGCCTACTGTGGCCAAAACTTTCTTTTGTTTTCTTCCTAGGAATCAAGAGGTACTCATTCTCTTATGTTCCTTCTCTCTCCTCTCCCTCTCGCCGAGCCCCCGTCGACCGCCTCTCTTGCCGCTTCCTCTCCCTCTTTCCTTCACTGACTCGTCCGGTCGAAGGAGGAGGGAGAGGCTCGCCCCCCTCTTTCCATATGTAGACGATCATCATGTTTCTGGAAACACATCACACTTTTTTTTCTTCCTTCCTTCGGATACTCTAAGTGAGGTACGATCCCCTGCGCTGTCTAATGGTGCGGCAGGTGCCAGTAGGGCAATCTCTAGAGAGAGAGAGAGAAAGAGAGAGAGAGAGAGAGAGAGAGATATGCATGGATGCAAGAATCTGCCCTCTTTTTTTTTGAAAGATCCAGCACCTGCTGGCATTTCATTGATTTAGCAGAGGAGAAAACTTTGAAAACGGGTTACAGAAGTTATGTCGACACCCTGCCCTACGACAGAAAAACATATAAGCCTAAAATCTCCCAGTCTGGGGCCCGAAAAGGGAATCTACACTCTTTGGCCTCGCAACACTCCATAGCTCCAGCGATCGCGCTATCCGGTTGAGTATGTCTTCAGCTGATGCAATTTTCCCCTTGAAAATGCAATCATTTCTCTCGTTCCATATTTCCTAGAGGTGAGCATGATGATGGATGCCGCGGCTTTTCGGGTCTCCTCATTTGCAAACATCTGCAGGCATCGTTGCACCCTTTGCGTTGATGTCACATCCAAGATGCGACCCTATCCTAAAGGAACTCGAAGGTCCCACCAAGGATAGAAGTGCATCTTGAAGACGCTTTTGCAAGGTGGATATCATTACATCAACATTACATAATAGATGGGGATACATACAAAAGGCATACAATGCCACATGAATACAACATCACAATACATAAGAGCAACAACCGACTACGGATGAACACAAACAGAAACTCAACGACATCCACCCTACTAGCCCAGGCTGCCGACCTGGAACCTATCCCCTGATCAAAGAAGCAGAAGAAGAACGCCAAAACAAGTAACATCGCTCTCGCGTCATGATCATCGCATAACCTGTACCTGCAACTGTTGTTGTAGTAATCTGTGAGCCACGAGCACTCAGCAATCCCATTACCATGGGTATCAAGACTAGCAAAGCTTAATGGGAAAGGAAGGGGTAAAGGTGGTGAGGTTGCAGCAGCGGCTAAGCAAGTATGGTGGCTAACATACGCAAATAAGAGAGAGAAGAGAAGCAAAGGAACGGTCGTCAACTAGCAATGATCAAGAGGTGATTCTAAACACCTACTTACGTCAATCATAACACAGAAATCGTGTTCACTTCCCGGACTCCGCCGAGAAGAGACCATCACGGCTACACACGCGGTTGATGCTTTTAATTCGGATCTGGTGTCAAGTTATCTACAACCGGACATTAACAAATTCCCATCTGCCACATAACCGCGGGCATGGCTTTCTAAAGATAATACCCTGCAGGGGTGTCCCAACTTAGCCCATGATAAGCTCTCACGATCAACGAAGGATATACCTTCTCCCAGGAAGACCCGATTAGACTCGGAATCCCGATTTACAAGACATTTCGACAATGGTAAAACAAGACCAGCAAAGCCGCCCGTTGTGCCGACAAATCCCGATAGGAGCTGCACATATCTTGTTCTCAGGGCACACCGGATTGTCCAAACTTCCGGTAGGCCAGCCCAGAGTTGCCCCTGGTGGCCAACGGCGGTTGACAGGTTGGACCAACACTCACGACGAGCACTGGCCCGGGGGGGGGGGTAAAATAAAGATGACCCTTGAGTCTGCAGAACCCAAGGGAAAAAGGCTTAGGTAGGCAAATGGTAAAACCAAGGTTGGGCCTTGATGGAAGAGTTTTATTCAAAGCGAACTGTCAAGGGGGTCCCATAAATCACCCAACCGCGTAAGGAACGCAAAATCAAGGAACATAACACTGGTATGACGGAAACTAGGGCGGCAAGAGTGGAACAAAACACCAGGCATAAGGCCGAGCCTTCCACCCTTTACCAAGTATATAGATGCATTAATTAAATAAGAGATATTGTGATATCCCAACATAATCCTGACCATCATGGAGCAATCTTCAACTTCACCTGCAACTAACAACGCTATAAGAGGGGCTGAGCAAAGCGGTAACATAGCCAAACAACGGTTTGCTAGGAAGGGTGAAAAGGTTAGAGGTTGACATGGCAATATGGGAGGCATGGTAAACAAGTGATAGGCAGCGCAGCATAGCGATAGAACGAAGCAACTAGCAAGCAAAGATAGAAGTGATATCAAGGGTAATGGTCATCTTGCCTGAAATCCCGCAAGGAAGAAGAACGAGCCCAAGAAGTAGACGAAGCAACGTAGTCGAACGAATCCTCACAACTTCGGAACAAAACCGAAGCTAATGAGAGAAGCAAACCGGAAAGAAGCAAGCAACATGCTAAACACACAAGCATAATCATGGCATGATGCACAATCAAGTATGATACATGTCCGGTTTAATGAGGCATGGCATGGCAAAGTGCAACAAACAATACTACAAGTTAAGTGGAGCTCAATATGCAACGAGTTGCATATTGCTGAAACACCACATTCGAGTTATTTAGTTCGCTCTCGGTTATGTACCCAACAATATTAAATGTTGTTAAACATGGCAAGGGGTGAAGCATAATAAAACTACCTATCTAGGCAATTTTAAATGAGGCCGGAACAACAAACAACAATTCCGAAAATCCCCATATGCAAATTATGAATTTGGTACTGTTCTGCCCTAAAACATATTTCAAAGTTGTTAAATAGGAAAATAAAGCGGACCATGTTAAACTAGGCATTTTTCCACCCCATTTACATATAAAGTTTATTAAATTTGGAGCTACGGTTAAATAGTTATGAAATAAATCATTTTAACAAAGCATTTAAGCAAATTCAAACAAACAGCAAGTTAAACATATTAAACATGGATGAAAGTTGGATATTATGAAACTAGATGAAATTCTAAGCATTTTACATATATAAAACATTTTAATCCGATGCACGGTTTATTAGTTATTATATGCATGAAGACTAGGGACTTTTCTGCAAAACTGGTAAATCCTGGGATAAGGCTAAATTCGCAGGACCGGGAAAAAACATATCGGGCCGAATCTACAGGCTGCTGGGGCGCTCACCATGGGCCAGGCCCAGTTCGGTGCAGAGGCTGGAGGAGGCCGGGCTGGTCTGGAGAAGAGAAGGAGCTGCTGGGCCTTCACGAGGCAAGAGGGCGGTCAACGCGAGCGCTCGGGCAGAGCAGCTTGATGCAGAAGAGTCGTCGCTCGTCTCCCTCGCTCGAACAGAAGGAGGCGGCGCTGGGGACTCATGGCAGGGCCAGCAGGCGCGGGACTTGGCGCGGGGACGGCCGGATCCGAGGCGGGGAAGGCGCGCGAGGTCGATCCTCCTGGATCGGCGCGACGAGGAGGAAGACGGGGCGCGGCGCCGAGGGACTTGGCGCGGTTGAGGACGACGACCTCAGGTCAGGGGAGCTCGGGCGCAGGGAACTTGGGGCTCCGGCAAGCTGAGGGGTCCGGCAACGACGGGGATGGCCGGGGCCCGACGGACCCGTGGAGATGCGGTGGTGGCTCCGTTGCGAGGACGAACGCGAGCTCGAGCTGCAGCCATCCATGGCGACATCGTGGGGCTCCTGCTCGAACAGAGAGACAGAGGGGGGATGGTCAGGGAGGAGCTGCGTGCGGGGGGGGGGGGGGGGGGGGGGGGGGGGATGAAGGAGAAGGCGCAGAGGGACAGCGACGTCACCTGGGCATCTCGCCGGCCTGACACGAACGAGAAGATGGAGACTGGCCAGCTCGGGAGGTCGAGGAGGCAGGGGCTGTAGGTGGCGCGGGAAGAGGAGCTCGTCTGCTTGTGCATCGGACGCGCGAGGAGGCAGCTTCCTTGGGCGTGGCTTGCGGGAACGCGCTGCTGGTGGTATTCCTGCGAGTTGGTGAAGAGCGACGACGAGGTGGCGCGTGCTGCCGGGGTGGAGGCGAGGCGGCGGCTCGGGGCTTCGGTGGCGCGTGCTGCTGGAGTGGAGGCGAGGCGGCGGCTGGATGGATGTGCGGTGGAGGCAGAGAGTGGAGGCGGAGGGGATTGGATCGGAGAAAACAGTGGAGGCGCTGGGTTGGGCGATGGGGATCCCGAGGAAGATGCGGCGGCGGCGGGACGAGGGACAAATGTCCTAGATTTTAGGGTTGGACTAGGGAGTGGACTACTATATATACTAGGATGTAGATAGAAGGGGGATTTTGGACCATCCGATTAAAATTGGACGATCGGAGATGAATAGGTTGGAGGAATCCAACAAATAAATGAAGATGTTTAAGGGTTGTTTGAGGATGAACCGGACCCATCGGTCACGACTACCCGGTTTGGGTTCGGGAGAAGTTTTCGGACTAGGTTGCGAAGGTGGTTGGTGGCTGTGCAGAGAGGCTCAAATGGTCGGACAACAAAAGAACGGTTGGTCTCGAAAGAGGCAACAACAAAGGCATCAAGGAGAAGCCGGAACTAGAAACGAATGCAAGTGTAATGAAAACATGCGAATGCAATGCGAATAATGCGATGATGAAATGCAACAAACAAATAAAACACACGGCGGTCACGCAAAACATGGAAGGCGGCTGGAGCGTCGGTCTTGGGGCGTTACAGTTGAACTTCCCGTGTTGTTCCAAAAACCAGGGTTCAGGGGGCCGCAGCCGTTCCTGAAGGCCATCCTCCTCCAAATTTCCCTTGCCAAGTTGCATTCCTAGAATAGATGAACCGATGTTTCGAGGTGCCTGATGCACAGGGGGCAGAAATATCCATTTGGCCAACCCCGGCGCTGTAGCCTATCATTGCACCACAATCTATCAAGGTGCAGAAGCCAGGAGAAGATTTTCATCTTCCCGTGTGCCCATGGCTTCCAGATGGCAGTGCAGAGCTCATTTCTTGCAGCTGCTTGAAATTGAATGTTGTATGCTGAACTTGTCGTGTACTGTCCTGAGCTGCTTTGAGTCCATGTGATCGAGTCTCCGGAACCCGCTGTTAGGGTCACATTTTGAGCCGCCAGCAGTCGCCAGAGGGAGAGGAAATCAACAGCTATTTCTGCATAATCGCCATGCCTGAGATCCTTTACCCAAGTGTGGTCTGCCATGGCAGCAGCCACCGATCTGTTCTTTCTCCGGGAGTGAGCATACAGAGCTGGGAACGCTTGTTTGAGAGGTCCAATATCCAGCCAAGAGTTTTGCCAGAAGGATGCCGTGGCTCCGTCTCCGATGGTGACTCTTGTTGCCTGGTTGAAGAGCTTGTGATCCTTCACATCGCATGGCACCGGTGTGCCAACCCATGGCCGGCGGGGCTGCTGCCAGGACAGCCATAACCATCTTAGCCGGAGAGCACGGCTGAATTTGGTCATGTGCAGGATGCCCAAGCCTCCATGTTGCACCGGCGAGCACACTTGCTGCCAACTAACTTTGCATTTTCCGCCGGTCAGCTCCTCATCTCCCACCCAAAGGAAGCGTCCACGTACCTTGTCAATGTCCTTGAGAAACTTGACAGGTGCCCTGAGGACGGACAGCGCGTATGCTGGCAACACCGTCAGAACACTCCTGACCAAAACCCTCCGGCCGGCGATGGATAACAGACGGCCTTTCCATCCCACGAGGCGTGCACGGATCCTGTCTAGGATGAACTGAAGGTGCACGATGCGTAGCCTGGAGACGGTGATCGGGAGACCAAGATACGTCAGTGGGAAACGTACGATCTTGCCCGTGAAATTTTGCAGCACAGGCTGAAGGTCTGTGTCTTCGCATCGGATTGGGGTGACACAGGTTTTTTTCCAGGTTGATTTTCAGACCCGTGGCATTGCCGAAGAGAGCCAGTAGGCCCATGAGGTTGTTACACTCCTGTCTAGTTGGGTTTGCGAAAAGAATCACGTCGTCTGCGTATAGGCTAACCCTTGCCATGATTTTCCTGTCCGGGAGTGTGTGCAGAATACCTTGCTCTGTTGCAGCTTGTAGAAGGCGATGAAGTGGGTCTATTGCTAGGATGAACAGCAGCGGTGAGAGTGGGTCCCCCTGGCGAAGGCCGCACGCATGAAGGAAAAACTTCCCCGGCACGCCGTTCAGAAGACAGGATGACAATGAAGAGGATAGAAGCGTGGCGATCTAGTCTCGCCATCTTACACTAAAACCTAGCCTCTAAAGGAGCTCTAGCAAGTAGTCCCAGGCGACAGAGTCGAAAGCCCTAGCTATGTCTATCTTAACTAGCAGCGCAGGCTTCTTACTACGGTGGAGGGAGCGGACACAGTTCTGAACATATAAGTAAGAGTCCTGGATACTCTTTTTTCTCTGAAAAGCACTTTGGGCGGGCGAGACGATGTCCTGCAGCACGCCTGCTAGCCGAAGAGCGAGCACTTTTGCCAGCAATTTTCCTATCGAGTGGATCAAGCTTATTGGTCGGTAGTGGCCGATCTCTGATGCCCCCTCTTTCTTTGGCAGGAGCACGATCATAGCAGTGTTGATAGCCTCGGTGTTTGTTCCATCCAGGTGGTAAAACTTGTCAAAAACCCTCATCACATCCTCTTTGATGATCGGCCAGCAGATCTAAAAAACCCTCCCGAAAACCCGTCGGGGCCTGGCGCCTTCTCCACTGGCGATGCTTTGATGGCCTTCCACACCTCCTCTTCGGTGAAAGGCAGATCGATGTTGTCACCCTGAACTTGCGGCAGGTTCAACATCTCCTAGTTGATGGTGCTGGAACGGTTTTTCCTTGTGCCAAGCAGCCCGGAGAAGTGATCGTGGACGAGGTCAGCTTTGTCTTCATGGGAGGAGGCAATGCGATTTCCTTGGGACAAAGCATGCACAAAATTCTTCCGCCTTCTGGACACCATTTTTGCATGAAAAAGCTTCATGCTCGCATCTCCAGAACGCAGCCAAGTGATACGCGAAGCCTGGCGCTTGCGTATTCTTTCAATGGCCGCAAAACCCAATATTCTCTGCTTGAGCATTTTGCGAAGCGTGCTCTCCTGGTCCGAAAGCCGCCTGCTTTCCTGAGCCACATCCAGCCTGAGAACCACCTCTGAAGCGATGTGCAGTTTCAGTCTTGCATTACTGAAAAGAGACCTACTCCACACCTTTAGATCCATTGCCACTCTCCTCAGCTTGACCTTGATGCGGACGAAAGGGCAGGAGTGGTTAACTGGGCGTTGCCATGCCCGCTGCACCGTTTCCTGGAATCGAGGAAACCTAGGCCAAAAGTGTTCAAATCTGAACTTGGCGGCTCTGGGCCGGGAGGCCGCGCAAGTAAGCACCAAAGGGGAATGATCGGAGATGGATGTCGAAGCAGCCATAAGCATATACTCTTGGTGTTCCATCTCCCATGGAATGTTGCAAAAGAATTTGTCAATGCTGCACATTGTTGGCTGGGCACGCTCATTTGACCAGGTGTATCGTCTGTTTTTGCATTTGATTTCCTTCAGGCCCGCGCGATTGATCGCATTTCTGAATCTGCCCATCAAACGCCTGTTTATCCTGCAGTTGTTCTTGTTCCTTGCTTCATAAATGTTGTTGAAATCTCCACAGATAAGCCATAGTTGATTTGTCGGGGGAGCAGTGTTAGTCATCTCCTGAAAAAAACTCTCTTTTTCACTGTCTTCCACCGGTCCATAAACGTTTGTGAGCCAGAAAACCTCAGATGACAATTGCAGCATCACTTTGGCCGTCAGAGAGAATTGGCCAACCGGTTGGGTTTCCACTTTTAGAAACGACTCGTTCTAGAAAATGGCCAGCCCCCCTCTTGATCCTACTGCCAGCAGGACCACACAACCCTCTAGAGATGATCCACCAATTTCCCTGGCTAATTGAGGTGACCATTCCTCAATCTTGGTTTCTTGCAGGCATAGAATGCCCAACTTATTTGCCATCACTACCTCGTTCACAGTTGTGCGTCTGGCCGGCGCATTGAGGCCTCTGACGTTCCAGGACATAATCGGAGGGTTCTGATTATTCATCAATGACACAGGGAATGCTCCGCAAGCTGAATTTCATTACTAGAAACACAAAGTACACCATCCATCTAGCAGTGGAGCGACGGCATCCACCAATAGGCCCCAAATCATGTTGTCGCCTAACTAACCTAACCACTACCAAAGCACTGACAAAGCACAACATCATTGATCCTAACTCTAACCAGCTTAAGGTTGGCCGCATGCGGAGCCTAACCACTAAGTGAGCTAACATGATCAACCATCGACCTCTTCGGTCACAGCAGCCGCACCAGGCATGGCTGCAGTGATGCGGAGGGCCACCTCGTCCAGGTCAGTGAGCTTGGCGATGGCCTGAATGTCACTGTCAGACAGGGGCTCGTTGAAACGCTTGATGAGGGCAGACACTGCGCCAGTCGTCATCTTGTCTTTCAGACCCAGGGCACCCAGCTCCTGGATCAACCTGAGCGTAGCCCGCTGCGCTACCGGCACGGTCGAGTGCATGGCCGCCTACCTGGCACTCTGCCTTCTCAGAGTTGGAGCAGCGCGCGTCTTCGGAGGGGCGGAGGAGCGACGGTTGGCACGGGGTGGGAGGGGGCCAAGGACCGCAGGCTCCAGGGCGGAGAAGAGGAGCTGCGGGTCCCTGTTCTCGTCGTCCCCGATCCCCATGGCCTGAACTCGACCAGCGACAACGCTGACCTGCACGTCGATGGCAGTAGAGGGAGTGGAGCGGCAGGCTTGCAAGGTGTCGAACTCCAGGGGTTTCTCCAGGGTGGCCTTGATTGATGCGTCGAGCTCGAGCTGCATGCAGTCCACGCGGGCCGGGGAGGGGATGAACTGGCCCGCCAGAAAATCGGCGACAAGATTGGTGGAAGTTGGCGGAGGAGTGATGGCCTGACGCAGCGGGACGGAGGAGGGGGGGTGGCGAAGACAGCCGTCGGTTCGTGCTCGCGCCTGGCGTTGCTGCGGCCCCTTGAAGCACCTCCGTGATGGCGAGGCACCGGTGTCTTGCTGCGCTTCCTGGAAGAGGTCCCAGTGTTCTCCTTCTCCTTGCCCTTGCCCGAGCTGCTCTTGCCGACGAGGCTGTCGCGCCAGGAGCGACGCCTCCTGCCGCCGCCCCCGGGGCCGTCGTGGTCGTGGTCGCGCTGGTGGACACCGGAGGAAAAGTCGCGGCAGCCCGAGGACAGCACGCGGGGCACGCTCCTGCACCCACGCGCCTGCCCGTCCTCCACCCCCCTCGACCACACACCAGTGTCCATGTAGGGGAGCGTCTCGTCGCTGTCGGAGTCTGATGAGGGGATTCCGCTCTGCCCGGAGTGCGATGAGGGAGGGGAGTGGCGCGGCGCCCAGTCCTCCACCCTATCGACGTGGATGAGGAGGTTGTAGCGATGCGCACCAGGCAGGGACGCCACCCTGCGCTTGGGGGGAGAGTAGCCCAGCAGTTCGTAGACGCGGCGGGCGCCGCGCTTCAGCACCCACAGGGTGTGGGTCGTTGGGATGTGCGCCACGTCCCACACCCAAACCCAGCAGGCGAACAACTTGGTTTGGTCGCGCTCATGCGTCCTGCTGTCGAGGCGGTCGACGCGGCACATCCTTCCCAGCACCTCCTCGGCCCCCTCCAGGGACCAGAATTGCATCGGCAGGTTCTCGACAACGATGCGCACATGGAGGGAGAGGTTGAGCAGCGCAGCGTGATCGTCTTCATGCCAGGGGTTGATGACGAAGCGGACTCCGTCGACCATGACGAAGCCCCTTGCCACGGCGTTGTCGCAGAGTGTAGGAAGCTCGAAGTAGACGAAGAAGGGCTCGGGGTGGTGGGCCGTGACACGTAGGAGGTGCGGCGGGACGCGCAGTTGCTCCTCAAACGCGCGCCCCACCAGCAGAGGGCTAGCCGCGCCAGGCCCCTCGGGCGCGGTCAGGGTGACCGCGTGCTGGCGCAGGACGAACACCTGGTGATCCGTGGCCGGGGAGGAGACGACCACGCCGTGGCTGGTGCGAGGACGGTGGGACGGGTCGGTGTGGGCGAAGCGTGCCTGGCCAGACATGGCCGAAGCGGAGGAGGAGCGGGCAGGAAGCGTCTGCGGTGGAGGAGTGGGAAAATGGAGCCGGTCCCGGACCGGCGCCGGAGCCTGGAGAGGGCCTAGTCTATTCTTAGCAGATCCGCCCGGGCCGCCGTTTCTAGGATTTTGCGGGCATTCCTTCCCGAAGTGGCCAATGCGCTTGCAAATGATGCAGCGAATTGGATCTCTACAGTCTTTCTGGCGGTGGAGCGAGCTGAGGCAGCAAAAACAGAGCCCATGGAAGCGCTTTAAGAAGGCCGCACGGCCGGGGTTAGAGATCGGGGCGCCAGCTGTGTGACGACGCCGGCGAATGCTATTGCCCGGCGGGCCAGAGGCGCGGCGCTGGATCTTAGCCTGCTTCTTTGAGCGCACCTCGGTCCACCCACCGTCCGAACCCGAAGAGGAAAGGGGGACCGGGGGAGGCCGAACCACGATGGATTTGAGCCTCTACTCCCCAGAGAGAGGGAGCGGTGGTGGATCCGCTGGACAACAGGACGCCGGTCCGCGGGATCACTCTCCCCGGAGCAGGATTCACGGCATAGACGGGGGATCCGGCGTAGCCTCATGGCAGGGCGCGCCCCTAGCTGGATCTGGCACCGAGGCCGGCGTCCCCCATCCCGCACTGTCGCAGGAGAGACGCCTTGAAGAGCAGCCGGATCCGCAGGACCGCGAGGAGCGAGAGCGGCGACGACCCATGGGGAGGGAGAGGGGGCCGCCCTCCTAGGGGTGGACGGTGGTGGCGGTGGCCGCCGCGGCCGGAGTGGCGCGCGGCGCAGGTCGCTTGGGGAGGGAGAGCTTCTCACCTACCGCGTCCCCTGTTCTCGCGTGCCTGTGTCTGGAGTTGTCTCAAACATGTGCATGCTTTGGGAGAGTGTCCGATGCTCAGAATCTGCCACCTTATGCTGATACCATCAACATTAACTAGATAACATTGCTGTGAAAAATTATAGAAATAAAAATATCAAAAATAAAATATAAAGTTAGAATATATGAGAATAATATCGCACTACATATAACCTATAGTTAAATGAAGGGTGGACGTATGTTATATTGCCTTGTGATGTTCACTACAATTACTTGTTTTTAAAATAATTAAAATTAAATGATTTATATGACAAACCTGATTCTGATTACCGATTTATTTTCATGCTTGTCTCGATGAGGCTTTTGTGGTACCACTGACTGCCCTCTGTAAAAAAAAATAAGACCGTTAATAGTTGCCATGAAAATATCAAATTCCCCACAAAGTAGTTTTAATAGCGTCAGGGACTTGGGGTCCTTAACACCAACAAGTTTACACGTGCCCTCTGGTTGCGATGGCCATGGTATGAATGGAAGGAGCCCACCAAGATGTGGGTGGGGATGGGAAACCCATGCGACGAGGAGGACTTAAATTTTTTCTATGCATCCACCACTATCACCATTGGCAACGGTGCGAAGACCCCCTTTTGGGACTCACCTTGGCTCCTTGGGCGTAAGCCAAAAGACATTGCCCCGCTCATTCACGAAGCGTCAAAGAGAAAGAATTGGAAGGTGCGGGAGGCCCTCTCACACAATGCATGGATACACAAGATCAAACCCCCCACCAACATCTCCGCGGAGCACATAACGCAGTTCTTCACTCTTTGGGCGCTTTTGCATGAGGTCCAACTTGATGAACTCACCGAGGATGACATTGTATGGAAGCATACGGCTAGTGGGACCTACTCAGCGGCATCTGCTTACAAGGCGCAATTCCTAGGGATGGTTCTCACACCTTTGGATAAAATGGTTTGGAAGGCTTGCCCCCCCCCCCAAAAGTCAAGTTCTTCGCTTGGCTGGCGTTGCAAGACAGAATTTGGACCGCCGATAGATTGGCCAAATGCGGGTGGCCCAACTGTGATCTCTGCCCTCTTTGCAAGAGAGTGCAGGAATGTGGGTCTCATCTCTTCTTCAAATGCCGCTACACACGAAGGCTTTGGTCCTTGATCATTGAAAAATACCACATTCACGGTCTTGACACCAATGGTTGGCCCCTCTTTGACTCGGTTGAGGCTTGGTGGGCAAGTACTTGCGACAATAGCACGCCAAACCGCCAAGCCAAGGCGTCCCTCACCATGCTTGTTACGTGGACCGTCTGGAATGAGCGAAACACAAGGGTCTTCAAGCACAAGAGCGCATCTCTACCTACATTGCTTGACTCCATCGATTCTGAGGCCAACCTTTGGGTCATCGCCGGTGCAAAAAAAATGGGTCTCTTATTTTGCGAGAGTGATCTCATGCCGTGTATTGAGTGACTTGTAACAAACTCTTTTCTCTCTTAATTAATGGATGAGGCAAAGCTTTTGCCTCCGTTTCAAAAAAAAATAGCGTCAGGGACGCAAATGTTTATGTAGGGCTAAAGAGGGAACACTCAAGTGTTAGCAGCAAGTATGGTAAAAAAACACAGATGACTTATCATGTGTTGAAATATATTGCCCGTCTCCCTTCATCAGTTTGGACTTTTGGATGAGTTGGTTGGAGCATGAATTCAATATGGTATCCGAGCCAAGAGGTCTTGAGTTTAAGACCCTGCCAATGCAGTACATCGACCCCACGTCTAAGGACTAAAATAGACTAGACGTGAGGGGGAGTGTTGAAATATATTACCCGTCTCCCTCCATCAGTTCAGATTTTTGGATGAGTTGGCTGAAGCATGAATTCAATATCATGCAAGCCTTTATATGGGTTAAGTAGTCTAGTACATCGACATATCAAACTTATTAACTATCACTCCGTCCTACAATGTAAGACGTTTCTGACACCAGTGTTAGAAAACGTCTTACAGTATGAGATGGAGGGAGTAACTGGCAACAATTTGATTGAGTAAGCAACATTACTCTGACAATTATCACATGAAAAAGCCGCATTGAAATCTGCCAACACGTGGTATACTTGCAAAGATCTTAGCGCAGCAAAGTCAACCATGAAAACATCAACAACCGGATTAGCGATCCGGGAGATAAAATATTTTTGAGAATTTTAACTTGTAGAAATCTTCCGATGTCATATGCTTATCTTTTCTGCGGCAATTCCAATGTCATGCTTACACGAAATGTAAATACTGTTTTGGTTCCGTGCATGCATTGCATGTGTGTGTGTGTGTGTGTGTGTGATGAGAGAAGGAATAAGGGTCGCACCAAACCTCTAAAACGACACTAATATATGTGACGCCGTGGTACTGTCTTCCTTTCTTTTCTGTTTGCGCACCGAGGTTCGATATACCGAACACCCGTGAGCCTGCCTGCGTGCCCAACCGCCGATCGAGCAGCGCGGCGACCAGGGAATCGTCGTCACCTACCAACCAGCTTTTTGATCCTCAGCTGGGTGCGTGCAGCCAAGCGAACATTCGTCGTCGTCTCCGATTCCAAGCGCCTGATGACCTCCGTCGTCCGGTTTACCCAACGCTTGCCTCCCAGTCCACGTCCTCCCTGCCCCGTGACCGAATAATCTGCCGCCAAACGTGGTTATGTGTCTGTCGCTTGTCATTTGCTTGAGGTTCACTGCTTTCGTGGGATCAAGTTGGTTGGCTCTTGACTTGTGTTGATGTATGCGTGGAAGACTGGAAGTTGCGTGCTACTCTACTGACTGAAGTAGGAGCATCACAAGCAGTACTAGCATGATGATATATTCGCCCAATTCGGCAGACAGTTTGGATGAGCGTTGGTTGAATTCATGAGAGCAAGGCTACAAGTTTTGTCCGATAAATCGCCGTCCCTACCCATGCACCCCTACCGTAGCAGATGTAGTAGATAGTGGTATTTACACAGCCCACAATATCCAAGTTGTCTAATAAATTAACATAAGAGCTAGATACAGTGTGCTGGGTTGGTGGTTTGCGGATGACATGTATAGTTTTCTCCTTTCACGTTTTATTTGTGCGGGGTACTAGATCTGGAGTTTGATGACGTGTCCGGGGAATTGCCCTGGTCTGGTTCATTCAAGGGTAATGGCTTCGCCTTTGATGGGGCACCTCGGAGGTCCGCAAAGCTGCATATTAACAATGGAGCCGGGTCAAGCTCGGGTGAGGAAGTGATTCATCATTTTTTGCTTTGGTGGCTACTGTAGTGGTGCCAGAGGCATGTGACAGACACCAACAAACGTTGGTGTCAAGCTCATACTATTCTTCGGTCTTCATTGTATTTTTCCTTCTTGGCCGGCGTTCTTTTGTAAAAAGACTAGTCTTCTACTGATTTTCCAGTTTTATCAGGTCGGTGTATACGTGACTTGTACTATGATCCTTGTGATATAAATGAGAGACGTATTACTATGTGAAACAAAATTAACACAAGAGCTAGGCGTCTATACATCTATAGATGATGTCACCTGTGAGTTATGGCTGGATTTCGTAAGTAGCTAATCCCTCTGTAAAGAAATATATGAGCGTCTCGATCACTAAACGCTCTTATATTTCTTTACGGGGGAGTACTGGCTAGCAACAGTAGTAATATAGCTGCATCTTGTTCCTGCCGAGCTTTGGAGGCATCTGCACGCGTGCACGCAGCATTATATTTAGTATCATGCATGGTACTAGCATCCCTCTCAATTAGCCCTCTGAACTCCTATCAACTTCTTCCACTGATTTGTCCCTTTGTTTTTGTTTTTGCATGTTGTTTCTTCCTAGTATATATCTGAAGGTTCTTCGATCGGCTACATCCATTGGCATGTCACCAAAAAGCTATTTGCAATGGTCCATATGCCATGCGTGCACCAACTCACCCTAGCCCCTCTATTTTGGTACAATCAATCACACTTTACGCTCCAACTTAATTTAGACATGAAATGTGTGGCTAGCAAGCTAACAAGAAAAAAGAAGTCTATCGTGTAATCCGGTGATAAATCTGCAGTTCTTAAATGGGGAGGAGAGGAGACAGTTCCAAGATCACGGATAATCTGAGTCGCCGATGTGACAAACCAGGCATAATTTAGGTTTTGGACTAGAATGGAGACCGGGCAGTTGCATTGGACGATTGGATCATGACAAAACAACACTCACGGCAGTGGCGGCTACAGGAATTTGCAATTGGGTATTCATGTGTATTCATTTTGCCAAAATCATTGCTGTTTTTCGAAAATTGTCACTCTTTTGCCAAAATCAACATTGTTTTGTAAAAATCATGGGTATTCACATGAAGACCCAAGAATACCCCTAGCGCCGCCCCTGACTCACGGGCAAAGTTAAATAACGCAGTACATGTGCCATGCTGTCCTCTCGTTTGTTTCTTGCAGTGCAGGTTTCTCTAGGCCTGTTTTCCTTTTCAGTTTTGAACAGCTTTGCATGCATGGCATGTCTGGCCAAATTAGTAACACTATGAGCTGGAGAAGTAGGAGTGTAGGAGATGAGAGAGGGTGAAGGAAGAGCCGAAGATGATCCTGTGGCATGCACGCATGCATGCATTGTTCAGATGTGAAGCTGCAGTGGCAAAGTCATCAGTCGACCGATGCCCGCCGATGCAGATCCTGAAATTATGTGTGATTGTGAAGCATCACTCTGAACAGTTCTAAAGTTCAGCCCACACAATGTCACTGTTTTGTTGGATTCACAGCAGAGCAAGGGGTGATATTTTGTATGCTTTGCTCTGGTGCCTTCAGAAGGCAGGGCGTCCTCACCACTTTCAGTTTACAACTCTGATGAACCTCAGATGCAGAGGCCAGCACCGTAAAGAGTTCAGAGAACCGGGGAGGGTGACCGTTAGCGTCGCATGCATGGCGGTTAGTCCAGAATGGTTTCAGGAATTTCAAAAAGGTATAAAACATGGTTTCGAAAAAGTTTATATCTATATATAAAAAGTTCCGTAAGGTCCCAGAAACTTTCGAAAAATATGGAATTTTATTTGTGAAAGAAGTACCCCTTAGGCCTAAAGTGGGGCGCATGGACGAACCAGAGAAGGACTCCTCCTTGGTGCGCCCTCTCCCTCCCTCTTCACATAACCATGCTCCAATCCTGGTCTAATGGGTCTAAAGTTTAGACTCCTAATTAGATAGGCTCTAATCCCGTTCTAGTTGTTCAATGAAGATTAGACTCCTAATTAGATATGAACGCCGCTAGGCTTTCTCCCTCTCTCTAGTTTTCTCAAAACTCTTCTTCCTAGACGTCGGAGTGTTGTCCGATTACTACTTTGGAATGTTTGGATGCCTCGGAGGGGTCATCTACTTTGATTCTTGATCGGTAAATCATCTAGGGTAAATTCTCGCAGCTGGCAGGTATAAGCTACCGACGGGAATCGTCGCGCTTCACCGGAAGACAACATAGCCTCCGATACTCTACTCATTGGTGATATCATCATTACCCGCCATCTTCATAGTGTACCTGGGTGCGATCGTGTAGAATTAAATTTATGTTGCATATATAGCATGTTCCCTTACAACTCCGGTACATACAAAATTGACGGCAAAAATACTTGTCCGGATAGGTTGCATTGGGTGAAAAGTAATCCTTCATAAGCTTCATGGCCTTGTGCTCTGTCTCAATTGAGGTACAATCGGCCGTACTATGATCCTAGTCTCGGTTGCCGAAAGTCCTGTTAATGATCACAACAATGGCAATTTTGAAATTGTCATCGTCTTCTTCCTCTTCCGAGGAAGAGTTGTGGAAGAACATCTCCCTCAAGCTCTTCTACACTATGCAGTATCCCAAGTTGGATTTGATTAAAACATAGTAAAACACAATGAAAAAAAGAAAAAAATGAGCCAGGGCTCTCACCTCCTCCTCCCGCAAAGTGTTCACCTACTCATTTTCAAGAACACTTTGCGGGCAGAGGTGAGAGCCTCGGCCAACAATGTTGACGCGATGTCGAGGCTATGGGTCATCGGCGGGGTTGCGTGACGGCCTGCTAACTTCGTAGGAGGAAAATTCTCCACAAGTTGTGCTTGTCGGCCGCCATATAAGCTCTGACACCGCCTAGCTCCTCGGCGGGTGCTCTACGACATCAGGTTCTGCGTCGGCTCTATTTTGGAACAAACCAATTTCAGAGGTGAGTTTTTTCATCCAAGGGATGGCAGCGGCGACAATATGGGTCGATTCCGGCAACAATGACGGCATGCAAGATAATTGAAGGGGGGTAGGAGGTCGACGGAGGCTACGGGGTAGAGGCAGCGTGGGGCGGAGGATATGGGTGGATGCCAGAGGCAACTACGGCGTCGATGCAGGCGGACAGGGGAAAGAGGCCGAAATTATCCCAAGAAGCAGTTGCAGCCTCCTAAATTTGAAGTCCAGCCGACGCACCGCTTATAATTTTGGTGAGTTAAACTAAATAAGGGTTCGACTAGGTCCAATTTAACTCCTCAAAACAATTTTTTTAAGGAGTTAAAGCTTTTCAAGGGATCGGCTAGAGATGCTCTAAAAATGTTAAAGGAGAGGGGATTGGGCTAGTGATGTTGTGACTTGTCAATGAATTCCAGAGCTAGCTAGCTAGCAGCAGTACTATAGCTGCATGTTTGTTGTTCTTGCCGGTTGAGCTTGCACTAGTAGAAAACGGACCTTTAAAATCGGTTTGTAAGGGCCTTTAGTGCCGGTTATGGAAACGGCACTAAAGTGTGGGCACTAAAGCCCCCCCCCCTTTAGTACCGGTTCGGCACGCCGAACCGGCGCTAAAGTGCCACCACGTGGCGTGAGCTCACGCCCTGGTATGGGTGACCTTTAGTACCGGTTGGTGTTACCAACCGGTACTAAAGGTTTTTTTTTAATTTTTTTTGAAAATTTTGGAAAAAAATTTGATTTTTTTTTCAATTTTCAATTTTTCTGAATTATTTGATAATTTAGTCTCTAATCACCACCTCTCTTAACTGCTCAAGTGTGGATCACTCATTCCAAATCATCTAACTTCCCGACCGATCACCCATCCCTCTCAGTACTCCAGCCCAAGCACGCTTAACTTTCGGGTTCTATTCTCCTTCGTTTCCAAGTCTGCACTTGTTGTTTTCCGGACAATAGTAAGATGTTAATCCTATTAACCCTCAGGAGTTTAGCTTGAGCATGAAGTCACACATTTCACCGTTTGAGTTTGAGACTATTATTCTAAAAAAACAGTAATTATTTAGTAACGCTAATATTTCTTGAATAAGTTTGACCATAGTTTGACCACAGTTTGACCATAGTTTGACCATATTTGACCAAAATTCAAAAAATTGAAATAATTATTTAGTAACACTAATATTCTTGAATAATTATGTAGTAACATTAATACTTCTTGAATAAGTAGTTTGACCAGATTTAACCAATTTTTTTAGAAAAACTAAAATTTGACCATATCTTTTTTTCCTTTTGGAATTTGAGGATTCTAAAAAATTCCAAACAGGCCGTAGGCGGTCTCCATCGGATGCGGATTTTCGTGCTGAATTTTTTGATATATTATACGTTTTTTTCCGACATCGTATGCAAAAGTTATAGCCGTTTTACATTTTCCCTACACTTTTTGCAAAACATGTCGAAATTTAAGTTTTCAAATTTTCCTAACTAGTAGATGTAGTAATATAACTACCTCTCGAAAGATTTTATTTTCTGAAGTTTTTATCATTTTCTTTTGATTTTTTCAAAACTTAAATGGCGATACATGGGGGGGGGGGGGGGTTAGAGTTTGAAAATTGCCCTATAGTGCCGGTTTGTGTCTTCAACCGGGACTATAGGTTAAGACTCTGTAGTGCCGGTTGGTGACGCAAACCGGTACTATAGGTTAGACCTTTAGTACCGGTTTGTGTCACAAACCGTCACTAAAGGGGCTCGTGGGGCCCTGGCCTGACGCCAGCCTGCCACCACCCCTTTAGTACCGGTTCGTGGCACGAACCAGTACTAAAGGTTCATTACGAACCGGCACTAATGCATAGCCAATCGAACCGGCACTATTGATCACATTAGTGCCGGTTTTTTTACAAACCGGCACTAATGTGCTTCATGTTTGACCCTTTTTCTACTAGTGTTGGAGGCATATGCGTGCACGCAGCATTAGAGACCATATCATGCATGCATGGTGTTCAATTTGATTTGTCCCCTGGTTGGTTAGCTATTGTCTGCTTATTGGCTAATTAACCTCGGATTAGTGATCTTGGATGCTCTCGTGCTACTTCATGGATTAGTGATCTTGGAGCCAGCGGACAGCTCAGATAGCACTGAACAAGATAGGCCTGTTTCTTCCTCACTCACTCATATCGGAAGGTTCTTGGATGGGCTACATCCGTTGGCATGTCACCAAAAAGGTGCTTGCAATGGTCCATGCCATGCGTGCTCCAACTCACCCTCCCCTTTCGGTACCATCAATCACACACTGGGCTCCGACATAGTTTAGGCAAGAAATTCCGCTGGCTAGCTAACAAAGTCGATCGTGTAATGTAATGTAAGTAATCTGGTGTCCGGTGATAAGTCTTCATTTCTTTAATGGAGAAGAGATGAGACAGTTCCAAGATCACGGATGATCCGAGTCGCCGATGTGACAAACCGGGCATAATTTTGGTTTTGGACTGGCTATGGAGACGAAGCAGTTGCATTGGATGATTGGATCATGACAAAACCGCGCTCACGGGCGAGTCTAACACGGAGTACATGTGTCATGCGATGTACGGAGGCTCAGTTTTCCCCCGGTACAGGCTTCTCTAGGCAGGTTTTCTTTTTCAGTTTTGAAAAACAGTGTTGCATGCACAGCATGTCTGGCCAGATTAGGCCCTGTTTGGTTCATAAGTCCTAGGACTTTTTTTAGTCCCAACTTATAAGTCTCAAGTCCCTAAAAAGTCCCTACCTGTTTGGTTTCTGGGACTTATAAGTCCCTATAAGACTATATTACAACTACAAGTCCCTATAAGTCCCTCCATGAGAGTCTTGTTTTATAAGTCCCAAATGCCCACTTTAAGTCCCTATAAGTCCCTCCTGTTTGGTTTAGATGGGACTTATAGGGACTTTTTTAAGTCCCTAAGCCAATAAGTCCCTAGAAACAAACACCCTCTTAGTAAGTAGTAACATTATGAACCGGCGCAGGAGAGCCGAAGACGATCCCGTGGCATGCATGCATGCACGCCTGCATTGCTCAGATGTGAAGCTGCAGTGGCAAAGTCATCAGTCGACCGATGCAGATCCTGAAATTACCTGTGAAGCATCTTCCTGCACAGTGGTAAAGTTGAGCCCACACAGCGCCACTGCTCTATTGGATTCACTCATCATCCACAACAGAGCAAGCTCGGGGCTGGGGCGACATTTTGTTGGCTTGCTCTAGTGCGCTCAGAAGGCGGGGCGGCCTCTTTCCCCTCAATCAATTACTACTTCAATCACCACCGCTCTGATCGATCTCTGATGAACCCCAGAGTCCGGCCAACACCGGCACTATAAAGAGTTCAGAGAACCCGGAGCCTACCAAGGCCAAAACGCCGGTTTGTTTTCTTCCTGGGAATCATGAGCCGCTCCCCCGTAGATTTCCCTTCCACTGGTACACATGCACATGTCGCTGCACCACCACTCTAGCGCCACTGTGTGCCTGTGACTCGCGGCTCAACTGAGCGAGCAAATCTTCTCGGCCCTCGCCTCCCGAGATATATTGTAGCACCGCTCCACTTCGCTTCGCTCCTCCGGGTGCGACGTCCATTGCTTCCATTGGTGGTTTGTTCTTTGTTGTCTCCCACGTCGAGCACCATGGACGAGGCCTGTGACCTCACGGTGCACGTCAATGGCCGCCACACGCTCCTTCTCCACCAGGTACCTATCTGCCGGCGTCGCATCGATCAAGAAAATTCTTGCAGTTCAGTTTGATATGATTGATTGGTTGCTTGGCGCTTTGAAACAGAGCGTCGTGTGCGCCTTCTCCGGGAGGCTGAGGGCGATGGCGGCGCGGGAGAGGAAGGGGAAGATGACGAGGGTGAGGCCGGGCAGAGGAGCGGCGGAGGCGTTGATGTCTGTTGAGCTCGACGGCTTCCCGGGAGGCGGCGAGGGGTTCGAGCTCGTGGCGCGGTTCTGTTATGGTGATGGCCGCCTCCCGCCGCTCCGCCCCGCCGACGTCCCGCTCCTGCACTGCGCCGCGGCGTTCTTGGAGATGACGGAGGAGGTGCGCGCCGGCAACCTGCTAGCTCAGGCGGAGGCCTTCGTGGACGACGGGCTCTGCTACGGGACGTGGGCCGACGTGCTCGCCGCCGTCAAGTCCTGCGAGTCCTTTGCCGCCGACGCCTCCGGGCTACAAGAGAAGCTGCTCTCGGCTCTGTTCTCCAGGATCGACGCGGGCGCGGAGACGCCCAAGTCGAACTGCTCCACGTCGTCGACGTGCTCGTCCTCGTCGCAGGAGACGGTCGGTGGCCGGCCGTCGTCCGCGGCCAAGACGCCGGAGTCGGTGAAGCCGTCGTGCCTGAGCGGCGGCCGGGAGTGGTGGTACGACGACGTGGCGTCGCTGTCCCCGCCGACCGTCGAGAAGGCCATGAAACTGCTCGGCTGCTACGGCGCCGACAACAGGAACCTCACGCTGACGCGGTTCCTGCTGCACTACCTCCGCCGCGCCGCCACGCTCCGCAAGGCCGGCGACTCGGGCGGCAACATCCTCGCCGGCCTGGCCGACACGGCCGTGCACGGCGTGGCGCTCGCCGGCGGCGGCGCGGCGTTCTCCTGCCGCGGCCTCTTCGGGGCGCTCCGGACCGTGTCGGCGGCGGGGCTGGGCAGGGAGTGCCGGCGCAGGCTGGAGACGCTGGTGGGGCGGATGCTGGACCAGGCCACGCTCGACGACCTCCTCGTGTCCGGCGACGGCGGCGGCGTGTACGACGTGAGCCTGGTCATGCGGCTCGTGAGGGTGTTCGTGAGCTCCGTGGAGGAGGACGGCTCGCCGTTGTCGACGCAGAGGATGCGGAAGGCGGGGAGGCTGGTGTACAAGTACCTGGCGGAGATCTCGCCGGACCAGGGGCTGCGGGTGTCCCGGTTCCTCGCCGTCGCCGAGAGCCTGCCGGACTCCGCCAGGGACTGCTACGACGGCGTGTACAGGGCACTGGACATCTACCTCGGGGTAAGATTAACAACCGTTTCCTTAAATTTTCAAATGTTGGACTGTATTTTAGGAAAATTCGATTCAGGTTTGAAGCAGAAAATATTTCGGATCATACGTGCTCATGATGATCTAGAGCATGATTACCGGGAGGTTAAGAAGTTTGGTGTGGTTGTTGTCTAGCTAATGATAGGCCAATCATGAACATTTTAGTACAGTATTCTCTGCCATGGCAGTGCTTTTTTCCTCCATGCTGGTCAGAGAGGGCAGACACCAAGATTTTCACCTGGCACTGTGCACATTCACATGATGATTTCAGGCAAACTAGTGCAGGTTATGAGAGCTGCTTATGATTAAGTTGCTAACATTTTTTAGTCCAATTTGTTACAGAAAATGAAGAAAACCTAAACACTTTTCAGTCTGTCAATATGACCAAGTTAACTAGGATTGTCTTCTGTCTAAGTCGATGGTGGTACTAGCTATTCGAGGTCTTTCGCAAAGCAGCCGAATAGAGTTTGGTAGCAGCACTATGATCGCCATGGGATGATAGTGATGGACAGGTGGACTGCGTACCACTTTCGTGTCATGGAGTATGGAAGCAATTTTCTTTGCTCTGCGATGGCTTTAGCCCTTTTTGGCCCATCAGATGAGATCTCGAAACCTTGTCACCAGAGACCACACTAACTACCCATCTCCGCTTTATTATCCATCGATCATGCCTTATCCTCTCGTCCATTCAGTCACCCAGTCAATCCATTCAGCATGCTGAAAATTTCATCTCTGTCTAAGATAATGCACTTGCTTCAGAGAACCAGCACTTGCAACAACTCTGAACTTTGGCTCTGCTTTCACCAAGTTACATACAACACATGTTTGGCAGCACTTTCCTCTGCTTGAAGTGAAGTTCTTTTACTGAGCTCCAATCATTTCAGAACTGAGATTTCGCCTTTTTGTTATTACTGTTACCCTTTGTTTGGTCGAGTATACATACCTTCTGCCAGATTGCTTTTGGTGTGCTTCCTATGTCTTCTTCCTTTAATTAACAACCTTCCTCCGCTTTCTGTCTGCTCTTTCTGCTTTAGTTTCCCTTCCGACCACGGCATTCCGTGCACTAGCTAGCCACCGGTACGGAACCTATAAAGTTCTGTTCATCAAACGCCGATAAATTTTGTAAGCTCTTAGTTACTGAATTTGACGTTTTAAACGCCTATAATGTGCTGACTGTAAATTCTGAAATAAGATAAGAGGACCTAGAAGCATTTTACGACTGCAAATTTCCAATTTTCAACTGACATGCTAAGATGGAAAAAAATAAAATAAAAAACTGGCAGACGCATCTAAAACAACTGCATCATTGTATATCTCGCGACGGAGAGAGACTATAATGTTTGTATCTTTGTGAATGTATGCAGTCGCATGCCGAGCTGACCGTCGAGGAGCGTGCGACGTTGTGCCGGTGCCTCAACTACGAGAAGCTGACCCTCGAGGCGTGCAAGGAACTTGCGAGGAACCGGCGGATCCCTCCGAGGATCGCCGTGCAAGCATTGTCCTTGCAGCGGCCACTCAATGCACACCAGAGCCCCTTGTCGTCGCCTACACCGAAGCGGGTCGTGTCAGATGACGAGAAGGAGAAGGAGACGCTGAGGATGAACCTGCGGCGGATGCAGGGCCGGGTGGCGGAGCTGGAGATGGTGTGCAAAGAAATGAGAGGGAAGACGAGGTTGTCGCCCCGGGCTGCGGCCAAGGGTAACAAGGCCTTGGGTGGCAGGGGCTTGCCTTGGATGTGCTAGCAACTGGCTAATGGAAAAATTGAGCAAGGATTTCCTCTTTGGGGGGTGAGGCTCTTGCCTCTTTTCTCCTTATTGATCCTTTTGTACAGTTGTTTTGATGTGTTGATATTTTTGGCTTGTGCCTTGTTGATTGTTGATTGTGAGTAACGCGGGCTATACTTTCTTTTGCCTAAAATAATGTACATGCGATTAAAAAGTTGAAATGAATAAGATCATTTCGGAAAATACCCCCGATTTAGTTCAAAATTGTGACGCTTATTTTGGATTGGGGGGAGTAATTACATATGAGTATGACAGTATAGATAACACGGTACTCCCTTCGTTTCTAAATAGAAGTATATTACTACATACAGAGTAAAATGAGTGAAATCTCTAAAAAGACTTATATTTAGGAATGGTGGGAGTAGTTCATAACTTAGTGCAACCAGGTTGCTCATAACTCAATACAAACGACCGTCATGAGTCATGACAGTAGATGATGATGAAGGTGGGGACGTTAGTTGACGAGCACCACGCGGAGATCTTCTCCTATGCATACGAGTGTAAAGCACAACATATGCAGAGATCGAACCATCATCATACAGAGCGCCACACGACTTTGTGTACCTGGGCAAGTAATTTTTCTCCAAAACTTCAAATGTTCAACTGAACCTAGAGAAAACTTTGATTTTGATTTTAAAAATTGGCAGTTGAATTTGAAATCGAATTCGTAAGCAACGATATTTTGGATCACACGTAGACATAGTCATGCTGGTTTAGGATGGGAGGTTAAGGAGGTAATTGAAGCATCGTGTGCTGATCGATTGCGTTTCCAGAAAAACAAAAGCTAATCGATTCAGAAACAGGCAGCACTGTGTTGATAATTGAAATCGATTTCTCAATAGAACAAAAAAAAAGGTCCAGTCGTGATGATTGGGGAGATGATTACTGTGAGGCTAAGAACGGACAGGGAATATTGTCTGGGACTATGATGGCCGTATGATGGTGCCAAGATGACTGATCAAACAAAGACTTTTGGCAAAGCAACAACTGAATGGAGTTTGATAGTACTATGATGAGTTGCTAATGATGGTTAGAGGGATTGTCTAGTACTACAGTATTAACACTTTTGAGTTATGGAGCATGGAGCAATTTCTTTGCTATGGCTTTGGTCCCTTTTGCACTCTGCATTGTGCGCTAGCTTTTGGTCCATCGGCTCAGATCTGAAAGAAAAACTTGTCACTAGGCCACACCACACTCGCCTGCTTTATCCCTGCCTTATCCTTTCATTCTGTCAGATTAACATGAGGGAATCTCTTTCGGCAGCAGTCACCGACTCAATCCATACAGCATGCTGAATTTTCTTATGCGTCTGAAACTCTGAATCGATGTACAAGGTTGTCTCAGAGAACTAGTACTTGCAACAAAAGTATTTTCAGCAGTACATGAACTAAAATCTGAATCGATTTCAGTGTTCTTCTCTTCTGTCTGAAGGTTGTTTCCACCAAGTCACAGCAGTATTTTCCCCTCTCACGTTGCACAAGCAAACTTTGTTGGCAATTACTACATGCATGCAGATGTTTTTTTTTTCACGCAGGGACGCAACTTTGACATTTGGACCTAGCTAGTAGTCTTTGCTTGACTACGCTTTCTCCCCGATCGCCTGGTGCTTTCCATGTTTTCTCCCCCTTTAATCACCTTCCTCCACTTTCTTGTCTGTTCTTTGTACAATGGGAAGTGCTTAGAGAGATGCTTAAAAAAATAAATCGGGTTTTTTCTGAAGCACCGGTGCCTATTTCTGCAAAGCGTCTCTCCTGTACAAATAAGCACCGGTGCTTAAGAAAAACCTGGTTTATTTCTCTAAGCACCTCCCATTGTACAAGGCCTTAAGGGCACAACCGAAGACCGCCTCAAAACAATGGCGATTAACGGCATTCCAGGAAAACGCCTTAATAGTTATAGTTTGCGGGGCGTTTTGTAAAATGCCACCATATTTGGAGGCGTTTTCGGGAAATAACGCAATATGTTACAACATAAGGGGCGTTTTGTAAACCGCCATCACGAACTTGAAGGCGTTCTAGTGTGAAACGCTTCAGAGTTAGTTGCATGCGCTGCAACCAGGACCTGCTTTGACGACTCGAGGTATTTCTTAAATCGCCCTACAAAACTGGAGGCGTTCTTGATGATCGCCTCAAAATATCTGACCATAGGAGGCGTTTTCCACATTCGTCGCCATACATCTTTCCCTTTGCGAGTTTTTGTAGCATTTTTCTGGAATGCCTCCTTAGACAATCGAAGGCATTTTTGGGGCTTTCAAAGGCGTTTTTTAGTGCCTCCTATTTCCCATCGTGGTTTAGTGCCAAGCCCAAGACTGAGCTCGCTGTCAGCACTGACTGATGAGATTGAGACGCTCAGGCCAACTCTAACCGATCCCCTAAGAATCTATAGAGAAATAGAATTTTGGTTTTACTCCACTATGCTGCACCTAGCCAAAACCCTAAAACCTATAAGGCCTTGTTCGGTTAAGCCACTCCCCAAGTGGATCGGAGTGGAATGGAGGGGATTTGGGTGGAATTTGAGCTAGATGGGATTTAATCCCTGCCAATACCTATCAATCCCTCTCATTTAACCGGAACCGAAAAAGGCCTAAGGGAGTATAATTTTTACTTCCCCGCCTAAAACCCCCTCCAAGCCGCCTAAATATACTCAAGCGCCGAGTAAAAGTTGTGCGCCTCTTTCTCGCGCCCTCGCGGTTCCGTCCTTTCCGTCGCTGCCGCCCCCACACGGCGCCATCACCACCGGTGATCGGCCTCGTCATCAGAATAGATAGCCAAGACCCTTCCGGCACCCGCCGGGCACCACCGCCTGCTTGTCGCTGCCGAACCCCCCCCCCCCCCCCCCCGAGCCACTGCCCCGCGCCAAAAAAGAGGTCAGGGATGAAAAAGTTCCACCGGCCACAAGCATCAGTGCCAAAAGCTTCCGGGTAGCATCTGCCTCTCCGACGACGGTCAACCGCCCTCCCGCCGGCGCCAAGAGAGCTTGAAAACCGACAACCATGGCATCGGCCCACACCGAGGAGGCCGCGAAGAAGAAGAAACACAAAAAGGAAAGAAAAATCAATGAAAACCGGAAAGAAACAAAAAAGTGATGAAAAACTACGAAAACAAAAAAAATTAAAAACCAGTGAAGAAAGAATAAAAGAAAGCGGAATAAAAAAACCAAAAGAAATGAGTGAGTGAACATTGAGCGAGTGCTCAATCAAATTGAAAAAAAAAACCAATAAATGGGCTGGTCCATTAGACGAGCGTACATTTCGCTATAAAACAGTTCTAGCGCTAGCTGGGGAGCCCCTAGTCGGCGCCGGTTAGACAACCTGGCGCCTGCACGTTTCTTGATTGGGCTGGTTCGAATCTGGCCCATTACCTGCTGACAAAGGAAAAAGTGAAACATAACCGTTGGGAGTGATGGGGTTCGAACTCACTATCTCATGTCTACAAACGAACGCGACAACCAGTAGACCAACCTCGTATTGGTGTCCAGTAACAGAAAACAGTTGTAGTTATTGCTTTTAATAAAACGCTAACTTAAATATAACTCAACTTGAAAAGTTCATTGGTTTTGAAAAAGTTCACAAAAAATGAAAAAAAATTCATAGATTTTTAGAAAAGTTCACAATTTTTATAAAAAAGTTCATCTAATTTGAAAGAAGCTCATCAAAATTTGAAAAAAGTTCATTGAATTTGAAAAGGTTCATCAAATTTTTGAAAAAAGTTCACTGAATTTGGAAAAAGTTTATTGAATTTGAAATAAAGTTCATCGAATTTGCAAAATAGTTCATCTATATTTAGAAAAATCAAAATTTGAAAAAAGCTCACCGATTTTGAAGAAATGTTCATGGATATGAGGGAGAGTTCATGGATTTCTGAAAAAAGGTTCATCGATTTTGAAGAAAAAAGTTCATGATTTTTTTAAGAATCCACGCATTCAAAAAAGAGAAAAAGCGAAAAGCAAGGAAAAAAATGAAAAACCGAATGCAAACGTCCAGAAGGAAAACCACGATGGAAGGAACAAATAACAAGCTGAAAATGAATTCTTTTCACAACGTGCTTGGATAGCCGAATGGCTAGTGCCGTTCCCTTCTAACACAAAGGTCGTGGGTTCGAAGACGACCGCTGCACAATTTTTTGCGAGTTTGCGGAAAGAATTGGGCCGGCCCAGCTTGGGGCGCTGCAGGCGCCCGTTTGCAAAATACACAGTAACGGGCGCCTGCAGCGCCAAATAGGATTCGCCCGCTAGCTGGAGCTGCTAGTTCGGCTGGCCCATTAGCATTCTCCGCTCCTCTCCCTCCTCCCTCACTCGTTTGGATTAGGCTCGGCCCATGAGCGGGGCGGGACACCCTCTAATTTTTCGTTATTTATATTCTTCGTATTTTCTTTTGTTCTTTTTAAATAATTTGTGATTTATTTTTTTCCAAATTCTAAATAATTGTGAATTTTGAAAAATAATGTGGAAGAAATCATTAAATGATCATGAATTCAAAAAACAAATGTTCGCATATTCAACAATTTTTCAAAATTCTTACAAATGTTCGCATATTCAGAGAATATTCATGAATTTGAACAAAATTTCCCAAATTCTAATAATGTTCATTATTTTCTAAAAATTCACAAAAAGGGAAAAAGTGGGTGAGAATTTCAAAATTAGTTCCCAGAAATTAAAAAAAAGTTAATTGCCACAAAATATTCACTGATTCAATATATGCATGAATTTCAAGATAATTTTAACATAATAAAAATTAAATTCGTGAAATACCAACATTGTTTCAAAATTTCAAAAATTGTTCGCCGATTCATAAAATGTTCACGAGTTTTAAAAAATGTTCATAATTTAGAAAATGTTCCCATATTTGTGAACAAGTTAATGAATGTAAAAGTGTTGATCATTATAAAAATTGTTCATGAATTTTTTGTGATTTTTAATAAAATGTTCGCAAATTCGTAAAATTCATGATTTCGAAAAATATTCACAATTTTGAAAGATGTTCAGAAAATTTAAAGGAAAAGGGAAAAGAAGTAAAATAAAATGGAAAAAGAATAAAAACAGAAAAGGAGTCCAAAAATAAAAAGAAATAAAAGAGGAGGAAAAAACAAAAAATATCTGCTCAAGAATGGTTCTAGAACCCTCCCAAACCGGTGGGAAATAAAAGACTGAATGGGCTCGGCCATTAACTCTATAGGGAATTGGATGGGGTGTGGGCTTGGTTGCTCGCTGGCGACCTACGCGCAGGCTTTTGGCATTCCTTCATAGATCGACGAATTTCACCCCTACACAAGAAATTCCACTCTCCTTTGTCTCACTCAAGTGATTGGTTTTGAGAGCATTCCGCCACTTTTTGACGACTTTCACTTTCAACCCGATTCACCGCCTACGTGCCCTTTACGCTCAGTCATTCCGAAGAACGCTTGCCCTCCCAATACCCCCCCCCCTCGGGGTCTTCCCGCGGCTGCTAGCACAGAGTTAGGGATCAGTCCGTTGGCAGGCTGATTGTTAACCAAGAGATACGTGTTCTGGGCCAGACCAGTTCACTAATGAAGGATCTGAAGTTCGCTAAGTTGTCGCGACAGCTATGTCTCGCATTAAGCGAGATTGAAGTGGCGAGCGTCTACAATGATGCGCCGGCCCATTGGAGCGAACTTAATACAAGAAATATTGCAGGAAAAGGAACGTGCGGGGTGATTCATTCCCGGGGCTCCTGGGTAATTCGCAAAGCAACAAATAAAGGTGCTAGTGGCGGATTACTAATCAAATGTATGGCGCGCCGTACTTGAGGCGGCGTGGTCCGGTTTTGCACTGTTTCCCCACCCCCCCTTTTTTATCATTTTTTCTTTGTTTTCAAATACAAGTTTTGAAAATGTTTTTCTTCGTTTTTTCCTTATTTTTCATGGTTTTTTCTTTATTTTCTTCTTTCTTCATTTTTATTTGGTTTTCCCTGCTTTTTTTCATTTTATTTTGTTTTTTGTTTGGTTTTGTTATATGTTCTTTGCTCTTTTGTTTCTCCTTTTCGTTTTTCTTCCGTTTCCTTCATTGTATTTAACGGGCTTTCATCCTTTTTTGCATTTGTTTCTTCAGTTTTATTTTTTATTTTATTTTTTCTTTGGTTTATTTTTCTATTTCATTTTTTGGTTTTCTTTGTTTCATTTTTATTTTCTTTTTTTAAATTTTTATATGCCAACAACATTTTCCCAATGCAAATTTAACATTTTTTAATATATTGTCAACATTTTTATATACGCATTTGAGATATTTTTCAAATTCTTGATTCACATTTTTCAAACACAAGATTAATATTTTTTTAATACATGGTCAACATTTTTCCTACACATTTGTAACATTTTCTAATACGTGGTCAACATTTTTTAATACATGTGTTACATTTTATTTAAATGCTTGATTAGTAGTTATCAAATAAAAAGATTAACATTTTTTGAATACATAGTCAACATTTTTTTATACAGCTTTAACATTTTCTAAATGCTTGATTAACATTTTCAAACACTTATTTTACATTTTTTCAAATGCTTTATTACCATTTTTATATACATGATAAATTTTTTTCATCATTTATTCAGTACATGGTTAATATTTTTCTATGCACATTTTAAAATTTCGTGAATGCTTGATTAACATTTTTCAAATATTATGCAATATTTTTGCAAATGCTTGATTAACATTTTTATATGTATGATAAAAAAATCCATTTTTTTATAATATATGATGAGAAATTTTTATATACATGCTCAATATTGTCCGAGCGCTTGAACAGTATTTTTCAAATATTTGTTCACCATTTTTCAGATAGTTATTAAACATTTCAAATACTTGTTCAACATTTTTCTAATACTCGTTCAACATTTTTTAAATATTTGTTCAACATTTTTAGAATTTTGTATAGTGATTTTTCTGCAATATGTAATTAATATTTTATGTTTAAATAAATGTAAAAAAATAAAGCAAAATACGAAAACCATAAACGTAAAGGAGAATATCTCTCAACAGGCTGTGAAGTTCTCTCAACAGGCCGTGAAGAAGCCGAGGAGAAGATCCGATACTCAAAGCCTTTCAAAGAAAAGGAAGATTCCCAAACCGGTGGCGACTACACAGGGTGGCGGGGGATCTCGTGCCCGCCCTCGCCGCGCATTGGCTGACGGCGGCGGGCGGCGCGCCCGTCAGTACCCGCGCGCCCCGGCCGGTGCGGACGGCGACTGCGCTTAGGGAAGCAGCAGCAGCTTGCTCGAGCCGGCATGCGGACTACCTGGTAAACTCCATCAATTCACTCTGAATCTGCTCTGTCCAGTTTGCAGTTCGTTACTCTGGGTCGCGTCCAAACCCCAACTTTTTTTTTTTGAGAAGCAAGAGTAGGAAACTACTCTGCAGGGGAGACAAATTCAGCTATCATCAACTGCTGTAGCTCTTCTGGCACGTCGGAAGCTATCTCCTGATCAACTCCGTTTCTGGCCGCCGCGGCGAGCTTATGGGCAAGAGCATTGCTTGCTCTTCCCACATGGTTCACCCTGGAGCTTGCAAACATTGCAAGAGCTTGTTTAATATCCTTAATCAGAGCGAAACACTGACCGATTCTCCCCCCCGGCTTCCAGCTCTTTTACGATTGCCTGACAATCCAGTTTCAAGATCAAGGGGCCTCTATAGTATTTTGCTAGCGAACGCAGTCCAGCAAGAGCAGCTTTTGCCTCGGCCTCCTCAACAGTTCGGCTAGGGGTCAGATTTCTGCTCATTGACACGATCACATGTCCAGCCCTATCCCTTGCGACTGCACCTGCAGCAGAGACACCGGATTCAGACTGGAAGGCTGCATCTGTATTCAGTTTCACAACATCTCCTACAGGACCCGACCACTTCGAGCATTGTATCATATGACATGAGGGGCTACTTCCTGCATTTGTACTGAACCCATCCCCTGTCCTTGCTGCCATTTGTAGATCTTCGGCATACTTCCTCAGAAAAATCACAGAGCTCATGATTGATTCCCTTCCATTGTGTCTTAGCGTATCCTCTCTCAAGTGCCAACATCTCCATAACAGCAGCAGCAGTTTTGCTCGCGTATCCTCTGGTTCCGTGTCCAAGAGCACCTGCAACCAATCATTCCCGGTGTTCCTAAATGATTTCTCTGCAGGTAAGGGCCACTCTTTCCTCATAGCATCACGGAGAGCCCTGCTCTTTGTGCAAGTGATCACGGCGTGAAATTCATCTTCCTCTCCATTGCCGCAGATACTGCAGGTGGGTTCTAGCTCAAGTGTTCTCTTAAACTTGTTTCTCTTTGTGGCCAGGGTATTTGTGGCGACTCTCCATCCAAAAATCCTCACCTTCTCGGGCACCTTAGCTTTCCAAATGAGATCCCAAATGTTACGATCCCCAGCCTCTCTGCTCGAACACGAGGGATTTGTTTGGACACTTTGACTATAGAAGGCTGCAAGCTTGTACGCACTCCTGACCGAAAAGATCCCATTCTTCTCAAAATGCCATGCAATGCAATCTTTTGTGTCTGTGTTCGGAATGGGGATTTTGCATATTTCCTCTGCATCAAAACTGTGAAAAATTTGGCGGATCAGGTTCACATCCCATTCCTTCCTCTCTGTGTCCATAAGTTGGTTAACCCAACGCAGCCTGGACCTTCTAATAAAAGCAGCCGATTTGAGGCCTTCTTTCCTTGGTATCCATTGGTCCCGCTTGATCTGAATACTCTTTCCATCCCCCACTCTCCAGATTAAACCTTTTTTCAGCAGCTCCAAACCGAATTCTATGGCTCTCCATACTGGAGACGCATCCGAGGCAAAAACAGTATCCAGAAGCTCACCATTGGGGTAATATTTAGATTTCAAAACTCTCGCGCAAAGGCCATCCGGATTCTGAATTAGTCTCCAGCCCTGTTTGGCTAGGAAGGCCTGATTAAATAGGTGCATGTCCAAACCCCAACTTGATTGACTAATTGCCAGTGATTTTACTCTTCTGAACTTATTGATGCGCTGCAGCGATCGGCTGCCCCCTCCTCTGCCTGACATATCTGTTAGGTTGCTGTGGCGTCGAAGTGTAGTGTCCACAGACCACAGGGATAAAAAGTTCAGTTTTGTTCTAAGTGTCACCTGACTTCTTGCTGAAGGAAAAACATCGGATAGTTACAGCTTAAGCTAGTATGCTGAGATTTACTGTCAGTAGATGAGTTCTGCCAGTTCATATGTCAACATTAACAATGGTTTCCCGCAAAAGAAAAAAAAACATTAACAATGGTTAGTAACAAATAAAATTAGGCAAGTTTTAGTAGAAGTAGCTGAACACGAGGGAGAACTGCATAAACATTCAGCAGGACATTAGTTGGCAGCTCCAAGCTGAATTGATACACCAGCAGGTGCAATGTTGATGCCCACTGTACCAGTTAATATTACAAAGCCTCAAATCCGCAAAGGAAACAAAAGAAGAAAAAACAACAAGCATACATCGCATCAAGAATTCAATGCCCGTTCCAGTGTTTGTAACATGCAAAGATACTGTGTTATGCAGCAATCACGGTATTGGTGCACTGGCAGGCACAATGTTGATACCCAGAGCCTGTTTCCTCTGCGCCAAAAGATCTTCGGCATTTTTTGCCAGAACAGAAGAAAGAGGCTTCAGAGGAACCCCATAGCAGTCACGATCGACACCAGCGAAAAGCATGTCGCTCTCAACACAGTCCATCACCTCTGAAGCCTCCAGTAATGTTGCAACAATATTGTGTCTGTCGATCCTTTCGACGTTTCGATCATGCTTGATGAATTCTATAACCAGCTCACAAGTAAGCTTTTGTATCGCCAGGCATGCAGGGGTGGCATACATGTTGTCCTTGACCATCTTCTTCAGCCTCACCACAAAGTCTTCCAAGGTATCCGGCGGCGTCTGCGAAAGTAAGATTCCTGCAAGATTAAGATTGTTGTTTGCACGAATCGCCGCAACGAGCGATAACAGCTCCGCTTGCAGCATCCTATCCCCACGCTGCTTGTTGGGGGTCCCTGAAGTGAAAGGCTGGTCTTGTTCTACTGGAAGCAATTGTTCGAATACCTGCAATGAAATACATACATATTATAGCTAAAATAAGTTCAGTAAGAGGATTCTACACATGCAAAGATGGGTGAGTAAGTTTCTGATTGCCTAATTACATATCTTAAAACATTCTCAGAAATTTAATATGCATCATGTTCTAACATGAGCATCTAGAAAATCATACGAACATATGATCAAATATACCATGTAGATAAAAGATGTAGGGTAATAACAACTTGTCTTTTTGTAGAGACCAGATATTTTCATATTTTTGCATTAAATTTCTTTGGTGCTAATGTTATAACATGATGCATACTTATATCTGAGAAATTTTTAAGTTGCGTAATTAGATAAATTGTAAACTCAAGCGCCAACCTTCCATGTACATTTATTTTCTGCAGAAGTTCATTGCTGAAAACTTGTGGCATGTAGGAGTAGGTGTGTTCAGGCATACCTTCCGTAAGGTTGGTGCCTTGACGTAGTTGCTCAAATTCTTCAAGATGACTCCTACACTAATACGACAGCCCGTGTTGATATCTATTTCCACAGTATCCGTTGTATTTATTTTGCATTTGATGGTCTTGATATTGCAGTCAAGCAATTCAGTAAGACGATGGATATCATCATCGCAACCTGTGAAGCTCTTGATAGCCTCTGAATCACTAGACAGGATGGCCAATGTTTCACCAGCCTTTTCTTTAAGCCGGCTTGCAGTTTCCTGAGCTTCTTTCATCTTCTTTTCTGCATGTGCTTCTTTTGCTTGTTGGGCCCTCTTCTCTTTGATCTTTTTATTGCGATTACCCATACATGTTCCCATTGACGGTCTTGGTGAAGTATTTGTTTGGCTTGGAGTTGGTTTGTCAATCTTCTCTTTTTCATCTTTCAAATAATCTTCCATCCAATCTGCAGTAAGGAAGATGTTGTCTCCATTGATATCTCCATTGATGGAAGGTCTAAAATGGCACTGTGTGGCGTCGTGATGGCGTCGATGGTAGATGTGACTGGCAAGATTTATGCAGTGATTCCTCCTGAATACTGGACGGCGGAAGATGGTGGCGGTGGATCCTAATGCGCACGTGGTGCACGTTATGGACGCATAGACCGACTGGGCTTTAGGCCAACATATTAGATAGTGTCTGTTATGTGGACATGGCACATCTGTATACTTGTAGGTGTGGCGATTTTGTTCGCCTAGAAGGTGGCTACGGATTGATTCTTGTATTCATTTTGTTAAGCTCTGATGAATAATTAATAAAGATGACTGTGTGCATCATGCTGATGCAAAGACTGGGCTAATCCTTAAAAAAATAGTCAAAGCACAAGTTTTTGAGAGGACCGGTGGGTGGGAGATAGACCACTTGCTCAATCCTACTCTAGACTTTGTAACATATGCTTTGACAGAAATGTTTCTATTGCTAATGTGACAGAACATGGGTTCAATAATACTCCCTCCGCCACATATTAGTTTTCGCTGGTTTAGAACAGTACTAAACCAATGAAAATTAATATAAATAATATGGGACGGAGGAATATTAAATTAGGAGAACCATATACTATGGACAAACTCATATGCTTTGGAATGAAGGTGAAGAAACTGAACTTGTACAAACCCTCACATAGTTAGATGGCTTGCTTCTAACAATGGCGAGTTTCTAAAGAAAAAAAAAGACTAAGTCATCGGTGTTGGTTGGGACAGTCTCTGTTTTATAGACTATCTGAATATTAGAGCATCTCCAACTCTGATCCTCAAACCCACGCAACCGTCCGGATCGTGCTGTCCGTACAGCGGAAGCCATCAAACGTGGTCCTGTATTCGTCCGTCACCTGGTCCGGACGCGTTTTCTCCCACAAACTGAAGACAGACGTGAGGAGGTTTGCAGGAGTCCGGACCGATGCCATACCCGCTTCTAGTCGCCCTGGCCCACCAAACAACCCTTCCCCTCCTGTGCGTTTTTGGTTAGGCCGCTCCAGAGTGCCAGTGCCTGCATTCATGCCCGGCCAGAGCGGATGTGACCGCTTACCGATGCCGGTATTGAAGCGGCACGTTGGTCGAGAGAGCACCGCCCGCGCTGCTTCCTGGTGCAAGCGACTGTTGCACGTTCAAACGTCACGACGACTGCCAGTCTGTCCGCCTGTCACCAACATTGATGGCACCCGGTTGCCGATGTGTCTCCTCCTGCGCCACCCGTCCGACCCTCTTTCGCCCACCATTGCTATAAAATCCAGTGCCCCGGCCATAGCCGTAGTCATCCACCTCCGATCCCTCTCCACAACACTCCCACCATGGATCCCTCCCTCGCCAAAGCTCTCTGGGACAGGCAGACGTCAGACCAGAAGAAGGAGATGACCACCATTGTTGTCGACTGGATGGCCAGCAGGCAGACGGAGGACGATGACGTCCCAATGGAGGATGCTGCCGACGACGAACCGACGCCACCCTCCTCCGCACCACCATTCTCCTCCTTCTCGGCACCCAGCTCCTCCTCCGCGCCACCCTCGCCGGTGCATTGCACCATGACCATCGGCGAGGCCCGTGCCCATTACATTGACATGGTGCAAGAGGAGCGGGAGGAACATTTCGTGAGGTGCAGGCCGCCGCCGCCTACAACCACCACCTTCTCCATGAGCATCTGCAGGCGGAGGAGCAGATCGCCACCGGCAGAACGGTCGCGCCAGACCCAGACATGTCGGAGGAGGAGGCGCTGCTCAAGTCCTACAGCTCCGCCTGCGGGATCCGCCTCACCCGCTGGCGGTACCGACAGTGGGTGGCGGAGGTTGCGGCCGCCGGCAAGGAGTGCGACGACGATGTGGGCGAGGCGGTGTTCGACGAGACCGACGATGAGGAGGAAAACGCCGAGGCCACGCCACGCCGCCACCACGAGGAAGCCGACACGTCCGCGGGCACCGCTCACATCGAGGAAGAGTAGTGCATGATAGGTTGCCGCCGCTCTGGTCCCAAGAATGCCACCGCTCCTCCCCTCCTGTTGACACCAAACTTGGTGGGTTGAGCATCTTTGGCCGATTAGTCACCTGGAGGCAATGTGGAGGAGGACAACTTCACTTCCTGGGCCTCCGGAGGCGGAGGTTATGGAGGCAGAGCTAGAAAAGGCGAAGCTTCAGTTCTCTTAGTTCATGGCCGGACATGGGGAACGGGCGCCGACAACCATTTAAACCCAGCTAGATGAGTTCCACTTAGTTGATGTTAATGTAATGAAATCCGTCTTGTATAGATGAAATCCGTCTTGTATAGATGAAATCCATCATGTTTATATGTAATCTAGCCGTGTTTATTGTTGGGGAACGTTGCATAAAATAAAAAATTTCCTATGTTCACCAAGATCAATCTCTGAGTTCATCCAGCAACGAGAGAGGGGATTGCATCTACATACCCTTGTAGATCGCGAGCGGAAGCGTTCAAGAGAACGGGGTTGAGGGAGTCGTTCATGTCGTGATCCAAATCACCGGAGATCCTAGCGCCGAACGGACGGCACCTCCGCGTTCAACACACGTACGGTCAGCGTGATGTCTCCTCCTTCTTGATCCAGCAAGGGGGAAGGAGAGGTTGATGAAGATCCAGCAGCACGACGGCGTGGTGGTGGATGCAGCAGGGATTCGGCAGGGCTTCGCCAAGCGTCTGCGGGAGGGAGAGGTGTAGCAAGGGGGAAGGGAGGCGCCAAGATGCAGGGTGCGGCTGCCCTCCCCCCCTCTTTATATAGGGTCCCCAGGGGGGGCGGCAGCCAAGGGGGGAACTTGCCCCCCAAGGCAAGTGGAGGCGCCCCCTCCCCGAGGGTTCCCAACCCTAGGCGCAGGGGGGCCCAAGGGGGGGCGCACCAGCCCACCAGGGGCTGGTTTACCTCCCACTTCAGCCCATGGGGCCCTCCGGGATAGGTGGCCCCACCCGGTGGACCCCCGGGACCCTTCCGGTGGTCCCGGTACAATACCGGTGACCCCCAAAACTCTCCCGATGGCCGAAACAACACTTCCTATATATAATTCTTCACCTCCGGACCATTCCGGAACTCCTCGTGACGTCCTACGGGTTCGGGAGATATGCAGACATGACCGAGACGCCTCTCCGGTCAATAACCAGCAGCGGGATCTGGATACCTATGTTGGCTCCCACATACTCCTCGATGATCTCATCGGATGAACCACGATGTCGATGATTCAATCAACCCCGTATTCAATTCCCTTTGTCAATCGGTACGTTACTTGCCCGAGACTCGATCGTCGGTATCCCAATACCTCGTTTAGTCTCGTTACCGGCAAGTCACTTTACTCGTACCGTAATGCATGATCCCGTGACCAGACACTTGGTCACATTGAGCTCATTATGATGATGCATTACCAAGTGGGCCCAGAGATACCTCTTCGTCATACGGAGTGACAAATCCCTATCTCGATTCGTGCCAACCCAACAGACACTTTCGGAGATACCCGTAATGCACCTTTATAGTCACCCAGTTACGTTGTGACGTTTGACACACCCAAAGCACTCCTACGGTATCCGGGAGTTGCACAATCTCATGGTCTAAGGAAATGATACTCGACAATTGGAAAAGCTCTAGCTAAACGAACTACACGATCTTTGAGCTATGCTTAGTATTGGGTCTTGTCCATCACATCATTCTCCTAATGATGTGATCCCGTTATCAATGACATCCAATGCCCATAATCAGGAAACCATGACTATCTGTTGATCAACGAGCTAGTCTACTAGAGGCTCACTAGGGACTTGTTGTGATCTATGTATTCACACGTGTATTACGATTTCCGGATAACACAGTTATAACATGAATAATAGACAATTATCATGAACACAGAAATATAATAATAACCATTTATTATTGCCTGTAGGGCATATTTCCAACATTTATATGAAAAGCGGTCGAGTTTGATCGAATTTCACCTAGTTAGTTTTAACTGTTGTCAAAATGTATGCGACTAGCGTTGGATGGCGGCCTTTCGCATCCGTGTCCGTGGACTAGTCTCCCTTATGCGCGGACGAATGCGGGAGGAAATTTACGGGTTGTCGTGCCCTTATAAAATGGTTTTTGTTTTGAGATTTTTTTATTATCCTAGTACCATGATCAATATGGTTGGATTTTAGCTTAGTTTTTGGCCGATTTTGCAGAAACACATGCAAGCAGAGAGGCACTAAGCTGGGGAGTAAGAGCATCTCTAGTAGACCCCGTAAAAGTCGGACCCCAGTCCGCTGCAAATTAGATTTGCGAGGCGAATTCATGCGCTGCAGATCAGACCCCGTATATAAAACTGTAAAATTAAAAAAAAACATTCACGGGAGAAACTTGCAACGACATTCATCATACATAGTTGATCATCATACTACATTATAAATAGTTGTTCATCATACTACATCATAGTACTACATGGGGGGAGGTCTGCGGGCCATGCAATGTATCCGAGCCTAGGCTACCAAAATCGAAGGGTGCGGCGGCGACGATGCGGCGGAGGAGCCGGAGGAGCTCAGTCCTTGTCGGAGTCGAGGTCGATCCACACCTTGGCCTGCTCGGCCTTCATGACGCGTAGGTCTGCCTCATCGAACGCGTGCGCCTGCAACGCCGCGACGCCCTGCTTGAGGAAGATGTCCTCAATCTCGAGCTCACGGCGGCGGCGCGCGTCGGCCTCCTCCTCATCCCTCGCCGAGCGTTCCATGATAGCACGCTCAAGGTGGTCCTCCTGCCCCGGGGGGAGGTAGTCTTCACGACCGATGACGACCGATGCGGCGGGTCCGCGTCGGCCTCGAGCTTGACGGCGAGTGGCCCGAGCTCCTCCGGCTCTCTCTTGACCGGAGTGAGCCGCGAGCTCGAGGCGCCCGCGGACGAGCTCCCCGCGGCAGGGAGCTGGAGGAGGCGCGGCGGCGGACCGCGAGCTCGCTGCGTTCGAACGCCGTCGGCGGCCGGCTCCCATAGTTGAGCCCTCCCCCCCCCCCCCCACCCCACTTGCGTGTGCCGTCGTTCCGCGTCATCCCCACCAGTTCTATAGCTGTCCATGTGTCGGGAAGGGTTGCTAAGGCTTTTTTTGGGCTCGCCGGCGACGAGAAATTGGGGCGGGGGGGTGGGGGTGGGGTGGGGGTGGGGAAGGGGAATCGCAACGGAGCAGCGGCGGAGGCGGATAGGGTTTGACCCGTATCCGAGCGGTGAAATCGCATAAATAGCGGTCGAAAAGGTCTTTTTCCGGGCCACGGTAAACTTTTTACGGGCCGGGCCCAGGATACGAAGTCTGTTTTGGCAAGAAAAAACGGGCCGAACTCATGCACTCATCGGAATTATATGGGTTCAGCCTTTTACCGGGTCTGACAGAGATGCTCTAAGGTGGGTCCAACACATAGCAAGTGAGATCGTAGCAACTGCTCAGGGATGGCGCCCTGGAAGGATTCGACTGAAGCTGGCCGATGCATTGAAACTTATAACGTACTCCGTGTGCGCGGGGGGAGGGCGGTGGCTAGAGATATCTCCTAACCCCTAAAATAAACTTTCCTACTGCGGGGTAGCTGCATCCGCGGTTACTCGCAATAGAGGATGTTCTTTTTTCTTTGTTAGTTTTGAGATAGCTAATCGAACCTGCTACCGAGTAGCAAAATAGAACGTTCAGGCTGCAAGTGGGACTGTACGTGGGAGTCCCACCATAATCCACCTCGTCCCAATACAGTTTGATGTTGAAAAAAAGACATCCCACCAAAACTAACATAGACTAAGTGAGAATAGATAGTATTCCCATTTAACAAAGTAGAGCAGTTAGCAGCAGCAGTACGCGTAACATCTCGGGCTTCTTCGGGCGGCCATGGAGATCCTACGGGGGAGAGAGGAGAGGGAGATGAGAGGAGGGGGAAAAGGGAAATAGCAGGGGCAGAGGGGCGGCGCGATGGTGGCCTCCGGTGGCTCACCGGCCGGAGGTCTGGCGTGATAGGTATTGCAAGAATTTCCTCATGCCGATAACTTTATGTGATGGATAGATAAAATTTGGGTCACACAAAACATATACAATACGAGCCCAAGGAGAAAGATACAAAGGAGTGTTACATACGAGAGGAAACTGAATACTAAGCACTAACCCGGCGGCCTGCAGGAATGAGAGGATGGTCAGACACCAAAAGTCCCTCTTCGTCAGATCGGAGACGAAGCCGCCGAGGAGGACCACGGTGGCCCACAAAAGCATCAGGGCCCCGATGGTTTTCAGGATAATTCGGACGTACGCGGCAAAGAGCGCATACTTGTTGATGGTCCTTACTTCTAGCCGTCGTTGAAGCTCTTCCGAGAAAGCGTCGAGCTCATTTCCCATGCCTTGCTGCTGCCGCTTCCTGTTCCGGTTTCCAGATGCTCTGCCCCTACGCCGTACCCCGGTGGGCATTTCTCCCCTGGAGTGGTAATGGTGGTGGAGCGGCAGATTTGTGGTTTCTCATCAGTTTGCTAGTCAAACAGTCTACTATTTCTCCTCTGGAGCTCGTTTGGCGGCCATGGTAGTTTAGATGGAGCTGTGAGGGGGAAAGGGTGAATGTCATAAGAAACCGCGTGCGCATGCACGCAATCAGGCACTAGTCTCCCACTAAAAGACTCCACTTTAGATATTTTAGGGCATGTTTGGTTTCCAGCCTAAGGTTGTCATGCCTAATCTTAGTCATGCCATAACATTTTAGGCATGTTTTTGGTTCATTGCACACTTACGGTTTGCCATACTTTTCTAGTTGTATGGCCCACATGTCATAGGCTCGGTTTTTTGCCAAATCTTGCCACACTTGTGGTGGCCATTTTATTAGCCACACTTTTTGTGACAGCCACACTTTGCCTAAGGTTAGTTGTGGCAAAGTTAGTCATGAACCAAACAGATGACTAAACTACCGGAGGTAAAATAGTTGTCGGTTCTTGTTTGAAGCAATATATTCCGATTTGGAGTACATATAACGACCACTATGTTGAGTCATCCGACGGCTCGTCCGATGAGGAGGACTACACAGATGAGACAACGATGAGGCAGGTGGTCCTTAAAGACGCAGAGCATGCGGATGAGCATATTCTGAATTTCATGGAATTGATCAAGGGTCATCGAGTGCTCAATCGCGGAGCGTGCGGCCGTTTGACACTGATGGATGACTACTTTGCCCCCGATGCACTTTTTGTTGACCATTTTCGCCAGTGTTTTCAGATGCGCAAAACTGTCTTCGATCGGTAGTACCTGAGGTGTTTGGACTTCAGTACCTGAGGAACTAACTGTGGCAGACACCAAGAGACTCTTGGCAATCTCAGAAGCAAGAGAAAGGTCAGGTTTGCTCGTATCTCTTGACTGCATGCATTGAAAATGGAAGAACTGGCCAAAAGCTCTACAAGGGCAACATCAGGACCATGCTAAGAAGTCCACCATCATTATCGAAGCTATTGCATCACATGATCTTTGTATTTGCACGCTTTCATTGGCATGCCCGGGTCTCACAATGATATCAATGTGCTGCAGCGATCACCATTGTTTGCGAGGCTGACTGAAGAAAAAGCTCCTCATTGCCACTATACTGTCAATGGACATGAGTACAACATGAGGTACTATCTGGTTGACGGTATCTTTTCTCCGTGGACTACCTTTGTCAACATCATCTCTAACCCAGTTGGCTAGAAAAAGTCTCATTTTTTCCAAAGACAAGAAGTAGTTAGAAATGATGTCGAGAGGGACTTTGGAGTTCTGCAGGCCCGTTTTGCAGTTGCTAGTGGACCTGCTAAATAGTGGGATCCGGAGACCTTGTGGGGGGTGATGACATATTGTGTGATCATGCACAAAATGATCATTGAGAATGAGGGTGAGGATGCCGCCGCAGCTCTAAAATTTGAGAACATGGGTCATCGTATAGAACTTCCAGATCAGAATTCTGCCACGTTTGAAGAGTTTATTCAAATGCATCAACGAATTCGGCATTGAGCAACTCACGAGAAGTTGAAGGAAGACCTGTTTGAGTATCCATGGGTGGTTAAAGGGGACAACAATATTGAAAAGTAATATTTAAACTACTGTTGCATGGCTATTTGAACGTATATACTCTATGTATGCGACTATTGGAACGTGTAGACGTTAAAAAAATTAGGAAGGCCGAATGTATGCGGGTAATGTTGGATGGCCGCCTCCTGCATCAATGACCGCAGACTGGTCCCCTGTCCATGGAGGGATGCGGGAGAAAATTTATGGGTTAAGACTTAAGATTGGATATGCCCTAAGTTGGTTCACAGTTGGTTGTACTCCCTCGTGCATTAGGCATTTGAAGCTGTGCACCACCATGCCCAAGATGAAAGGGAAAACAAAAGATTATTGTTTATTTGTTAATTAATATCATTGCATGTGACAAACTGACCATTACATGTCGTACTGGGTAGTCTCTCAAGTCACTGAAAACATACGCGACCCACATCTTTATTACGTCTAAGTGTTTTGGAATTATATAGTTTGTAATGTGGCTAATGCACAAGGCAGTACTGTTTGTATGTGCATAGCTACATACAGTGAAGTTGTAGCCACTGTTTGAGAAATGTTACAGTGGAAAGCGGGCACCCATCATTCACGTAATTTAAACTAGGACTGGCTATGGACCTATGGTAAACAAAGGCAGCAGACACAAATATGTAAAAAGCGGCAGACAGCGAAAATGCCACATGGTGGCTGCGCGCCTCGGTGCACTGAGGTGATGTGCGCCCTCCGGAAAGTTCTGGTGATGTGCTCCCTCCCTGTATTTGCAGTAGCAGTTCCCGGCATTGAATTCATCGGCCCGTGTATAGAGGGCCGGCCAGCTAGGCGCGAGGTGCAGAATCTAGCCTCGGATGCACCTGTCTGTGTGTCCAGTTGATAATACTATTACTAGCTATTTTGTACTGACCACAACATTTGTACGCATATCTTATTATTAATTTGCAAAGCTATAGTTAATTTATTTCGCCTCTACCTTGTAAAAACATTCTATTAGCTATTTTGTACTGACTACAACATTTGTATGCATATTTTATTATTAATTTGCAAGCTACTACTCAGGGTTTATTTGGAACTTGGAAGGGAGATTAGCAAACGATCGGTGCATCTAGATTTGCATGGCCAGGGAAGGAAAAAGTCATCACATGTACCTGCGCGGGAGTAGTCAAAATCTATATAATGTACCCAAATGAGACGCATTATGCCCGCAACAGTGTAGGGAATCCGGTGCAGTATCTGGTCAGGTCTTGTCAAGTCAGGTCAGGTCCAGTCACCGGCCACCCATCACGACTAGCTTTCAGTCTTGTCCATCTCACGGGGCTAGCGGGCTCTCACGGGGCTAGCGGGCTTTCAGTCTTGACGAAGAGAGATTAGGTTTGGCTGCGAGGTCTATTTGATACTAGATCCAGATTATCAGCATTGCTATATCAACTGGATAGAAGTAGCGACAGATATTGCCTAGACGGTGATTTTAGTCTTACTATTGTATGTTTTTGTAAGGCCTTGTGATGAATAATTAATAAAGTGGCTGCATGCATCGTCCAGATGCAGGGTCCTCCTTCTTTTCTAAAAAGAAAATGAAATGATAATTGTGTTTGGTTATATAATTCGCAGAGTCGCGGTAGGTATTGCAAGAAATTCCTTATGCCAATAACTCTATGTGATGGATAGATAAAATTTCGGTCACACAAAACATATACAATACGAGCTCAAGGAGAAAGATACTCCCTCTGTAAACTAATATAAGAGCGTTTAGAAAGGGAGTACAAAGGAGTGCTACATACGAGAGGAAACTGAATACTAAGCACTAACCCGGCGGCCTGCAGGAATGAGAGGATGGTCAGACACCAAAAGTCCCTCTTGGTCAGATCGGAGACGAAACCGCCGAGGAGGACCACGGTGGCCCACAAAAGCATCAGGGCCCCGATGGTTTTCAGGACAATTCGGACGTACGCGGAAACGAGCGCATAGGTGTTGATGATCCTTACTTCTGGCCGTCGTTGAAGCTCTTCCGAGAAAGCGTCGAGCTCATTTTCCATGCCTTGCTGCTGCCGCTTCGCATTCCGGTTTCCAGATGCTCTGCCCCTACGCCTTACTCCGGTGGAAATTTCTCTCCTGGAATGGTAATGGTGGTGGAGCAGATTTGTGGTTTCTCTTCAGTTTGCTAGTGAAACAGTCTAGTGTTTCTCCTCTAGTGCTCGTTTGGCGGCCATGGTAGTTTAAGAGGGAGCTGCGAGGGGAAAAGGATATGAATGTCATAGGAAACCGCGTGCTCACATGCACGCGACCAGGCACAAACAAGTCTCCCACTGAAAGACTCCACTTTAGATATTTTAGACCCGATGGGAAGCTAGCACGATATTTCTGTTGGACTGGGAGCACTTGCCAGTTCGCTAGCCCGATTGCATCTTGCAGCCACCTCGTGCCGCTCAGCAACGATTTAATTTCCTGCAAGTTCCGGATATCACCGAGCTACCGCCTGCCGATCGATCAGACATTGGCCTGTCCACATGTACTGCTTCTATTAGGAAAGATTAAATTCCGCTTTTTTTTTACAACTTACAAGAAAAAACTTTCCATCTATTTATCATATATGCCATGATAGTATAAAGAACCCAAAATAATCAAAATTACATCCATGTCCGTAGACTATCTAGTGACGACCACAAGCACTCGAGTGAGCCTTTTGACGCGCCACCGTCATCACCCCTTCCTCACTGAAGCCGGGCCAAACTTATTGTTGTAGACAGTCGGGAAGTCATCGTTGATAAAGAGAAGTATAGATCGGAAGAATCCAACATGTAGACACACGAACAAAAACGTGATCCAGAAAGCACCACCGAAGACCAACGCCGACCGAATCCCACGAGATCCAGTGGAGACACCTCCACCCGCCCTCTGACGAAGCTAGACGCATCATCGGAACGGGGCCGGGCGGGGAGTGTTACACACACACACACACACACACACACACACACACACACACACACACACACACACACACACACACACACACACACACACACACACCTTAAGACCTTATTCTGCTAACACTAATTCTTATTCTGCTAACACCCCACCTAACCGACACCGACCTAACGCGCATCTGAACCGCACAAAAAAAAGAACCTAAAGTCTAAAAAGTGGCCGGCCACTAACTGACCGAAACGGGCGGCCGGCCCGTGGCCGTTCGATCGCGCGAGCGATCGCTCCCAGATCCGCCAGGTGCCACCTGGTCTGGATTGGTCGCGCACCGCGGTCGTGGGCGGTTTTGTCCGCATCCGGACGTGGGAGGCCCACCTGTAAGTGGTAGAGGAGAGAGTAGTGGGGGTCGTGGGCGGCGGTTTTCGAAATCTGCGCCTGAAATCCCTCGCCGCAGCGTGCTCTCTCTCCCGTCCTTCCTTCATCGTCTTCCTCCTCGCCATCCTCTCCACCGAACGGGGCGTGGCGGGCGGAGTGCTCAGATTTGACGGCGGCTTGCGGGTGGTTCTCCTCGCCGGGGAATCGCTGGTGCTCCTCACCGCCGGAGGTATGCTCTCCCTCCACTTCTACGTGCTTCTCCTCCCTTTCTCTATCTCGCGGAGCGCGGATGGTGCCGAAATGCGAGGGGAATGCTCTCTAGGGTTCGGGAACGGCGCGAACTACCCCCGCTTATCTTCGATTTTGGTCACGTTGAGTTCCGTTCTCCCATCTCACAGCACGCGCCCAACGGTGGTCGGGATCTACAAGGTGGCCTGAAATCCCTCGCCACAGCGAGTTCTCTCCCCATTCCGTCTTCGTCTTCCTCCTCGCCATCCTCTCCACTGAACGGGGCGTCGCGGTGGAGTGCTCAGTTTGGCGATGGCTTGTGGGTGGTTCTCCTCGCGGGGGAATCGTTGGAGGCGTAGTTCACGGCACGGGGGTGGCTGGACAGGGTCAACGTGTAGTCCCCGTTTGCGCGATTTTAGGGCGATTTGGCTGTTTACTTCATGTTCCGTTCAATTTTGCAGAGATTTGAGATCTGTTCATGATTCTTAGTTATTCTGTAAGTTGTATTAGATGTGCGCAATGTTGTGTGCAATGCATTGGCTGATTTCGTAGTTGATGTTCAGAGATTTAAGTGGTTAGTTGCACAAAATTCTCCTCAGTTGGCTACGTCCATATAGTACTTGACTGTCCATATGCTCTGTAGTTGCAGCAGTTGTTTTGGTCAGTTAGCTCACTGTTTTTGTGTGCAATGCATTGGCTGATTTCGTAGTTGGTGTTCAGAGATTTAAGTGGTTAGTTGCAAAAAATTCTCCTCAGTTGGCTGCGTCCATATAGTACTTGGCTGTCCATATGCTCTGCAGTTGCAGCAGTTGTTTTGGTCAGTTGGCTCACTGTTTTTGTATTAGGTGGTTGTCTATACTGTGTTCAGTTGCACAAGTTGCCTGCTTGGTTGGCTGCATCACTTTTACTAAGTTGGCTATTCATATGTTATACACTTGTGCCAGTTGCTCTACTTAGTTGGTTTTACTTAGTTGCATATGTTATACACTTTTACTAGTTGGCTGTTCCCCCCTCTGCTGTGTGCAACTAGGGACTCTTGTTTGTACAATTTTAGCACCAATGCTTGCCAATTTTCCAATATAATCTACCCAATCGACCAGCGTTGTGGTGGCTGTGGTGGTTTATGTGTTATTCTCCTGCTTTGTGCAACTAGGACCCCTTGATTTTGTGCAAATTAGTACCAATGCTTGCCAATTTTCCATTTTAATTTTTCTCAATGTGCAAGTCTTTTGTTGTGGATGTGGTTGTTTTCATGTGTCTCCCTTCATGTTCAACCAGGGACGCTTTTTTCAGAATAAGTTATCTCACTGAGCTTGTTGCCTTTACTTAACTTTTTTCTGTCTAGGTATTACTTGTCACAGTTGGCAAGTAATAATTAGGCAGAAAAAAGTTAGTTGGCTTATTTGATGTCCAGTTTGCACAAGGTTTACTGCCCAGTTGGCTGCATGATTGTAGTAGTTGGTTGTCCACATCTTCTAACTATGTTTTTTTGTTGTATTTCCTGCCGCAGGGCAAAAATGGTTATAATAGGAGGAGATGCGGGTGGCAATGAAGGAGATGTATTTTTATTCACTTTTTTCTTTTGTTTTTGAGTTGTTTTTCAACTTATGCATGTATGCTAATGTCTTTTTTTCATGTTTTCTTTTGGTTGCCTAATCAGCGTTCTGGAAGTCAGCATCTTCGCCGGAACTCGAAGCGTCCTACTAATCGCCAGCCACGACCTGCGCAGAGTGTTGAGCAGGGAGAGGATGTTGAGGTAAGTGGCATGTTGATGACACAAGTCCATTTTTTTGGTTTTGTTCGGGTCATATAACATTTTTTATTTTTTCCCATGCTCATGTTTTTTTCTTAGGATGCTGATCAGTTCCGTGTTGTAAAGCGGACTAGACGTGCAGCACTTGGCAAGGGAGCTGAGTCATCTTCTAGGGTAAGTAAAAATCTCAAATATAAGTGTTTTTCTCGCCTTTTTTAGATAGTGATGAAATTATGCAGCAGTTCGGAACACTATTTTTGTTTTTAGTCTGTCAATAACAACCTTTTGTAGTTGACATCTCTAGTCATTTTGATTTAAATACAGTTGACATTAGTTGGCATTAGTTGGCATCTTGTAGTTCACTAGTTGGCATCTTTTCATAGTTGACATCAGTGGTCATTTTTTTGTGCAGGCAGCAGTTGCTGGAGAAGTTGTCGCATCTTCCGCAGCAGATGCTGAGGTATGTGGGTTTTTTGTGTGTTTTTATGAGCTATTTGAATAGTTCTTTGCAAACCTTTTTTTAGTTACTGTTTTTCTTGTGTTGCAATATCATTTCTTATTGTTGCACATACACTAGAACTTTTTGTAGCTGCCAGGTCTCGTTCTTTTTTTATTTACTATTTTATTGTTGCACATTCAGTTGCACACTGGCAGTCTTTGCAGTTGTCCTCATGAGCTTTATTAGTTGCACAAATACATCACATTAGTTGGCATGATCCATTTTATGAATATATAGCTCATTCTAATACTGATCCAAATGATGATTGCTAGTTTTTTTTCATTCTTGTTTTTTCTCTTGTGTTTAATGTTTGTGTAATGCTTTCATTTTCTAATCAACAGGGCAGCGGTGAAGGAGTTGAGGTGGCTCCAGGGGAAGATGTGGAGCGACCATCACAAGCAGGCAGGATAAGGGCATCACCAGCGCGCTTTGCAAATTTCAACGCCTCTCTAACTCCACTACAGAAATCAGAGCTAGTTTCGAGGTCGGTCGGGGGGCTATTGAACTTATCAGACACACTTCCAGCGGACCTCACTAAGTTCCTGGTGCAGTCCTACCAGCCACAGACCTCTGAAATGGTTTTCCCAGGAAGGGGAAGGATCCGTGTCGATGCTGATAGTGTTCAGAGGGTATTTGATCTCCCAAACAAGGGTCCAAAAGTCAGATATTTAGTTGACAAGGATGCCACTAGGAGATTCAGACAGGCTTTCAACATAACTGGAAATTCTCATCCCCAGATCACTACATGGCTCAAGATGATTGAGCATATGGCTGGAAGAACGGATGACACATTCTTTATGGCCTGCCTTGCGGTTGCCTTCAGCACTTTTCTAGCACCAACCACGGCCTTGAAGCTCAGCCTAAAGTGTTATGGACTTGTGCTAGATCATCCAATGCTAAAGAATACAAACATCTGCCTCTTTGTAGCAGAACACATTAACGAAGCTTTCCGGAACATGGACCAGGAGAAGCAAACTGTTTGCTGCTGCTTGTATCACTTGATGGTTAGTGAAAACGACCACTTTTTTTCATCTGTTCCTGTTCTTTCTGTGCAGTTATAGTTTGCTGAAATTCTCATAACAATAACTGAACTTGGCCTTTTCTTTTGTTTGGGTCTGGTGCAGATACTATACCTTGATGCGCTCGTACATGACATCCCAGTAAGCAACTGCGCGATATGATCGAATACATGGGATAGTACTCTATTTGCCAAGGTGATCAAGAAGGATACTATCTCTCCTGGTGTGTTCGGAAAATTACGAATGAGTTCTTTTTTGTTTTTTTCCAACAGTGTCTTCCTTCTATGTTCTTTTGATGTCTGGTCACTCTTTTTGGAAATTGCACAGAAAACTGTCATCAGTTGGCACAACAATGCATGTAGTTGCAGAGATTATAGCTTTAAGTTTGGCAATCTGCACACATGTTCATTTTAAATTGGCACACCATCTTTTTTAAGTTGCACAGTTTTACTAATCTTGTTGCACAGATGTGTTGCATCAGTTGGTAGGAACTTTTTTTTAGGTGCCATGTGTGTTGCACAGTTTTTGTGTCTTTGTTCAGTTGCATATATGTATAGTTGAATTTGTCTACCCCAGTATCTTGTTGTAGTTGCATAGGTTGTAATGTGTGGTTTCATTCAACACACAAATCTATTTTGATAACCTTGTTATTTTCTGTTTCTCTTTTTTTTTCACATCAGCTTAAAGAGGAGTATAGAGGCACGGAGCAGACACCACTGTTTGGTGGAATTTTGCAAGCTGAAGCATTTGTGGCATCCAAGTTACCAATAACATACAATCCGCAGGTTAGTGTTTTGCATACAGAAACTTGTATCACTTACCAATATTTTTTCTATTGGCTGGGATGTATGTTCAGTTGGACATGTATAACTTTTGTAGTTGCGAAAATTCAGAATTTAGTTGGCTGTGATGTATGTTCAGTTGCACATATAAGCTTTTGTAGTTGCACATGTTCTTTTGGATAGTCAAAGTGTTCATTTACAACCATTGTCATCAACTTTTGGCAGAAATGCATGGTTTTTACTTTGTGCCATAGTGCATGTGTAGTTGGCTAGAATCATGTTTTTAGTTGGCCAGAAAGTGTGTATTAGTCGTTTTTGCTTATCACATCATGGTCAGTTACAGACATTTTTACTTTTTATTATTTTTTCTAACTGAATCAGTACTGAATCTTTTTTGTGTTGATGCAGAAAAAGGCAAAAATTGCGAAAGTGGTCAATGAGCTATGCAAGGCTGTAACTGAACAGGTTGGCACCTTCATTGAAGAAGTTGCCAAGATCGATGACGAGGAACCAGATATTGATCCTTACGTACAGCAGCCATCAATGCAAACTGGGGCATCACGCCGTGCTCCAAAAAGAAAGAGACGGCGGTCAACTATACAAGAAGAAGAAGAATTTGTTGAGGATGATTCAGAAGAAGATGAGGAAATGGAAGCAGCGATAGATGCTGACGACGATGAGGAGACAGATGCGGATGAATCAGAGGAGGAGGACAAGGATGAGGATGACAATGAAGAAGATGCAGAGGAGGAGGAGGAGGATGAGGAGGAAGAGGAGGAGGAGGAGGAGGAGGAGGAGGACAAACAAGAAGAGGACAAAGGAGAGGAGGAGAACAAGGAAGAAGATAGTGATGCAGAGGAGGAGGAAGAAGAAGGTGAGGCCAGAGAGGGGGACGGGGACAAAGGGGCAGCAGTTGATGGCAGTGAGAGGGGAGAAGACAAAGGCGCAGCAGCTGATGGCAGTGAGAGGGAAGAAGACGAGGATGAAGAAGACGAGGATGATTATGGTGATGATAAAGGGGGATCCAATGGAGGCAGCGACAGCAGCGATGACGATGATGATGACAACGCCCCTGGTTCTGGTGGTACAGGTGGCAACACATCCAGGAGGACTAGCACTCACGCCACCCCTGCGAGCAGCAGCAATTCATTGAGTAGCAGGAGCACACTACAGATGTTGATTGACAAGACTTGCTGGAAAGACAAGGATTTGCCAAAGTCAAAGAAAAATGACGAAGCAGAGTCTCAGGGCAGCATTGATTTGTTCAAGCTCTACAACTTGAAGCCAGCTTTGCCAACCACCTTTCCCGTGCCAGATTTCAGCGACAAAGATATGTGTGAGAAGATCAACTTTGCCATTGACAAGAGCCTGTTCTTATCAACTACTGCTGAAAAGAATCAAATTGACATGGAGAAAGCAGGAAAGGGTCTTGACTGGGTTCATTCAAAGGAAAAATACAAGGAATATTTAAAGCAGCTCCCAGACCTAAGCTCCAGCAAGAGCAAGGCAGCATCCACGGCAAACCCTCACGTGGTCCAGAAGTGTAAAGCAGTTTCAATGAAGAAGAATCTACAGTTGCCTCAAACCAAGGAGAAGATGGTGAGTGCAGATGCTGAAGTAAATCTATACTACTACATAGTGTACGAGTTTTGAATGATAGCAAAGCATCAATCCTGGCCATTGGTCTCCTCTATCCAACGGTTGAGACTTGAAGGATTCGCAGTGAACAGTACCCACAGCTGCTTCTAATGGCTTCTGGAACAATCGCCTCACACTTCCAGATTTCCTTGCCATTGTTGCATGTGTCAAGGAGTCTGACTGAGACCCGAGTATGAGTATGGGGTGGGAAGAGAAACAAAAGTAAATAATTTATGGGGTCCATCACGTACTGTATATCTTTATTTCCATTCTTTGGAAATTTCTAGATGTCACTAGACCACAAGAGTTGTATCATAACAATTACATTTTTTCGTTAATTCATTTCTGCATGTGTACATTGGCAATATTTCTTTTGCTCTGAATTCATTGCAAAGTATTATATTCATTTTCCTTTACTAGAATCATCAGGACAATATTGTTAAGACGTGCATTGCACATGTATACATACTAGTATGGTCAAGGAAGCTGTGCTTCAAACTGATATGCCAACAGTAGTGAGCAGAGAGCCAACCAATGTCAGAGAAGTTCAACAGATCAAGGGGAAGACTCCCCTTTCAACAGTCCCACCAAAACCACCTAAGCAGAAGATTGTCAAGTTTGCCAGGGGCGCAAAGGGGGAACAGGCCACAAAAGATTTGGGGTTCAGAGATGAGAGAGAGCTGCGAGCCGCAGCCATTGATGCAGGGGTGCCAAGTTCTGCCAGGTTGCTGCCAACTCAGACTGGAAAGATGCCAACTACAGATACCAGTGTGCCAACTGATGTGTCAGTTAGCAGTATGGTCACAGTCAAAACCACCACAGCTGGTCAGGAAGGCACCACTACAACTGTAAGTCCCAAGGTGCCTAATGATAGAGATGCTTCAATGCCAAACACAAAAGGAGGTGATCCAACTATCAAAGTGCCGTCCCCAAGAGCTGTCTTTCAGCAACCATTAACACAAGAGGAGGTGTTCGACATTATAAGTAGGTGCAAGCCTCCAAGGCCGCCAACTACAACACTATTGCGAACCAAGTCAGTGAATGATGCACCCGTGTTTGTGCCGCAAGGAGATGCCCTGGTCCTTGAACCCTTACGAAGATCAAACTCTTATCATGGTGACGGGTTCTGCGATGCACCATCTTTTGACCTCGGCATAGATGGTGATGCTCCAGCACCTGCTCCAGCAGTAGATACAGCGGAAGCCGGTGTGATTAGCATCGATGAGTGTGAGTTAGACCCAGCAGCTGTGAATGAAGGATGTGATGCTGCTGATGCTGGCAAGGCAATAGCTCAAGAACTAGATGTTGGTTCACCGGAGAATTGCCACACCCCGATATGCGCAGAACCAGAACTTGGCACGAGCAGTTCTTTGGGGCCACCTCTTGCACGAAGACAGAGGAGGGTAAGAAGGCCCGCAGCATCTCAAATGTCTCCATTCATCGACTACAACAAGAACAAGACTTTCAGCACCAATGAGGTAGTAAACAAGCTTTACGCTGCCCTCTTGTATTGGGTCAGGCATCACAAAGGAGCAAATGATGGAGCTACCAGGTAAACTAACTCCCCACAACCTACATACATATCTTTTTCAGTTGCATAGCACCAGCCACTTAGTTGCACAGAAAGCATAGTATGTTGCACAGAACAGGGCTTTTAGTTGCACACTGTTTTTTTTTCATTTTCATGCACATTTTTTTTGCTGCTGTGACCCTTCGAGCTAACTTGTCTTTTTATTGCTTTCAAAAAAAATCAGCCCTGAGATAATCAGGTATGGTGCTTTCTACATTTCTTTAAAGGAGTTAGTTGATTCGATGAAGCCAGTTCAATGGTTGTCAAAAATTGTTATTGAGACTGGAATCTTACACATCATGGATAACTTACCAGAAGGGTCAAAGAAGGTTGTTATGCCACTGAGGTTTTCTGTAAGTTTTTCCAAAACCTTCTTTTTACCCTCATCTTTGTTCTGTAGCACTTTTTCGTTGACCATTTGAGGGAGGCCTTTCACCTACTAAGGAGTTTTGAGCCATGTTTTATAATCTCTGCAGATAAAATTACAGCAAGGGATCCACAATGTGAATGAGATGAACAAGAAGTTTGATTACAAGAACCGTCTCGACAAGAAAGACTTGGTGAGTGTTGTGCCCACATCATCAATCTTTTTTTAGTTGGCACCCACAGCATGTCCAGTTGCACATGACACATCTATTAGTTGGCAGATACTTGTTGCAACCCGTTTTTAACTTGACCAAGTCTTTTACTATTTTTCTTAGCTACATCTTGTATTTGTGTCTGAAATCGTTCACGCTTGCAGGTCATGCTACCAGTTCTCGAGTGCGCAGATGTAACCGATAAGGACGGAGGGAGGCATTATTGGGTCTTCAGTGTCAACTTGAGGGACGGACGCTTCGAAGTTCTTGATTCAAGCAGGACGCTGGACAACATTGAGCTGATGAACAACGCCTCTACCATTGCGGGGGCAGTACGCCAGCTATGGAGGAAGCATTACCCAAAGTTCAGCATCGAGCACTTCCAGATTATTGACATTGACGTACCGAAGCAGCTTGGCAAGTAAGACAATAAGCATTTCATTCCTTCTCAATCAAATACAATCATTTTGTAGTTTTTAAATTTTTCTACATGTGCAATCTTTAGTATTTTTAAGACACAGTACTAGTCTTCAATCTGTTTTATCATTTTTATGAGTTTCTAATGGATTATCTAGCTAGTTGCAGAGTGGCGCATAAGTAGTTGCACAGTGGCACATAATGAGTTGCAGTAGAAAACAAGCAGTTGCACAGTAGGACATAAGTAGTTGCACAGAGTGCATTACCTTTATTTGGTTTTAATTTTATGTGACAATTTTTTTTGCCCATTTTTTGCAGTAATGAGTGTGGGTTGTTCGCACTGCTTAACGCCACCGAGTGGAATGGTAGCCCACTGCCCAACTATGACCCCAAGGAAGTACTCAACATCAGGAAGAAGCTGACGTATGATTGGGTCACCAGCGTGCACAACACCGCCCCATGGAGGAAGTTGCTGAGATACGACAAGGAGTAGGTCAGTACTATTTTTTTCTGCTCCATGGAGGAAGTTTCTGGTCTGTACAATTTTATTAAGTAGATTTTGTAGTTGCACACTGCTATTAATTGCGTTTGCAACTCAATATCATCACTTTTGTTGATACATTAGGAGCACTGGATATACAATTGTTCAACAACTAAATATTTAACCAGTTGCCAACAAAGGCACAAATAGCAAATTTTTTTTTACACAATGCATGAACTAATTCAAGCAGCATAAATTAGATAAAGAGGAATCATAGATGCTGAATGTGTCCACTTGGTCCCAACATTGCTAAAAAAGACATCATTATTTTCCTTTTTTTGTTCCAAAGTTACAAATGAGGAAACAGAATCACAGGAGCCTCTGTGGACACACACCAGCAGTGTGCTCTGTAGATTGGCACTGGCTGCATTTGTTTTTCTTCTTTGGGTGTAGCTCCAGCGCCGATTTGTACCGTCGACTCTTTGCCCTACCCTTTGTAGTAGACCTTGGAGGATCCCTGGGCACAAAATCATCAGAAGCTTGTGCAAGGGATGCAGCCTCCAACGGGGCAGTAGGACCGTCACGATCACCTGTGTAATAATCATATAAAAAGTTTAGTATTTTTGTTATTGTGCAACCAGCACTGATGTTCTGTGCAACCACACAGTACATTTTGTGCAACTAACTGGTTGCTGTGTGCAAGTTAAGTTAAAAAAAAACACCTGTAGTAGCACGACCTGTCATGGTACTTGGATTGTAGTCGCCTATGGGAAGAACATGAAAAACAAGTTAGGTTTTTAGCTTGATCCTCAAACTAACACAGCGCACGCAACTAGGCAGCATGTTTCTGTTCAACTGGGCACTATGATATGTGCAACTAAAGTCACTCACCCTAGTTTTTGTTTTGGAGTCGGTGAAGGTACTAACCTGGGTTATGAGCCCCCTGAGTCCTGCCTGTAGGTCCATTGGGAGTAGCACAAAGGGCACTGCTAGTTGGGCCTGGCGGGGGAGGAGGTCTTTGAGGGTTGGCATCACCTATAGGCAGAACAGGACAAACAAGTCAGTTGTGTTTATCTTTTTGATGCTCGAACTAACACAGTATGCGCAACTAGGTAGCCTGTTCGGTGCAACTGAGCACCATGATGTGTGCAATTGGAGTTACAGACCTAGTTTGATGGGGAGTTGGGGGAAGGTAATTACCTAGACGACGAGCCCCCTGAGTGCTGCCTGTAGGGCCATTGGGAGGAGCATGCGGGGGAGGAGGTGGCGGAGGATGCCGTGTACAGCCAGGAGGGGGAGGAGGTCCTTGAGGGTTGACATCACATATATGCATAACTGGAAAAATAAGTTAGTTGTGTTATCTTGATGCTTGAACTAACACAATGTGTGCAACTAGGCAGTATGTTCTGTCCAAGTGGCTACCATGGTGTGTGCAACTGGGCACAATGATGTGTGCAACTGAAGTTACACACCTAGTTAGATCAGGAGTTGGGGCAGGTAATTACCTGGATGATGAGCCCCCTGATTGCTGCCTGGAGGTGGAGGAGGTCCTCGAGGGTTGCCATCATCTGATGGCCCCGTTGCAGCAGTCGGTTTTTTCTTTTTCTTGGACTTGTTCAGGTGGCCGATCTCGGTACGTGCTGCACGCATATGCTTGTATACAATAGCTTGTGCTGGATCAGAACCACTCGCAAACTTTGCTAGTTTCCGAAAATCGTATATCATGTTCCTCTCCCTTATCTGCTTCTTTGATTGAGGAGGCATTTCATCCGGTTTCTCATAACCAGTCCCTGGCGCACTAGGTACAACAGTAGGTGTCCACCGTCTTAGCAGGTACCTTTCCGGTATGACATCAACTCCAACATGGGTGAACACCTTGAGGATGTGGCAACAGAGGATGCCGTCCTTGTCCATTTTACAACACTCACACAAATAGGAACCCTCCTCCACCCTTGCCTGCACCAAGTAGTTTCGAGAACCATATTTCGCAACAAATTCCTGGTTCGGTCTGAGCTCAAACGCAGCAGCACCAACTTGGAATGCATTATAACGTCCAATCAGCTCAAACTCTTTTCTAAACTTGCGGTAAAGGTCTCTAGTATAGGTTTTGTAAGCTTGCTTCTCTATTGGGAAGTTGGACCACAACTCAATCTCAAGGTGTTGTGTCCTGTAATCATTGCAGCCTTCCTTGGCAAGGATGTGGTTCTGTATTTTTTCATATTGCTTGACGAAGTTCAACATTGAGTTGTGTGGGTTCACATATCTTTTGAGGATGGCGTTGAACCCCTCACTACGCTGTGTAGACTGGAGGAAGGGAAAGAACCTGTGTTTGAAGTAGCACGGCACCCAAGTTGACCTGCATTCGTACAACTTCTCAAAGTGCGTGTGTGCCATAGCCTCATACTTCATCATTAACCCAGCCCAATTCTGCTCAAACTCGTCTATAGTGAAGCTGAAGTCAACACACTTGTTGAAATCATCAGAGAGTCCTGGATTCCGGCACAGCAACCAACCAACCTTTTCCTGTGCCTTTTTCATGATGTGCCATCGACAACAACGGTGCACGGTGGTTGGAAAGATGCTCTGTATTGACTGCCTCATCGCACCATCCTGATTGGTGATGAAGTTGTCAGGAGGTTTGCCATCCATAGCTTCTAGGAATGCTCCAAAGACCCAATAAAAGCTCGATGCCAACTCCTGCCTCACAAACGCGCAACCCAGCATGAAAGATTGGCCATGTCGGTTTATTCCTATGAAGGGCGCGAACGGCATATTGTACAAGTTGGTCATGTAGGTGGTGTCAAACGATATGCAATCGTGGTACGCCTCCGCATAAGCTTTTTGAGCTAAGTCGTCCACCCAAAATATGTTGACAACTCTGTCCTCTTCATCATATTTCACCTTATAGAAGAAGTCTGGATCGGTTTTTTGTATATCCTTGAAGTGCGCAATTGTCTCAATCAGATCACCCTCCTTTGTGTCATCTCTACGGAAACTTGTACAAAGATTTGTTATTTCCTTTGGTCCAAACGGCACCATCATCTCAGATCCATAGAACTCTGCCATTACATGCATCATTCGTCCTGCATAATACAAAAACAAGCAGTATATCCTTTTTTTAGTTGCACAAATGCGCACATCCAGCTGCACAGTAATAGGACACGTGTTGGCACAGAAGATAATCACAGGAAATGGACACCTAGCTGCACCTTTTTAAAAACACTTTACAGTTTTGGCATACATGACATTTGTGTATTTGCACAGTAAAGACAATCTAGTTGCACAAGAAGCAACCAGAGTGATATATAAAAAGCATGGGAAGTTGGACAGCAGTTGCATAGTTAAGCCATTTCAGTTGCGCAGTAGTACCATAACAGTTGCACACTAGACTGCATAGAGGGAAACTTAATTCTTCAAGGGATATAGTAAAACACCACACCTGTAGTCAAGTTGCAGTTATACAAGATGCGCAGAAACTCCTTTTCATCAGGTGAGATGCCTTGGTGGGATCTCAAGTATTTGGACAATGAAGGTTTGTTCACGAGCGGATGATTGTGGTCACGAACAAAGTGCGTCACCTCCCATCGCCCATCTATCAGCTTCACCAACATTTTCGCCTTGCATTCAGTCTGCTTTATTGTCTCACGTTTGCGCTTCTTCTTCTTCTTACTAGTACCAGCATCCTCTTCAGCAAATATTGGAGGTTCTTCTTCCATCTCCTCATCACTGTTAACAGATGTTGGATCTGGAATAGGGTCCAGGTAAGGAGGAGCCTCAGCTCCTCCATCATCAGCTTTGGGCTTCTTGAACTTGTTGCAGCAAAACTGTTGTTTTATCAATTCATTGGTGCGGGGTGTCCGTCTAGAGGTGTTCATCTTGATAGAGAAACCCATCTGTAGTGCGTAACTGTTGTAGTGATCCTTAGCAATTTGAAGGCTGTCAAACCTCATGCCAACATAGGGTTCCATAGGTTGAGAACCAGCCTCATCCTCTCCTTCTTCTACTTGCACAGCTCTGTCAAAAGCCCCAGCTTCTAGCTCAGTCCTGGTTGGACCAGGAACATTTGCCTCGGTTCCTGTGTCATCAAGAGTATGGCTCTCTGACTGCAAAGACACCACTACAGGGGCACCACGGGCTGATGACTGGCCTGCCACATTGTCATGGCCCGTAGGGTTACCATCACGACTTTCCTGTGTGTAGTAAACAGATCGACCATTTTCTATGCAGTTTCCTTGTTGTATGCTGGGTTGCTGCTGATCCATATCATGAGGAAGCTCATTGAGATCTGGAGGCAACTCATTGAGATCAAGCATTTTTCTCTTGTTTTTGGATGCTGCCACACACTCCCTGCACATATATAAAAAAGAAGAAATTGATGTCATCAGTTGTTTACCACAGAAAAACTGTGTTTCAAACAACCTAAAAGCAACATGACCATAGCATAATCTTTTATTATAACAGTTATGAATTTTTTTGTTTGCACAGAGTTGTTATGTTAGTTGCACAGTTTGCAGTAAATAACTGGCAAGAGCATGACTTCTTTTTGCTACAGAGTTTTTCTTACCTTTTCCCTTTTTGTTTTGTTGCATTGATCTGTAGGTTTCTGTTTCACAAGGAGCTCTTTTCAGATTTTTCTGCACATAATTGGATGCTACATTTGAGAAGGAAAATCTAGGTGAAAGAAGAAAGAAGAAAGAAGAATTGGAGGACAGATTATAGTTGTATGTTTTTCATCGCCGTTTATGTTTCTAGATCTGGTATATTTGAACATATTAATATGATTTGCAATAGGTGTGGGACTAGAATATATGCGTGGGACAAGATTTTATGTGTGTGAATATGTTAATATGGTTTGTGGCTTCATTAGACATGGACAAAAGTCCCTATGTTTTTTCTGTTGCACTACAGATTTCTGGTTTTCGCTAGAATAGACGTCTCAATTTCCAGGATTTCCACTTGGCCAGCATACATATTCAGTTGGACATTCAATGCTTTTAGTTGGCTAGAATAGATGTCTCAGCTGGCCAGGTTGCATTTTTTCAGTTTGTGGCCAACATGCATGTTCAGTTGGACAGTTAATGCATTCAGTTGGCTAGAATAGATGTCTTAGTTGCCTAGAATAGATGTCTTAGTTGGTCATCAGTTTTTGGCCAACATGCATGTTTAGTTGGCCAGAAAACATGTTTTTTATTTAGACATATACTACATTTTTTCCAAAGTGTTCACTCAGAAACATGTATTGCCAAATATATGTTTAGTTGGCAGGATACATGTTTAGTTGGCTGGGATGCATGTTTTAGTTACACATTTATGAATTTTTCGTTGCACATGTTCAACAAAGCATTGGGCAGTCAATTTTTTGTTCATTTTGCAAATAATAACTAGAAGTTGGCTTTAATCATGTTTTAATTGGCCAGAGAACTCGTTTTTAGTTGGCTTGTTTTAACACATCCAGGTGGTAGTTTTTGGCATGTTTAACACATCCAGCATGTTTAACATCTGGTGTGATGTGCCAGATTCACCTCTTTTTTGAAGCAGATTCTCCATGGATCCATGGAGAAGGGGGAAGTGAAGAGGTGCAGAGGGGGCTTACCTGCTCGATCTTACTGCCTGGTATGGCTATGACCACCCTGCCCTTTAGATCTTGAAGCAGCTCCTTCTACTTTGGGGCTCCCATAGCGGCTGTGTAGGAGGAGGAAGAAGGGCTGGGGGCGATTGCGTTTGGATCTGTTTCTGGCGTGCAGAAGAAGAAGAAGGCAGCGTCGGTGGGGCTGAGGCGTGGGGGCGAGCGATGGCGTGGATTCTGCAACCTGGGCAGATCCTCCTTCTTTCGTGAGGAAGAAGAAGATAGCCAGGGCGCAGTTTGGCGAGGAGGGTGCACGTGATCCCGCGGGGCATGGTTTGGCGAGGAGGGTGCAAGTGATCCCGCGGCCAGCTGGCGGGCGGGGCAGTTGCCTTTTTCGCTCCGACGGGCGGGGACCAGGTGGACCACGTGGGCGAGCGGGGGACTGTTTCCTCTTTCGCTCGAGGGGGGACCAGTTGGTTTCCTTTTTCGGGTGGCCGCTGGCTAGCGATCCCAGGGCGGCCGTCCGCCCACTAGACGCGCCCAAAAAAGAACCCACCCCACCGGCCCATCTACCCCACTCTTCCCCCGACCCACTCTACCTTCCTTCTCCCACGCCCCAGCCCCGATCACCAACCCAACACCGCGCCCCCAGCCCCGATCCACCAACCCACCACCGCGCCCCCAGCCCCGATCCACCAACCCACCACCGCGCCCCCAGCCCCGATCCACCAACCCACCACCGCGCCCCCAGCCCCGATCCAACTCCAGGCCGCCGTCGCCCCGCCTCCTCCACCTCCAGGCCGCCGCCACCCCGCCTTCTCCTCCAGGTCGGTGCCGCCCTGCCTTCTCCTCCAGGACGGCGCCGCCCCGCCTTCTCCTCCTCCTGGCCGGCGCCGCCCCGCATCATACTCCTCCAGGACGGCGCCGCCCCGCTTCCTCCTCCTCCAGGCCGGCGCCGCCCCGCGTCCTCCTCCTCCCGGCCCGCGCCGCCCCGCCTCCTACTCCTCCAAGACAGCGCCTTCCCCTGTCGTGCACCACCCACCCCCGCGCAGGGATCACATGTTCCCCCACCTCCCATCCCACCCGCAGCTGCGTGGTGTCACCGGCGGGCGTGCAGCTCCTATGTCATCCGGCGGGCGTGTAGATCCTCCAGTGCCTACCTTGCTCGCCATGGCCACCTCCCCTACCTGGCTTCCCCACCCACGACCCTCAATCCCCTACACCTCCAAACGGATAGCTAGCGGCCAGCGGCACCGTATCGTGATTCGTGACCCCATCCTTCCTCCACCGTTGGCTGCTGTCCCGTGCAGCACCGCCCTGCCCGGCCTCGTCCTGCCCCATTGCGCCCCCTCCACGAGCTGGCACCCAGCGCCGGATCCGGCCGCCACGAGCCCCAGCGAGGCGCCAGCAGTGGATCCGGCCGCCACAGCTGATGCCACCACCTGTCGCTGGCCGTTCAACCCCCGCGACCCGACGGCCTCCTGCAAGCATGGCGAGGAGAGCACTTCTTGGCTGTTTGTGGTCTAGTTGGTGAGCAATGCAGCTCATTCCCACCTAACGAGCAGCTCCTTGCCAGCCAACGAACAGGTCCACCCGGTGCACATGAGATTTACCATTGTTTTGGTGTTTCTTCTGTAGAGAACTCAAAGTGCAAATGCAGTCTGCCGTTGTGTTCGCTCTTGAGGGATCAGTTTGATTTTTGCAGGAAAAAGAAAGTGGTGCAGTTCGGTTGGATGCCCGCTTGAGAATGATACTGTTCACTTGTGCCCATTATGAAAAGTGCGAAAATTTTAGCGACACAACGAGATATTATTGCGGTTTACTTCGGTATATGTCGCAGCTCACTTGCCCTTGTCCATGCGGTTCACTCTTGTTCATAAAAAAATAAAAAAGACAACAAAAACACACAAAAACTCGTCTAAGAAAATTTACACCCGACAAAAGAAAATCATGAATTTCGCTTGACTATTTGATGAAGTGCGGATTTTAGTCTAAAGAAGTGCGGTTTGCTACCTCGTTTGGGAAAATTTACGTCCCACAAAAAAGAAATCATGCAGTGCACTTGTCCATCTGATGAAGTGCGAGTTTTAGTTTAAAGAAGTGTGGCTTGCTACCTCGTTTGGGAAAATTTACGTCCCACAAAAAAGAAATCATGTAGTGCACTTGTCGGTCTGATGAAGTGCGGTGTCGTGGCCCGTTTATGGTACTCTCACGGTTCCCTTTTCATACTATTGCGGTTCACCAACGCTCGAGATGAAGTGCACTCCATCTCGTTTGGGAAAAATTTAAGTCCCACAAAAAACAAATCATGCAGTGCACTTGTTCGTCTGATGAAGTGCGGTTTTTAGTCTGAAGCAGTGTGGTTTCTGTCTGATGCAGTATATACGACGATTTGGGGTCGCGAAGAAACAGAGTGTTCGCATTTCGTTAAAATCAAAATTACTCTTAAACCATAAAGAATTAGAGAGAGTATTCTACATGAAAAAGTTGTATCTCGTCGATATCTTTCCAAGGGCGTAAGATTTGAATAATTTCGACCAACGGTTTGTAAAAATTTCGCGAAAAAAGGCCGCTGTCTCTCGTCGTCAGCCGCACGATTTTCAAAATTAACTAAAAACCGTAAAGAATCTCGAAAACATTTCAACATATGAAAGTTGCGCCTCGTCTGTAGCTTTCCAATGACGTATCACATGCCTCATTTCGACAATCGTTTCAAAAACTGGAGCGGAAATAGTAGCAAATGGCTGACAAATCAACTGCCATACCTATCGATATCTATGAGGATGTGCCCGTTATTGTTGCTAATGTTACTATTTTGACTGACTTTGTTATACTTGAGATGCCCGAGGACGAGAACATGTCGATTATCCTTGGTAGACCCTTCTTGAATACTACGGGGGTTGTTATTGATTGCAATAAAAGCAAGATCACTTTTCATATTAATGGTAATGAGCATACGGTGCACTTTCCGAAGAAACAATTCCCAGTGAATGGTATTAATGTTATTGAAAAATCTTCGACAATCACTATTGGAAGTTTTCAAATACCTCTACCTACTGCCAAAAAGAAATATGAAATACTTATTGTTGGGGAAATTCATATCCCCATTGAGGTAACTGCTACCTCTTGAGCACTGCGTTGGATTTCCCCGAAGAGGAGAGGATGATGCAGTAAAGTAGCGTAAGTATTTCCCTCAGTTTTTGAGAACCAAGGTATCAATCCAGTAGGAGACCACGCACAAGTCCCTCGTACCTACACAAAACGATAGCAACTCGCAACCAACGCTTAGGGGTTGTCAATCCCTTCACGGTCACTTACAGAGTAAGATCTGATAGAGATAATATTTTTGGTATTTTTGATAGATAGATGCAAAGTAAAAGTAAAGGCAAAGTGAAAACAAAGCAAGTAAATAAAGTGATATAGATTGATATGATGAGAATAGACCCGGGGGGCATAGGTTTCACTAGTGGCTCCTCTCAAGAGCATAAGTATTCTACGGTGGGTGAACAAATTACTGTTGAGCAATTGACAGAACTGAGCATAGTCATGAGTATATCTAGGCAATGATCATGTATATAGGCATCACGTCCAAAACAAGTAGATCGAAACAATTCTGCATCTACTACTATTACTCCACTCATCGATCGCTATCCAGCATGCATCTAGAGTATTAAGTAAAAACAGAGTAACGCCGTAAGCAAGATGACATGATGTAGAGGGATAAATTCATGCAATATGATAAAAACCCCATCTTGTTATCCTCGATGGCAACAATACAATACATTCCTTGCAAATCTCTCTGTCACTGAGTAAGGACACCGCAAGATTGAACCCAAAGCTAAGCACTTCTTGTTGGGGAACATAGCAGAAATTCAAAATTTTCTACGCATCACCAAGATCAATCTATGGAGTAATCTAGCAACGAGGTGAAGGAGAGTGCATCTACATACCCTTGTAGATCGCTAAGCGGAAGCATTCAAGTGAACGGGCTTGATGGAGTCATACTCGTCGTGATCCAAATCACCGATGATCCTAGTGTCGAACGGATGGCACCTCCGCGTTCAACACACATGCAGCCCGGTGACGTCTCCCATGCCTTGATCCAGCAAGGAGAGAGGGAGAGGTTGGGGAAGACTCCATCCAGCAGCAGCACGACGGCGTGGTGGTGGTGGAGGAGTGTGGCACTCCAGCAGGGCTTCACCAAGCACCGCAAGAGACGAGGAGGGAGAGAGGTAGGGATGCGCCAGGGAGAGGTCAAAACTCTTGTGTTTGCAGCCCCCAATACCTCAAGTATATATAAGGGAAGGGGAGGGGCTGCGCCCCCATCTAGGGTTCCCTCACTAGGGGTGGAGGCAGCCCCAAAACCCATCTAGGGTGCGGCCAAGGGGGGGAGAGGGGGAAACTTGCCCCCCAAGCAAGGTGGAGGCGCCCCCTCCCCAAACCCTAGGCGCCTTGGGACCTGGTGGGGGGGGGGGTGCATCAGCCCACCTGGGGCTGGTCCCCTCCCAAACTTGGCCCATGCAGCCCTCTGGGGCTGGTGGCCCCACCTGGTGGACCCCCGGGACCCTCCCGGTGGTCCCGGTACGTTACCAATAGCACCCGAAACTTTTCCGGTGACCAAAACAGGACTTCCCATATATAAATCTTTACCTCCGGACCATTCCGGAACTCCTCGTGACGTCCGAGATCTCATCCGGGACTCCGAACAACATTCGGTAACCACGTACTTTTATTCCCTATAACCCTAGCGTCATCGAACCTTAAGTGTGTAGACCCTACGGGTTCGGGAGACACGTAGACATGACCGAGACAACTCTCCGGCCAATAACCAACAGCGGGATCTGTATACCCATGTTGGCTCCCACATGTTCCACGATGATCTCATCGGATGAACCACGATGTCGAGGATTCAATCAATCCCGTATTCAATTCCCTTTGTCTAGCGGTATAGTACTTGCCCGAGATTCGATCGTCGGTATCCCGATACCTTGTTCAATCTCGTTACCGGCAAGTCTCTTTACTCGTTCCGTAACACATCATCCCGTGATCAACCCCTTGGTCACATTGTGCACATTATGATGATGTCCTACCGAGTGGGCCCAGAGATACCTCTCCGTCACACGGAGTGACAAATCCCAGTCTCGATTCGTGCCAACCGAACAGACACTTTCGGAGATACCCGTAGTGTACCTTTATAGCCACCAGTTACGTTGTGACGTTTGGTACACCCAAAGCATTCCTACGGTATCCGAGAGTTGCACAATCTCATGGTCTATGGAAATGATACTTGACATTAGAAATGCTTTAGCATACGAACTACACGATCTTTGTGCTAGGCTTAGGATTGGGTCTTGTCCATCACATCCTTCTCCTAATGATGTGATCCCGTTATCAACGACATCCAATGTCCATGGTCAGGAAACCGTAACCATCTATTGATCAACGTGCTAGTCAACTAGAGGCTTACTAGGGACATGGTGTTGTCTATGTATCCACACATGTATCTGAGTTTCCTATCAATACAATTATAGCATGGATAATAAAGGATTATCATAAACAAGGAAATATAATAATAATAACTAATTTATTATTGCCTCTAGGGCATATTTCCAACAGTCTCCCACTTGCACTAGAGTCAATAATCTAGTTCACATCGTCATGTGATTAACACTCACAGGTCACATCGCCATGTGACCAACATCCAAAGAGTTTACTAGTGTCACTAAACTAGTTCACATCACATGTGATTAAGACTCAATGAGTTCTGGGGTTTGATCATGTTTTGCTTGTGAGAGAGGTTTTAGTCAATGGGTCTGCAACATTTAGATCCGTATGTACTTTGCAAATCTCTAGGTTATATTGTAAATGCTTCTTCCACGCTCGACTTGAAGCTATTCCAAATGGTTGCTCCACTATACGTATCCGGTTTGCTACTTAGAGCCATTCGCATAGGTGTTAAAGCTTGCATCAACGTAACCCTTTACGCCGAACTCTTTATCACCTCCATAATCGAGAAACATGTCCTTATTACTCCAAGGACAATTTTGACCGCTATCTGGTGATCCACTCCTTGATCACCTTTGTACCCTCTTGCCAGACATGTGGCAAGGCACACATCAGGTGCAGTACACAGCATAGCATACTATGGAGCCTACGTCTAAGCATAGGGGACGACCTTCGTCCTTTCTCTCTGTTCTGCCGTGGTCGAGCTTTAAGTCTTAACTTCATACCTTACAACTCAGGCAAGAACTCCTTCTTTGACTGATCCATCTTGAACACCTTCAAGATCATGTCAAGGTATGTGCTCATTTGAAAGTACTATTAAGCATTTTGATCTATCTTATAGATCTTGATGCTTGTTGTTCAAGTAGCCTAATCCAGGCTTTCCATTGAAAAACACTTTTCAAATAACCCTATATGCTTTCTAGAAACTCTACAACATTTCTGATCAACAATATGTTAGCAACATATACTCATCAGAAATTCTATAGGCTCCCACTCACTTCTTTGGAAATACAAGTTTCTCATAAACTTTGTATAAACCCAAAATCTTTGATCATCTCATCAAAGCATACATTCCAACTCCGAGATGCTTACTCCAGTCCTTAGAAGGATTGCTGGAGCTTTGCATACTTGTTAGCGTCTTTCAGGATTGTCAAAACCTTCTGGTTGTATCACATACAACCTTTCCTCAAGAAAATTGTCGAGGAAACAATGTTTTGACATCCTATCTGCAAGATTTCATAAATAATGTAGTAACTGCTAATCCAATTCCAACAGACTCTTAGCATCGCTACGAGTGAGAAAGCCTCACCGTAGTCAACTCCTTGAACTTGTCGGAAAACATCTTAACGACAAGTCGAGCTTTCTTAATGGTGACACATACCATCATTGTCTATCTTCCCTCTTAGAATCCATCTGTACCCAGCAGCCTTACAACCATTAAGTAGTTCTTCCAAAGTCTACACTTTGTTTTCATACATGGATCCTCTCTCGGATTTTATGGCCTCGAGCCATTTTGGAATCCGGTCCCACCATCGCTTCTCCATAGCTCATAGGTTCATTGTTGTCTAGCAACATGACCTCCAAGATAGGAGTACGTACCACTCTGAAGTAGTACGCATCCTTGTCGTCCTACGAGGTTTGGTAGTGACTTGATCCGAAGTTTCATGATCACTATCATAAGCTTCTACTTCAATTGGTGTAGGCGCCACAGGAACAACTTCCTGTGCCCTGCTACACACTAGTTGAAGTGACGGTTCAATAACCTCATCAAGTCTCCACCATCCTCCCACTCAACTTTTCGAGACAAACTTTTCCTCGAGAAAGGACCCGATTCAAGAAACAACCCCTATTGCTTTCGGATCTGAATTAGGAGGTATACCCAACTGTTTTGGGTGTCCTATGAATATGCATTTTATCCGCTTTGGGTTCGAGCTTATCAACCTGAAACTTTTCACATAAGCGTCGCAGCCCCAAACTTTTCAGAAGCGACAACTTAGGTTTCTCCAAACCATAGTTCAAACGGTGTCGTCTCAACGGAATTACGTGGTGCCCTATTAAAGTGAGTGCGGTTGTCTCTAATGCCTAACCCATGAACGATAGTGGTAATTCGATAAGAGACATCATGGTACGCACCATATCCAATAGGGTGCAACTATGATGTTCGGACACACCATCACACTATGGTGTTCCAAGCGGTACTAATTGCGAAACAATTTCCACAATGTCTTAATTGCGTGCCAAAGCTCGTAACTCAGATACTCATCTCTATGATCATATCATAGACATTTTATCCTCTTGTCACGATGATCTTCAACTTCACTCTGAAATTACTTGAACCATTCAATAATTCAGACTTGTGTTTCATCAAGTAAATATACTTAGTATCTACTCAAATCATCCATGAAGTAAGAACATAACGATATCCACTGCGTGCCTCAGCACTCATTGGACTGCACACATCAAAATGTATTACTTCCAACAAGTTGCTTTCTTGTTCCATTTTACTGAAAATGAGGCTTTCAGTCATCTTGCCCATGTGGTATGACTTGCATGTCTCAAGTGCTTCAAAATCAAGTGAGTCCAAATGGTCCATTTGCATGGAGTTTCTTCATGCATATACACCAATAGACATGGTTCGCATGTCTCAAACTTTTCAAAAACGAGTGAGTCCAAAGATCCATCAACATGGAGCTTCTTCATGCGCTTTATACCAATATGACTTACATGGCAGTGCCACAAGTAGGTGGTACTATCATTACTATCTTGTATCTTTTGGCATGAACATGTGTATCACTACGATCGAGATTCAATAAACCATTCATTTTGGGTGCAAGACCATTGAAGGTATTATTCAAATAAACAGAGTAACCATTATTCTCCTTAAATGAATAACCGTATTGCGATAGACATAATCCAATCATGTCTATGCTCAACGCAAACACCAAATAATAATTATTTAGGTTTAACACCAATCTCGATGGTAGAGGGAGTGTGCGATGCTTGATCACATCAAGCTTGGAAAAAACTTCCAACACATATCGCCAGCTCACCTTTAGCTAGTCTCCGTTTACTCCGTAGCTTTTATTTCGAGTTACTAACACTTAGCAACCGAACCGGTATCTAATACCCTGGTGCTACTAGTAGTACTAGTAAAGTACACATTAACATAATGTATATCCAATATACTTCTATCGACCTTGCCAGCCTTCTCATCTACCAAGTACCTAGGGTAATTCCGCTCTAGTGACTGTTCCCCTTATCACAGAAGCACTTAGTCTCGGCTTTGGGTTCAACCTTGGGTTTCTTCACTAGAGCAGCAGCTGATTTGCTGTTTCATGAAGTATCCCTTCTTGCCCTTGCCATTCTTGAAACTAGTGGTTTCACTAACCATCAACAATTGATGCTTGATTTCTAGTTTTGCGGTGTCAAACATCGCGAATATTTCAAGGATCATCATATCTATCCCTGATATGTTATAGTTCATCACGAAGCTCTAGCAGCTTGGTGGCAATGACTTTGGAGAAACATCACTATCTTATCTGGAGGATTAAGTCCCACTCGATTCAAGTGATTGTTGTACTCAGACAATCTGGGCACAAGCTCAACGATTGAGCTTTTCTCCCTTAGTTTGCAGGCTAAGAAATTCGTCGGAGGTCTTATACCTCTTTACGTGGGCACGAGCCTAAAATCCCAATTTCAGCCCTCGAAACATCTCATATGTTCCGCGATGTTTCGAAATCGTCTTTGGTGCCTCAACTCTAAACCGTTTAACTGAACTATCACATAGTTATCAAAACGTGTATGTCAGATGTTCACAACATTCACAGACGACGTTCGAGGTTCAGCACACTGAGCGGTGCATTAAGGACAGAAGCCTTCTTCGAAGCAATGAGGACAATCCTCAGTTTACGGACCTAGTCCGCATAATCGCTACTATCAACTTTCAACTGAATTTTTCTGTAGGAACATATCTAAAACAGTAGAACTAAAGCGCGAGCTTACGACATAATTTGCAAAGACCTTTTGACTATGTTCAGGATAATTAAGTTCATCTTATGAACTCCCACTCAAATAGACATCCCTCTAGTCATCTAAGTGATTACATGATCTGAGTCAACTAGGTCGTGTCCGATCATCACATGAGACGGACTAGTCAATGTCGGTGAACATCTTTATGTTGATCGTATCTTCTATACGACTCATGCTCGACCTTTCGGTCTTCCGTGTTCCGAGGCCATGTCTGTACATGCTAGGCTCGTCAAGTAAACCTAAGTGTATTGCGTGTGTAAATCTGGCTTACACCCGCTGTATTCGAACGTTAGAATCTATCACACGCGATCATCATGTGGTGCTTCGAAACAACGAACCTTCGCAACGGTGCACAGTTAGGGGGAACACTTTTCTTGAAATTATTGCGAGGGATCATCTTATTTAGGCTACAGTCGTTCTAAGAAAATAAGATGCATAAACATGATAAACATCACATGCAATCAAAAAGTGACATGATATGGCCACTATCATTTTGCTCCTTTTGATCTCCATCTTCGGGGCTCCATGATCATCATCGTCACCGGCATGACACCATGATCTCCATCATCATGATCTCCATCATCGTGTCTCCATGAAGTTGTCTCGCCAACTATTACTTCTACTACTATGGCTAACGGTTTAGCAATAAAGTAAAGTAATTACATGGTGTTGTTCAATGACACGCAGGTCATACAATAAATTAAGACAACTCCTATGGCTCCTGCCGGTTGTCATACTCATCGACATGCAAGTCGTGATTCCTATTACAAGAACATGATCAATCTCATACATCACATATCATTCATCACATTCTTTTTGGCCATATCACATCACATAGCATACCCTGCAAAAACAAGTTAGACGTCGTCTAATTGTTGTTTGCATGTTTTACGTGGCTGCTATGGGTTTCTAGCAAGAACGTTTCTTACCTACGCAAAACCACAACGTGATATGTCAATGGCTATTTACCCTTCATAAGGACCCTTTTCATCGAATCCGATCCGACTAAAGTGGGAGAGGCTGTCACCCGCTAGCCACCTTATGCAACAAGTGCATGTCAGTCGGTGGAACCTGTCTCACGTAAGTGTACGTGTAAGGTCGGTCCGGGCCGCTTCATCCCACAATACCGTCGAAACAAGATTGGACTAGTAAGGGTAAGCATATTGAACAAAATCAACACCCACAACAACTTGTGTTCTACTCGTGCATAGAAACTACACATAGACCTAGCTCATGATGCCACTGTTGGGGAACGTAGCAAAAATTCAAAATTTTCTACGCATCACCAAGATCAATCTATGGAGTAATCTAGCAACGAGGGGAAGGAGAGTGCATCTACATACCCTTGTAGGTCGCTAAGCGGAAGCGTTTAAGTGAACGGGGTTGATGGAGTCGTACTCGTCGTGATCCAAAGCACCGATGATCCTAGTGTCGAACGGACGACACCTCCGCGTTCAACACACATGCAGCCCGGTGACGTCTCCCATGCCTTGATCCAGCAAGGAGAGAGGGAGAGGTTGGGGAAGACTCCGTCCAGCAGCAGCACGACGGTGTGGTGGTGGTGGAGGAGCGTGGCACTCCAGCAGGGCTTCACCAAGCACCGCAAGAGACGAGGAGGGAGAGAGGTAGGGCTGCGCCAGGGAGAGGTCAAAACTCTTGTGTTTGCAGCCCCCAATACCTCAAGTATATATAAGGGAAGGGGAGGGGCTGCGCCCCCATCTAGGGTTCCCTCCCTAGGGGTGGCGGCAGCCCCAAAACCCATCTAGGGTGCGGCCAAGGGGGGGAGAGGGGGAAACTTGCCCCCCAAGCAAGGTGGAGGCGCCCCCTCCCCAAACCCTAGGCGCCTTGGGACCTGGTGTGGGGGGGCTCACCAGCCCACCTCGGGCTGGTCCCCTCCCACACTTGGACCATGCAGCCCTCTGGGGCCGGTGGCCCCACCTGGTGGACCCCCGGGACCCTCCCGGTGGTCCCGGTACGTTACCGATAGCACCCGAAACTTTTCCGGTGACCAAAACAGGACTTCCCATATATAAATCTTTATCTCCGGACCATTCCGGAACTCCTCATGACGTCCAGAATCTCATCCAAGACTTCGAACAACATTCGGTAACCACGTACTTTTATTCCCTATAACCCTAGCGTCATCGAACCTTAAGTGTGTAGACCCTACGGGTTCGGGAGACACGTAGACATGACCGAGACAACTCTCCGGCCAATAACCAACAGCAGGATCTAGATACCCATGTTGGCTCCCACATGTTCCACGATGATCTCATCGGATGAACCATGATGTCGAGGATTCAATCAATCCCGTATTCAATTCCCTTTGTCTAGCGGTATAGTACTTGCCCGAGATTCGATTGTCGGTATCCCGATACCTTGTTCAATCTCGTTACCGGCAAGTCTCTTTACTCGTTCCGTAACACATCATCCCGTGTTCAACCCCTTGGTCACATTGTGCACATTATGATGATGTCCTACTGAGTGGGCCCAGAGATACCTCTCCGTCACACAGAGTGACAAATCCCAGTCCCGATTCGTGCCAACCCAACAGACACTTTCGGAGATACCCGTAGTGTACCTTTATAGCCACCCAGTTACGTTGTGACGTTTGGTACACACAAAGCATTCCTACGGTATCCGGGAGTTGCACAATCTCATGGTCTAAGGAAATGATACTTGACATTAGAAAAGCTTTAGCATACGAACTACACGATCTTTGTGCTAGGCTTAGGATTGGGTCTTTTCCGTCACATCATTCTCCTAATGATGTGATCCCGTTATCAACGACATCCAATGTTCATGGTCAGGAAACCGTAACCATCTATTGATCAATGAGCTAGTCAACTAGAGGCTTACTAGGGACATGGTGTTGTCTATGTATCCACACATGTATCTGAGTTTCCTATCAATACAATTATAGCATGGATAATAAACGATTATCATGAACAAGGAAATATAATAATAATAACTAATTTATTATTGCCTCTAGGGCATATTTCCAACACTTCTCCCATTGCAAGAACTGCCAATCTAGTTGGCCAAACCAAAAAGATAATTCGAAGAGACTTGCAAAGATAACTCAATCATACATAAAAGAATTCAGAGAAGAATCAAATATTTTCCATAGATAATACTGGATCATAAACCCACAATTCATTGGTCTCAACAAACACACCGCAAAAATAAGATTACATCGAATAGATCTCCACGAGAGAGGGGGAGAACATTGTATTGAGATCCAAAAAGAGAGAAGAAGCCATCTAGCTACTAGCTATGGACCCGAAGGTCTGAAGTAAACTACTCACACTTCATCGGAGGGGCTATGGTGATGATGTAGAAGCCCTCCATGGTGGATGCCCCCTCTGGAGGAGCTCCGGAACAGGCCCCAAGATGGGATCTCATGGATACAGAAGGTTGCGGCGGTGGAATTAGGTTTTTGGCTCATGTTCTGATCATTCGGGGATACGTAGGTATATATAGGAGGAAGGAGTACGTCGGTGGAGCTCCGAGAGGCCCACGAGGTAGGGGGCGCACCCAGGGGGCGCGCCCAGGGGGGGGGGCCCTCCATCCCCGAGACCTGCTCGGGCACTGCTTGGAGTAGGGTCCAAGTCTCCTGGGTCACGTTCGGTTGGAAAATCACGATCCCGAAGGTTTCATTCCATTTGGACTCCGTTTGATATTCTGTTTCTTCGGAATACTAAAAACGCAAAAAGCAGCAATTCTGGGCTGGGCCTCCGGTTAATAGGTTAGTCCCAAAAGTAATATAAAAGTGGAAAATAAAGCCCAATATAGTCCAAAACAGTAGATAAAGTAGCATGGAGCAATCAAAAATTATAGATACGTTGGAGACGTATCAGGCATCCCCAAGCTTAATTCTTGCTCGTCCTCGAGTAGGTAAATGATAAAAAAAGAATTTTTGATGCGGAGCGATACTTTGGCATATTTCAATGTAAATCTTCTTAATTGTGATATGAATATTCAGATCCGAAAGATTCAAGACAAAAGTTCATATTGACACAAAAATAATAATACTTCAAGCATACTAATCAAAGCAATCATGTCTTCTCAAAATAACATGGCAAAAGAAAGTTATCCCTACAAAATCATATAGTCTGGCTATGCTCCATCTTCCCCACACAAAATACTTAAATCATGCACAACCCCGATGACAAGCCAAGCAATTGTTTCATACTTATGACATTCTCAAAACTTTTTCAATCTTCACGCAATACATGAGCGTGAGCCATGGATATAGCACAATAGGTGGAATAGAAGGGTGGTTGTGGAGAAGACAAAAAGAGGGAAGATAGTCTCACATCAACTAGGCATATCAACGGGCTATGGAGATGCCCATCAATAGATATCAATGTGAGTGAGTAGGGATTGCCATGCAACGGATGCACTAGAGCTATAAGTATATGAAAGCTCTACAAAAGAAACTAAGTGGGTGTGCATCAACTTGCTTGCTCACGAAGACCTAGGGCATTTTGAGGAAGCCCATCATTGGAATATACAAGCCAAGTTCTATAATGAAAAATTCCCACTAGTATATGAAAGTGACAAAATGAGAGACTCTCTATCATGAAAATCTTGGTGCTACTTTGAAGCAGAAGTGTGGTAAAAGGATAGTAGCATTGTCCCTTCTCTCTTTTTCTCTCATTTTTTTATTTGGGCCTTTCTCTTCTCTTTTTTATGGCCTCTTTTTTTTAAGTCCGGAGTCTCATCCCGACTTATGGGGGAATCATAGTCTCCATCATCCTTTCCTCACTTGGGACAATGCTCTAATAATGATGATCATCACACTTTTATTTTCCTTACAACTCAACGATTACAACTCGATACTTAGAACAAAATATGACTCTATATGAATGCCTCCGGCGATGTACCGGGATATGCAATGAATCATGAGTGACATGTATGAAAGAATTATGAATGGTGGCTTTGCCACAAATACAATGTCAACTACATGATCATGCTAGCAATATGACAATGATGGAGTGTGTCATAATAAACGGAATGGTGGAAAGTTGCATGGCAATATATCTCGGAATGGCTATGGAAATGCCATGATAGGTAGGTATGGTGGCTGTTTTGAGGAAGGTATATGGTGGGTGTATGATACCGGCAAAAAGTGCACGGTATTAGAGAGGCTAGCAAAAATGGAAGGATGGGAAAAGTGCGTATAATCCATGGACTCAACATTTAGTCATAAAGAACTCATATACTTGTTGCAAAAATCTAGAAGTTATCAAAGCAAAGTATTACGCGCATGCTCCTAGGGGGATAGATTGGTAGGAAAAGACCATCGCTCATCCTCGACCGCCACTCATAAGGAAGACAATCAATAAATAAATCATGCTCCGAGTTCATCACATAACGGTTCACCATACGTGCATGCTACGGGAATCACGAACTTCTACACAAGTATTCATCAAATTCATAATCACCCAACTAGCACGACTTTGATATTATCACCTCCATATATCAAAACAATTATCAAGCATCAAACTTATCTTAGTATTCAATGCACTCAAAAGAAAGTTTCACATATCTTGAACACCAAGTATATTAACATTAAGCAAATTACCATGCTATTAAAGACTCTCAAAATAATCTGAGTGAAGCATGAGAGATCAAATAGTTTCTTTAAAACAAATCCACCACCATGCTCTAAAAGATCTAAGTGAAGTACTAGAGCAAAAATTATCATGCTCAAAAGATCTAAGTGAAGCACTATGAGCAAAACTATCAAGCTCAAAAGATATAAGTGAAGCACATAGAGTATTCTAACAAATTCCAATTCATGTATGGATATCTCAAAAGGTGTGTACAGAAAGTATGATAGTGGTAGACTAACAAGCAAAGACACAAATAATACAAGACGCTCCAAGCAAAACACATATCATGTTGGTGAATAAAAATATAGCTCCAAGTAAATTACCGATGGAAGTGGACGAAAGAAGGGATGCCTTCCGGGGCATCCCCAAGCTTTGACTTTTTGGTGTCCTTGGAATATCTTGGGGATTCCATGGGCATACCCAAGCTTAGGCTCTTGCCACTCCTTGTTCCATAATCCATCAAAAAAATTCACCCAAAACTTGAAAACTTCACAACACAAAACTCAACAGAAATCTCGCGAGCTCCGTTAGAGAAAGAAAACAAAAGACTACTTCAAGGTACTGTAATGAACTCATTCTTTATTTATATTGGTGTTAAAACTACTGTATTCTAACTTCTCTATGGTTTATAAACTAATTTACTAGCCATAGATTCATCAAAATAAGCAAACAACACACGAAAAACAGAATCTGTCAAAAACAGAACAGTCTGTAGCAATCTGTAACTAGTGCAAACTGCTGGAACTCTAAAAATTCTACCAAAATAGGAAGTCCTGGAAAATTTGTTTGTTGATGAGCAGAAAAAAGAATCAACGCAAAAGCACGTTCCTGTGATTTATCATAACTAAATTTGTGCGTGCAAAGTTTCTGTTTTTCAGCAGAATCAAATCAACTATCATCGTAAGTTATCCTATAGGTCCTACTTGGCACAAACACTAATTAAAACATAAAACCACATCCAAACAGAAGGTAGATGGATTATTTATTCCTAAACAGAAGCAAAAACAAAAAACACAAAATAAAATTGGGTTGCCTCCCAACAAGCGCTATCGTTTAACGCCCCTAGCTAGGCATTGAGATTTCAATGATGCTCACATGAAAGACAAAAATTGAAGCACAAAGAGAGCATCATAAAACATGTGACAAACACACTTAAGTCTAACATACTTCCTATGCATATGCATCTTATAAAAATACAAATTATCAAGGCAAGCAAAAACTAGCATGCAAGGAAGAACAAAGAGATGATAGCAATCTCAACATGAAGAGAGGTAATTTAGTAACATGAAAATTTCTACAACCATACTTTCCTCTCTCATAATAATTACATGTAGGATCATAAGAAAATTCAACAAAATAGCTATCACATAACATATTCTCAACACGATCCACATGCATGCATGCAAAGTTGACACTCTTCGAAGATAGTGGGATTAACTAAAGTCACGACCTCTCCAAACCCACTTTTATCAAAAATATCATAAGATTCAACATACTCCAAATATGTGGGATCTAAAATTGACACTCTTCCAAACCCACTTTCAATATTATTGCAAACACTATTATCAATCTCATATTCATCCTGGGGCTTAAATAAAATTTCAAGATCATAAGATGAATTACCCCAATTATGATCATTGCAACAAGTAGTAGCCATAGCAAAACTAGCATCCCCAAGCTTAGGGTTTTGCATATTATTAGCACAATTGTCATCAAGAGAACTTATAGTAAAATCATTGCAATCATGCTTTTTATTCAAAGAGTTATCGTGAATCTCTTCATAAAGTACTTCATCACAATTTCTAGATTCATGAATTTCAAGCAAAACTTCATAAAGATAATCTAGTGCACAAAACTCACTAGCAATTGGTTCATCATAATTGGATCTCTAAAAAGATTGGCAAGAGGATGAGGATCCATAAACTTTTAGCAAGGGAAGATGCAAGCAAAAAGAAGGTACAAGAAAACATAAGATCGAACGGAAGAAGGGCGAATAAAACGGCAAGGGTGAAGTGGGGGAGAGGAAAACGAGAGGCAAATGGCAAATAATGTAATGCGAGAGATAGGGATTGCGATGGGTACTTGGTATGGTTGACTTGCTTGCATGAGCCTCCCCGGCAACGGCGCCAGAAATTCTTCTTGCTACCTCTTGAGCACTGCGTTGGATTTCCCCGAAGAGGAGAGGATGATGCAGTAAAGTAGCGTAAGTATTTCCCTCAGTTTTTGAGAACCAAGGTATCAATCCAGTAGGAGACCACACACAAGTCCCTCGTACCTACACAAAACGATAGCAACTTGCAACCAACGTTTAGGGGTTGTCAATCCCTTCCCGGTCACTTACGAGAGTGAGATCTGATAGAGATAATATTTTTGGTATTTTTGATAGATAGATGCAAAGTAAAAGTAAAGGCAAAGTAAAAACAAAGCAAGTAAATAAAGTGATATAGATTGATATGATGAGAATAGACCCGGGGGCCATAGGTTTCACTAGTGGCTTCTCTCAAGAGCATAAGTATTCTACGGTGGGTGAACAAATTACTGTTGAGCAATTGACAAAATTGAGCATAGTTATGAGTATATCTAGGCAATGATCATGTATATAGGCATCACGTCCAAAACAAGTAGATCGAAACGATTCTGCATCTACTACTATTACTCCACTCATCAACCGCTATCCAACATGCATCTAGAGTATTAAGTAAAAACAGAGTAACGCCGTAAGCAAGATGACATGATGTAGAGGGATAAATTCATGCAATATGATAAAAACCCCATCTTGTTATCCTCGATGGCAACAATGCAATATGTGCCTTGCAACTCTTTCTATCACTGAGTAAGGACACCGCAAGATTGAACCCAAAGCTAAGCACTTCTCCCATTGCAAGAACTGCCAATCTAGTTGGCCATACCAAAAAGATAATTCAAAGGGACTTGCAAAGATAACTCAATCATACATAAAAGAATTCAGAGAAGAATCAAATATTTTCCATAGATAATACTGGATCATAAACCCATAATTCATCGGTCTCAACAAACACACCACAAAAAGAAGATTACATCGAATAGATCTCCACGAGAGAGGGGGAGAACATTGTATTGAGATCCAAAAAGAGAGAAGAAGCCATCTAGCTACTAGCTATGGACCCGAAGGTCTGAAGTAAACTAGTCACACTTCATCGGAGGGGCTATGGTGATGATGTAGAAGCCCTCCATGGTGGATGCCCCCTCCGGCAGAGCTCCGGAACAGGCCCCAAGATGGGATATCGTGGATACAGAAGGTTGGGGCGGTGGAATTAGGTTTTTGGCTCCTGTTCTGATCGTTCGGGGATACGTAGGTATATATAGGAGGAAGGAGTACGTCAGTGGAGCTCCGAGGGTCCCACAAGGTAGGGGGCGCGCCCAGGGGGGCACCCTCCACCATCGTGACCTCCTTGGGCACTGCTTGGAGTAGGGTCCAAGTCTCCTGGATCACGTTCGGTTGTAAAATCACGATCCCGAAGGTTTCATTCCATTTGGACTCCGTTTGATATTCTGTTTCTTCGAAATACTGAAAAAGGCAAAAAACAACAATTCTGGGTTGGGCCTTCGGTTAATAGGTTAGTCCCAAAAGTAATATAAAAGTGGAAAATAAAGCCCAATATAGTCCAAAACAGTAGATAAAGTAGCATGGAGCAATCAAAAATTATAGATACGTTGGAGACGTATTAGTAACTTAGTGATTTACGAAAGTTCTTCGGTTTCATGCTAATCGACAGTGGTTGTTAATAAGACTTGATGAACCTTATTAATGGATCATTTTTGTACGACATGAAGTTGATGAATTTAGTAAGCACTACCTTCTGTCCCTATCTTTTGTTTTCTGTTTTTATTAGTTAAATAAAATAAAATGCCATGCTCTGTCTGTTTTCTGAATTTCCCATGCAACAAAAAATGACCCAAAAATAAAAGTTCTCAGAATGCTCTGAAAATTTCACACAATTTTTTCTGAATATTTAAGAATTCTTGGTGCAAATAATACCAGAGGGAGGTGCACAGGTGGGCACAACCCACCTGGGCGCGCCAGGACCCCCAGGCGCGCCCTAGTGGGTTGTGGTCCCCACGTGGGCCCCCTCACTTGTCTCTTTAGCCCACATCATCACTTACCTCCAGAAAAATTATCCATTGCTCTCTCTCTCGTGTTCTTGAGCTCAAACCCGCGGATTTCGATCTCTTTGCTCGAAGCTCCGTTTCCAAAACAGTTTCAGGGGATTGTTGCTTGGTATGTGACTCCACCGTTTGCCCAATTAGTTTTTGTTTTAGTGGTTTATACTTTGAATAATTATCCACTCTTGGTGCTGCTGTAGATGTACTTGCATGTTAAATTCTTGGTGTTCTAAGTAGTTTGAATGCTTGCTATGGCTTCTATGCATCTCTATGAGTAGTTGCTATCAATTTTATAAAGTTTTGTTGACAAATTTTTGTCACCCCAAAATTTTATTTTCAGAAAATTGTACGTGAACATGAATATCTTCAGGAAGTTTGGCTCGAAGAAGAACTCCAAGGATGTTATTGGGGAGTCTTCTGACAGTGATCTCCACCCTCGGAGGTTGGCGGAGGTACGACCGTGCGAATGGCCGCACACTCCGTTCCTGGAAGAGGTTGGAATTCTTGAGGAGTTCATGCAATATGTTGCGAATGTCGGCCTCACTGATTCACCGCATTTGAGTGTGACCAACACCAAATCCTCACAAATATCTTTGTTCAGAGTTTTACTTTCCTTCCTAGAAATAATCCTGCTGAAGTGATCTTTGGTTTATATGCTGAAAACCATCAGATACCACTTACTGAATTTTGTGACATATGCATGATCCCGTCTGATGGGAGCTTGGCTGAGCCTAGGCCGACCGAGTTTGAGGCCTTTTATCGCACTTTGACAGTGGGTGATGAGAGAGGAGTGTCAGCCATCACTACCGCTGGCTTACATTTTCCTGCTGTTCATTACTTTGCACTTTTTATTGCGAAATGCTTGCTTGCTAGGGAGAAGGTGGGTGCACTTAGTTCACCAGACCTTGCTGTTTTACGTCGTGCACTGGAGGGCGACAACACGCATAGCTTGGGACCTATTGTGGCTCGTCGTCTGCATCTTAATAAATCCCAGGGTAAAATACATGGTGGGATTTTTGCTACTCATTTGGCGGCTCGATTCAATGTTGAGATACGCCCTCGTGATTACCCTCTAACTAAGGTTTACCTAGACCGTGCAGCCATGGAACACCGTCACTTTCTTGCACATGATCGTCCTGACATTGACATTCCTTACAACCTGGTCTATAGCGTTAGAACTCGTGATGTTATTCCATTGCCTGCGCCTGCTTTGTTTGATTCTGCTGCCAGGGGAGGATACCGCATTATGCCTGCAGACATCATCGCCTACTGGAATGCTCATGCTGCTACAGAGGCTGTGGAGGAGCCTCAGCAGTGGGATGAGTGGATGCGTGCTCCTCAGGATCCCTACTACCCTCCAGGCCACTGATCGATTACCAAGTTAGGACAAAAGCCTAAGCTTGAGGGAGTTCGTGTTCTCACCGACATTACATTTATGTCTACATATCATTCTATTTGTCGGTGCTCACAATTTTTCATTGTATCATCCATGCTTAGATTTATTTTCTTGCTTTCTTCTTGTGTGTTTGAAAAAATTTAGAAAAACCAAAATAAATTAGTTGTAGTAATTTACTTTCTATGCATGCTTAGTAGTAATACCAAAAAGAAAACCCAAAAAGATTTCCTTGTTCTTCTTCTGCTTGTTGGGAGCTTTCCCGTGTACATAATTTTCCTCGTTTTTGCTTTGTTTTGCTTGTTGAAGAAAATCAAAAACTCCAAAAATATTTCAGTGTGTTTCTCTTAATTTCTTTTCTTTTTATTCGAGTCTTACCGAGGAGAAGACCACGGTGAAAATGTTGAGTGGCTCTCATATGAATAATTGTTGAACTAATAAAGAGCACATTTTACCTTGTCTTCTCCCGTGAATAAAATGTTTCGCAAATTCCAGCTTAGTCCATGGCACTCTTGCACTATTATTATTTTCATATCGTTCGGTCGTGCAAGTGAAAGGCGATAATGACAACATTCGATGAGCTGGCCGTGGCAGAGAGAAACTGGTATGAACTTGACTTGTTCTGTCTGTATAAATATGTTTAACCTAGTACCCATGATTCAGCCCATTATGATTAAACATGTTTGCAATGACAATTAGAGATTATAGTTTCTCATGCCATGCATAAGTAGCTGGGAGTTGATAATGATTTATCTTGGATATCAACATAGTGTTAAGATGATTGTGATGTAGTATGATGATATGGTATCCTCTTCTGAATGTTTGAGTGGCTTGACTTGGCACATGTTCATACATGTAGTTGAATCAAAACCAACATAGCCTCTATGATATTTATGTTCATGGTGTTCATATCCCACTCATGCTAGTGTCCAATGTCACTTATGCATAATGCATGGTTATGATCGTTATTGCTCTCTAGCTGGCCGCTTCTCAATCTAAATTGCTAGCCTTCGCCTGTACTAAGTGGGGATTCTGCTTGCACATCAAAAACCTTGAAACCAACGTTATTCCAGATGAGTCCACCATACCTACCTATATGCGGTATTACCATGCCGTCCTAAGTAAATTTGCATGTGCCACCTCTAAAAACTTCTAAAAATTATCCTTTTTGTGTGCCTAGATCATTCATGGAACGACAGGAGGTGGTCGGTATCTTCCATGCTAAGCGGGTTATTCTCAGGTCAAGTGTTTATTCACTCGCCATCACACGAGAAAATGGGCGGTAATAGGGATTCCCAGTCCCGAACTCAAAATGCAAATAATTAAACAAAACTCCCCCGGGACTGAAGTTGGTATGGACGACACCCGTTGTTTTGGACAAGCCGTGGAGTGTGATTGATGGTGGAGGGGGACTAAACCTCTACTTTTATTGCTTGGGAACTGCCACTAGCGTGCTTATCATGGAAGATATTGATAACTAATGGTCGTAAAGTGAATAAGAAGGGTGCATGTCTCAAAATATCATTTATCTCTGTTTTAAAAACTGAGCTCTGGCACCTCTGCAAATCACTTCTTCGCTCTGCGAAGGGACTTTCTATTTACTTTTATGTTGTGTCACCACCTTCTAAAACAAGCGCCAGAAACTGAGTAGAGCACAACTGTCATAATTTATGCATTATGTGTAGCTAATGTTGGGTGCATCATGACTGGATCTTTTCTACCATGAATTACAATGTTTAGTCGCTACTTGAACTTTGGAGGTGCTCTGCATTCTTGTTTTGCAGTCTCAGAAAGGGCTAGCAAGATAACACTATTGTCATATTATATCATGGTTGTTTTGACAACGTGTTGCCGTTTGAGATATCTTGTTATTGCTCGCTAGCTGATTATGTCATTGATATGAGTCAATATAATCTTTAAGTGTTATTGTTGACATGGTTAGTTATAATGTTGGTTGAAAACCTGGGTGCTGTTTAAGCTTATTTATGCAAACAAGAGCAAAAGAGTTCGTAAAAGTTTTTCTTTCTCACTTTCAGTTTATCAACTGAATTGCTTGAGGACAAGCAAAGGTTTAAGCTTGGGGGAGTTGATACGTCTCCAATGTATCTACTTTTTCTCATGCTTTTCCTCTTGTTTTGGACCCTAATGCATGATTTGAATGAAACTAACCCCGGACTGACGCTGTTTTCAGCACATGGTGTTGTTTTTGTGCAGAAATAAAAGTTCTCGGAATGGAACGAAACTTTGCGAGGATTTTTTATATCAATAATTAGAATTTCTGGAGCCAAGACCTGCCGGAGAGGGGCACCTGGGTGGGCACAACCCACCAGGGCGCGCCCCCCGGCGCGCCCAGGTGGGTTGTACCCACCTGGTGGCCCCACATACCTCAACCCTGACACTATAAATTCCTATTTTTGGAGGAAAAAATTAGGGAGAAAGAATTATCATGATCCACGAGACGGAGCCACCGCCAAGCCCTGTTCTTCCTCGGGAGGGCAGATCTGGAGTCCGTGTGGGGCTCCGGAGTGGGGATCTTTGTTCTTCGTCATCACCAACCCATCTCCATCGCCAATTCCATGATGCTCCCCACCGGGCATGAGTAATTCCTTCGTAGGCTCGCTGGTCGGTGAGGAGTTGGATGAGATTCATCATGTAATCGAGTTAGTTTTGTTAGGGCCTGATCCCTAGTATCCACTATGTTCTTAGATTGATGTTGCTATGACTTTGCTATGCTGAATGCTTGTCACTTTGGGCCCGGGTGCCGTGAACTCAGATCTGAACTGTTTATGAATTCATCATTTTATCCATGTTTTAGACCCGATCTTGCAAGTTATAGTCACCTACTACGGTTATGATCCGACAACCCCGGAGTGACAACAATTGGGCCCACTCTCGATGGTGATCGTAGTTTGAGGAGTACATGTATTCACTATGTGTTAATGCTTTGTTCTGGTTCTCTATTAAAAGGAGGCCTTAATATCCCTTAGTTTCCAATATGGACCCCGCTGCCACTGGAGGGTAGGACAAAAGATGTCATGCAAGTTCTTTTAATAAAGCACGTATGACTACTTACGGAATACATGCCTACATTATATCGATGAACTGGAGCTAGTGCTGTATCGCCCTAGGTTATAACCGTCACATGATGAATATCATCCAACAAGTCATCGATCCAATGCCTACGAATTTATCCTCTATTGTTTCTACTAAGTTACTACTGCTATCATCACTGTTATACACTTGCTACAAAACTACTGTTGTCACTGTTACTGCTACTATTATTGTTATCACTACTATCAAAACTATCATATCACTACTAGGGAAAAGCCTATACACAGAATCTTAGCAGCAGCGAGGGTTAAAAACCCTCGCTACTGCTACTTACTAGCAGCGCAGGTTTTTAAACCTCGCTACTACTAAGTTGATAGCAGCAGCGCGGGTTTATAACCCTCACTACTACTAAGCGGTCTCTACCGTGCCCCCCGGGACATGCCATAGTAGTAGCGCGGGTTTTTAACCCTCGCTACTACTAAGTTGATAGCAGTAGCGCGGGTTTTTTAACCCTCGCTACTACTAAGTGGCCCCTGGACCATGCCATAGTAGTAGCGATGGTTATAAACCCCTCGGTACTACTAATCGGCTGCCATAGTAGTAGCGCGGGGTATGGCCTCTTTGCAAAATTTTCAAAGTCTACCCCCCCCCCCTTGTGGATCGCCTTTTCAGTTTAAAAATAAAATAAAAGAAAATGATAAAAATGTCCAAAAAATAAAAGAAAATAAGTTTCCCATGTGATATGTGGTCTAGTTGTTGGGAAAATTTACAAATATGAATTTCGACTTTATTTGCAAAATCTCTCTGGAAATTTGTAAAATGGCCATAACTTTTGCATACGAACTCGGATGAAAATGTTTTTTATATGAAAAATCATCTACTCAAAAAGTTACATCCGAATTTAACTGGGGGACCCCGTTAAACATTTTTAAAATCCTCAAAAACCTAACAGAAAAAAGTTACGAGGCTTTTAAGATCTGGAGGCAAAAAAATTCAAAAAAAAAATAGTTTTTTTAATTTTTGTTAAATCTGGTCAAACTATGGTCAAACTAATTATTCAAGAATATTAGTGTTACTAAATAATTATTTTAATTTTTTTGAATTTTTGTCAAATCTGGTCAAACTATGGTCAAACTGTGGTCAAATTTGGTCAAACTGTGGTCAAATTGTGGTCAAACTAATTATTCAAGAAATATTAGTGTTACTAAGTTTTTAGAACAATAGTTTCAAACTCAAACAGTGAAATTTGTGACTTCATGCTCAACCTAAATTCCTGAGGTTAATAGGATTGACATCTTACTATTGTCAGGAAAACAACAAGTGTAGACTTGGAAACGAGGGAGAATAGAACCCAAAAGTTAAGCGTGCTCAGGCTGGAGTAGTGAGAGGATGGGTGACCGTCCGGGAAGTTAGATGATTTGGAATGATGAGGGGTGATTAGAGATTAAATTGAGCAACGATGAGGGGTGATTAGAGATTTGAGGTTAAAATAATTCAGAAATTTGAAAATTAGGGAAAAAAATCAAAAAAAAATTCGAAAAAATTCAATTTTTTTCCAGGGATTACAGATTAGTAGTAGCGCGGGTTCTTACCCATGCTACTGCTATAAGTTAGCTGTAGCGCCTTATTAGTAGCGCCGGCCCCCGCGCTACTAATAGGCCCAAAACCTGCGCTGCTGCTAGGCTTTTCCCTAGTAGTGTATTAATGTGCTACTGATCACTTTGCTGTAGATAATTAATCTCCAGGTGTGGTTGAATTGACAACTCAGCTGCTAATACCTTCAAATATTCTTTGGCTCCCCTTGTGTCCACACTACTAGGGAAAACCTTATACACAGAATCTTAGCAGCAGCGCGGCTCAAAAAGAGGTGCTACTGCTACTTAGCAGTAGCGATCTTCAGAAAAGCGCGCTGCTGATGAAAATTTAGCAGTAGCGCTTGATCGATAAACCGCGCTTCTACAAAAATGTACTGACAGAACCCAACAACCTCAATTTACCAGCAGCGCGGTGGCGCGAAGCGCGCTACTGCTAAAGCAATAGTAGTAGCACGCTTTTTTGTCACGTCGCTGCTGCTAATATTGAAATTGTCCTCACGGTTGGCCCATTTAGCAGTAGCGCGTGTTTGTAAAGCGCGCTGCTGCTACACCCTTAGCAGTAGCGCTCTGGTCCTCCCGCGCTACTGCTAAGGCGCAGCACCCCACCACCTTTTCCCCACCCGTCCTCCCCTCCCCCATCTCCTCTCCTCCCTTTCCCCTACCTCCAACATCCTCTCTCTCTCACTCTTCTTCTTCCTCAAGACTTCTCCCCCATTACTCTCCCTCTTCTACCTACCTGTCTCTCTCTTCATTACTCCTAGCTAACTACACCACCTCCATTAATGCATCTCCTTTATCTTTTTCCTTCCCTCTACTAGTTGAAGTTGTCTCCTCCCAAATTAGCTAGCTAGGTAGATGTAGCATTTATTCAAGTGACATATTTGCCCCCTAACTAGATCTATCTTTGTTAAGAAGAGCTTTGTGCACTTTTGATCTCCCTACATCGTCATCTCCACCGTGTGCTCGATCTCGAGATAGAGGTGATTAAAATTGCATGCTTTTGCAAAATGGAAATATGTGTATGTGTGTGTGATATGATAATTGGGCAATATTATGGAAATTGTGTGTGTGGCATGAGTTGACGCCAAATTGTGCTTTTGAGTTGCCTATGTTTTGCCGAAATGTTGATTTATTTCCGTTTCGGAGAATTCCGGGCAAACTCTAGATTTATATATGTCCTATTTTTAGGGAGGGTCATGCCGAAATTTTGTATGACTTTGATGCATGCACGCATTTTTATAATCAATTTGTTTTTATGACCGTGCAGACGTTCATGATGGTCAGTGGAACGATGGTGGACAGGTGGTTGCGCTCGGCAGTGCAGAACATGAAAGAAAATAACTGGACAGAGGTTTTATGTCTGTGTCGAAAATGCAAAGGAATCGTTTGGCTCAACCCCTATGACGATGGTCGTGTCAAAGCGCACCTGCTCATGACTGGTTTCATGGATGGCTATACTAGGTGCATAATTGAAGATGAGGATGATGATGTTGAGGACGCCGACGGGGCAGGCAATGATGACACGGGGCAAGACGAAGAGATGATCGACAATGGCGACGGGGAAGAGGCCGGACATGGCGGCGGAGAAGGGGCCGGACATGGTAGAGGAGAAGGGGCCGGACATGGCGGCGGAGAGAATGATGTGGAATCCACGCAGCAGAGTTCGTCGGCACTAAGTTCAATCGCGTGGGACCCTCATGTTCAAGCATTGCTTCGCAAGGAGACGAGTACCGAGAGAACTGCTTCTAGAGAGGAGGCTAAGCTGGAGCAACTGGTGGTAGACTCGAACACTCCATTGTATGATGGTTGCAATCCTGAGGTGACCCGCTTGTGTTTCACACTCCAACTCCTGAAGACGAAGGCTAAAAACAAATGCACCGACACTAGCCTCGATGAGCATCTCAAGTACCTAAAGGATGTTCTTCCCGTGGGGAATCTATGTCCTACTAGTGTTGATGAGGCCAAGAAGATTGTGTGCCCTCTTGATCTGCCGCACGTTAGATACCATGCATGAATCAACGATTGCATAATTTATCGGAAGGAGCATGCGGAAAAAACCAACTGTCCGGTGTGCAAAATTTCTCGATACAAGAAGGCCGGGAAGAAATGTCCCCAGAAAGTTGTATGGTACTTACCGATCACTCCCCGTCTCCAGCGGTATTTTGTAGATCCCATGGAAGCAAAGCTAATGCGCTAGCACACGAAGAGGAAGAAGCCCGACGATGGAGATGATCCGAAGCTGAGACATGTCAAGGATGGAAGCAAGTGGAGAGCGTTGAACAACTTCTATTGGTATTTCGAATGTGATGCAAGGAACATCGTGCTTGGCGCGTGTACTGATGGCATGAATCCGTTTGGCAACCAGAACACCAACCATAGCACATGGCCCGTGTTTGTATGGATGTACAACCTCCCCCTGGTTGTGCATGAAGTCGAAGTACATTCACATGAGCATGCTTATTCACGGGCCGAAACAACCAGGAACTAATATTAATTTGTATCTGGGGCTACTTCAAGAGGAGTTAGACACGTTATGGAAAACACCGGCCAAGACATGGGACGCCAGCAAAGGGGAGTATTTCTACATGAGAGCCGCGCTGATCACGATGATGCACGACTATCTCAGTTACGGATATGCCGCAGGCCAGGTGTGCCATGGATATTGCGGATGCATGCGGTGCATGGATGATACGACGTCTTAGCAGCTAACATCAAGGAAAGATGGCGGGTCTGGGAAAATCGTGTACATGGGGCATCGAAGATGGCTCAAACAGGACGACCCGTGGAGAAGTCGTGGAGATCTATTCAATGGTCACGCTGAGCATCGAGGACCTCCACGTAAGCGGAGTGGTGCCGAAATCGATGAGCTGTTGAAAAACTGGAAGGAGGCCCCATGCTGGGAAAGACAACGAGAAAGCCGTCGGAGCCACTGCTGAAGGTATGGAAGACGAGGTCTGTGTTCTAGGACTTGGAGTACTGGCACAAACTCGATACACCTCATTGCCTTGATAAAATGCATATCTGTAAGAATGTCCTTGAGAGCTTGCTCGCGACACTGATGAACATGCTGGATAAGACCAAGGATGGGCCGAAGGCAAGAAAAGGCTTGCAAGATTTGAAAATCAGGGAAGATCTGCACATGCCGCCCCGTAAAATGTCAGACGAGACAGAGATAGAGACAGAGGCACGGGAGAAGAAGGGCAAAAAATAAAGAAAGAGGATTATTGCCCCCTTCTTGCTTCACCTTAAGTCAAGCTGAGATCGGTCGATTCTTTAAGTGCCTTACGGGAGTCAAAGTTAGTTCCGGTTACTGTGGCAAGATAAGCAGATATATAGACACGGACAAGAAAAGGTTCAGTGGGATGAAGTCCCATGACTGTCATGTGATGATGACGCAGATACTACCTGTTTCCCTTAGAGGGATAATGGACAAGCACGTTTGTGACACGCTTATTGGTCTCTGCAACTTTTTTGACGTCATCTCTCGAAAGTCGATCAGTGTGAAGCAGCTCCGAAGGCTACAGGAAGAGATCGTTGTGATACTGAATGAGCTTGAGATGTACTTCCCTCCCGTGTTCTTTGAGGTGATGGTGCATCTGTGTGTCCATATTGTGGACGACATAATAGACCTAGGGCCATCATTTCTGCACAACATGATGCCGTTTGAGAAGATGAATGGGATCATCAAAGGATTCGTTCGTAACATGTCCCGTCCAGATGGAAGCATCGTCCAGGGCTATCTGACAAAAGAGTGCATCTCTTTCTACGAGAATTTTCTATATGGTGCAGACCTGCAGCTGCCTGGTGTTAGTGTTGGTTTGCCCGTTAACAAGCACGATGGGAGGCTCGAAGGAGAAGGTCACTCCAACGGTCGCAGGGAACTGCACGTGGCATACTCAGATCGACGCAGCGACTTTGACAGAGCAAACTTGGTAGTGCTACAACACCTAGACGAGGTAGATCCTTCCGTGGCACTGCACAAAGAAATTATCACAAAGAAGTATCGTGACCGGGGGGTATGCAGGACGAACACCGAAGTTACTAGAGAGCACAACTCCACTTTCCTGCATTGGTTCAAAGAGCATATTATTGCTAATCCCCCGGAGGAGGGCTTTAAGGACGGATTGCTCATATACGCCTTAGCACATGGCCCCTCGCCCAACCTCGTAACCTATCAGGCATACGATATCAACGGATACACGTTCTACACGAAGGCCAAAGATATGGACAGTGATGATCAGAACTCAGGGGTGACGATGGAATGCATGACCGGCAGCGACAACGACGCAATTCAAAGATTTTACGAAAGGGTCGAGGAGATCTGGGAGCTTGACTACGCTGGACTGCAAAACACGATGATGTTCCGTGTCAGATGGGCTAAGAATGTCGAAAGAGAAAACCAGAATTTCACTACCATGACTATACCCGACGCCAAGAGCGCTACCGTGAACGCTATCGCAAAAAACGAGACATGGGTACACGCTAAGCACGTGACACAATGCTTCTTCATAACTGACCCGTGCAATCCCAGTCGTATTGTCGTGAGGAGTGGCAAAAGGAACATCATTGGAATGTATGGAGTCGCCAACGAGGAAGACTACAATCAGTATGACAACCCAATGAGGGAAGATGACGATGATGACGAAGTATACGTCAAAAGAAGAATGAATACTACATTACCTAAGAAAAATCGTACTCCATGGAAAAAGCAAAGTCACAATGAGGGGCTCAATTATTCTTCAACGAACAAGAAGGGGTAGAAGCTGACTAAAAAACGAAAACGTCAATGCTAAGGAACCGTATGTTATCAGTCAAATGATGTAATATATATATATATATATATATATATATATATATGTTCCTATTTTGTATACACACTTAGCCATTATTATGCATGGGTCCAATGATGTAATATATATGTTCCTATTTTGTATACATATTTAACCGTCAAATGATGCAATATATATCGCCTTCCCTTCGTTCACTGCTCTCGGAAAAAAAAGTGAGAGAAAATAAAGGAAATAAAAAGGAAAACTGGTTATAGTAGTAGTGCTTGACTGAAAAAGAGCTACAGCTAGTCAAGGTAGCAGTAGTGGTTTCCGTATAAAACCGCTATAGGTGCCTGTAATAGTAGTAGCGCGTTTGGTCTAAACGAGCTACTGCTACGTCCACTTAACCAAAAGTCCTCACTCTCTCTGCTTCATCCCGCCTCTTTTCCCCCAAATCCCCACTCTCTCTTCCCCCGTCGCACCGCCGTGCCCCGGCGCTCGCCCCCGACCCGGCGCTCGCCCCTGACTCCGGCGCTCACCCCCGACCTCGACGCTCGCCCCCGACCCGGCGCTCGCCCCTGACCCCGACGCGCCACGCCTCCCTCCTCTGCTTCCTCCCTTCCAACCTCGGCCGTCGTCGGGCCTGCCTCCTCGCCCCTGCACCCTCTGTAAACCCCCCCCCTCTCTCTACTAACTAGGGTTCTTCGGTTAATTTACTTAGGTTTTAGTTAGGGCAGTAGGTTAATTAGGTTATCTATTTAGTTATGAATTTAGCTAGGTTTTAAAATAGGACAGAAATTTAGGGTTAGGCAATTGTAGTTAAAAGAAAAGGCAACATTTAAGCAATTGTCCAAATCAACATCCCTTGTTAAAGCAAATTTAGGTAGGCTGAATTTATATGCAAATTTGAACTGGACATGTGATATGTGGACATGTCATGTTTTGGACATGTCATGTTTGTAATTTGGACATGTCATTTGGACATGTGATGTTTTGGTTTAATTTGGTAAATGATCCGACTGGCCTATGTTACGCCGGAATGTTCATTCATTTCCATTCCGGTGAATTTGAGGCGCTTGATATGTCCATTTTTTTTAGCAAAGGTCATGCCGAAATTTTCCGTGAATTTTGGCACGATTTGTGCTAGATAGTAGGCATATCGAGTGCTGGCACATAGATTTCTTTTTTATGTCATTTCTCATTTTTTTCATACTTTTAGAAATAAACGAGGAGACTTAGTCATAGGAAACATGTCGAACAGCGAAGAAACCGGGCCTTCTGACCAAGATGCAGATGAGATGGATTATGAGGGTGAATAAGAGTGCCTCGACTATTTGACTGCTACGCAAGGTTTGCAGGTCGGTCTCGATGATGGTACTGACACCGACATCAACACCGACGGCATCGGCACTGGTGGCGGCGCCGAGACCGGCGAGGAAGGTACCGGCGGGGAAGATACCGGCGGGGAAGGTACCGATGCCGATGCCGCTACTGAAAAGAAGAAGCAGAAGAAGCAAAGGATATGAAAACCTAACAAACTAGGGATTGGACGACTAGTGATCACAAAGATGGCACCTGGCAAGTTTGAGCCATTAGAGCTGGAAGAACCTCACAAGTGCTATGTGAACCAAGTAGGATGCATCCTACGAGAATGCGCGAGCATTAATGACGATGACTTAAGGAGTAAAGAACATTTGACGCAGTTGCTCCTGATGAAGTTGCACAAGAGATTCAAGTTCCCCGACCGGGATGATAACATAGAACAACCGTGGGATGATCCGAATATGAAAAAGATTAACAATCACGCCATGGGCATGTTCAGCAATGATTTGGCCTCCTAGAAAGGGAGGGTGTGCTACGTCTTGAGCTTGCGTTGGTTTTCCTCGAAGAGGAGAGGGTGATGCAGCAATAGTAGCGTAAGTATTTCCCTCAGTTTTTGAGAACCAAGGTATCAATCCAGTAGGAGGCTCCTCAAAAGTCCCACGCACCTACACAAACAAACAAAGAACTCGCAACCAACGCAATAAAGGAGTTGTCAATCCCTTCACGACCACTTGCGAAAGTGAGATCTGATAAAGCTAGTATGATAAGATAAATATATTTTTGGTATTTTATAATATAGATGAAAAAAGTAAAGATGCAAATAAAAGTAGATTGAAAGAAAATATGATAAGAGATAGACCCGGGGGCCATAGGTTTCACTAGAGGCTTCTCTCAAGATAGCATAAGTATTACGGTGGGTGAACAAATTACTGTTGAGCAATTGATAGAAAAGCGCATAGTTATGAGATTATCTAGGCGTGATCATGTATATAGGCATCACATCCATAACAAGTAGACCGACTCCTGCCTGCATCTACTACTATTACTCCACACATCGAGCGACTCCTGCCTGCATCTAGAGTATTAAGTTCATAAGAACAGAGTAACCCATTAAGCAAGATGACATGATGTAGAGGGATAAACTCAAGCAATATGATATAAACCCCATCTTGTTATCCTCAATGGCTGATACGTCCATTTTGCATCATGTTTTTATGTCAATATTTATTGCATTATGGGTTGTTATTACACATTATATCTCAATACTTTTCAGATGGAATGCCTTATGTAGGTGCGTGGGACTTTTGAGGAGCCTCCTACTGGATTTTACAAGGTTTACCATGAACAGGGGGAATGCCGGCAACTGGAATTCTGGCTGGAAAAGGAGCAAATGTTGGAAACCTATTCTACACAACTCCAAAAGACTTGAGACTCCACGAAACAACTTTTCAGATTTAATAAGAATTTTTGGGCAAAAGAAATAGGCCAGGGGGCCCACACCCTGTCCAGGAGACAGGGGGTGCGCCCGCCCTATAGGGCGCGCCCCCTATCTCCTGGGCTCCCTGGTGGGCCTCCGACGTCCATCTTCTGCTATATAAAGAGTTTTCACCTAGAAAAAATCGTGGGCAAGCTTACGGGATGAAACTCCGCCGCCACGAGGCGGAACCTTGGCGGAATCAATCCAGGACTCTGGCGGAGCTGTTCTGCCGGCGACACTTCCCTCCGGGAGGGGGAAATAATCACCAACGTCATCACCAACAATCCTCTCATCGGGAGGGGGTCAATCTCCATCAACATCTTCACCAGCACCATCTCATCTCAAAACCCTAGTTCATCTCTTGTATCCAATCTTGTATCAAAACCACAAATTGGTACCTGTGGGTTGCTAGTAGTGTTGATTACTCCTTGTAGTTGATGCTATTTGGTTTACTTGGTGGAAGATCATATGTTCAGATCCTTTATTCATATTATTACCCCTCTAATTATGAACATGAATGAGTAGTTACATTTGTTCCTGAGGACATGGGTGAAGTCTTGCTATTAGTAGTCATGTGAATTTTGTATTTGTTCGATATTTTGATGAGATGTATGTTGTCTCTCCTCTGGTGGTGTTATGTGAGCGTCGACTAAATGACACTTCACCATTATTTGGGCCTAGAGGAAGGCATAGGGAAGTAATAAGTAGATGATGGGTTGCTAGAGTGACAGAAGCTTAAACCCTAGTTTATGCGTTGCTTCGTTAGGGGTTGATATGGACCCATATGTTTAATGCTGTGATCAGGTTTACCTTAATACTCCTTTTTGTAGTTGCGGATGCTTGCAATAGGGGTTAATCATAAGTGAGATGCTTGTCCATGTTAGGGCAGTACCCAAGTGCTGGTCCACCCACATATAAAATTATCAAAGTACCGAACAAGAATCTTATGAACGTGATGAAAACTAGCTTGACGATAATTTCCAATGTGTCCTCGGGAGCTCCTTCTTCATTATTAGAATTTGTCCAGGCTTATCCTTTGCTATATAAAGGATTGGGCCACCTTGCTGCACTTTATTTACTTTATTTACTTTTTGCTCGTTACTATTTATCTTATCAGAAAACTATCTATCACCTACTATTTCAGTGCTTGCAGAGAAAACCTTACTGAAAACCGCTTATCATTTCCTTCTGCTCCTCGTTGGATTCGACACTCTTACTTATCGAAAGGACTATGATAGATCCCCTATACTTGTGGGTCATCAAGACTCTTTTCTGGCGCCGTTTCCGGGGAGCATAGTGCTCTTGGTGAGTGGAACTTGGTAAGGAAACATTTATATAGTGTGCTGAAATTTTTTGTTACTTGTTACTATGGAAACTAATCATTTGAGGGGCTTGTTTGGGGTATCTTCACCCCAACCAGAAGAGCAAAGAGATGCTCCTCAACCTACTGAATGTTATGAAAATATTCACTTTGAGATTCCTTCGCGTATGATAGAGAAACTGCTAGCTAATCCTTTTGCAGGAGACGGAACATTGCATCCCGACTTACACCTCATCTTTGTGGATGAAGTTCGTGGATTATTTAAGCTTGCAGGTATTCCCGATGATGTTGTCAAAAGGAAGGTCTTCCCTTTATCTTTGAAGGGAGATGCAATAACATGGTATAGGCTATGTGATGATACGAGATATTGGAATTATAAGCGATTGAAGTTGGAATTTCACCAGAAGTTCTATCGTATGCATCTTGTTCATCATGATCGTAATTACATATATAATTTCTGGCCTCGCGAAGGAGAAAGCATCGCTCAAGCTTGGGGGAGGCTTAAGTCAATGTTGTATTCATGCCCCAATCATGAGCTCTCTCGGGAAATGATTATTCAGAATTTTTATGCCTCGGCTTTCTCTTGATAATCACAACCTGCTTGATACTTCCTGTGCTGGTTCCTATATGCTGAAGACTATTGATTTCAAATGGGACTTATTGGAAAGAATTAAACGCAACTCTGAAGATTGGGGTTCCGACGATGGTAAGGAGTCAGGTATGACACCTAAGTTTGATTGTGTTAAATCTTTTATGGATACCGATGCTTTCCGTGGATTTAGCTCTAAGTATGGACTTGACTCTGAGATAGTAGCTACTTTTTGTGAAACTTTTGCTACTCATGTTGATCTCCCTAAAGAGAAGTGGTTTAAATATAATCCTCCCATTGAAGTGAAAGTAGTTGCACCTATTACAGTCGAAGAGAAGACTATTACATATAGTGATCCTATTATTCCTACTGCTTATGTCGAAAAACTTCCTTTTCCTATTAGGATAAAAGATCATGCTAAAGCTTCGACTGTTGTTCGTAAGAGCAATGTTAGAACTTATACACCTCCTGAGCAAATCAAAGTTGAACCTAATGTTGCTATTGTTAAAGATCTCTTGTCTGATAATATTGATGGGCATGTTATTTATTTCTGTGATGAAACTGCTAGAATTGTTAAACCTTGTGCTAAAGATAAACATAGACCTGTGGTAGGCATGCCTATTATTTCTGTTAAAATAGGATATCATTGTTATAATGGCTTATGTGATATGGGTGCTAGTGCTAGTGCAATACTATTGACTTATACAACGAAATTAAGCACGATATTGCACCCGCTGAGTTAGGAGATATTGATGTCACAATTAAACTTGCCAATAGAGATACTATTTCACCAATGGGAATTGTTAGAGATGTTGAATTCTTGTGTGGGAAAACTAAATATCCTACTGATTTTCTTGTTCTTGGCTCCCCACAAGATAGCTTTTGTCCCATTATATTTGGTAGACCCTTCTTGAACATCGTTAATGCTAGGATAGATTGCGAAAAGGATGTAGTTACTATTGGTCTAGGTGATATGTCTCATGAGTTCAACTTTTCTAAATTTCGTAGACAACACCGTGAAGAGGAACCATCTTGTAAGGATGAAATTATTGGTCTTGCTTCCATTGATGTTCCTCCAACTGATCCGTTAGAACAGTATTTGCTAGACCATGAAAATGATATGTTTATGAAGGAAAGGGAAGAAATAGATGAAGTGTTCCTTAAACAAGAACCTATGCTGAAACATAATCTTCCCGTTGAAATTCTTGGGGATCCCCCTCCACCCAAGGGTGATCCCATGTTTGAACTCAAACCATTACCTGATAATCTTAAGTATTCTTACACTACTAGGGAAAAGCCTATACACCGAATCTTATCAGCAGCGCGCTTCAAAATAACTCGCTGTTGCTAACTAGCAGTAGCGCGGACCATTGAAACTCGTTGCTGAGACAAATATAGCAGTAGCGCGTCCACCCAAAGACGCGCTGCTGCTATAATTCCTACGAGGCCGCCGCAAGGCTAGTTATAGCAGCAACGCATTAAAATGACGCGCGCTACTGCTACGTAGCATAGTAGCAGCGCATTTCCCAGATAAGCGCTACTGCTAAGTTTCCTACAAAAATTTAGTCCCACCTCGCTCCGTGAAGAGAGTTTCTACCACGTTAAATATGTTACTTCTCACACTTTGACAAGCACTTGATCTTCATTGAACTCTATGTGTAGAATTTGTGGCTGCAATATGAGTCTTCACCTGTTCCTAAACCGGTGAGGACTCATATTGTCAAATCAGATTGTACACAAAAAGATCGTTGATGATCAATGTGTATTTTTGCATGCTGACACATAGCAGTAGCACTTTACTCTGAAAACCGCTGCTGCTAGATAGCTTAACAGTAGCGTGTTTTGCTGAAGAGCGCTACTGCTAAGCCATCCATCTCCCTCATCTCCTCCCTTCGGATCCACTCACACACAGCCACTCAAAATCTGCGCCGCGCGCACCCGTCGCCCCTCTCCTCCGTCTGCGCCGCGCGCCGTCACCTCCTCCTCCTTGCTGGACTCCGTACCGGCCTCCTCCTCCATCCTCCCTCTCCACTCACCGCTGGCCGGCCCCTCCTTGCCCCGCCTTCCTCCTCCGTCCTCCCTCAACTGGCCACACCGGCCGGCCCCTCCTTGCTCCGCCTTCCTCCTCCGTCCTCCCTCAACTGGCCGCGCCGGCCGGCCCCTCCTCGCTCCGCCTTCCTCCTCCATCCTACTCTCTTCTCCCTCCTCGAGTCGCCCTCCTTCTCCCTCCTGCTCATATGCAACATTTTGATTTAGTTGATATAATTTAGTTGACTTAGTAGGCTAGTTGATTTAGTTGACTTAGAACATTTTGATTTAGTTAATTTAGTAGGCTAGTTGATTTAGTTGCTTAGAACATTTTGATTTAGTTGATTTAGTAGGCTAATTCATTTAGTTAATTTAGTTGACTTAGAACATTTTGATTTAGTTGATTTAGTAGGCTAGTTGATTTAGCTGACTTAGAACATTTTGATTTAGTTGACTTAGTAGGTTAGTTGATTTAGTTGACTTAGAACATTTTGATTTAGTTGATTTAGTAGGCTAGTTGATTTAGTTGACTTAGGAACATTTTGATTTAGTTGATTTAGTAATCCTTTGCTCATATTGCTTTAGAAAGAATGGCGCCACCACCACCACCACTATGTCAACTGTGCAAGTCAAGATGCGCCAGCAGCCTTGCAACTGGCAAGCTGTTCTGCATCTACTTCTAGCCGAGTTTTCGTCATGCGGCGGTAAGAAATTAGGTGAAATGTGAGGTTGAAATTACTGCATTGTGTTGGCATTACTGCATTGTGTCATTTTGCTTATTTTACACAGATCGTCCCATGCAATGTGAGGTTGAAATTCAACAAGCTGACAAGAGACACTATGACATTTGAGGCTCCTGGGGGGCCGTACACTATGGAGGTCGAGAAAGGACGCAATATGTCGCAGATTGGAGGAGATGGATGGGCCCGTTTCGTCGCTCGCATGCATCTTACTGGTGGTGAGTTGATCAGCTTCAACTTCCGAGCAGAAAGACCCAAGCTAGCTGTCATTTATCTCAACCTGGTGGAAGATGATGAAGATGACGAAGATGATGAAGATGATGAAGATAATGAGGACCCACTCGATGAAGATGATGAGGACCCACTTCATGAAGCCATCGTAGCTCAAAGAACAAGGCTGAGTGAGAAGGAGGTGTCCAACCTGTGGGACATAATTCTGCCACGTGCTGACTTTGTCGGGGTTCCATTCGTGACCCGCTTGACAAATACCATGGTTGATCGACATGATATGGTATGTTATACTTACAAATGCAAATTAATAGTGTGAATTACTTAGTGTACAGTCCAATGATATGGTATGTTGTGTGGAATCTAGTCGATGATATATATGTTTTAGTGTAGAGTTCGATCACATGCTTATTAATTGATATGTTTTTCTTATTCAGAAATTGGCAAAGAGCATATCTGTGAGTTATGGTATCGAGCCTGATGAAGAAGGCTCAGCTGGACTATGCCTTACTGCAAGGGGCTCCGTCACAACCTGTACTTACCGCATGGACACGTACGGTCGCACACACTTAAGCTCGGTTGGGTGGAAGAAATTCCTCGATGGCAAGAATCTTCGTGTTGGACAGGCCATCCTAATTACTATCAGGAACACCAACCGCCCAGGCTTGAGGATGATGATTTTCTTTGATATCATCTAGAACTACATATGTGTGTGTGGCTATATCATCTAGAACTACATATGTGTGTGTGGCTATATCATCTAGAACTACATATGTGTGTGTGGCTATATCATCTAGAACTACATATGATGATCGTCGTCGATATCATCTAGAACTACATATGATGATGGCCGTTGATATGACCATGTACTGCTTGAGGATGCATGTTGGCTATGCATGAAATTGTTATCTTAGTACTCCCTTCGTTCCAAATTACTCGTCGTGGTTTGAACTAAAACCACGACGAGTAATTTGGAACGAAGGGAGTACTACCGTACCTAGTAATGGTTTATGAATTTGATATCTACTAGCAGTACCTAGTATATAGTATCTGAAAGGAGAACTGAAAGTGAAAGGAGAACTGAAAGGGAATGGGGTAGTGGGAAAATGATGAAAGATATAGCAGTAGCGAGGGATGACGAAACCGCTACAGCTAGTTAATAGTAGCGCGTTCACAAAAAGCGTTGCTGATATCGTCAGCAGTAGTAGCGCGGGTTGGGGCCGCGCTACTACTATGAGTTAACTGTAGCGCCTTATTAGTAGCGCGGCCACCCGCGCTGCTGCTAGCCTGAAAACCCGCGCTGCTGCTAGCCTTTTCCCTAGTAGTGTTATCTTGATGAAAAAGAAATATATCATGTTATTATTAGTGCTAACCTTTCAGAGAAAGAAGAAGAAAGATTATTGAAAACTCTGAAGAAGCACCAAGCTGCTATTGGATATACTCTGGATGATCTTAAGGGCATTAGTCCCATATTATGTCAACACAAAATCTCAGTGGAGAAAGATGCCTAACCAGTTAGAGATCCTCAAAGACGATTAAATCCCAAAATGAAGGAAGTGGTAAGAAAGGTGATACTAAAACTCCTTGAGGCAGGTATTATTTATCCCGTTGCTGATAGTGAATGGGTAAGCCCTGTCCATTGAGTCCCCAAAAAGGGAGGTATTACCGTTGTTCCTAATGATAAAGATGAATTGATCCCGCAAAGAATTATTACAGGTTATAGGATGGTAATTGATTTCCGTAAGTTAAACAAAGCCACTAAGAAAGATCATTACCCTTTACCTTTTATTGATCAAATGCTAGAAAGGCTATCCAAACACACACATTTTTGCTTTCTAGATGGTTATTCTGGCTTCTCTCAGATACCTGTTTCAGCGGGGGATCAATCTAAAACTACTTTTACTTGCCGTTTTGGTACTTTTGCTTATAGACGTATGCCTTTTGGTTTATGTAATGCACCTGCTACCTTTCAAAGATGCATGATGGCTATATTTTCTGATTTTTGTGAAAAGATTTGTGAGGTATTCATGGATGACTTCTCCTTCTATGGATCCTCTTTTGATGATTGTTTGAGCAACCATGATCGAGTTTTGCAGAGATGCGAAGACACTAGTCTCGTCCTGAATTGGGAAAAGTGTCACTTTATGGTTAATGAAGGCATTGTCTTGGGGCACAAGATCTCCGAGAGAGGTATTGAAGTTGATAAAGCCAAAGTTGATGCTATTGAAAAGATGCCATGTCCCAAGGACATAAAAGGTATAAGAAGTTTCCTTGGTCATGCCGGTTTTTATAGGAGGTTCATTAAGGATATTCCTTTTGTCTTTGATGATGATTGTGTAGAAGCATTTGAAACACTTAAGAAGGCTTTGATCACTGCACCTATTGTTCAGCCACCTGATTGGAATTTACCTTTTGAAATTATGTGCGATGCTAGTGATTATGCTGTAGGGGCTGTTTTAGGGCAAAGAGTCGATAAGAAATTGAATGTTATCCAGTATGCTAGTAAGACTCTTGATACTTCCCAGAGAAATTATGCTACCACTGAAAAAGAATCCTTAGCAGTTGTGTTTGCATGTGATAAGTTTAGACCTTATATTGTAGATTCCAAAGTTACTATTCACACCGATCATGCCGCTATTAAATATCTTATGGAAAAGAAAGATGCTAAGCCTAGACTCAGTAGATGGGTTCTCTTGCTCCAAGAATTTAACTTGCATATTATTGATAGAAAGGGAGCTGAGAACCCCGTTGCAGACAACTTATCTAGGCTAGAGAATGTTCTTGATGACCCACTGCCTATTAATGATAGTTTTCCTGATGAACAATTAGCGGTTGTCAATGCTTCTCGTACTGCTCCTTGGTATGCTGATTATGCTAATTACATTGTTGGTAAATATATACCTCCTAGTTTCACATACCAGCAAAAGAAATACTTCTTTTATGATTTAAGACATTACTTCTGGGATGATCCACACCTTTATAAAGAAGGAGTAGATGGTATTATTAGACGTTGTGTGCCTGAGCATGAACAGGAACAAATCCTACGCAAGTGTCACTCCGAATCCTATGGAGGACACCACGCTGGAGACAAAACTGCACACAAGGTACTACAATCTGGTTTTTATTGGCCTACTCTTTTCAAAGATGCTCGTAAGTTTTTCGTATCTTGTGATGAATGTCAAAGATTAGGTAACATTAGTAGACGTCAAGAAATGCCTATGAATTATTCTCTTGTTATTGAACAGTTTGATGTATGGGGCTTTGATTATATGGGACATTTTCCTGCCTCCAATGGTTATACACATATTTTAGTTGCTGTTGATTACGTTACTAAGTGGGTAGAAGCTATTCCAACTAGTAGTGCTGATCATAAGACCTCTATTGAAATGCTTAAAGAAGTTATTTTTCCGAGGTTTGGAGTCCCTAGATATCTTATGACTGATGGTGGTTCACACTTTATTCATGCTGCTTTCCGTAAGATGCTTGCTAAGTATGATTTCAATCATAGAATCGCATCCCCTTATCACCCGCAGTCTAGTGGTCAAGTAGAGTTGAGCAATAGAGAGCTCAAATTAATTTTGCAAAAGATTGTGAATAGATCTAGAAAGAATTGGTCCAAAAAACTTCATGATGCATTATGGGCCTATAGAACTACATACAAAAATCCTATGGGTATGTCTCCATATAAGATGGTTTATGGAAAAGCATGTCATTTACCTCTTGAACTTGAACAGAAAGCATATTGGGCTATTAAAGAGCTCAATTATGACTTCAAACTTGCTGGTGAGAAGAGGTTGTTTGATTTTAGCTCACTTGATGAATGGAGAACCCAAGCATATGAGAATGCTAAGCTTTTCAAAGAAAAAGTGAAACACTGGCATGATAAGAGGATACAAAAGTGTGAGTTTAACGTAGGAGATTATGTGTTATTGTTCAACTCTCGTTTAAGATTTTTTGCAGGAAAACTTCTCTCAAAATGGGAAGGTCCCTACGTTATCGAGGAGGTCTATCGTTCTGGTGCTATAAAAATCAACAACTTCAAAGGCACAAACCCGAGGGTGGTAAATGGCCAAAGAATTAAACATTATATTTCAGGTAATCCTATCAATGTTGAAACTAATATTATTGAAACCATAACCCTTGAGGAATACATAAGAGACACTTTCCAGAACGTTCCAGACTCCGAAAAGGCAAAGGTATGTGGTACGGTAAGTAAACCGACTCCAAAACAACTCTAATGGCAATTTTTATCAGTTTTGGATTATTTAAGGATTTTAGGAAGAAAGAAGTAGTCCGAAAGGGGCACGAGCTTCCCACAAGAGAGGAGGGCGCGCCCCCCTGTAGGGTACGCCCCCTCTGTAGGGCGCGCCCCCTGTCTCGTGGGCACCTCGTGTGCCTCCCGGACTCCGTTTTCTTGTATGTTACGTATTTTGGTCAGTAAAAATTCATTATATATACTCCCGAAGGTTTTGACCACTGTATCACGCAAATATCCTCTGTTTTCGTTTCGAGCTGTTTCTGTTTCAGATCTAGAACATCATGTCATCTCCGAGTGCTCCCAAGGACAAGTTTTTTGAGAGGGTTATCAACCCCTATCTTGCGGAGGTGCGGCATCACCCTCAAACCATTGAGATGCGTGAGGGGGTGTTGCACATCCGCGATGTGGAGGGACCAAGGCGTACCAAGAGCATGGAGACGAAGCTTGAAGCTATGGAGCAAGAAGTTTTCAAGTGCCAAGGGATGGTGGAGCGTGGACTCAACGCTAACCAGATGATGATCACGGAGTTCACCAACAACCACAAGCTGGATGCCAAAGTCATTGGGGAGACCATCTTCAAGCTTCAAGAGAAAATCGAGCACCTCCAAGCCCAGATTTATGGCCTGCAAAACCAGAACTGTGAGTATGAATATAGATTCAAAAGAATGAGTTTGGCTGCAGATTTAAGGATCCTGGAGACTCGATCATCCTTCTATGATGGAGAGCCTATGCCTTGGAAGACGGATGACAAGCCTGCATCATCAACAAATCCTACCCCATCACCTCCGAAGAAATAATCACATGGGCACTCCCCTTGGCAACTGCCAAGCTTGGGGGAGGTGCCCCGGTATCGTATCACTATCACACTCCTATCTTTACCGCTTTATTTAGTTCGGTCCTTTTAGTAGTATCTTGATCTATTAGTAGTTGAAGTTTTGATATCAAGTAGTTTTGAGTTTTGCTTTGTGATCTCTTTTTGTAATCGAGTCCGCGTGCTATCTATAATAAAGATTAGTGTTGAGTCAAGGGCTTTGCTATGTTGCTATGATCTTGAAAAAGTAGAAAGAACAAAAGAGTTCATATTGATCTTATGGATAGTGATAACTTCACACATAGAAAGTATGAGGCATAAAAATTGTTGAGAGTTGATGAACGTAGCCTTGGTCATCGTTGCAATTAATAGGAAGTGATAACGAAAGAGGGGTTCACATATAAATATATTATCTTGGACATATTTTATGATTGTGAAGCAATCATTAAGTATGACATGCTAAAAGAGTTGACGTTGGACAAGGAAGACAACGTAATGGTTTATGTTTTCCGACATCTCAGTTAAAGTAAATCGTCATTGACCTTCCAAACATGTTGAGCTTGCCTTTCCCCCTCATGCTAGCCAAATTCCTTGAACCAAGTGGAGATACTACTTGTGCTTCCAAATACCCTTAAACCCAGTTTTGCCATGAGAGTCCACCATACCTACCTATGGATTGAGTAAGATCCTTCAAGTAAGTTGTCATCCGTGCAAGCAATAAAAATTGCTCTCTAAATATGTATGACTTATTAGTGCAGAGAAAATAAGCTTTGTACTAACTTGTTGTGGAAGTAATAAAAGCGACGGATTGCATAATAAAGGTCCACATACAAGGGGCAATCTAAAGTGATGTTCTTTTGCATTGAGATTTCATGCATCAACCCTAAATGCACATGACAACCTCTGCTTCCCTCAGCGAAGGGCCTATCTTTTACTTTATGTTTCACATTATGCTTGAGTCAAGGTGATCTTCACCTTTCCCTTTTTCATTTTATCCTTTGGCAAGCTCCTCGTGTTGGAAAGATCATGATGCATATATCCAATTGGATGTAAGTTGGCATAGGCTATTATTGTTGACATCACCTAAAGGTGAGTATGTTGGGAGGCAACACAATAAGCCCCTATCTTTCTTAGTGTCCGGCTGAAACTCTATAACCACAAGTATTGCGTGAGTGTTAACAATTATAGGGGACTACGAGATAGTTGTGTATGTGAGCTTGCTGAAAAGCTCTATTATTGACTCTTTCTGATGTTACGATAAATTGAAATTGTTTCAATGGCTGAGATTATAGTTTGTTAGTTCCCAATGAAGTTTTTGAATCATACATGACATTGTGAATTGCTTATTACTTGAACATAGGAAATCATATGACAAAATCCATATATGTTGCTATTATTAGAATGATTATGATGCCCTCATGTCCGTATTTTATTTTTATCGACACCTCTATCTCTAAACATGTGGACATATTTTTCGATTTTGGCTTCCGCTTGAGGACAAGCGAGGTCTAAGTTTGGGGGAGTTGATACGTCCATTTTGCATCATGCTTTTATGTCAATATTTATTGCATTATGGGATGTTATTACACATTATATCTCAATACTTATGGCTATTCTCCCTTATTTTACAAGGTTTACCATGAAGAGGGGGAATGCCGGCAGCTGGAATTCTGGCTGGAAAAGGAGTAAACGTTGGAAACCTATTCTGCACAACTCCAAAAGACCTGAGACTCCACGAAACAACTTTTCAGATTTAATAAGAATTTTTGGGCAAAAGAAATAGGCCAGGGGGCCCACACCCTGTACAGGAGATAGGGGGGCGCCCCCCCCCCCTGTAGGGCGTGCCCCCTATCTCCTGGGCTCCCTGGTGGGCCTCCGACGTCCATCTTCTGCTATATGAAGGGTTTTCACCTGGAAAAAATCGCGGGCAAGCTTACGGGACGAAACTCCGTCGCCACGAGGCGGAACCTTGGCGGAATCAACCTAGGGCTCTGGCGGAGCTGTTCTGCCGGGGACACTTCCCTCCGGGAGGGGGAAATCATCACCAACGTCATCACCAACGATCCTCTCATCGGCAGGGGATCAACCTCCATCAACATCTTCACCAGCACCATGTCATCTCAAAACCCTAGTTCATCTCTTGTATCCAATCTTGTATCAAAACCACAAATTGGTACCTGTGGGTTGCTAGTAGTGTTGATTACTCCTTGTAGTTGATGCTATTTTGTTTACTTGGTGGAAGATCATATGTTCAGATCCTTTATGCATATTATTACCCCTCTGATTATGAACATGAATATGCTTTGTGAGTAGTTACGTTTGTTCCTGAGGACATGGGTGAAGTCTTGCTATTAGTAATCATGTGAATTTGGTATTCGTTCGATATTTTGATGAGATGTATGTTGTCTCTCCTCTATTGGTGTTATGTGAACGTCGACTACATGACACTTCACCATTATTTAGTGTTGTGGTTAGGTTTACCTTAATACTCCTTTTTGTAGTTGCGGATGCTTGCAATAGGGGTTAATCATAAGTGGGATGCTTGTCCATGTTAGGGAAGTACCCAAGTGCCGGTCCACCCACATATCAAATTATCAAAGTACCGAACGTGAATCTTATGAAAGTGATGAAAACTAGCTTGATGATAATTCCCAATGTGTCCTCGGGAGCTCCTTCTTCATTATTACAACTTGTCCAGGCTTATCCTTTGCTATATAAAGGATTGGGCCACCTTGCTGCACTTTATTTACTTTATTTACTTTTTGCTCGTTACTATTTATCTTATCAGAAAACTATCTATCACCTACTATTTCAGTGCTTGCAGAGAAAACCTTACTGAAAACCGCTTATCATTTCCTTCTGCTCCTCGTTGGGTTCGACACTCTTACTTATCGAAAGGACTACGATAGATTCCCTATACTTGTGGGTCATCAATGGCAAAAATACAATACGTGCCTTGCAACACTTTCTGTCACTGGGTAAGGAAACCGCAAGATTGAACCCAAAGCTAAGCACTTCTCCCATGGCAAGGAAGATCAATCTAGTAGGCCAAACCCAACTAATAATTCGACGAGACTTGAAAAGATAACTCAATCATACATAAACGAATTCAGAGAAGATTCAAATATTATTCATAGATAAACTTGATCATAAACCCACAATTCATCGGATCTCGACAAACACACCGCAAAAAGAGTTTACATCGAATAGATCTCCACAAGAGAGGGGGAGAACATTGTATTGAGATCCAAAAAGAGAGAAGAAGCCATCTAGCTAATAACTATGGACACGTAGGTCTGTGGTAAACTACTCACAACTCATCGAAGGGGCAAGGATGTTGATGTAGAAGCCCTCCATGGTCGATTCCCCCTCCGGTAGAGTGCCGACGAAGGCTCCAAGATGAGATCTCGCGGATACAGAAGGTTACGGTGGTGGAAATTGTGTTTTGTACTTCTCCTGGATGTTTTCGGGGCACGTAGGTATATATAGGAGGAAGAAGTACGTCGGTGGCCTCCCGAGGGGCCCACGAGACAGGGGGTGCGCCCTACAAGGGGGGCGCCCTCCTATCTCGTGGTAGGCTCGGCAGCTTCTTGGCTTGCACTCCAAGTCCTCTGGATCACGTTCGTTCCAAAAATCATGCTCCCGAAGGTTTCATTCCGTTTGGACTCCGTTTGATATTCCTTTTCTTCGAATTACTGAAAATAGGCAAAAAAAACAGCAATATGGGCTGGGCCTCGGGTTAGTAGGTTAGTCCAAAAAATGATATAAATGTGTAAAATAAAGCCCATAAACATCCAAAAGGGGTAATATAATAGCATGGAACAATCAAAAATTATAGATACATTGGAGACATATCAAGCATCCCCAAGCTTAACTCCTGCTCGTCCTCAAGTAGGTAAATGATAAAAAGAGAATTTTTAATGTGGAATGCTACCTAGCATAATTCATAATGTAATTTTCTTTATTGTGGCATGAATGTTCAGATCCAAATGATTCAAAATAAATGTTCATATTGATAAAAGAAATAGTAACACTTCAAGCATACTAATCAAAGTAATCATGTCTTCTCAAAATAACATGGCAAACGAAAGTTCATCCCTAAAAAATCATGTAGTTAGGCTATGCTTCATTTTCGTCACACAATGATGTTCCCAACTTCTATACCCCCGATGACAAGCCAAGCAATTGTTTCATACTTAAATAATCTCAAACTTTTTCAACCTTCACGCAATACATGAGCGTGAGGCATGGATATAGCACTATGGGTGGAATAGAATATGATGATGGGGATTGTGTGGAGAAGACAAAAAAAGGAGAAAGTCTCACATTGATGAGGATAATCAACGGGCTATGGATATGCCCATCAATTGATGTCAACATGAGGAGTAGGGATTGCCATGCAACGGATGCACTAGAGCTATAAATGAATGCTCAACAAAAAAAACTAGTGGGTGTGCGTCCAACTTGCTTGCTCACGAAGACCTAGGGCATTTGAGGAAGCCCATCGTAGGAATATACAAGCCAATTTCTATAATAAAAAATTCCCACTAGTATGAAAAAGACAACTTATGAGACTCACTATATGAAAAGCATGGTGCTACTTTGAAGCACAATATATGAGACTCACTACATGAAGAACAAGGTGCTACTTTGAAGCACAAGGGTGGAAAAAGAGATAGTAACATTGCCCTTTTTATTTATTTTCTTTCCTTTTTTCTTTTTTTGGGCCTTTTTTGGCCTTTCTTTTTTTTCTTTTTCCTTTTTTCGTTGGGCAATGTTCTAATAATGGTGATCATCACACTTCTATTGATTACAACATAAGAATTACAACTCGAAACTCTATATGAATGCCTCCGGCGGTGTACCGGGATGGTGCAATGAATCAAGAGTGACATGTATGAAAAATAATGCATGGTGGCTTTGTCACAAATACGATGTCAACTACATGACCATGCAATGGCAATATGACAAAAGTAAAGTATGTCATGATGATGATTTTTTTGAAAGATCCAGCAAAGCTGCTGGCTTTTCATAATTGATCATAGCAGGGAGCAATGGGGAAATCACGCATACATGGTGGTTGATCCTAGGATCAAAAGAGATAAACTGAAGAGAAACGAAAGAAAAACTGGAGAGGATCCCAGCACTAAGAAAAAAACTCAACGTTGCGCTCCTTAGCCTATCCCTTCTGTTGGCAAGGTGAAAGGATGCAGCAGGCATGATGCACCCGCCTGACGCCATAGCTCAATCACCTTTCTGATCGCCTGTGTCACCTCAGTCAAAGAGGACTCGCGCCCTCTGAAAATGCAGTCGTTTCGGTGCCTCCACACTTCCCACAACGCAAGCAGCATCACTGACTTGATCCCCCTTCTGAGCTCAGGTTTGGTGCTTTCCACCTTGAGCACGCGGCCCGCCCCGTCCAGGCCGTCACTGTCCGCGTGCAGCTTCAAGGCCTCACATCTGTTCCAAGTCGCCAGGTTGCCCCAGAGTGCCTGAGCGAACAGGCACGACCAGAAGAGGTGATCAGCAGTCTCCAGGCTTCTGAGGCAAAGTTGGCAGAAGTAAGGGTTCGGCCATCCTCGTCGCTGGAGCCGGTCATTGCACCACAATATGTTCAGCAGCAACAGCCAAAAGAACATCTTCAGCTTTCCGGGTGCCCAAGTCTTCCATATGATGTGCCTAAAATCGGAGAGATGATTCACCTGGAACTGCGCATTGTAGGCAGATGAAGTGGTGTAGCAGCCACTGGCCTCCAGGTTCCACCTGATGGCGTCGCTGACTTGCGGGTTTATGGCGATCGCCGCCGAACGCAGCAGCTGAGCTAGCATGACAATCATGCACCAGCTGATCCGTGCGCGAGGTCAAGTAGCTAGCGATCATCTTGCAGGGCGTCGGCGACTGTCCTTGTTGTGGAATAGTCACGTCAGATGTCCTCGTGAAAGGACTTAGTTGTGGAGCCATCGCAACTAGGAAGCTTGAAGGGGTTAAATCAGGACAAGAGACACGAGAGGGTTTATACTAGTTCGGCCCCTTACGGTGAAGGTAAGGCCTACGTCTAGTTGGGTTGGTATTGATGTTTCGATGACCAGGGAGGGAGATACACTATGCCCGGCTCTCGATGAGTTGTTTCTTGCCCTATGCCGCCAGCAGGTCGTCCCCTTATATACACGGGTTGACGCCTTGTGGCTTACAGAGTCCCGGCCGGCTTATAGAGTCCGGCTCGATGACCAGTTAAATCTACCTTACATTACAAGTCATGCCATCATGGCAGTTTACTACAACGGGCTTAAGCCGCCTGTGGGCCTTAAGCTCTTTATTGAACCGCCATCTTCATGCTTGGTCTTGGGCTTCCTATGATGAGTCCTCTTTGCGTAACCCGGCGCATACTGGGCGGCTTACACAAATAGTCATATCCCCAACAGTCCTGGTCTTCCTCCTCGAATGCTTGTACAGGTCCGGGAACAACAATTTGAGCGTGCCCTCCCCCAGCCAGGAGCAAGTCCAGAATCTTGCGGTCTGTCCATTGCCGATGGTGACAGAAGTTGCCGCGCGGAAAAGTACCTTGTCTGTCTCCGAACATGGCACCTCCATGCCTACCCAGGGCCGATCCGGGTGTTTCCAGGCCAGCCACAACCATCTTTGACGCAGCGCGCGGCCAAAACGCTCCATGTCCAGGACACTGATACGTCTCCAACGTATCTATAATTTTTCATTGCTCCATGCTATATTATCTACTGTTTTAGGCAATATTGGGCTTTATTATCCACTTTTATATTATTTTTGGGACTAACCTATTAACCGGAGGCCCAGCCCAGATTTGCTGTTTTATGCCTATTTCAGTGTTATGAGGAAAAGGAATATCAGACGGAGTCAAAATGGAACGAAATCAACTGGAGAAGTTATTTTTGGAAGGAAACCCACCTGATGGACTTGGACCCCATGTCAGAACATACGGGAGGTGCTCACGAGGGTGGGGGGGCGCACCCACCCCCTAGGGCGCGCCCCCTGCCTCATGGGGCCCCCGTAGCTCCACCGACGTACTCCTTTCACCCATATATACCTACGTACCCTAAAACCTCCAGAACAGAAGATAGATCGGGAGTTCCGCCGCTGCAAGCCTTTGTAGCCACCAAAAACCTCTCGGGAGCCTGTTCCAGCACCCTGCCGGAAGGGGAACCCATCACCGGTGGCCATCTTCATCATCCCGGCGCTATCCATGACGAGAAGGGAGTAGTTCACCCTCAGGGCTGAGGGTATGTACCAGTAGATATGTGCTTGATCTCTCTCTCTCTCGTGTTCATCTATGGCACGATCTTGATGTATCCCGAGCTTTGCTATCGTAGTTGGATCTTATGATGTTTCTCCCCCTCTACTCTCTTGTGATGAATTGAGTTTCCCCTTTGAAGTTATCTTATCGGATTGAGTCTTTATGAGAACACTTGATGTATGTCTTGCCGTGATTATCTGTGGTGACAATGGGATATCATGTGCCACTTGATGTATGTTTTGGTGATCAACTTGCGGGTTTCGTGACATTGGGAACCTATGCATAGGGGTTGGCACACGTTCTTGACTCTCCGATAGAAACTTTGGGGCACTCTTTGAAGTACTTTGTGTTGGTTGGATGAATCTGAGATTGTGTGATGCATATCGTATAATCATGCCCACGGATACTTGAGGTGACAATGGAGTATCTAGGTGACATTAGGGTTTTGGTTGATTTGTGTCTTAAGGTGTTATTCTAGTACGAACTCTTTTATAGATTGATCCGAAAGAATAACTTTGAGGTGGTTTCGTACCCTACCATAATCTCTACGTTTGTTCTCCGCTATTAGTGGCTTCAGAGTGACTCTTTGTTGCATGTTGAGGGCTTGTTATATGATCTATCTATGTTATTATTGTTGAGAGAACTTGCACTAGTGAAAGTATGAACCCTAGGCCTTGTTTCCTATCATTGCAATACCGTTTACGCTCACTTTTACCTTTAGTCACCTTGCTGTTTTTATATTTTCAGATTATAAAAACCTATATCTACCATCTATTTTGCACTTGTATCACCATCTCTTCGCCGAACTAGTGCACCTATACAATTTACCATTGTATTGGGTGTGTTGGGGACACAAGAGACTCTTTGTTATTTGGTTGCAGGGTTGCTTGAGAGAGACCATCTTCATCCTACGCCTCCCACGGATTGATAAACCTTAGGTCATCCACTTGAGGGAAATTTGCTACTGTCCTACAAACCTGTGCACTTGCAGGCCCAACAACGTCTACAAGAAGAAGGTTGTGTAGTAGACATCAAGCTCTTTTCTGGCGCCATTGCCGGGGAGGCTAGGTAAAGGGCACTCACTCACACCCCGTCAACTAAGCTCTTTTCTGGCGCCGTTGCCGAGGAGGTGAGTGAAGGTATATCTTTAGATCTTGCAATCGAATCTTTTTGTTTCTTGTTTTAGCACTAGTTTAGTTTATAAAAGAAAACTACAAAAAAATGGAATTAAGGATGCCTCATATGCTTCATCTTTTTAATGTCTTTCGTGAAAATGATGGGAAGGAAAATTGTGCTCAAGTACTAGAAGAAGAATTACATAGAATGCTTGGCATAAAATATGTGAATGATGAGCATGATTGCAATGTTGTTAGTATGAATTCCTTGAATATCCATGATGCTAATGATATGCAAAGCCACAAGCTTGGGGAAGCTATGTTTGATGAAGATGATATTTTTTGTCCCCCAAGCTTTGATGAGAAAATTTACTATGATGAAAACATGCCTCCTATCTATGATGATTATTGTGATGACACGTATGCTTTAAAGAATAATGATAACCATGAAACTTGTCATCTTGATCTTAATTTTCAATCACATGATAGTTATTTTGTTGAGTTTGCTCCCACTACTATTCATGAGAAGAATTTGGTTTGTGTGGAGAGCAATAAATTTTCTATGCTTGTAGATCATGAAAGGAATGCTTTAGGTGCTGGTTATATTGTTGAATTCATTCATGATGCTACTGAAAATTATTATGAGGGAGGAATATATGCTTGTAGGAATTGCAATAATGTCAAGTTTCCTCCCTATGTGCTTCAAGTTTTGAAGCTATGCTTGTTTTACCTTTCTATGCTAGTTGATTATCGTTCCCATAAGTTGTTTGCTCAAAAAATCCCTATGTATAGGAAGTGGGTTAGGCTTAAATGTGATAGTCATATGCTTCGTGATGCTCCCGTTATGTTTGAATTCTTATCTTTTATGTGAGCATCATTGTCATCTTCATGCCTAGCTAAAAGGCATTAAAGAAAAGCGATTGTTGGGAGACAACCCAATATTTACCCTTACTGTTTTTGTGTGTTCACATGATTATGCTACTGTAGTAATCATGATTTATAGCTTTTGTTTCAATAAAGTGCCAAGTAAGACCTTTAGGATGGCTTACGGTGATAGTTGTGTTGATCCTGCTGAAAATCAGAAACTTTTTCACCCAGTAAATTAGTTTTGTTAATTCACATAAACGTGCTTCTGATCTGATTCTTTTTGATATGGATTTGTACACCAATTTCTTAGGACTTCGTAATTTTGTAGGATGTTTGGAGTTCTAGAAGTATACGTTTGATACAGGTTACTACAGACTGTTCTGTTTTTGACAGATTCTGTTTTCTATGTGTTGTTTGCTTATTTTGATGAATCTATGGCTAGTAAAATAGTTTATAAACCATAGAGAAGTTGGAATACAGTAGGTTTAACACCAATATAAATAAAGAATGAGTTCATTACAGTACCTTGAAGTGGTGTTTTGTTTTCTTTCGCTAACGGAGCTCACGAGTTTTCTGTTAAGTTTTGTGTTGTGAAGTTTTCAAGTTTTGGATAAAGACTCGATGGACTATGGAATAAGGAGTGGCAAGAGCCTAATATTGGGGATGCCCAAGTCACCCCAAGGTAATATTCAACGGATAACCAAGAGCCAAAGCTTGGGGATGCCCCGGATGGCATCCCCTCTTTCGTCTTCGTTCATCGGTAACTTTACTTGGAGCTATATTTTTATTCACCACATGATATGTTTTTTGCTTGAAGTGTCATTTTCTCTTGTTAGTATTTACTTTCTGTTATTTAGAATAATGTTTTTCATCTTTAGTTTCAATAAAAATGTCAAGGATAGCCTTTGCCATGCTTATTTTTCTAGTATACATGTTGCTGTTTGAAAACAGAAAGTTTACCGCTGTTGCAAAATTTCCCTAGAAAAGTCAGAGAATTATATAATGATGAAACCTTTTGCATAATGAGATCTGGTAAATTTACTACAGTGGGAATTTTATTTCATAATTTTTGGAGTAGGGAAGTATTCATACTCTTGCCTTCTTTACAGACTGTACTGTTTTGACAGATTGCTGTTATGTTTGCGTTGTTTGCATATGTTTGTTTGTTTAATGATTCTATTTGAGGATAGGAGTATTAAGTATGCAGAGGCATTTAGTATGCAATTTTGAATAATAATGTTAGTGATTTGTTACAGTAGAAAATGATAAGGTTTTGCATTGGTTTATACTAATCTATCTCACGAGTTCTTGTTGAGTTTGTTGTGGATGAAGCTTTTGATAAAAAGAGAAACCATGACATGAGATGAATTAAGGAGACACAAAAGCTCAAGCTGGGGGATGACCAAGGCACCCAAGATAATATTTCAAGAAGTCTCAAGCATCTAAGCTTGGGGATGCCCCGGTAGGCATCCCACCTTTCTTCTTCAACAACTATCGGTTAGTATCGGTTGAGCCTAAGTTTTTGCTTCTTCACATGAGTTGTGCTATCCTTGAATTGTAATTTTGTTTTGCTTTTCTTGCTGTTTGAATACAACACCAAGATCTGAAATTCTTAAATGTTAGAGAGTCTTCACATAGTTGCACAATTATTCGACTACTCATTGATCTTCACTTATATCTTTCGAAGTAGTTTGTCGGTTGCTCTAGTGCTTCACTTATATCTTTTTAGAGCATAGCGGTGGTTTTATTTTGTAGAAACTAATGAACTCTCATGCTTCACTTATATAATTTTGAGAGTCTTAAACAGCATGGTAATTTGAATAAAAACTATCATAGAAAGTGAATTGGATGCTATGATCAACTTGATGCTTGATAATTGTTTTGAGATATGGAGGTAGTGATATTAAAGTCATGCTAGTTGGGTGATTATGAATTCAAAGAATGCTTGTGTTGAAGTTAGCAAGTCCCGTAGCATGCACGTATGGTTAAAGTTGTGTAACAAATTTGAAACATGAAGTGTACCTGGCTTGTGCATCCTTATGAGTGGCGGTCGGGGACGAGCGATGGTCTTTTCCTACCAATCTATCCCCCTAGGAGCATGCGCGTAGTACTTGGTTTTTGATGGCTTCTAAATTTTTGCAATAAGTATATGAGTTCTTTTGACTAATGTTGAGTCCAGGGATTATACACACTTTTACCTTTCCACCATTGCTAGCCTCTTCGGTACCGTGCATTGCCCTTTCTCACCTTGAGAGTTAGTGCAAACTTCGCCGGTGCATCCAAACCCCGTGATACGATAAGCTCTTTCACACATAAACCTCCTTATATCTTCATCAAAACAGCCACCATACCTACCTATCATGGCATTTCCATAGCCATTTCGAGATATATTGCCATGCAACTTCCATCATCATATTCATGACATACATTACTTTTGTCATATTGCCATTGCATGATCATGTAGTTGACATCGTATTTGTGGCAAAGCCACCATGCATTATTTTTCATACATGTCACTCTTGATTCATTGCACCATCCCGGTACACCGCCGGAGGCATTCATATAGAGCCATATCTTGTTCTAAGTTTCGAGTTGTAATCCTTATATTGTAATCAATAGAAGTGTGATGATCATCATTATTAGAGCATTGCCCACAAAAAAAAGAAAGGCCAAAAAAAGAAGAAAGGCCAAAAAAAGGGGAGAAAATAAATAAAAAGGGCAATGCTACTATCTCTTTTTCCACACTTGTGCTTCAAAGTAGCATCGTGTTCTTCATGTAGTCAGTCTCATATATTGTGCTTCAAAGTAGCACCTTGTTCTTCATGTAGTGAGTCTCATAAGTTGTCTTTTTATACTAGTGGGAATTTTTCATTATAGAACTTGGCTTGTATATTTCTATGATGGGCTTCCTCAAATGCCCTAGGTCTTCATGAGCAAGCGAGTTAGATGCACACCCACTAGTTTTATTTTGTTGAGCATTCATAGCTCTAGTGCATCCGTTGCATGGCAATCCCTACTCCTCATGTTGACATCAATTGATGGGCATCTCCATAGCCCGTTGATTATCCTCGCCAATGCGAGACTTTCTCCTTTTTTGTCTTCTCCACACAATCCCCATCATCATATCTGTTCCACCCATAGTGCTGGCTCACACTCATGTATTGCGTGAAGGTTGAAAAAGTTTGAGATTATTTAAGTATGAAACAATTGCTTGGCTTGTCATCGGTGGTATAGAAGTTGGGAACATCTTTGTGTGATGAAAATGAAGCATAGCCTAACTATATGATTTTGTAGGGATGAACATTATTTTGCCATGTTATTTTGAGAAGACATCATTGCTTTATTAGTATGCTTGAAGTATTATTATTTTTATGTCAATATGAACTTTTGTCTTGAATCTTTCGGATCTGAATATTCATATCACAAGTAAGAAGATTTACATTGAAATTATGCCAAGTAGCACTCCGCATCAAAAATTCTTTTTTATCATTTACCTACTCGAGGACGGGCAGGAATTAAGCTTGGGGATGCTTGATACGTCTCCAACGTATCTATAATTTTTGATTGCTCCATTCTATATTATCTACTGTTTTAGGCAATATTGGGCTTTATTATCCACTTCTATATTATTTTTGGGACTAACCCAGTAACCGGAGGCCCAGCCCAGATTTGCTGTTTTATGCCTATTTCAGTGTTACGAGGAAAAGGAATATCAGATGGAGTCAAAACGGAACGAAATCAACTGGAGAAGTTATTTTTGGAAGGAAACCCACCTGATGGACTTGGACCCCACGTCAGAAGATACGGGAGGTGCTCACGAGGGTGGGGGGCGCGCCCACCCCCCTAGGCGCGCCCCCTGCCTCGTGGGGCCCCCGTAGCTCCACCGACGTACTCCTTTCACCCATATATACCTACGTACCCTAAAACTTCCAGAACAGAAGATAGATCGGGAGTTCCGCCGCTGCAAGCCTCTATAGCCACCAAAAACCTCTCGGGAGCCTGTTCCGGCACCCTGCCGGAAGGGGAGCCCATCACCGGTGGCCATCTTCATCATCCCGGCGCTATCCATGACGAGGAGGGAGTAGTTCACCCTCGGGGCTGAGGGTATGTACCAGTAGCTATGTGTTTGATCTCTCTCTCTCTCTCGTGTTCATCTACGCCACGATCTTGATGTATCCCGAGCTTTGCTATTATAGTTGGATCTATGGCACAAAAATAAATCACCACCGTGCTCTAAAAGATATAAGTGAAGCACTAGAGCAAAAACTATCAAGCTCAAAAGATATAAGTGAAGCACATGGAGTATTCTAGCAAATTCTAATCAAATAGGCTTCTCCCAAAAGGTGTGGACAGCAAGGATGATTGTGGTAAACTAAAAAGCAAAGACTAATATAATACACGACGCTCCAAGCAAAACACATATCATGTGGCCAATAAAAATATAGCTCCAAGTAAAGTTACCAATTAACGAAGACGAAAGAGGGGATGCCTTCCCGGGGCATCCCCAAGCTTAGGCTTTTGGCTATTCTTGAATATCCTGGGGTGCCTTGGTCATCCCCAAGCTTAGGCTCTCGCCACCCTTTATTCCATAGTCCATAAAAGCTTTACCCAAAACTTGAAAACTTCACAACACAAAACTCAACAGGAAATCTTATAAGCTCCGTTAGTGAAAGAAAACAAAACCACCACATAAGGTACTGTAATGAACTCATTCTTTATTTATTTTGGTGTTAAACCTACTGTATTCCAACTTCTATATGGTTTATAAACTATTTTACTAGCCATAGATGCATCAAAATAAGCAAACAACACACGAAAAACAGAATCTGTCAAAAACAGAACAGTCTGTAGCAATCTGTAACTAACGTGAACTTCTTGAACTCTAAAAATCCTAAAAAATAGGAAGTCCTGGACAATTTGTTTATTGAACAGCAGAAAAAAGAATCAACGCAAAAGCACGTTTCTGTGATTTAACAAAATTATATTCGTGCGTGCAAAGTTTCTGTTTTTCAGCAGAATCAAATCAACTATCATCGTAGGTTATCCTATAGGTTCTACTTGGCATAAACACTAATTAAAATATAAAACACATATAAACAGAAGGTAGATGCAAGATTTATTACTAAACAGGAGCAAAAACAAAAAACATAAAGAAAATTGGGTTGCCTCCCAACTAGCGCTATCGTTTAACGCCCCTAGCTAGGCATAAAAACAAAGATAGATCTAACGGGTGCCATCTTTGGAACAAAATTCATCAATAGAACACTTGTGATCTCTAGGGATTTCTCACCTTTTAGCAATGGCTAAACCCTTAGGAAAAAATTCAAGAAATTCATTGGTAGCAAAAGGTTTCTTAACGATAGAAAGACAATTGCGAAGAACACTTATAGATTTGAGATCCGCGTCTCCCTTACTAGAAGATTCACCCTTATTTTTAGGAACATAAATAAACTTGGCAGTTTTAGTAGGGGGTTTTGGCGTGTTTTTCATGAGGGAAAACGCGGAACCTAAGTTTGTAATGATATCCTCAAGTTTACCGATTCTAGCAGAGTCTAGATCTATTTTTTCATTGACTATAGGTTCTTTTTCTTTAAGATTTTTCAAAGTAACTCCAACCCTAGATCCAAATTGGGTAATGTGATTATGAATCTTTTTATCCAAATTTTCAATCAACTCAACAGTGGAAATTTTATTTCCAATAATATCAAGCCATTGCATCACATGTTCTAAAGTTAAAACCGTTCCATTAACCAAAAGAGGTGGTGGGCCAAACAAATCTAACATAGCATTATAAGCATCAAACATATGGATACTCATAAAATCACCTCCGGTAGCAATATCAAGAACACATCTATTCCAAGGAGTAATGCCTACATAAAAATTGCGGAGAAAAACGGAAGTAGCAAGCTTCCTAGTAGCTTTATATTGGGCATTGCAAATTCTATGCCAAGCATTTTTTAAACTTTCTCTCTCCCTTTGCTTAAAATTGAGAATTTCTTGTTCGGGAGTGAGAATAAGGATAGGAGGACTAGCCATAACGACAAGGTAAACTAACACACGAGCAAACAGAAAAAGGCAAGCGAAAAGAGAGGAGGAGATTGGGAAAGAGAGGGCGAATAAAACGGCAAGGGTGAAGTGGGGGGGAAACGAGAGGCAAATGGCAAATAATGTAAATGCGAGGGAGATGGGTTTGTGATGGGTACTTGGTATGTCTTGACTTGAGCGAAGACCTCCCTGGCAACGGCGCCAGGAATCCTTCTATCTATGTCTTGAGCTTGCGTTGGTTTTCCTCGAAGAGGAGAGGGTGATGCAGCAATAGTAGCGTAAGTATTTCCCTCAGTTTTTGAGAACCAAGGTATCAATCCAGTAGGAGGCTCCTCAAAAGTCACACGCACCTACACAAACATACAAAGAACTTGCAACCAACACAATAAAGGGGTTGTCAATCCCTTCATGGCCACTTGCGAAAGTGAGATCTAACAAAGATAGTATGATAAGATAAATATATTTTTGGTATTTTATAATATAGATGCAAAAAGTAAAGACGCAAATAAAAGTAGATTGAAAGCAAATATGATAAGAGATAGACCCGGGGGCCATAGGTTTCACTAGAGGCTTCTCTCAAGATAGCATAAGTATTATGGTGGGTGAACAAATTACCGTCGAGCAATTGATAGAAAAGCGCATAGTTATGAGATTATCTAGGCATGATCATGTATATAGGCATCACGTCCATAACAAGTAGACCGACTCCTGCCTGTATCTACTACTATTACTCCACACATCGACCGACTCCTACCTGCATCTAGAGTATTAAGTTCATAAGAACAGAGTAACGCATTAAGCAAGATGACTTGATGTAGAGGGATAAACTCAAGCAATATGATATAAACCCCATCTTGTTATCCTCAATGGCAACAATACAATACGTGCCTTGCAACCCTTTCTGTCACTGGGTAAGGACACCGCAAAATTGAACCCAAAGCTAAGCACTTCTCCCATGGCAAGAAAGATCAATCTAGTACGCCAAACCAAACTGATAATTCGAAGAGACTTGCAAAGATAACTCAATCATACATAAAAGAATTCAGAGAAGATTCAAATATTATTCATAGATAAACTTGATCATAAACCCACAATTCATCGGATCTCGACAAACACACCGCAAAAAGAGTTTACATTGAATAGATCTCCACAAGAGAGGGGGAGAACATTGTATTGATATCCAAAAAGAGAGAATAAGCCATCTAGCTAATAACTATGGACCCGTAGGTCTGTGGTAAACTACTCACAACTCATCGGAGGGGCAAGGATATTGATGTAGAAGCCCTCCGTGGCCAATTCCCCCTTTGACAGAGTGTCGGCGAAGGCTCCAAGATGAGATCTCGCGGATACAGAAGGTTACGGTGGTGGAAATTGTATTTCGTCCTTCTCCTGGATGTTTTCGTGGTACGTAGGTATATATAGGAGGAAGAAGTACATCGGTGGCCGCCCGAGGGGGCCACGAGACAGGGGGCGCGCCCTTCAGGGGGGGCGCGCCCTCCTATCTCGTGGGAGCCTCGGCAGCTTCTTGGCTTGCACTCCAAGTCCTCTAGATCACGTTCGTTCCAAAAATCACGCTCCCGAAGGTTTCATTCTGTTTGGATTGTGTTTGATATTCCTTTTCTTCGAAATACTGAAATAGGCAAAAAAACAGCAATAAGGGCTGGGCCTCCGGTTAGTAGGTTAGTCCAAAAAATGATATAAATGTGTAAAATAAAGCCCATAAACATCCAAAAGGGGTAATATAATAGCATGGAACAATAAAAAATTATAGATACATTGGAGACGTATCAGGGTGAAACGAGCTATTGAGGCTGAGGAACCCCTGTCCAAGATTCTGGAGGAAAATCCGACACTTACGGAAGAGGAGTTCGAAAAGTTCAAGGACACTTGCGCTACCAAGGCATCCAAGGCTAAGGCTACGAAATTCAAGAGCCTTCAGCAAAGGAGCACAGCGAAGCATCGCCTCGAAAGCCATGGCTACCTCGGTAAAAGGCCCATATGGGATAAGGAGGACGTGGAACGTGAAGCCGCGGGTCTCCCAGACCCCTTCGCGAAGTTCACCAACCCCTTGGAGCATGACTTCATCAGGGCCTGCTACAAGTGGGACAAGGAAAAAAAAGGTTTTTTACACGGACCAGATCACGAGGAAATTGATTGGACTACTGGTAATTATTCTTTTAGCACCTTACATTTAGCTCCATATCTAGTTGACTACACATTCCTAAACGGTTCATGCTCCTTCTACAGGAGAAGCAACACCAGCTTGCAGCCGAAAGCCCTACTTCTCCGATGAGGCCCAAGTGGGACACCCCTCTCAACCGGGCCTTGAACAAACTTAAGGGACTCCCTTTGGGCCAGCGGCCGCAATATGGTCGTGTGCACGGCGCTGGAGACGGCGCCACGTGGAAGGTGTTTTACAACAAGGGCCCGGAGGCCAAGAAGTAGAAAAATAAGTTTAGTCAGGCAGACATCGACGCGAAGGTGAAGCTTGCGGTCGAGAAAAAGCAGCTGAGGACGCGGAAAAAACAGTCGAGGAGAAAAATGAGTTACTACAGCAGGCAGTTAATGCAGCTGTAACTGCCTGTAGAAATGATTTCGCTACTAACTTGGTTCCAGCTATCATCAACTGGACGAAGGAAAATCCAGACAAGACGGTACATGATTTCCCGATGCCCAGTTTCGTCGGGAGCAACTCTATGAATAACAACAACACCGCACCATCACTTGCTCATGCAACCGGGCCTCCTCTCGCAGTCGCTCCCGCTCATAGCAGCCCGTCCTCAGTCTCTGGCGCGCTAGGTGGGCCTTCGTCTTTGGCTGAGATCGACGCCGTCACGGTAATTACATGTCGCACCAACACACACACACACACACACACAGATATATATATATATATATATATATATATAGAGAGAGAGAGAGAGAGAGAGAATATTCCATTTTCGTTGCCTTTCGGATGTTTTACACCACAGACATATGTGTTTGCAGGGCGAAGAAACCCCGTGCACCATACTCTACTTGATCAAAGGCCAGAAGGTGGACGTGGGAAAGGGGATGATAATGAACCCCTTGAAACCAAAGTTCCACAACCAGCCGATCCCCGCTGGGCACTTCAGGGTTAGCTTGTCCGGTGTGAAATCGGGGCACGAGGCTTTGCCTCCTCCAGTACAGCATGTGGGAGAGGACGACAAGACCGCCCCACCGGGCGGATTGGAAGCTGCAAGGGTTGGGTGCTGCTATGGCCGAAGAATCTTATTCGTCTGGAGCCGGCCGAGAGCACACCAATAACCACACATCAACAAGCATGTGCGGAGACCACCACGCCGCCTACGCAATTACCAGCTCCTGTAGTGCCAGGTGAGAGCGGCGGAGGACGTGATGAAGGGGGTGCAGTAGTACTGGCTGATGTAATCGGTCCTGTAGAACAGAGAATGGATGATGATACGAAGGTCGACCCTATAGGTTTCCCCAATACAAACGCATATGACTGTGACATAGATATGATGAGTCAACCATATGATGAATCGGGCTATCAGCATGCTAATGAGGATATGGATGATATGCGCGGGCAGGAAGGTCGTTGGAAGGATTGCAAAAAGTCTCTCTTCATGAATTCCTCACAGGACACACATGAAGATGCCACCTCAACACAGGCTCAACTAGCCGGGGGTCGTACAGTGCTTAGCCCGGGAACCCTGGGGCAGGGGTTAAGGAAGGGTCTGGAAGGTGTGCCCAAGAAAAAGGAGAGGAAGAGATCGGGGAAGATAATTGCCTCCAAACAAGCCAGAGCACATAGCAGCCAGACGATGGATTCTGAAGAGCGTGTACCCGTGAAAGGTGTGGCCATGTTCCATCTCATGGGAGAGCTGATGCTACCGCCGAAACCACTGGAGGCACTATCAGGGGATCTCAGGAGACTGCACGACCATGTGTTGTCAACTGAGAAAAGCCTACTAGCCTCAAAGGATCCAGGATATCCGACATACGCGGCTCGTGTGCCTGAGGGGAAGTGCTACGTCGACACACGGCCCACGGAGGTGTTCTTCCTGCGGTTTGACCATATCTTTGAGATGTTTCTGACAAGGCGGCTCGATTTTACAATCGTCCGCCTTTTTGCGCTACATATGAGCTCCGTCATGAAGAGTGAAGAAGTCTCGCAAATCTGTGTGGCGGATCCGTACTACATGCACGAGTCTTTCTTGAGTCTCGGCGACTTTGAGCGTGAAACTGCTAGGGACTACCTCCAAAACTTCATGGTACAGAATAAGGACCAAGAAATTGTCCTCCTGCCTTATCATCCAAAGTAAGTCAGTTCCGGACAACCCTTTCGTACATTTCAATCATTCCTTCTCGCTCATATGGAGAATAATTTGAGGTGTCTTTTCCCCGCAGCAACGGGCGCGCCGTCCTTATTGTTCTTTACCCGCGAGTCTCCCATGCCGTGTATTTTGACCCTTCCACATAATGAATATTCTAGATGATGCTCTCCAAGGCTTCAGCATTAGAGGTGGCCACATGCAGATCAGGAAACAAAGGAACAAGAAGATGGGTTTCGTGCATAAAACTAACTTCTCCTGCATCCATGTCCCAAAACCAAGCAAGAAGGATGGATTCTACATCGTCCATCTCATGTTTGAGTTCAGCACGGATCACCAAAAGCTTCGCATGACAAGCAGAAATGATGATCATATCCACAAGTGGCTAGAATCTCATGGAGAAGCGGATTATAAACTTAGAGATGACTTCTTTCGCATCCAAACGGACATTGCGATGATCATCATGAAAGAAGTCGTCGATGAGAAGGGGATGTTCCACCACGGCCCTATATCGCGAGCTGACGTCCAAACTCGCATAGGCATGCAACGCCTAGACCTCACGCCGTTCAAGAAGCTAGGGTCCATCCTTGATGATATGCAAGGATGGAACTTCTAGTGATTTACGATGCCGATGATGATGATATGTGTCGGTTGAACTTGTATACTTTCTGTAGCGATGAAACTTCGTGATATCCACGGTCCCTACCGAACTTGCGTAACGCTACTTTGTTAGTTTGCATACGATGACGTGCGTACCTCTAGTTAATTAGTTTGTGTACTGTATGTTGCATCTAGTTGCTAACCCTTTCTTTTTCGTGTTGCTCTAGTATATTTTGTTGCATATGATTGTACATCCTCTTCATGAAGATGCATCTCTAACAGGTACCTAGTTTCTTGATGGCGAGATGGCAGTGATATGTCGTGTACAAAGGGAAGGTTCCGGGGGTGTACAACGAGTGGCAAGAGTGTCAGGCGCAAGTGAATGGGGTCTCGGGCGCCAGCCATAAAGGCTTCAAGAGCAGACAAGAAGGAGAAGCTAGTTACTCGAGGTTCATGCTAGCGCGAGAGAGGACTCGTAACCGCCGCCTCATGTACTGCATAGTTCCGCTCTCACTCATAGTGATAGCTCTTCTCGCGTATACCATTGTTTAGACGGATGGCGTTGTAGTTGCAAGTATTCGAGACTTGCATGTATCGCTATTTTCGAGATGATGATGAGATACCACTTTGTGTTGGATGATGATTATGATGAGACTATTTGTATGTATATGCTATGATTACATTTGTGGTCTCGCAGCCATTTGTATGTGTATCATGATGACATTTGTATGTGCTAAAGATTCTTGTATAAAGCCTGTTCAAATACAAAACAAATATGCAGAAAAAAAAAATCAAAAACTACTGAAATCAGCAGTAGCGAGTGGAGAAAAGTTAGCAGTAGTGTGACAGTAGCAGTAGAGCGTATAGGTAAAGCGCGCTACAGCTATTAGCAGTAGCGAGCATCCACGCAGCACGCTACTGCTACACTTGTATAGCAATAGCGCAGGGGTGCACGCGCTGCTGCTACAGGTTAGCTGTAGCGCCTTATTAGTAGCGCCGGACCCCGCGCTACTGATATACCTAGAACCCGCGCTACTGCTAGGCTTTTCCCTAGTAGTGCAAATCTATAAATTTGGGTTGAATACTCTACCCTCGAAAACTGTTGCGATCCCCTATACTTGTGGGTTATCACCCACGCTGCCCCGGCCGCGCCTCCTTAGCCGCGCCACCAGGCGCTGTAACCGGTGCCTCCGCAACCGTACCAGGCGCCACAGCAGTAGCCGGGGCTGCTGCCTCTCCCGTACGGGCCTCCCGCCCTCCCGCGCCTCCCACCGAACAGCGCCGCGGAGGCCGGCGCGGCGGCCAGCAGTAGCTCCAGGTGCCTCCTCCCTGGGCCACCGGATACAACCTGTGGACCCGTGTCGTTCATGCATACACCATGCCGGTCCCACGGGCCCTTGCGCCGACCCTTCCCGTGCCGCGTCCGCCGGCGCATCAGGCGTACTATGTGGCTACGCAGCCCTATGGAGGGTACGACTTCCCGGCGGCGTCCCCGCCCCCCTCACCGGCGCTGCCACCGGCGCCTTGGGATCCGGCACTCCTCGCCGCGCTGCACAACGCCCCTACGCCGAAATACTACACTGGAGGCGGTGATTGGTACATGGACACCGGGGCCACGGCTCACATGTTTGCTCATCCTGGTAATCTTGCCTCCTTCACTCCCGTCAGAAACTAGCCGCCACATCATTGTCAGCGACGGTTCCACACTTCCTATCACACACGTCGGGCACACTTCTTTTCCTTCTAATTCCATGCCTTTATCTTTGTCTAACATACTTGTGTCTCCTCATCTTATTAAGAATCTTATTTCCGTTCGTTGTTTCACTCGTGAAAATCCTGTCACCGTTGAATTTGATGAGCTTGGTTTTTGTGTTAAGTACGCTCGAACCAGCATGGTTCTCCACTGATGTGACATCCCCGACGAGCTCTATCCAGTGCATTCGCCTTCATCCGCCACCACCGCACCAGTTGCTCTCTCCGCTGGCGTCGATCTCTGGCACGCTTGTTTGGGTCATCCCAAACCCGTCACACTTCATCATATTCTTAGGAGTTTCAGTTTCAGTTGTAATAAGATAGAGGATCACACTTATCATGTCTGTCGTGTCGGCAAACATGTTCGCGTTCCGTTTAATAACTCCACACCATTGCTTCTTTTCCTTTTCAGTTGATTTATAGCGATGTGTGGACCTCTCCTGTTCCTAGTAATTCGGGCTACTTATATTATCTGGTTATTCTTGATGATTATTCTCATTATGTGTGGACCTTTCCTTTGCGACAAAAGTCAGATGCACTCTCCACTTTGACGGCTTTTTACTCCTATGTCAGCATGCAGTTTGGGCATCTCATTCTTGCTCTTCAGACTGACAATGGAAAAGAGTTCGACAACCTTGCTTTCGGCACTTTTTTGTCGCACCATGGCACAGTTTCTCGTCTCACATGCCCATATACTTCACAGCAGAACGGTCGAGCCAAATGCGTCTTTCGTACTCTGAACGACTGCGTTCGCACGCTCCTGTTCCATGCTAACGTTCCGCCTCGCTTCTGGCCGGACGCACTTGCTACTGCATCACTTCTCCTTAACCTTCGACCCTGCCCGCCCACGGTGGAATTACGCACCTCATCACCTTCTCTTTGGTACGCCACCGTCTTATGATGGTTTGCATATTTTTGGGTGCCTTTGTTATCCTAGCACTGCCGACACTACTCCTTATAAACTTGCACCACGTTCTGTTGCATGCATCTTCATCGGTTACCCTTCTAACTCCAAGGGCTATCGGTGCTACGATCCCATCTCCCACCGTGTGTTCACTTCCCGGCACGTATACTTTGGTGAGCATGTGTTTCTGTTTCACCAGGTACCCCCGGCAGGTCCTCCCTCCACCGGTGATGTGGGAGCCTCGACGCCTCTCCCAGGATGAGTTCGGAAAAAATGTTAATATCGCGTTCGGAAAATGCTAATATCGCGTTCGGAAAATGTTAATATATTTTTAGAACTAAAAATTATTTAATTATATTTTCAAAAATGTTAATATCGCATTCGGAAAAAATATTCCTTTGGTGTAAAAAAAATATTGGCGCAACTTTAAAAAATGTTCGCAAGTTTGAAAAAAATGTTCGTGACATTTTCAAAAAACTCTCAATACAATGCAAAAAAAAATGTCCGCTTAATGTATAAAGAATGTTTCGCACCACTAAAAAAAAGTTTGTGTTGTTTATAACAATGTTAATAAAATGTAAAAACAGTGTTCCCTGAATGTAGAAAAAATGTTTTGTACCACTCAGAAAAAAGTTCAAGACAATTAAAAAAAAGTTCAGATGTTTCAAAATGCTAACTAGTTTACTCTCATAACCCATTTTCATCTCATATCCTAGCATCATCTGAAGTAAAGCCCGGCCCTCGCGCCGCTCCTTCCTCGGGGGCGACACGGGCGGCGACCTCTGCCCCCCCCCCCCCCCCCCCGCAGCCACCACCCTCCAGGCTCCTTCTCTCCCTCGCCGTCACCGGTGGCCTCCGGCAGGCGAAGCCTGTGCGGAGCCGGCGACGGCGGGGCACTCTCTGGCCGCAGTTCGCTCAGGAGAAAGGGGATCTCGCGCGCGGGTTGCGGCCGTCCGGCGCTCGGCTCCGGGGCAGCGTCCTCGTGTGCGGCGGAGGTGGTCTTCGGCGCATGGAGCTGCGGCTGGTCGTGGTGGTGGGCGCGCCGTTGCGGGCGTGCGGTCGCTGGCGTTCGTGTGGTCCAGATCTGGGACCTCGCGGGCCGCGGCTGGCGCAGACGGTGGTGCTGGTAGGAGGCGGCGGCCTTGGTCCGAGCTCCGGCGCGGCCTGGGCGTGGACGGCGTGCACGGACGGCCGGCGTGCTCGCGGCGACTCCGGATGCGCGCGTTGGGCGCGGACCGGCGGCCGATGCGGCGACTGCTGGCGCGCGTCGGGCGCGGCAACTGCTGGGCTTGGCGGGCGGTGGCGTGACCGGATCGGTCCGGGGCGGCGCGGCCGGATCTATGCCCAAGCGTGGGCCTTGATCGCTGGTCTGCCGTCGGCACGGTTGCGGGTGCGACTCGTCGGCAGCTGGGCAGATCCGCCGGGATTCTACCCTTGTCTGGTCCTTGACAGCGCGGGCGACTCCGGGGGAAACCCTAGATCTCCTTGGATCGAGCGATGGCGGCGCTTTTGCATCGTAGTCCCTCTTTAGGGCATTGTTTTGGAGTTTGCTCTGGTTGAAGGCACCAGCGACGTCAGCGGCGCACGTCTGGTGGAGCAACTGCCGATGAAAATCGCGCCGACTACGGTCATGGCGGACGATGGCGGCGTCTTAGATGCCGTTCCCTTGTCGAGGCATCGTCGTTGCAGTCTGCGTCATCAGGCTCGGGATGCTCCGGGGGAAACCCTAGATCTGGGTCTTCCGGATCGGACGATGATGGCGTTTTATCGCTTTCCCTCATGGGGGCATCGTTATGGAGTGAGTGCTGGCTGGAGGGATGGTGGAGCGGTGCTTCATCTCACACATTGATGGCGGCGGATATCGGCGGCATGGCGTTGTGGAGGCTCGGCGTCCGATGCACGAAGATGGACTCGCGCAGGAGGAGGTTGTTGTCTGGCGTCATGGTGACATCGATGGCAGAGTGGCCAGACAAGGTAGAAGCCTCAATATGATATGAAGACGGACTTATGGAAGATGGTGGCGACGACACACGAGTGCGTCTGACCGGATTGTGCCCCAGACCCGTATGTGGCTCGGCTAGGGATTCCGAATGAGTGTTTCGGCTTCCGGCTTTTGATGTTAGGCTTAGGTGAGTGGTTTGGGTAGTGGCCCAGCTAGCACCCCTTCATCATTTTGGATAGGAGTAGCGGCATATGTTGCCAAGATGGTGGATTCAGGCACATTGTTGTAATACTTTGTAAGGTCCTCGAGAATAATCAATAAAGTGGCCGTATGCATCACCCAGATGTAGAGGCCGGGGGTCATCCTCCTTTTCTAAAAAAAAAGATGTTTCAAAATATGTCCGTGCCCTTAAAAGTAGTTTATAAAATGAAAGAAAATGTTCGCGTAATTTAATAAATTGTCTCATACAATTAAAAAAAATGCTCATGACATTTAAAAAAAATCAAAAGTATATTCGTGATTTTTTTAAAAAGTTTAACACAACATAAAAAAGTCTGTAATTTTGAAAAAGGTTTTGTACCATCCAAGACAGTGTTCAATGTGTGTTTGAAAATGTTTAGGTGATTTGAGGGTCATTATTCATGGTCCCGTTTAAATCGAAACTCGATTGACCTGGATAGGTGAGTTACTGGTTGCGACTGAATTTCACTCTGGTGAACCTGATCGATGCTCCACAGCTAACGGTTGTTCCCTCCCCCGCCTGTCGTATATGTGGCATTAAAAGGTTTACTGCTCACACCACAGGGATAACAACCTAGTGCTCCGTGGGATAGCAAGATAACAGTTTTTTGAGTGGTACGGAACATTTTGTTTTCGAGTAACTTATAATATAAGAACAACAAGATAAAATGACTCCACAAAGATGCAGTTGCACTGTCAGTTACATGGATTGACGAACAAGATAAAATTGACCATTCAACATTGGCAGGATGAGTTCTGCCAGTTAATATGTTAACATTGGATAGTACTAACAAATTAAGCAAGTCTCAACAGAAGTGGCACGTGGGTGAGAATTGTATTGTCATTGGGCAGGACATTAGTTGGCAGCTCCAAGCTGAACTCGTACACTGGCAGGCGCAATATTGCCTTAATGCAGAAGATGGATTGGAATCATAATGCACAAAAGTTGCAGTTCTTTTGGATAATGGAAGGATGACATTCCCAGTCTCTGCACCTGAAGGTGCACACGAGCAGTTATTACAAATTCTCACAAGTTGGCAAAGGAAACAGAAGCAGAAACATCAAGCATACAACACGAATTCAATACATGTTTCGGTACTTTTACCATAATCCGATACTCCGTGATGCAACAATCATGGTACTGGTATTGGTACAGAGGCAGGCACAGTGTAGATGCCCAGGGCCTGTTTCCTCAGTGTCAAAAGATCTTCTGTGTTTTTGGAGAGAACAGATAAAAGAGGCTTCAGAGGAACCCCGTAGCGGTCATAATGATTGATGCCAGAAAAAAGCATGCTGCTCTCAAACTCGGCCATTGCCTTTGAAGCCTCCAATAATGTGCGAACGATATTATGCTTGTCGATCACTTGGATGTTTCCATCATGCTTCATGAGTTCTGTAACCATCTTGCAGCTGAGCTTATGTATCGCCAGGCACTCACCGGGGCCATACATGTTGTCCTCCACCATCTTCTTGAGACTCACCACAAAGTCTTCCAGGGAATCCGACGGCGTCTGCTGAAGTAAGATTACTGCAAGATCAATATTGCTGTTCTCACTAATCTTCACGACGAGTGATAACAGTAATGCTTGCAGCGTCCTGCCCATGATAGGCTCATCTTGTTGTATATGAAACAATTGCCCGAGTGCCTGCAACGATACACGTACATATTATTTTAGCTCAAAATAATTAAGTGAGTAGATTTTGTTCTTGCAAGGGTGGATGCTTGAGTTTAGGGTTACCTAATTACCTGTCTAAAACATTCTAAAAAAATCATATGCATCTTGTTGTAACTTGAGCACCTACTAAAATTTGTGCACACAAAAAAGACTGTTCAACTTATTTTTTAACAGTGTAACACTGTAACAGCAGTCCCTTGTCTTTTTTGTACATGACAAACATGATCATTTTTTTTCATTAAATTTTGTAGGTGCTCATGTTATAACAAGATGCAAGTCTACAATTTTATTGAGAATTATTTGAAGATTGATAATTAGATAAACCATAAACTAAAGCACCCAGCCTTGCCTGTACATTTTTTCCCCTGGGAAAGTATATTGCCGAAAACTTGTGGCATGCAGTAGGTGCGTTACAGCATACCTTCCGTAAGGTTGGTTCCTTGTCGTAGTTGCTCAAATGCTTCAAGATGACTGCCGCGCTAATACGACAACCAATGCTGATCTCTATTTCCACTGTCTCTGTTGCACTTATTTTGCATTCAGTGGTCTTGATATTGCAGTCGAGCAATTCAGTAAGACGATGGATGTCATCATCGCATGCTGTGAAGCTCTTGATAGCCTCTGGATGACTGGACAGTATTTCCAATGCTTCACCAGCATTTTGTTTAAGCCAGTTTGCAGTTTTCTTAGCTTCTTTCATCCTATTTTTATCATGATTCAAATAATCTCCCATCCAATCTGTAGAAATGAAGATGTGCAGTGCCCTCTCAATAAGTCTTTCTGTGGAAGTACTTGCTGGATTATGCATTGCTAATTGCATAAGTACCTTTAAAGCTCCCACCTGCAGGCCTGTGATACTGCTGTCACTCTTAATATCGAGGACGGCCTCCAAGTTTCTGACCACATGACTATGATCTGCAATTAGGTCTCGCATCTCTTTGCCGGTGGCTCCTGCAGAAGTTATCATGAGTCGCGTCACCACTCTCAGTGACCCATATGCTACCTTGGTCCATGCGGCACTGCTCTTGATATCTTGTACTAATTCATTGGAGCGGAGAGGCGCAACTATTTTGGAAAGAAGACCCTTGCTGTTGTATATTGCTCTGCGGTTATCATCATCATGAGCCAGGTTCTCTAGAATTCTCAAGCCTGGCAATACCAGATTCTTAGTTCCTTGCCCAGATACAACTGGTAATTGATTGAAGAGGGAGGATATACATTCCAATGCTCCTGGAAAGTGAGCAAGGTTGAGGTCGCTAGCGAGATGCTCCACAATTCTCGCTGCAAGCCATATCATCTCTTGGTCGGCTGGGCTTCTCCAAGCAAGGGTGCCGATCAGCTTCTCTATTCTTTGTCTGGGTGACCTGATCAGCAGCCGTCTTACCTGTGATGGTACATCCTTATCAATCAGCATTGTTAGTACCCTCCCTCCAGCCGCATATTCTTCTGGTAAGCTGGAATCCAGCAAGCCGGCACCATATGTGATCAAATTCCAGCTTGTTGCAGACGTTTTGTTCTTTAGACACATGTCTTTAGTTTTGCGCAAATATGCACGAATTACCTTGCGGCTGAAACCATGTTGGTGGCTGACACTATCTTCGATCGACTTATTAGCCAGCGCTTGAGTCATCAGCCACAATCCGGATATGGCGCCGTGAGCAAATGCTGCGTTGTAGAATAAGTTCAGCGCCCGCTTCATATTTGCTTTAAATGCCTCCCCGTCCGCGATGCCATGGTCTTGCTTTCTTGCACGACCCGACAGACGCATGCAAACCAATGGTCCAGTAACAGCGAGGCCCAACACTAGGACAGCTCGCACGTACAGAGTGATAACTATTACTAGAACTGTCACGACCTTCTGTATTTGTTTCTTCGACCATTGTCTCATAGGCAACTGGTTAAGTTCACGCCGACACTTTTGTAACCAAGATTTAGTGCCGGGTCCAATAACAGCCCAATCCCAATATAAATCCATGCCAGCAAATCCGATTGCTTCGAATACCCTGTGTTGTTCCAGTTAGAACAGGACATGATGTCAACAAGAAAATTTAAGGGTGTGTCTAGGGCACATCTAGATGTGCTCTAGTTATTGCACATCTAAGTGAATGAATCAAGCATAAAAAGAAAAAGAAAAAAGAGAAAGAAAACATTCACATGAATCTCAATGTAAGATCAATGACATATGACTTAGATGTGCAATACTTAGGTTGGTCACAATGGGCAAGAATATAAGCTAGTAACTTACTCACTTTCCTAGACTATGTTACTACCTCCATAGTGGGTAGGAACATCTATGTAGTGTCATGCAACGATGTATTTATTAGGTTATAGACTCATTGTTTCTTGGAGTGTGTGATGTTCCGGTAACTTAGCTAGTTACCACAAGCACCTCTCTCTTCATTAAATATGTGCCACATAAGCAAAGTTGTATTGGAGTGTGTGATGTTACTCCTAAGTTCCTCCCCATTGTGACCAGCCTTATGGCACATCTAAGTTCTATGTCATTGATCTTACATTTACATTGAGATTCGTGTGGATATTTTCATTTTCTTTTTTCTTTTCCTCTTTTATGCTTGATTCACTCACTTAGACATGCAATAACTAGAGCATATCTAGATGTGCCCTAGACACATCCAAATTTAAAATGATAAACAAAAGGAACGGGACTACATTTCACATCTCCAACACTGACCCTCAAATTTCCTCCCGCACCCGACAAGTCCGTGGACAGAATGCAGGAGCTGACCATCCAAAGCTAGCCGCATATGTTTGGATACATTTCAAATGAAATTCAACGAAAATGAACAAATTTGATTCAGACTCAAACAAATCGGATGATATTCATTCACACTTGCATGATTTTTACATAAAACCAGATGATATTACGTCTGGTGAACTAAAAACCTTAAACAAATACAACCTTATAGTACCGTATACTTGACGGTGACTTCGTAGGCCATGTCGACCTACCTAGCTGGCTCCTCTATCATCGTCGTCGGAGCCGTTGTTGGAGTTGTCAGAGTTGGGCTTGGGGCGGTGAAAGGGCGCGACGTACCGGCATGGCTTCCCTGCAGGCGCCTGCCGCTCGCAGATGATCATCTCCGCTCCTCCCGTGCCTTGCACGGTGTGTCCGCAACAAGCGACGACGTGGGCGGGAGGAGAGGGTGGTGGGCCTTGGAGGAGGTGGCGGCGGTCTCGCTGAGAGATCAGTGCTCGCCATACTTGGCCATCTCATCGCTGCCTCGGCGGAGACGATGGTTGCTCCGGGTCCAGGCGTACGCCAGCTCCGGGTCCCCCGCGATGTGTGGCGGCGGGATGTTGGAATCCACGAACTCTGACTGGCACGTCGCGTTGCACCGGTCCCGCCGTCGCCGCTCCCTGTGAGCGTACTCCACCACTGTTCGGGTGCTCTGGAAGGATGAGCTGCTGCCGTTGTCGAGGTAGTGGCGAAGGCAACCACGTGCCTTCATGGCGATCGCGTGGGGCAGGGGCGGCGGTGGAGGGCATCGCTCCTTCTTCATGCGATGGGGCGGTGGCGAGAGCCACTCCTTGACCCATAGGGGAGGCGGCAAGAGGGGCTCCTCCTAGATGTGGCATCCGATTTGGATGTCACGATTGCACCGGGGAGAGTGGGGAGGGGACGCAAGCTCCGGCTTGACATGGAGAAGCGTCTTCGGTGGCGCCGTTGGGCCATTGACGTGGAGTACAGATAAACGGAGCATGATCTCCATCTGCTACTCATACTCCTCGTGCCCTACGTCACTGGCTACTGCTGCGCCACCGACTGATGCTGCAGCGGTTGGTACTCCTCATCGCCAGAGGAGATGACGATCTCCGCCATCGCTGAGGAGTCGGCCATAGATGAGGGTGACGCCCCCGGAGTTTGAGGGCAGGCTCCGAAGCCGCCGCCGAGGCCCACGACTTTCCCATCGCCAGAGTTGTGGAGAAAGAGTGGAGGTGAGGACGAGGACGTGCGGAGCAACGCAGTGAATATGAAGGCGCCAGAGCACGGCTTATATAGCCTCGGTTAGGCCATGCGAACGGACATTCAACCGCTTTAGTGTGGCACAACAGCCGGAGTTGGTTCCTCCGGAAGTTGCGTCCGCATCGAAGCAGCGGCTCCTGAGAGGTCGCATCGGTCAGCGTCGCACTCCTGGCCGGTCACATCATGCGGCATCAATGCCCGCCGTTGCATGCTCTAGGCCGGCATTGATGCGGCGCGGGAAGTGGCATGTACATTGAACGAAAAGCGTGGGAGAGGTGGGTGGGAGATTTTGGCGGGCCATGCTATTCAGGAATCAGGAGTGGTTGTGGCAGCGGTCCGGACGCCCGTAAAGCCCCTTAGTTTCTCTTCGGTTTGCGGCCAAAAAAACATGTCCGGACCGCCGAGCGGACTGATAGAGGACTGAGCTGGATGGCAAAACATGTCCGCACCGCACGATCTGAATGGTTGCAGACGGTTTGAGAGTCGGCGTATGCCCTTAAAACTTTTTTTCTCTGTTTTGTGTCAATTTTTTTAGATTATAAAATATGCCATTATAGTAGACTTTTTTTATTTACCGAATGTCAAGAAGTTCACCGAGTACTTTTTATCAGAATTGAAAAACATGTACCTTTACCAAGTGTAGCGGAAAAATACTCCACTCGGTTAAGAATGGACACTCGGTATATTAATAGTTTATACTTACTTTTTTTTCTTGAAAAACACTTGGCAAAGAATAGGGCATGTGTTCATTCTAAGCGTGATTGGCAGCAGACGGTAAACTGTTGTTTGCTGGCTGCGTTATGCTATAGAATTGAAAAAATCGGCTGGATAGAGAAATTAATATAAATGCCATGGTTTTGAATGGGAGTCGTATGCATTTATAATCAATGTTTTTATAAGAGTGTTATTCTCATGTTAGGGTAGTAGTGTAAATATTTATTTGGGATAGGTCTCATAAAAGTAACATTTGTTTCTTCGATCTTTTGGAGAACTGCTAGTCTCACTTATGGATAGAAATGCACTTGTTTATTTATATCGTCTCACATGTAAACTCATTATCAACTCTAACCTTCATAAGTAGGAAAGATACATTAACTAGTTCATCATATATCCAAAATCAGGTGCAACATACAAGGTAGCAAGTTTGGCCATAAACAGTGCCCGACCAAACAAAATAAAACATGATCAAACGACCATCGGTCATGAAGAAATCAAGCAACATCCTCATTGTGGTGAAGATCGTCTCCACCACAATCGGCCTAGCACCTCCATCGCCATCATCCACATTGACCGCAGAATAATCACTCCCATCTTCATCCACATTGACCCGAGAATGAGCACCACCATCATCAAGAACACCGTTTGTCGAAGCACCACCACCACCTCCACCACCATTGTTAAAAGTTTCACCACCACCACCACCCCCAACGTCGAAGCCAACACCACCTCCAAACCGACCTCTACCACCATTGCTGAAGCCACCACCACCATTGTCGAAGCCATCACCACCTCTAAACCCTCCACCACCACCATTGCTGAAGCCACCAGCACCTCCGCACCCACCACCATCAAAATTGCCGAAAGCAAAACTCCTTCCAAACCCAACACCACCACCATTGCCCGACCCACGAGCCATGAGGTTTTGAAGCTCCATTTTTATATGGCAAATGATCTTCATTCTTCTCAATTTCCAAAATACTTTTGTCATTGCATCCATGCCCTCCAGATTCATCAACATGAAACGGTCTTCCTCGATGGTCCTCTCGTCCCTCCACTTTTGCTCTAGGGTGATCTTGCACTCTTCGAAGACACACCTTTCTCCTACTTATCCTTGCGTTTCTCTTTCTTCTCGGCCATGTCCACCTTAGCATCCCAATGCTTGCTTAAAATGGTCTCTTTTATCTTCGCCATATCACCAATTTGTTCTCTCAAAGTTGTTGCCTCGGCTGTCCTCTTCACTCTTGCTTTCTCCTTCTTGTTTCCTTCTGCTTTGCCCTTACTTCTTCCTCCTCTTGGCGCGTCATCACTATCATCATCCTCATCTTCCAATTTGACAAGGGAACCTTTCTTTGGGGGGGCTTCCTTGTCCCTCACCCTCCACTTCTCACTATCCTTGAGCAAGCACTAACACTGATGAAGAGTGAACGATCGGCTCTTGAAACCCGCCGTTTGCTTGAAATATTCATTGGTGATGTGATCCTACACATGGACATTGAGGCAAATATTACCTCAAACTTTAATCAACTCGGCCAAAGTCAACAAAATGAAGAAACACTCACATAATCATCAATAGTGACGCCAATTGAGGGTGCATTCCACACTTGCTCGAAGCACCCACTCCAACGGCCAAGTTTTCTTGATCACATCCCAGCGGCCTTTGAGTGACTTCAAATACCGGCCGGAGGGGGGAACGACAAGATCCAATGATACTTGTCCTCAATCCTTTGCCAATGATCCCCAAAGGTTTGATCCTTGCCGATCACCGCGTCAAGTGATACACTCTCCCATGCTTGCATCAAGCACACATCCTCCGTCTCCGTGTAGTTGTCGGTCCTCCCCACCCTAGCATCGTACTCAGCCTCCTCAATCACTTCCACTTTGTCACCACCTTCATCCGCTTGATCCACCTCCGCCTCGACCACCACGTGAGGTGTATCAAAATCGTCAAGGGGAGCACTCAAATCCACCGCATTCTCCTCCAACATTTCGGTATATGTTGAGTGCATGTTTTGGCTACAAAATTCAATGGGCAAGCGTAAACAAGTGCTTCAGAGTTGAACCAAACATCACCGGAGCGTTTCAAGCAAAAGAATTGTTTTTACCTGCTGGACGTTTCATCAAACATGTGGTAGGCGTGACCGGTTGAGTGGCCATGATCGGGGAGAACGTGGCTGACCGGAGGCGGAGGAGGAGCCTGGCCTCCTGCCGCGACCACCTTCTTCCTTGGGGGCTTCGCCCGAACGCCATCCGGTCCGGTGAATACTGTCTTCTTCATCGTCGGCGGCCGCTACGGGAGGAATCGGAGCAGGGGTAGAAGGAGGTGGTGCCGTGCTGGTTACGCCCCCTTGAACGAGGTGATTCCCTTGCCACTTCCTCTTGCTGCTGGCGACAGAAGGTGTTGGGGCGGCGCCTGCATGCACGGCCGAGGGAGGCTCGGAAGGACGGAGCGACGGCATACTTGGTGGGGGCGGCACATGAAATGCTGCACCCGGAGATGACGGGTACTCCATAGGATCGGTTGGCGGTGGCGCGTGAGGTGGGAACGAAAAGCAGCGAAAGATTTCTTCGTGCCAAGGATAGGGGAACTGGCAAAAAGAGTGAGGGATCCCGCAGATATGGCGGAAACGGCCCGGACTTTGCAGGTTCCCATAAGAAAATTATGAGACGGCCGATTTTACGGGCTCTGATCGGGCCGGAAAAAAATGCGCTCGTCCGCTAAATCGGCAGTGATATTACCAGATGACCTCTTCTGCAAGATCTATTAGAAATGCTCTTATAGAAGTGCTAGCTCCGCCACCGGGCGCGAACTCTCCCATCTCCAGACATGCCGCAGCTGCTCCGGCAGCAGGGGGGGGGGGGGGGGGGGGGGGATGTTTTCCGGCGGCTAGCGTGGCTCCCAGGTCGTCCGCGGGGAGCGACACGGGAGAGAGCCTGTTACAGATTTTATCCTTTCAAATTCATGGGGAACTTCACGTCACACTTAACATCGACAATACGAATTAACAGAAAACGTTTGGGGGCCGCCTAAGATAGGTAGTGGGGCTACTTCTTCTTCGGCGAGCACAGGATGAACTAAGAAAAAGTGAACGACGCTTTGAATAATTCCAGGGACCTAAAAAATAGCAAAACCGGAAAAAGATTGCATTCAGGAAGAGCTGAATACTAAGCACTAACCCGGCAGCCTGCACGAATGCGATGATGGTCACAGACCAAAAATCGTCCTTCTTCATCGACGAGACGAAGCCGCCGAGTAGGACCACGGTGACCCACAAAAGCAGCAAGGCCCCGACGGATTTCAGGGTAATTCGGACGTACGCCGCAACGACGGCATACTTGTTGATGATCCTTACTTCCGGCCGTCGTCGAAGCTCCTCCGAGAAAGCGTCAACCTCATCTCCCATGCTCCGGAGCTGCCGCTTCTCGTGCTGGTTTCGTCCGTGGAATGCTAATGGTGGTGGAGCGGGGGATTTGTGGTTTCTCTACAGTTTGCTAGTCAAACAGTCTACTAGTTTCTCCTCCGTTTGCTAGTCCTCATTTGGCTGGCTCGACTGCCGGGCTTGGTAGTTTAAGAGAGTGCAGTGAGGGCGGAAGAGGGTATGCAGTTGCCCGTTAGTCTTGCCCGGCCGATCGCATGGTGCAGCCCCGCAACGATTTCTTTCAAGTTCCGCATACCATCGATGAGAGACTGCCATGCGCGTATGTACTAGTATTATACTTATATTACCCTCTTCATTCCTAAATATAAGTCTTCTTAGAGATTTCAATATATATATATATATATATATATAGTAACGCTAAACTAAGCGTGAGTGTAGAATAGCCTATTCTACACCCCAGTAATGATACATACAAAATCTAGTAACACAGTATATAAAATATAGTAATTTTTCTAAAAATGTAGTAAATTACAAATTTGGATAGTAAAAAACATATTTTTAGAATTACTACAGTTTGTACATCATTTTACTAGATTTTGTATATAGTGTTACTAGGGGTGTAGAATAAGCTATTCTACACTCACACTTAGAATAGCGTTACCCTATATGTGTGTGTGTATATATATATATGTTATATATATATATATATATATATATATATATATATATATATATATATATATGATTATTGTTACCTTTAATTTGCATAGTATATTATTCAACAATTGGTTGAAATACACTGTGTTGCTTTTAAAAAAATGGACTCACTATTGGTTGTGTTGTTTATGCATAATTTAAGTGTTTTTTTTTTGCGAAGAAGCATAATTTAAGGTTGGTACATACGTATGATTGATCTTGCAGTTGTGACGTGTACAACTATAGAAGATCTAAAAAGCTTAATCGATCTGAGTAGTCATAAAGATCTAACGACCATGGTCAATTTTAGTACAATTACGAAAACGAAAATGCGGGGATAAGTTTGGTACAATTTATGGATATTTGCCAGCTTAGATAAATCTATTAATTCCTCTAAAATAGATGAACCTATTAATTATAAAAGGATTCAATCAATGACAGGGTGTTTTGTTTCTGCCAACAATTTTTAGTGATCTTATTTATCTGTTGTGGTGTGTTGTGGAGTAGATAGACGGTAAAAGTGCGAGTCACGAGTTATGTCGAACTACTAGGCTTTCTCCCAAAAAGTCACTTTGGAGGATGAGCTCTAGTGAACCCTATATTTTAAATAGTGGCGAATAAATATTTTGAAGTTCCCAAAATTTCTAAAGAAAGCAACATGCTCATTTGGATGTATATTCACACATGCAAATTTTGATGTTGAAATAAGTAACCATGTGAGTCACACAAAAATGACAAAATGATGATTTTGGAAAGATGAACAGTGCATGTGTTATTCACTATTTAGAAATCCTTACTTTTCTAGAATACGCATGAGTATGCGTATCATCTGTTAGAAATCATCATTTTGTAATTTTTGTATAGCTCATATGTTTACTTATTTCATCACCTAACTTTACACCTGTGTATATACATACATATGACCATGTAAAATTCTTTTTAGCATTTTTTGAAACTTTAAATGTGATTTTTGAACTATTTAAAGTAAAGTCCTCCAATGCACCTGGGCTCCAAAAATCCACTCTCTCGATTTTTATACTCAGGGACCTATGAGGCAGACTCCAGTTGCTACTGATGTTTGTCTCGGACGCAGCTCCTCTGACGTACGGCCCACACACTGACGTGTGGGCCCGGACCCACCCATCAGCGGCCCAACGGTAGGGGGGCGTACGTCAGGGGATCCGGCTCCGTTTGTCTCCGAGTATTTGTTTCGCGCAGGAAGACCGGAATGATTCCTGCGTGCTACTGTGGCGCACCTCGCTGGGCAGTGCCGTTCACAAAGGAGGTGACATGTCTGATAGCCATTCGGTGAATCAGGTGAGTGGATCTCGATCCAAACAGGCATTGACGACATGCTCGGGAGACCGAATCTTAGGTGAAAAAAGAGATGATGTTTTATATGCCCAAGAGGAAGAAGATGGGCAAGATGGTTAGCACTGATAGCCACTTTGTCTTTGAGACCCCACGTTTTGCTTGGAAAAAACTTGGCACGTGAACCATGTCTTCTCTACATATTTTCACACGGTGGAAATCGATTAGCACTAATCCATTTGTAATTGCTTATACTGCTAATCTTGGTGGCTAATCCATAATTACCTTACTGTCGTCTTACTGAATAGAAAATCAGAACTGCTACTATTCTGATCCAAAGTTTCAGATTTCTTTTATTTCGCATTTTTTTTACTAGATGACAAGGGTATTCCGCCTGATAGAGTATTTTCGTTTAGGTACAACACTGTTTTGTTTGGAATTTGCCAGTTATCGTGGGGTCTTTGTCCACTCAATTGATTTTGTGCAAGAGAGACTATCACTAAAGTGGCAATGGCTCCGAGGGTGACATCGTTTTTGGTAAGATTGCCTATATGCGTGGAGGAATCAGTCAATATTTGTACTCCCTCTCTCTCTCAGTTTACAGAGCGTGCGCGTACCCCTAGGTCGTCAATTTGACCAACCTAATACAAGTCATATATTACAAAAAATATACCAATATAAACTTAAATTGTTCTATTTTCAAACGGTATAATTTTTGTGTTATATAGTTTATATTAGAGTGATAAAATTGACAATCTAAGTATACGCGCAGGATTTGTAAACTGAAACGCAGGAAGTAGAGATATCTAAGCAGGCTGAGTTATTCGTGTAAGCATCCAACTTGGAGCCATGCAAATGGTTGTATCCCGTATGTTGGATGCTCACATCCACACACTTGCATCTCATCTGGATTTCTGACGCCTTGTCTTACATTTGAACGACGCTGCAGCCAAGACCTGGCGTCCGTCAGTCAACCCCTCCTGTGTACTAATCGTGTAGTACCTTTCACTTCTCGTCGTCCACCGCTGGTGTCGCTGTTTGAGCTGGACAAGGTTGTTGCGGCATGTCCAGCCCCGAATCTCACGGGCCGAACCTACATACTTTTCAGCCGGAACCGGAGTACCGCCGGACAGGGATAACCTGCGTCGTCGAGCGACCTTTCGCCGGCAGGTTCGATGGTGCCAAACATCAGCGTGTGGTCTGAACCGGTCTACTGGTCCGAGATTCTCGCATTTGGTTTCTTACGAAGGGCATGCTTTCAGAACGTACTGTGTGGATGTGGTTCATTCTCGGCTTTCTTCGTTGGAGATTAGAGCAACTCTAAATCGATCCCTCAAAATTTAGAGAATGTAGTGGAGGATAACATTGTGGGACGGAGGGAGTAGCTGTTAATGTAAGTACAGTGATAGACCATGTTCAGTCCTCTTTTTTTTTTGGAACGAAGACGTTGGGCGCGTTCGGCTTTTAATTAATAAAGCCCACAACTAGGCAGCGTAACTGACAGGGTCCGAGATTACAAACACGAGCACGGAGGCTCCGGCCAAATGGTAGCGCAAAGTCTGAATAGTTATCGGGCAGGCCAAAAGCAGCACTGAGCAAGCGAAGATGATTACATGGCTCGTAGCCTGAGCTTAGAGCACGCAGGCTCGCTCGTGCGTCGTCCAAAAGGGCCACTTCAAGTCGAAGAAGAGGCGGGTGGCTCCCTAGCCATCATGTAGACTTGGCGAAGACGTTCTTGTGCATGTTGGAGTTTATCAGCATCCTTGCGCCTCACCAACGGACTCCACTGCTGCAGGAATAGGTTGCATTTGTAGATGATATTAGCAGGGTGTGATGGGAAGATTCCCTCGATCGCTAGTTTGTTCCTCGTGAGCCAGAGGGCCCAGGCCAGCGCGCCCACACAACTCCACAGAACGCGTTTGTTGCCCCCTTGAACCGAGTCCAAAATGGCCACGAGGTCCGCGGTCGAGCTCGGGTTCCATGTGGTGTTGGCTGCGGTGCGAACCCCAGCCCAAGCAAAGCGTGCTATCAGACAGCGAAAGAACACGTGGTTCGCGTCTTCCGGGACGTTGCAAATTGCGCAAAAGGCCGGACGACGGGCCATTGCGTTTGGCAACGTTAGCCGAGGTAGGCAATCTGTTGCGAAACATTTGCCAAAAAAACACCTTAATTTTAAGTGGCATACGCGCGTACCATAATCCTTTCGGCACTAGGGAGGACTGGCCCTGACAAAGTTTCCGGTACAACGACTTGACCAAAAACTTGTCGGATGAGGTAAGAGACCATGTAACTGTGTCCTCGTGCGGGAAAGCGCGACCGGCGCGATTAGCTCAAGCAAAACAGTGAAGTGAGCTTGTTCTGTTCCCGTTAGTTCCCGTTTAAAGGAGATCGCGGGGAGGGGGAGGAGGCAAGTGCCGTCGCAACATGCAGCTCCGGGTCGACCGCCAAGCTGTACAGGTCCTGCAAGTCTTGCCATAGAGGCCGATTTCCTACCCAGTGGTCTAACCAAAACCGGGACGAACGCCCATTGCCAATGCCGAACTTGGCCCCCATAGCGAAAGCCGGCCGAACCGCTTGCAGGTCGTTCCAGAAAGGAGAGCCCCTCGCCACTCCTTCGAAAAATTCCCAGAGGGGAAGTACTTTGCACGCAACAGGTAAACCCACAGACCCGTCGCCCCCTGCGAGAGTTTCCAAATCCACTTACACATCAGCGCGATGTTGAGGATTCTAGTATTCGTGATCCCTAGCCCTCCCCGGGCTTTGGGCCGGCAAACCGCGTCCCACCTCACCATGTGGTACTTGCGTTTGGGTCCCGATCCTTCCCAAAAGAAACGGGACCTGGGTGTATCCATCTTGGCATGCACCCCTTCGGCCAGCATGAACAGTCCCATGGCGAATTGTGGAAGCGAGGAGAGGCTCGCATTCGTGAGCACCAGCCTCGCGGCAGAGGACATATACTTACCCCTCCACGGACAAACCCGCCCACCTACCTTGGTCCAAAGCGGAGCCCACCCCTCTATCGGGATGCGCTTGGCGTCTAACGGGAGGCCCAGATAAGTAAACGGGAGTTTTCCCAGTTTACAGTTCAGGAGATCCGCGATGCGGCTCCCGTCCTGCTCGTCCATGCACATGGGCATCACTTCACACTTGTGAAAATTGATTTTAAGACCCGGCATGAGTTCGAAGCTAATAAGCAAGGCTTTAACAGTGGCCACGCTATGGAGGTCCGGCCGAAAAAGCAATAGTGTATCGTCCGCATATTGCAGATGTGATATCCCCCCTGGGATGAGGTGTCCCAACACCCCTTTGATGTGCCCGGCTTCCACCGCTTTCCGCAGCATTGCTGCCAGCGCATCTGCGACAAAATTGAACAAGATCGGTGACATGGGGTCACCTTGGCGTAAGCCACGCTTGTTCCGGAAGAAGTTCCCTACTTCTCCGTTTACCGAGACCGCAGTTTGGCCCCCCGAGACCAGTTGCATGACTCGATGTACCCACGCCGACAAAAAGCCTCGACTATTAAGGATTTGTCGGAGGAAATCCCAATTGACGCGGTCGTAGGCCTTCTCGAAATCTAACTTGAGAAGGATTGCAGGTTCGTGCGTGCGTTTGAGTTCGTGGAGGGTCTCCTGTAGGGCTAACGATCCCTCCAAAATATTCCTCCCGTGGATAAAAGCCGATTGCGCATGACTAATGGTACGATGGGCGATCGGCGTGAGTCGAGTAGCGCAATCTTTGGCGCAGATCTTGAAGGGTACGTTAATGAGCGCTATTGGTCTGTACTGGCGGATGTGATCCGCACCTGGTACTTTCGAGATAAGCGACAACACACCGAAATTGAGCCGCGCTATATCGACGAAACCACGCATGAAGCCGTTACACACCGCAAAAATGGGTTCACGCAGCAGAGGCCAGAAATGTTTAAACATTGACACCGGCCACCCGTCCGGCCCCGGGGCCGTGTCGGATTTCATACCCTGGAGTGCTTTGTCGATCTCTTCCGGAAGGAAAGCGAGCTCCAGCCCCTCGTTCTCACTATCGAGCACCCGTTGAGAAGGGAGCCAAACATCCACACGCAAACGTGCGCGTTGGGCCTCCTCCGTCCCCATCAGACCTATGTAAAAGTCGTAGATGTGACGGGAAATCTCCCATTGTTGCATAAGGAGCCCATGCTCCGTCTGCAACCTGAGTATCGAACATTTCCTGCGCCGGCCGTTCGCGTACGCGTGGAAATACTTCGTGTTCGCATCACCCTTGAGCGTCCACTTGAGGCCTCCCCTTCGCCTCCAGTATTCCTCCTCTGCGCGTAGCAGAGCTTCGACTTGCCCCTCTAGGGCATATCGTCGCGCCCATTCTTGATCAGAGAAGGGGCGCGTGTCTGCTTGACCGTCGAGAATAGCAATCTCATCAATGAGCCGTGCCCTCAGGATTTTGTCATCGCGACCCTGATTCGCGCCCCACCCCTTAAGACTTGCACGTAGGCGGCCCCCTACCGCAGTCCAGAACTCCAAAGGGCCACGTTGCTGGCCTGCGAGCTGGACACATTTCTGCCATCTTTCCCTGAAGATGGTGTCGAAGTTCGGTATCTCGAACCATGCAGTTTCAAAGTAGAAACGCGGGCTGCGACGCACTCTGTCCTCCCTAGAAGACAAGATTAGCGGTACGTGGTCCGACCCAATCCTTGTTTCGGCAAGGAGTGAGCACAGAGGGAACAAAATTTCCTAGTCCGGAGACATGAAAGCACGATCCAGCACGGATCGCACTGGGGCAAGCTGCTTGTTAGTCCAACTATATCTTGCCCCTGATCTTGTCACTTCCCTAAGTGCCATAGATGCTATCGAATTGTTGAACATGGCCACCCTTGGCCAGTTGATATTGTCATTGTTTTTGTCCGCCCCCGAGCGAATTAGATTGAAATCTCCCCCCACCATAAGCGGGATCTGAGAAGCCGAAAAGGCCATCACCTTGGCTTCGAGTTCGCCTAGGAACTCAGCCGAGCGTGAATGATCTGCAGGTCCGTAGACTTGCACGATCGCGAGCTCGCGGAGCGACGCTCGCACGCGAAACTTGGCCGCTATGAAGAAAGTGCCACTCTCCCAGTGCAGCACCTCATACGTGGCAGTGCATAGGCCTAGCAACATGCCACCGGAGTGACCATTGGCCGGAGTATGATGCCACGCGAACCGTTCTAAGGGGTCTATCGCTAAGATGTCTTGATGTCTGAACTCAGACTTGATCGTTTCCTGGAGCCCAATGATATCTATCTCTTCTTTCCTAATGTACTCCCTTAGTTGGGTGCGACGACCCGAGTGGCCGAAGCCACGTATATTCCATAGGAGTGCACGCATCTAAACGACCCGGTTACGCAGGCGCACCCCCTAGATGTGATCGCCTTGGCCACACGCCTCGCCCTGCCGCGGCGAGGCGAGGGAGGAGCAGCAACCCCTGTTGCTGTCTCCTCATCGGGCCGGGTCGTTAGCGCTGTCGAGGCCTCTGCCTCTAGTGCCAAATGATCCGCGTGTTGCACAGCCGCCGCTGTTAGCGCCGCTTGCGCCAATTCCTTTGCGCGAATCAACGAGATGAGCTCGCACATCTCACCACCTCCCACTGGTTCCACCCCACTCTCCCCCAGGACCTCGCTCAAGTGCTCGTCCGAAAAGGAGTCAAGAATCGTAAAGCGGGGCAAGGGATTACCTGAGATTTCCAGATTTTTCTGAGCATGGAGGAGTTGGGCGCACTGGAGCGATGGCAAGTTGCCCTTGGCGCCCCGGGCACGCGCACTGGCCCGCACGGGGGCCGCTTGCCCTTCCACCACCGCCTTGGAGCGCTTGGCCTTCGGGACCGTCACCGTCAAGGGCGTCTCCAGCGCGATCATAGCAGAAGCAGGGACGGCCAGCGCCATCACCGCCTGACGCGGCGTCACAGGCGCCCCCAGCGACTCCGCAGCACGACCAGCCTCCACGGTCACCTTGCGCACCGCCACCTTCTTGATCTGCTTCGTCGCTCCAATCTTGTTGCTGCTGCGACCACCCAGGGCAGGCGAGCGCGAGGGGAAAGACAGAGGCTTCGGGTCCGCCGACGCCACAGGAGAATTGCCTGTGGGCTCTGCCAGCAGCAAGGAGTCCACCGCGGCCTCCATCCGCACCGAAGGGGATGTGACCGAGCCCAGGTTGGAGCCGTACTGGTTCGGGATGGAGAGCTCCATCTCTGACGAGCCTCCCGCCAGAGAATTCTCCACCTGGGGCTGCAGTGCGCAAGCCCTCGCCCCGCCGATGTCGGTGATGCCCAGCTTCTCCCATTCCGCCGTGTTGATGGAGTCGTCCTCCATGCTTGCGTCCGGCCCCTTGTCGCCGTCCTTGTCACCGTCGTGGCCCTTCCCGTCTGGGCCCTTGCCGTGGGGAGGAGGGGGTGGAGGAGGGAGGGCGGGCGCCGCGGCCTGCTCCGGGGGGATCTCCGGGTCCACAGAAATGTTGTAGCCCTCGTTGTTGAACCAGATCTGGACCGACCCACAGAGCTTGCGCGGATTGCGGCAAGCAAAGCGCATGCGGAACGGCCCTGGGCGGAGCAGAGAGTCCTCATCCACCATCAGAGGGCGGCCAAGCATGATGGTCGCCGCCATGAGCCTTTCGGAGCAACGAAGCTTGGGGGGAATCCCCCCTAACTTGACCCACACCTCTGGCATCTCCATCCCATTGGGCGCATCGAGGACCGCATCGCATATGTCCACCATGAGGTTGTTGAGGGACAGGAAGAGCTTGACGCTCCTGGTGGCCATCCGGAGCATAGCAGGATCGGGGAAGACCACGGAAAAGGCCCCGCCCTCGAGAGGGGAGATCTGCCAATCCCACTCTCCCTCAAAGAGATGCTGCAGCTCCGCCTCGAGGATCTGAAGGGAGAGCGCGCCGGATGGCATGGAGAGAACCGCCGTGTTGGCCCCCAGCGGAACCGAAGCCTCCTCCCGCGCGTTGTCCGGAAACTGAAGGCAGAAGAATCCCTCTCCGGCGATTGCGTGGCCCATGGTCTGGAGCAGCAGAGGCTTGCCGCGAGTTGGGCACTGTGCCGAGGTGTGCCCCTCCTTGCTGCACACCACGCAAAGCGGCTGGAAGGTGCACAGGCTTTGGAAGTGGCCTGTACGACCGCACTTGAAGCACTCTGGGCCGCCCACCTCGTCGACGGGGATCGGCTCCGCCTGCGTGCCCGAGGACGAGCCCGGTGCCTCAGATCTGGGCGGGAGGGGAGGCTTGGTGGCCGCCGCCCCCCCAGACTTGGACTTCTGCTTCTTTGCGAACGAGTCGCCGGCGCGGTCGCCTCCCTGAGCTGCCAACTGCCCCTTGCGCTTGAGCTCGAGGCCTTTCTTCCGGTATTCTTCCTTTTTCTTCTTCTTCCGTTCCTGCTCCTTGAGCCACCAAACGGGCGGCGGCCCCCAGCCACCCTCGTCGTCGGCGCGCCCACGGGTGCGGTCCCGTGGTGGCTCCATGGGTGGTTTCTCCCCACGGCGGTCGGCCTTGGAGCCCATGGCCACCACTTCAGCGAAAGAGCGAAGCAAAGGTGGGAGAGGAGGAGTGGGGAGAAGGAAGCGGGCGGAGTGACCGAATCGCCGCACCTCCCAATTGGAGGCAGGAAACCCTAGTGTGATGTCTAGGGTTCCACAGGGGAGCCACGTCCATTTATATGGCTGCGCGGTGTGGGCCGACGTTGGCAGGCCAAGCACACCCGGGCTGGACTGGGCCACGGGCGTAGGCGAGCCCCCCCGCAGCCCCGACACACCCGGGCCCTTTGACTAGGCCAGCTGGCGTGACGGCCCCGTGGGCAGCCCACCAGGCACCTTGGCAGGTCGGCCCAGCCCGCCACGAGACGTGTCGCCCCCAACCCTAGCGAGGGGCAACCCCGACTCCGACGGCGTCGCCACCACCGCGCCGCCGCCACCGCCACCGCAGGGCAAGGGCGGCGTAGGTCTGAGGGTCAACCCCGCGGCGTCCGCCCCGGGACCCCCACGCCCTTCGCGCGTGGGCGATGCGCGCGGCGCTCGAGCCACAGCCTGAGCACGCCGCCGTGAGCCACGACCACCGGGCGCAAAAGCACGCCGGTGCCTGGCCTTGAAGGAGCCCCCGAGCTCCTCCGCGCGCGCCACAAACTCCCGAATGGAGCAGGCCGCACGCGCGCCAACCACCGGATCCGGCTCAGCGCATATCTCACCTTCCTCGTCGTCGTCCGAGATCCCATCTGCCAGCGCCCAAAAGCGGCTCCCCGACCCCCGAGCCATCTGCCACGTTCAGTCCCTACAAGAGGACTACAGAGCTAAACCTCTTCAAAAGCATTGGGTTGATTCTAAATTTATGTAAGAGTCCATACGGATCTTATAATGTCCACCAAATGGAGGATTACGAGGCTAACATGTGCAATGATGCTACATAATCAAACAGCTAGTATCCTTTAAAGAAGCACATTTGCTCCGCTAAAGAATGACCGTTTCTAATCGTACCCCAATACTTAACAGAGCAAAAAAAATCAGTGGCATGTAAACACAGATTCGATGCTAAATTAGGTTCAAGCTACTACATAAAACTTACTAAAACTAAATTCGGTGCAAATTTGAAATATTTTAACCGAAAGTTAGACTAGACCTTTAAACCTACTCGCTATCCGACTCGATCTCGAACCTCCTCCAATCCGCTCTGCTCAGCCCTTCGATAATAGGGTCGGATGTCGCCGTCGCTGCCGCTTTCGTTGTCGCCCTTGCTAGAGGTCGATACGCAATTAACAATTTTCCAATACGAGTTTAACATTTTTTTAGTACATGGTCAACATTTGTTTTATACACGTTTTTGACATTTTCCAAATGCTTTACAAACATTTAGCAAATACAAGATTAACATTTTTTGAATACATGGTCAACATTTTCCCTATACACACTTTTAAACTTTTTAAAATAATTGATTAACATTTCAGAAATACAAGATTAACAGTTCATAATATATATATTTCAAAAACTTCAAAGACAAGTTTAACATCCTTTGAATACATTGTCACATTTTTCTATACACATTTAAAAAATTTCAAAGACAAGTTTAGCTTTATTTAACTAGATGGTCAACAGTTTTTCTGTACACATTTAACATATTTTAGATATAATTTTAACATTTTTTAAATATATGGTAAACGTTTCTTGAATGTATGGTCAACATTTTTTAGATAGACATTTAAATTTTTTAAAATACTAGTTTAATATTTTTCAAACACTTGTTAAACATTTGTTTTAATGTTGCGGTTAACATTTTCTAAATACATGGTCAACATTTTTTTATACACATTTCACATTGTATCATTTTTTTATACATGATAAACATTTTTATATACTCACTTAACATTTTCTAAATGCTTGATTTACATTTTTCGAAATTTCTGATCAAAATTAATTTTTGTAATATAGAATATCTGGAAACATAAATAAAGTAAAAGAAAACAGCAAATGTAAACAAAAAACTTCATAAAGCACCTGAGAAATAAATTAATAGTACATACTACTTTTAAATTAGGACGTGAGTAACATGTAAACATTGTGCCTCGAAAAATTATATGTATCAAAGATCTGCACTGATTCATCCACTCTTGCAAGCACTCAGGAATACTCACCTAGCATACCTAGTTACCTACAAGCATCTACATGATCACCAACTATACAGACATGAGTTTGGAATTTTGGGCTACTTGGTAGTGGTGTGTACTAACCAAATACAGAAGTAAGATGATATGCTGGAATACTCTGTTCTGGTCACCAATCTACGTCACTGTCAGGTATTGCATGTTGCATGTCATGTCCTTCAATATACAATATACTATTAGGCATGTAGATCAACCATGAATGTATGCCAAAAATGCATCTACGGAGGTTACATGCATGTCATCAGTAGTTATATCTGAACTCATTTCTTTCCCTTATGAAAAATTTAAGTTATATATTAACGAAATATGTATGTGGCACACCGAATCGTTTTTGTAAAACTGCCAAACGCACTGGATGGCGTCGATTTCGCATCTAGCGGTCACTGACTCATCTATGCACATGTGTGCGTGCGGGCGAAGCGGAGATTGTGGGCGCAGGTACTGGACAGAGAGATTGAGACGTGGGAGGAAGAAGCGGAGGAGAGGGAGAGCGGCCGGGCGGGGCGCTGACCTGGAGGCGGGCTGTCGTCGGAGCAGCCGGCGGCACCATGGAGTGGCCCTCGGGTAACTCCAGGTGCACGAACTACATGAACGGCTGGCTGATCTGCTGCTCCGCCGTGGCCATGGTGGTGATCCGCCGACAGCGATGCGGGACTGTAGGTTAAGATGAACAACGACGTGGTGGTGTAGTAGTTGTAGAGGGAGCTCGTATGGGGTCGATAGAGAGCGGGTCCTATATGAGCCACCCCATATAGGAGCCATCCTGCCGCGGCGACCATTTCTCACGTTAAGCTAACCCTATGCTAGGCCGGCTTGTGTCATGTGTTGAGGGGGAGGAAAGGGGGAACCAGGAATCGAACCCTGGTGTGCAGGGTGACACACAGGGTGTATTTGGTTCACAGCCAACGATGACCATACCAAAAAATTGGCGTGCCCGCATGATTTGGCTATCGTTTGGACTGGGGCTAAAATTTTGGCTCGCCCACCACGCCCTGGACCTTCCCATGTTATTTTCGCCAATTCTTTGGCTCGTCGTCGGCGCGGAAAACGTTCGCCAATAAATTGGCGAGTTCGACGCCCACTCTTCCGTACGTGAATACGCTGTATTGGAATGACAGGCGAATTATCCGGCCAAATAAACGCTAAATGAATCTAAACCTTCGCGCGCTATCGCAAATCTACCTGATTAAATTGGGTGTTTGCCTCCCTAATTAACTGCAGCCCTTTTTCTGCGTGAGAGTCGCTCCATGCACGCCATGCATGCTGGTACTGCCTCCGTAATCCAAAGCAACCCTAATAACAATTGCAACGATTTGTTTCCTAATCGTGTTTTCAATGCCGTGGACTTTAGTCTCGTTGACCTTATAATCCCTTCTTTTTCTTTGCGGAACGGCCCATAGTCCTTTATGCGTCTCACTCTTTTAGCAGCCTATATCATTGATAAACTAGAATCAAACCAAGCACTAACCCAATACATGTCACTAACCCAATACATGTTGCCATACACAAACTCCGTTGGCTCCAAACCAAACGGAAGTCGAGCAACTTTGCCGTAAAAATTGGCATGTACAATGGCTATAAACCAAACAACACCATCTTTTCAAAATTTTGGTCATGCCCTTGCTTTAGTCATACCAATATTTTGGTGGGGCTAGTTGGGGCTCAAACCAAACACACCCACAACGCTCCTTGCCACTCGGCTAACATCACTTTCGTGTTAAGTATGTTAGGCGCATTCTACTTAAGGCGACAAGAGCTGGTTTTCCTGGTTTTCCAATGGGGATTTTCGATTTTTTTTTCTATTTTTGTTTTTCACCGCTTTTTCCATGTTTTCACCAAAATTTTTTTACTATTTACTGTGGAGCAAAAGCTCCACAGTCCTTTATTCCACCTCCAAAGATAAATTACAAAAGTATATACTGAAAATAAAGCTATGTACAAACTTACCTATAGTAACTATACATGTCTAAGGAAGGCTACCAATCCAAGCTAGTAATTTTGGCCTAATACCCTACGGGCAAGCAGGGAGATATCATGAATGAACATACATCTCCATGAGCGAAATGAAGGCCTGGTCTCCCTGAAAGTCTTCCCATTTCTTACAAGCCAAATGCACCAAGCCATAGTAAAGAAAACCTCAAAGAAGAATGGGTGGCCGAAACTGTGTTTAGCATGCAGAATGCACTATGTGACTTCGGTGTGTCCAATCAATCTGCAAGTAATGCCAAACCCTGATGCTAAAATTGAATGAGAAGAAAATATGAATCATGTCCTCATATCTCCTAGCAGGGCACATGACACAAAGATTGTCCTCATCAATAGACCCCCATTTCCTTCTGACCAGCCAATCCTTGATGTTCAGTCTGTCAAAGAACAACAACCAAGCAAAACATTTAATTTCCCGCTTGCCCGTAGGGTATTAGGCCAAAATTACTAGCTTGGATTCTTCGGGTTGTAGGTTGGATTCTTCGGGTTTCTTCATACTCCCTCCGTTTCTTTTTAGTTTGCATATAAGATTTGGTCAAAGTCAAACTTTGCAAAGTTTGACTAGCTTTCTAGGAAAAGATATCAACATTCACACTATTAAATAAATATTATTAGATGCATGATGAAATTAATTTTCATAACATATAACTTTAGTATTGTAGATGTTGATATTTTATTCTATCAAGTTAGTTAAACTTTACAAAGTTTCACTTTGACCAAATCCTATATGCAGACTAAAAAGAAACGGAGGGAGTATCTTTCTCGGTTTTGTTTCTTTTCTATGTTTTTTTTTTCTTCTCCAGTTTTTTCAGTCTTCTATTAATTTGTTTCTTTAGTTTTTTTCTTTTTTCATTGCTTTAGTTTGCTTCTTTTTTTTCTTTTTTTCATTTCGACATTTTTCATACGTCAACAACAATTTTCGAATATATGTTTAACATTTTTTCAGTACAAATTGAACATTCTCGTAATACATGGTCAACATTTTTTTTAAATAATTCAAATGTTTGATTAACATTTTTTAAATACTTCCTCCGTTTCTAAATGTAAGTCTTTGTAGAGATTCCACTATAAACCACATACAGATGTATATTGATGTATTTCAAGTTTAGATTCATCCATTTTGCTCTGTATGTAGTCCATCTTGTGGGATCTCTACAAAGACTTATATTTATGAACGAAGGGAGTATAATATTAACATTTTTAACACATGGTCAACATTTTTTCTACATTTAACATTTTCCAAATGCTTGATAAACATTTTTTAAATACTTTTTCAATATTTTTTCAATGCTTGATTAACATTTTAATATGTATTATGATAAAATCATCATTTAGTAAATGGTGAACATTTTAACATTTGTCAAATGCTTGATCAACATTTTATAAATATTTATTCAAACCTTATTTCAAATGCTTGATTAACATTTTACATATAAACTTAAAGTATTTTAAAGTATAAAAAGTTACAAATTATGCTAAAAAATAAAATCAGAAATTGTAAAAAACAAAAGGAAAAGAGGCTGTGGCCTCCCGCGCACGTGCGCCGGCCTTACTCGGTCCCCCTTCAGCGAGTAGAAAGGCAGAGTCGCTGAAGGCGAGATATAGGGGCACCCCCATCCCGCGCCATGTTGGAGGTCGCTGCGTGGATGATGGATCCCGTTTTCTAACATGGCCGTGAAGTTCTCTCAACAGGCCGTGAAGAAACCAAGGAGTTCTCAAATCCTTTTTTCAAAGAAAAGGAAGATTCTCAAAGCGGTGGCGACTACAGGGATCTCGTGCCCGCCCTCGCCGCGCATTGGTGGACGGCGGCGGGCGGCGCGCCCGGCCGGTGCGGACCGCGGCTGCGCGTAGGGAAGCAGCAGGAGCAGCTTGCTCGAGCCGGCATGCGGTCTGCCTGGTAAGCTCCATCAATCCACTCTGAATCTGCTCTGTCCAGTTTGCAGTTCGTTATTCTGGGTCGCGTCCAAACCCCAACTTAATTGACTGATTGCCAGTGACTTTTACTCTTCTGAAGTTATTGATGCGCTGCAGCAATAGGCTGCTCCCTCCTCCGCCTGTTAGGTTGCCGTGGCGTCGAAGTGTAGTGTCCACAGACCACAGGGATAAAAAGTTCAGTTGTTCCAAGTGTTACCTGACTTCTTGCTGAAGGAAAAACATCAGCTAGTTACAACTTAAGCTGGTATGCTGAGATTTACTGTCAGTAGATGAGTTCTGCCAGTTTATATGCCCACATTGACAACGGATGGTAGAAAACTAAATTAGGCAATTTGAGTAGAAGTAGCTGAATGCGAGTGAGAACTGCATAAACATTCAGCAGGACATTAGTTGGCAGCTCCAAGCTGAAATTGGTACACCGGCAGGCACAATATTGATGCCCACTGCGCCAGTTAATATCACAAATCCACGAAAGAAACAAAAGAAGAGAAAAAACAACAAACATACAACACATCAAGAATTCAATACCCATTTCATTTTTATTTATCATGCTAAGATAATCTGTAATGCAACAATCATCATACTGGTGCACTGGCGGGCGCAATGTTGATACCCAGAGCCTGTTTCCTCTGTGCCAAAAGATCTTTGGCATCTTTAGTGAGAACAGAAGAGAGAGGCTTCAGAGGAACCCCGTGGCAATCACGATCAGCATTCAGCACCAGTGAAAAGCATGCTACTCTCAAGCCCGTCTATCACATTTGAAGCCTCCAGTAATGCGCCAATGATCTTGTGCCTGTCAATCACTTCGACGTTTCCATCATGCTGCAGAAATCCTGTAACCATCTCACACATGTAAGCTTCTGTATCATTAGGCACGCAGGGGTGGCGTACATGTCCTCCACAACCTTCTTAAGCTTCACCAGTCTTTTGGCAGGGTATCGGAAGCAGAGGAAGAGAGGCATTTTTTTCATATGGAACGGCGCCGTCCTAGCACAAAGCACTCAGGTGTACTGTCCACAGGGATAAAAAGCTCAGTTATTTCAAGTGGTACCTGAACATGCACATGGGATTTGCGCTATGTTAGTATGATGCGTATAGCTAACTTCTGCTCAGTGCGACCGTGACTCCATACAGATGCAGTTACATGGACAACAAGATAAACTGCATAATGAGAAAATAGATCTCTTGCCAAAAGAACAAATCGAATAGTAAAAAATAAAGCAAGTGAGCTGAAGTTTAGTGTCAAAAAATGAATTCTGTCAGTTAATATGTCTAACATTGGGAAGTCACAAATTATACAAGTATGAATAGAAGAAGTGGCACATGAGTCAGAAACTCAGAATTGCATAGCCATTCAGCCAGACATTTTTTGGCTGCTCCAAGCTGAACTTGTATACCATCAGGTGCAACGTTGATATGCATATTTTAGAGCAAGACTTAGATCTTGCCATGACGGTGAAGATGGATTGAAATCATAAAGGTCCGATCTCAAGTTTTTAGATAATGAAAGGATTACACTCCCGGTCTCTAGATCAGGAGGTGCACACATTACATTATTACAAATGTCGCAGAAATCCACAAAGGACAGAAACGAAAAAAACAGCAATCATACAACACACAAAGAATGAAATTCCTGTTTCAATATTTTTTAACATACTGAGATACTCCATGATGCAACAATCATGGTACTGGTGTACCGGCAGGCACATTGTTGATGCCAAGTGCTTGTTTCCTCTGTGTCAAAAGATCTTCGGCATTTTTAGCGAGAACTTTAGAGAAAGGCCTTAGAGGAACCCCATAGCAGTCAGGATCGACTCCAGAGAAAAGAATGCTGTTCTCAAGGCCCACCATCATCTCTGAAGCCTTCAGTAATGTGCCAACGATATTGTGCTGGTCGATCACTCTGACATTTCCATCATCCTTCATGAAATCTATAACCATCTGGCAAGTAAGCTTCTGTATCGCGAGGCACGCAGGGGTGGCGTACATGTTGTCCGCCATCCTTTTGAGCCTCACCACTAACTCTTCCAGGGTATCCGCCGGCCTCTGCGACATTAAGATTGGTCTAAGACTAAGATTGGAGTTTGCACGAATCACTGTGATGAGTGATAACAGCGGTGCTTGTAGCCTCCTGTGCTTGCTATGGCTCTGCTCGTCTTGTTGTACAGGAAGCAATTGTCTGAGTACCTGCAATGATATATATACAAATAATTTTCATCTCAACAAAGTTCAGTGAGGTGGATTTTGTACATGAAAGGGTGGATACTTGAGTTTAGGCTTACCTAATTACCTATTCAAAACATTGTATTTTTTTTCTTCATATGTATCATGTTGTAACTTAAGCACCTAGAAAAACTCATGCAAAGATGACAGTGTTCTACTTTATTTTAACAATGTAGCAGTAACAGCAACTATATATGTCTTTCTTGTACACGACAAACAAGATCATTTTTTTGCATAAAATTTTGTAGTATTTCATGTTACATTAAAATGCATGTCCACATTGTTTTGAGAATTACTTAAGATGCATCAGGATAAAGCCTAAACTCAAGCACCCATCCTTGCATGTACATTTATTTTTCTCAAAAGTTTGTTGCCAAAATTTTGTGGCCTGTAATAGGTGTGTTCAGGCATACCTTCCGTAAAGTTGGTTCCTTGACATAGTTGCTCAAATGCTTCAAGATGACTGCTGCACTAATACGGCATGCAATGCTGATCTCTATTTTCACAGTATCTGTTGCACTTATTTTGCAGTTGATGGTCTTGATGTCGGTGTCGAGTAATTCAGTAAGATTATTGACATCATCATTACATCCTGTGAAACTCTTGATAGCCTCTGAATCACTGGACAGCATGGCCAATGTTGCACCAGCCTGTTCTTTGAGCCGGCTTGCAGTTTCCTTGGCTTCTTTCATCTTCTTTTGCACATGACTTGTAGTCTGGTGCTCGATCTTCCTTTTCTCATCTTTCAGATAATCTTCCATCCAATCTGCAGTAAGGAAGATGTGCAGTGCCCTCTTGATAAGTTCTTCTGCAGAAGTACATGCTGGATGATGCAAGACTAATTGTGTCAGAACCTCTATAGCTCTCATCTGTAACTCTATGATACCATCATTGCTCTTCATATCCATGTCTAGAACGGCCTCCAAGTTTTTGACTGCATCATTATCATCTGCAATTTGCTTGCACATGTCTTGGCCGGTGCTTCCTGAAGAACCCATGAGCCGGCTCACCACTTTCAGTGATCCATCTACTACCTTGGTCCATGCAGCGCTGTTCTTGATATCTTCTGTTAATTTGTCAGAGCTGACGGGTGCTACTATTTTTGAAAGAAGATCCTTGGTGTTGTATATCAATGTGCAGTTATGTCTGTCGTGAGCTAGGTTCTCTAGAATTCTCAGGCCTGGCAAAACCAAATCCTGATCAGTTCCTTGTGGAGCAACAAATGTCAAAGAGAGAGTTTCTTGATCGAAGAGGGAGGATATGCATTCCAATGCTCCTGGAAAGTGAGCGAGGTTGATGTCACCAGCGAGATGCTCCATAATCCTCACTGCATGCCATCTCATCTCTCGCTCTTCTGGGCTTCTCCATGCAAGGGTTCCAATCAGCTTCTGTATTCTGTGTCTTGGTGACCTGATCAGCAGCCGTCTTATATGTGATGGTATATCCTTATCAATCAGCATAGTTAGTACCCTTCCTCCATCCGCATAGTCCTCAGGTAAGCTGGAATCCAGCAAGCTAGCACCATATGTGATCAAATTCCAGCTCGTTGCAGACGCGGGGCTAATTACACACATCTGCTTTGTTTTGTGCAAATATGCATCGATGACCTGAATGTTGATATCATGCTGTCCGCTAACATTATACGAGAGACCAATATCAGCAAAGTTTTGAATCCAGATCCACATCATGGATATTAGGCTGTGATAATAAGTTACGTTGTAGAATAATACTAGCGCCCGCTTCAAATTTGCTCCAATTGCCTCTCCGTGCCTGATGGCGTGGCTATGCTTTGCTGCACGAGCACGACCCATCGATAGAAAAAGGCACGCACAAGGAACAACCGTAGCGAGGACCTCCACGGAAGATATCACGGCAAGAGAAATATGTATTATTCTTGATACGAGTTTTTGTATTTGTTTCAACGGGGTATGTCCATGACGTTGCTTTTCGCCCTGAGATAAGACAAGCCAAAACTCAATTACATCGAATCGAGCATCTCCCGTCGCGTCGATTATCCTGTGTTGTTCCAATTAGAGAGGACATTAGGTCAATAGGAACACGAAGACTATTAAACAAATCTCTACCTAATAATAAAGCAAATTGGGTTTCGGCCGTCCGTCATGCACTTTTGCAGAAAACCCCTTGCATTTTCTATGAATTAACCCGCAGTACACACTTAAATCATAACCGAACCGTTATTTACATTTTTATGGAAACCCTCCTGACGCATTAGATAATTCACCCGCCGATCATATATAAGTCAAACACATGTTTTTTCTAAATTATCCATATCTTTTAAACCGTAACTCCGATTTTAACATGTTATATATGAAAATTGATTAGAAAAATGTGTAGAATCTGAATATGATGTTATTTTGTTTGTTAAATATTTTTTAAATATTATTTCGAAAGATATTTAAGTTAAACAAATATTTTTCTTAATTATCCATATCTATTAAACCGTAACTCCGATTTTAACATGTTATATATGAAATTTGAATAGAAAAATATGTAGAGTTTAAATATGATGTTATTTTTACCTATTAAATATTTTAAAAAAATATTTTAAAAGCAAATTTGTAACCTATAGGGCACGTTCGTTTTTCTTTCGTACCTCGACGATCTGGATTGCAAATAAACAACCACTAAAATCATAAAGAGACGAAAGAAAACATCGATAACCACACATGAGCACTTTGGTTTGTGTGAAAACTGGCAGGGGAAAAACAACATTCAAACACACTTTGGTTTGTGTGAACACTGAGACCACTGAAGGTGAGAAGGAGGATAAGCGGCAACACAAAAATGATGCCTCGCTAAAATAAAGGGCATGAACATATTATGGTTATTGGGTTAAGAGTGTGTGTTATTTTTTTCTCCCGTTGCAACGCACGGGCTCTTTTGCTAGTTAGAATAAAGTAAGGACATGTACAATGGTTGATAAGGTAGTCTTATCTTAAATCTTGCATGTAATTTAGAGATGACAAAAAAACATGTACAAAGGGTTATCTCTTAGCCTTATCTTCAATAACTAATAATTCCTAAAAACATGATGAGACATATTATGCTAAGAGATCATCCCTTGTCTTCTTTTAAATAAGAGAAGACAAGCCTTTTATTATGACTTCTCTCTCCTCCACCTTATCATCTATCCTACGTGGCACTCCTAAGATAGCACCATTGTACAAATTGGCCGAGCCGACCGACAGGCGACACCTCGTGTCTTCTGTGGGACCCACACGACCGCTCACGACCCATCCTTATCCCCTTTCCCGACAAACCAATTCCCCACCACAACTATCTCGGCCACTCTTCCCACACATGCGCAAAGTAGTCATACATCTTCCGCCACACATTTAGTTTTGTGATTCGTGCTAGCTATGGCCCACACACATGTATATTATTGGCTCTTTTCACTATTTTAACCCCTTTAGAAAACTTTCGCACAAAATAAACTCCACACCAAATTATTTCACGATCTGACCCTTTTGGCAACGTCACAAGCCGTGGCGTTTCTTCTCTATTTGAAAACGCTGAAGTAGCTAGCGTTGCTGGCCTGGCCAGGACGCTACGTAGCAGGACAGAAACGCCAAAGTATCTCGCGTTGCTGGAAACGCCAAGTGTGGCTGGCGTTGGTGCCCATGCAAGAAACGCCATGGGTGTTGGCGTTGCAAGTAGCTTGCTCATATTGTCATTTATTTATGAAGTGAAGAAACGCTGGCTAGTTCGGCGTTTCCAAATAGAGAAGAAACGCCATGGTTTGTAGCGTTACCAAAAGGGTCAGATTGTGAAATAGTTTTGTGTGAAGTTTATTTTGTGCAAAAGTTTTTTAAATAGGTCAAAATAGTGAAAAAGGCCTATATTATTTGTACTGGTTTTTCAGATTCTGGTATTTCTATTTAGTCAAATCAACAGTCAGTTTGATGAGCCCCACAGTACTGCTTTTGTCGGTGAGTGACCGACACTACCCATACATCTCTCCCCTCTCTCCCTCCCAGATAAATCTAAAGACTTGATTTAAATCATTCATATTTTTTAAAATATAAGTTCGTTTGTGAAATAATTTATATATTTGAACTCCTAGCGCGAAGACCTTTAGAACTAGACCAATCTTGAATACATTTTAAACATGTTTAAAATTTGACGTTTCACATTTCATATGTAAACTAAACCTATTTCACTAGAAATATATGAACTTGGGAAGATGATTGCTTGTAAATGTCTAACAGTTTATTCCGAAAGAGTGAGATATGTTTTTCAAAAATGTGCAGTTGAAATAGATGTCATTTAAAAAAACAGTGAAATGTGGGTTCTTAAATATGTTATTTATGATTTTTTTAGTAATAGAATATGTTATTACAATTTTTTTTGAAAAAGTGAAATATACTATATAAAATGACTGAAATCATTTTTAAAGTGTGTCAAATAAGGTTAAAATGTGCGAAATATGTTATTCATGAATCTTTTTTTGAAATGAGTGGAATATGTTATAAAATATTTTCTGGAATTATTGAAATGAGTGAAAAATGTTAAATGAAATGAGTGGAATCTATTTCTAAATTTGTGAAACCTGATTCAAAATGAGTGAAATATGTTTTTAGAAAATCTTTTTTGAAATGAGTGGAATATGTTGTCAAAAAATATGTGAAGTTGGTATTTTCAAACTCGTTTAAAATATATTCAATGGCGGTCTTGTTTTAAAGGTCTATTCGTCATGATTTCAAATATGTAAAAAGTTTCAAAAATGAATTTTTAGCTAAAAAGTTATGAGCCATTCAAAATGATATAGGAAAAATAAATGCAAGTCTTTAGTTGAAGAGGGAATCTCTATGCATGCATGCAACCCTTCTCTTAGTTGATACTACATCTTTGGTGGGTGCGGCGGTTGCAAGATACTACATCTTTTGTTGATCCGGCGCGTTGGCATTATTTCTCTTAGTTTTCTCTTGTATTCTCTTTCGGACGTGATTGTGTTGTTTGCCTCAGTGATGAACTCACAGTTGTATCGGGTGACTCCTATATTAATATAGCAGGGCGAAAGCCTATTTCAAGGTGATGTGCTCAGGTTGAGCAGAATTGCCGAGGGTTTTGTGTAGCTGAAAGGCTACCGGAGGTGGTGCTGCTTACGTTGATTTTCATCTCGTTTCCATGGACGCCTTCGAATCCATCTCGCATTGCCTAGCAGTTGTCTTAGCACTGAAGGTTTGAAGATCGTAGCCATTCAAGAAACCATGCATATGGACTTTGCCCTCTCGGAGCTGGAACGGTTGAGCTCCCACCTGTTTGCCTGGCATTGGCTCCCTTCTAGTGGGACCGCAAGACATTCGGGTGGCATCTTTTTAGGCTTGAAGGATGCCACCTTCGAATTAGATAGCATGGACCGGGGTGAGTTCTTTGTGAGCATGGAGATGTATGAGTGAGCGCTCAATTTCAAATGTGAGATTGTAGTGGTGTACGGCCTAGCGGACCACTAGCGGTCCGAGTCTTTCCTCGCCGAGTTGCGACGGAAGGTCTTCGGTGCTGACCTTCCGGAGGTTGTGTGAGGTGACTTTAACCTCACCCGCTCGGCCGAGGAAAAAAACAATAACCTCATCAACTTCCCTCGGATGCAGCTCTTCAACGACTACATTGCGGATCTCAGACACCGAGAATTAGATAGGGTTGGTGCCAGGTTCACCTGGACCAATCGCCAAGCCGACCTGACACTATCTGTGTTAGATCGTGTCCTTGTGTCCCCGGGTGTGGAGCTTCGCTGCCCTCTCGCCTCCCTTCGGGCCATAACCAGGGCCGGTTCGGATCATGTCCCCTTGCTCCTCTACTCGGAGAACGACCTTCCCCATCCCCCTGTGGTTCCGGTTCGAGTCCTACTGGCTTAACCAGGATGGCTTAGTTGCGGCCATCCAAGTTCGATGGTTGGAGGCCCGGGCGTCTCCGCCCCAGGCCATCTCGGCCTTTAACACCTAGCATTTCTATGCCAAGCATGCACGCCAATTTATGAAGGGGTGGGCGGCCAACCTTGGCTGTGACTTGCCAAAGCGCAAGAAAGCACTGCTTGACGCCATCCAGATGCTTGACCTCCGTGCGGACACTGTAGGTCTCTCCGCTAAGGAATGGCTGCTCCAATACGACATAGTAGACTAGTTGTCGATCATCTACACGGACGAGGAGGCCTTTGGTGCTAACGGGGTACCCAAAAGTGGGTCCTCAAAGGTGATGCCAATACGGTGTACTTCCAGGCCATAACGAACGGCCGGAGACGCATGAACACCATCCCTCTCCTTTGGGATGGTGACCATCTCCTCCAGCAGCCGGTTGACATTCGTGCCCACGTTGATGGCTTCTATAATGTGTTCTTCTCAGCCTACCCTCGGGGAGGGGTAACCTTGGCCCCGGATATTTGGGCCGCTCACCGGCGTGTGTTGACGACCGACAACGAGGCCCTTATGGCCCCATTTTCTAAGGTGGAGGTCTGGATGGCCATCAAAGGCATGAATCCGACATCCGCCCCAGGGCTTGATGGCCTTCCAATGAAGTTCTTCCAAACTTTCTGGGACGTCGTCAAACCCAAGGTGATGGCGATCTTTGAGGAGTTCTACATGGGTCCATTGACCTGGCGCGGCTTAACTATGGGATCATCACTCCCATTCCCAAAGTGCCCGGGGCCTCAGACATTTGTCAATTCCGCCCAATCACGGTGACCAATGTGATCTTCCGCATTCTGGCGAAGGGGTATGCCAATAGGGTGACCAAGTTGGCGGACCAAATCACCCCCGAATCAGTCGGCCTTCATTAGAGGCTAACACATTCTTGATGGGGTGTTGGTGTTTCATGAAGCCCTTCATGAGGTATGCTCAAGGAAACTACAAGCGGTATTTCTGAAGGCCGTCTTCCATAAGGCATCCACTGGCCCTTCCTGTGGGAGGTGCTCCTCCGTAAGGGCTTCGACGATAGATGGGTTACACGCGTGATGCAAATGGTCTCTAGCGGCCGCACTGCGGTTAACATCGACGAGGAAATTGGGCCCTTCTTCCCCACCTTATGTGGGGTTAGACAGGGTGACCCCTTCTCCTTGTTCTTGTTTAACATGGTTGCCGAGGCCTTGGCCACCATCCTTGACATAGCTAGGGCAGCGGGCCATATCCACAGTGTGGTGCCCCATCTATAGCTTCCCTGAGACCCTTGATCATGAGATCGCCAAATATCAGGCGCGCTTCTTCTGGGCCGGCGAGGGTGATAAGCAAAAATACCATATGGTTAGTTGGCTGGACAGTTGCAAACCCCGTAACCAGGATGGGCTAGGGATCATGTCGTCTAAACGCATGAACATGGCCCCGCTGACTCGCTGGTTGTGGCGGATTGCGAATGGGGAAGGCGGCCTTTGGCTTGACATCATTCGGAGCAAGTACCTTCATGGTCAACCGCTCGGCTTCTGCCAATGGTCCAGAGGGTCGCAGTTCTGGCAGTCCATCATTTAGCTGCTCCCGGTCCTCCGTACTGGAACCTCCATTGAGGTAGGCTCGGGCTCTGCTACCCTATTCTGGTTTGATAGGCGGGTTGGTGCTCACCCCTTCGCTACTCGTTTCCCAGAGCTGTTTGCCATCGCAATGGAGCCCAGGATCTCAGTCGAGATGGCCCTTATTGACTTAGGGCAACTCACGTTCCGGCTGCCATTTGGGCCCGCGAAACTTGGGGCATGGCAGGACCTCCTTGACTGCATAGCGCTGCACTCTCCGATCGTGGATCTGCCGAATGATAGCATCTCCTGGCACTTGGAGCCATCTGGCCGGTTCTCCACCAAGTCCTTATACCTGGCCATTGCGGCTGCTCCGGCCCTAGCGCCCTGACCCAGATGTGGGTGCTTAGACTGCCATTGAAGATTAGGATCTTCCTCTTGCAATGGATTCGGGGACGGGCCCCCTCGGGCATGTAGGTGCTCAAGCGGAATAGCCCCGACGATGGGATTTTTTCCTTTATGTGGGGTGGCGGAGGACTCAAACCACATCTTCTTCATGTGTGTATCCGCCCAATTCCTTTATATCTGCTTCCGCGAAGCGGTTGGCGGTCGTTCGTGCAACAACAACTTCCCCGGCCTCTTTGTGGAAATCCAGGCCACCCCTTAGCGTGACCGCCACGCTAGGTGGCTATGTATTGGGTTTCTGGCTTGGACTCTTTGGACCATGCGCAATAAACTTGTCATCCAGCGTGTTCCTCTTTGGCATGCTACTGACATGATTTTCAAAATGTGTGGTTACTTGCAGCTTTAGCGGCCGCTTAGCCGGCCCCAGGATCGCCACGTCATCAACAACATCATTGCAGATCTTCGCGCGACGACTCTCCACTTGGCGCCACCGCTTCCCCCACCACCGTCTGAGCCAGATTAGCCGCCTCGCAGCATGTGCTGCCGCTGTTCTTGTCTTTTCATCTTTGTTTTAGGGCTTGTTGAGCTGTGCCCTCAGCAGAACCCTGGATACTCCGCGTGTCTGCTACTTTTGTGTGTGTGTGTGTGTGTGTGTGTTGGGGGGGGGGGTGAAACATTTGTCGAATCTTGTCGCTCTGGTGGTTTGGTTTACATATAGAGCGGGGCGAAAGCCTTTTTTGGTAAGGTTTGAAGATTCCAGAGGTAGAGCAGTTGTACTTTTATGATTTGGGTGGTGGTATTACAAGATTATGGGGTGGATTGGAGGGGATTTTGACTTGTAGGCGATTTATTCCCCATCAATCCCTGCCAATTCCCTCCATCTCCCTCGCAACCGAACTAGCCCTATATGTTTTTTAGAAAAGGAGGATGTACCCCCGACCTCTGCATCTGGACGATGCATATAGTCATTTTATTTATTATTCGCAAAGACCATACAAGGTGATACATCAATAAGCCTGAAGCCATCATCTTGGCAACATTGTTGCTACTCCTATCCCCTTGATGAAGGTGTGCCGAATGTCCGGGCTAATACCAAACAGACATCGCACCAAAAACTGACATCTAAAGCCGGATGCCCATCCAGGCCACTACCTGGATTGGGTCACACACCGGTCTAGCACACTCCCAATGAGCACCGCACGCTGCGAGGGTCTTCTCCTTCATCTTCCATCGACCCATCCTCAGAGCAGAATTGATGCACCGACCTTGCCAGGCCTCTCTGTCATCGCCGCCATGATGACGCCAGACAGTTTCCTCCTCCTGCGCGAGTCCATCTCCGCGCATCGGACGCCGAATCTCCACTGCGCCATGCTGCCGAGATCTGTCGCCATCAATGCATAAGCTGAGGCACCGCTCCCCCAAAGAAGCCTTCCACTGGTCCCTCGGCCCGTGTACACCTCCAAGAATGACGCCCCCAAGAGGGAAACGACACTAGAGCGCCGCCGCCATCCGATCTAATGATCTAGGGTTTCCCCCGGAGGTAGCAGAGAGTGGCCTTGAACTTCTCCACGACGATGCCTTTAAGAAGGGAACGACGCAGACAGCGCCACCACCGTCGGCCTTGGGAGCTAGCTGAGAGCAGGTTTTCACCCGGATATGTTCAAAGAGCCTCCCTCAAGCATGTCGTGCACGGTCTGCCTCCATCTGTGCCGGGGCCTGGATGAAAAGGATCAAGGCCGCCGCTGCCTAACCGGTCATGTGACCACCACGATACCTACAGCCAATGCCACCACCCAGCCCGCGTGCTGAGCCGCAGCACCGTGCCATACCAGATCCGGCAAACGGCATGCATGTCGAGCCTAAATATCACCCCCACCACCCGCGCCAGCCGCGGCCTGCGAGGACCCAGATCAGGCCCGCACGGGCGGCCAAGACCGCAACTGCACGCCCGCGATGGAGCTCCCATCGTGGCGACACCGTGCCACGCGCCAGCGACCACCGCTGCCATGATCGAGGAAGTCGCCGTGAAGACGAGCTCCAGACAGTCACCGGCCGCTTGAGATCTCCCCATCAAAAGAGCAGCTGACAAGGAGCACGAGCCCTGCTGCCGCCGGCTCCGCACAGGCTTTGCCTGACGGAGGCCACCGGCGACGGCGAGGGGGTGGATGGGATGGGTGGGGCGAAGAGGGAGTAGATGGGATCTAGCGCCTATAAAATGGGAGAGATTTTCACTTCCTCGCGTTTGCACCAACTAGAGATGCTTACGGCCGTTTTAATGTGAGTACCAAGATAAACATGATCCTCAAAAAAATTTAAATGAGTATCAAGATATTTTTTGATGCGTGGTTCCACCACACACCAAGCTTGATCCTTAATAAACGGGGAAAAACCCCTGTGCATCACCTGTCAATTCTAGAAATTGAACTCGGGTCGTTAGGCTGAACAACCGCATACCCAACCACAAGCCCTTATATGTATTGATGTCTATTCATCTGAGGAAAAGATTGACATCTTTTACAAAGAAAAGTAGCACTAATCTAGACGCAGAGAGGAAGGGTGACGGGTGTGCCGGTACTGCGCAATTTTTCACTTTGCTAACACGGGGTATTGCGCGTCGGCGGTGCCGACACACGAGGGCAGTTGTGAGGCTGCTGGCCAGGTTTGTCACATCGCCGTTGAGGTGCCAGCCCAAGCTTTCCCTCCATCACTCGATGTTGCGTGCAGATTTTTTGCCGAGGAAGGTACCCGAGATCCACAGCCAGCGAGGGTTGTGTGCGTGTCACCAGCGAGGCCATGAGCCGCAGACGCGTCACCACAGAGGCTGCGCTGTATGTGTCACCAGTGAGGCTATGAGCCGTGGATGCGTCACCGGGGAGACCGCAAGAAGTTGAGACCAACCACGGGGGTGGGGGTATGGTGGGAGCTACGACCGCGACGCCACTCTTTGGTGAGTCCCAAGCGAAGCTACGACCATCCTGCTCCACTGATGCATTTAGCACACGTCGACGCTGGAAACAACGGCACGCGAAGCTACGATGGCGGCACGGATGAGGCAGCGAGATGCTTCGACCACATAACATAGATGCTGGAACCGGCGACAAGAAAGTTTTGTCGTTGACAAGCGAAGATGCGTGAGGCGGCGAGATGTTGCAACCAGCTCGCGCGTTAGAGAGTGCAAATCCTGGAACCAGCGATGACGACAAGCGAAAATGCGTCGAGGTGGGCGAGATGCTGCAACCAGCTTGCGTGTTTGCTGGAACCAGAGAGTGCATGCTGGAATCAGTGATGGGGAGCACCGGTGATGCGGCTGCGGGGAGATGGACGGCCTAGGCGACTCTCATCTGGTGGCTCCGACCTAATACAAAATTTTGAATTCCTATCACATTCTTTTCTTTTCCATATTTTGAGTTCAAGTGACCTTATTCATCTACTCTCATCTATCTATATCTATGTCTATATCTCTACCTAATATTAAAGGGAGGAGACTTTTATATTTTTCCTCTTGCCACCCATTTATATCCGTTTATTTTTTGTTAACCATAAAGATTGATGGCTGGGACTTAAAAGTAGATCTATGTAATAGTTTAAGACTAGTAACAATGAGAGTAACTTAATTAGTAACATCACACATTTCAATACAAGATTACTTATGTGGTAGCTAATTAATGAGGAGAGAGGGTTTTTTGGTAACTTAGGTAGTTACTGTAACATCACACATTTCAAGGCATAATGAGTCTATAGCCTAATAAATGAACTCTTTCATGATACCACTGATATGTTACTACCCACTATGGAGGTAGTAACATAGACTGGTAACATCGGCAAGTTACTACTCTATGTTACTCCCCACTGTGAGCAGTCTAAAAGAACTATCGAATGATCCGCTCCTGCACGATCTCAACCAGCAGCCGCCTAATACACCTATTTCACGGAACGATCTATCGATTATCTATCCCTGAAAACCAAGAAACTGTGCATTCATCCCTTAACGCAAAAAATCATGCCAAGGCCGACACGTGACCACTCGTGAAGCTAAAGGAAGCCTCTGGTCCATGCGATGCCGATCAGAGCTCAAACTCCTATCCGATCCCTACTTCCTGCTCTTCCACCTCCCTCGATAAAGAAGGATCGCCAAGGCTCTCCTCCCAAGTGCTGGCAACTTTGAGCAATCGTCCCGTACCTCCCTGCATTGCATCTGACCCTACCTCTTGTTTCCGCCTGCGCTTTCCTTGCTTGTCGGGGGAGGGGGATGCAGCCGACGTGGTCGAGCGCGTAGTGGGAGACGAGCAGTGCCTTAGCCATGGTTGTAGCTGCATGGGGAAGAGCGGTAGTGGAGGTGTCAGCGCTGGGAGTGATGGTGCGGCTCAGCGTGTCCATCATCAGCTCGTCTTGACGATGTGCTTCGTTGCTGATGGCTCCAGCTCCCTACACAACATGCCATCTTGGCGGAACTACTGCATGTACAACGCTTGGTGCTCTGAATTTGGTACGAGTAAGAACCAGCAGCCACCCCGCATCACAAGATGCCTCGCCACCTCTGACGAAATAGAAGTGGGAGGATACTGGTGTACGACTTGGGGCGCGGGGCTGCCCATCATGTCGAACTCTCTCCCTCACGAACACAGGAGGCAGCGATGACTCAGAGATCTAGCAAGTGACAACGGCTTCAACCTCTATAGGCACTGCCTCTCCCCCTCTGTTTCCTCTCTATCTACCTCGTTGGACTTGGCAACGACCAACGGCGTGGAGAGGGATGCAGGAGAACTAGCAGCAAGTAGCACTTAGTGGAGCTGGGCCACTACATGTGTTGCACAACCACAATACATGCCCTCTTGTGACCGTTGGGCCCTTCGACCGGTAGCCGTAAGAGGACGACACTGCCCTGGTGACCCTGTACCTGGGTAGAGTTTGTGTTGGGATCCCCTCCCGTACCCCCGCGTCACCTCCCTGAGCAGGGCGACCAAGGCGGCCCCTCCTCCCTCGCCGTCTATCGCTCTGACATCCCTTCCCCTCCTGCCACTACCGCCGGCTAGTGTGGTCGCGTGTTGCCCGCATGGCACTATTGCGAGGCCGGCGGTGGCGGCCCCTTCATCTTCCCATCGTGGAAAACCGGCTAGGGCGGGTGTGCTCCGGCAGCGGTGTGACTCGGCGGGCAGCGCTCCAGTGCAAATCGGGCGGAGGCGCAGCCGCTTGCCGACTGGTGGCGGGTGCTGGCCTGCGGCGCCCGGAAAGCCTAGATATGGGCCCTTTGGGCCGCTCTAGGTCAGAGCGGGCCGGTTTGGATTCCGGCGGGTCATTTCCGGCTGGTTTGTTGAGCTATGGGTGATGGGGGCGACAACTACTGTGCTACTTGTGCTGGAGCGCAGCGGCGGGAGCTTAGCGGGACCGATTTGGGCGCGGCTAGGCAGTTGGCCTGGCGTGCTCCTGCTCCTGCGTATATTCTGCTACCGCATGAGCCGATGGAGGTTGTCCCCTCCCACGTGGCTACAGTATTGCCTGTCCCTGTCTACGGTGGTTTCGTTTTAGTCCGGCAGCCCCGTAGCATTTGCCGTGGTGAGATAGATGGTGGCATCCTCATGATTGCGTTGGCGCATGTTGCTGGATGGTAGGTGGGGTGGAGCCGACGATTGCTCCTGGATAGTGGTGTGGGACGTAGGGAGAAATCTCTATCGGGTCTGGCCAGCACCACGCGGTGACATCTGTGAGCGCCGCCATCCTTATTGAAGGGCATCGGGTGTACCTCTCCCCCACTCACCTCTGTGTACCGAGAGAAATCCTAGGACTCGTTCTTGCAGCAGCGTCATTGTTGTCGCAGTACTTCTTGAAGGTGTTGCTTCCTAAGCGGCAACTCAATGGCACAGGAGTGTGGTGAAATTCTCCGGTGGGCGCAACAATTCGGTGGCATAGGAGTGTTGCGGAATTCTTTGGTGGGTGCGGCGGTTGCGAGATACTACATCTTTTGTTGATCCGGCGCGTTGGCATTATTTCTCTTAGTTTTCTCTTGTATTCTCTTTTGGACGTGATTGTGTTGTTTGCCTCAGTGATGAACTCACAGTTGTATCGGGTGACTCCTATATTAATATAGCAGGGCGAAAGCCTATTTCAAGGTGATGTGCTCAGGTTGAGCAGAATTGCTGAGGGATTTGTGTAGCTGAAAGGCTACCGGAGGTGGTGCTGCTTACGTTGATTTTCATCTCGTTTCCATGGACGCCTTCGAATCCATCTCGCATTGCCTAGCAGTTGTCTTAGCACTGAAGGTTTGAAGATCGTAGCCATTCAAGAAACCATGCATATGGACTTTGCCCTCTCGGAGCTGGAACGGTTGAGCTCCCACCTGTTTGCCTGGCATTGGCTTCCTTCTAGTGGGACCACAAGACATTCGGGTGGCATCCTTTTAGGCTTGAAGGATGCCACCTTCGAATTAGATAGCATGGACCGGGGTGAGTTCTTTGTGAGCATGGAGATGTATGAGTGAGCGCTCAACTTCAAATGTGAGATTGTAGTGATGTACGGCCTAGCGGACCACTAGCGGTCCGAGTCTTTCCTCGCCGAGTTGCGACGGAAGGTCTTCGGTGCTGACCTTCCAGAGGTTGTGTGAGGTGACTTTAACCTCACCCACTCGGCCGAGGAAAAAAAACAATAACCTCATCAACTTCCCTCGGATGCAGCTCTTCAACGACTACATTGCGGATCTCAGACACCGAGAATTAGATAGGGTTGGTGCCAGGTTCACCTGGACCAATCGCCAAGCCGACCTGACACTATCTGTATTAGATCGTGTCCTTGTGTCCCCGGGTGTGGAGCTTCGCTGCCCTCTCGCCTCCCTTCGGGCTATAACCAGGGCCGGTTTGGATCATGTCCCCTTGCTCCTCTACTCGAAGAACGACCTTCCCCATCCCCCTGTGGTTCCGGTTCGAGTCCTACTGGCAACCAGGATGGCTTAGTTGCGGCCATCCACGTTCGATGGTTGGAGGCCCGGGCGTCTCCGCCCCAGGCCATCTCGGCCTTTAACACCTAGCATTTCTATGCCAAGCATGCACGCCAATTTATGAAGGGGTGGGCGGCCAACCTTGGCTGTGACTTGCCAGAGCGCAAGAAAGCACTGCTTGACGCCATCCAGATGCTTGACCTCCGTGCGGACACTGTAGGTCTCTCCGCTAAGGAATGGCTGCTCCGATACGACATAGTAGACTAGTTGTCGATCATCTACACGGACGGGGAGGCCTTTGGTGCTAACGGGGTATCCAAAAGTGGGTCCTCAAAGGTGATGCCAATACGGTGTACTTCCAGGCCATAACGAACGGCCGGAGACGCATGAACACCATCCCTCTCCTTTGGGATGGTGACCATCTCCTCCAGCAGCCGGTTGACATTCGTGCCCACGTTGATGGCTTCTACAATGTGTTCTTCTCAGCCTACCCTCGGGGAGGGGTAACCTTGGCCCCGGATATTTGGGCCGCTCACCGGCGTGTGTTGACGACCGACAACGAGGCCCTTATGGCCCCATTTTCTAAGGTGGAGGTTTGGATGGGCATCAAAGGCATGAATCCGACATCCGCCCCAGGGCTTGATGGCCTTCCAATGAAGTTCTTCCAAACTTTCTGGGACGTTGTCAAACCCAAGGTGATGGCGATCTTTGAGGAGTTCTACATGGGTCCATTGACCTGGCGCGGCTTAACTATGGGATCATCACTCCCATTCCCAAAGTGCCCGGGGCCTCAGACATTTGTCAATTCCGCCCAATCACGGTGACCAATGTGATCTTCCGCATTCTGGCGAAGGGGTATGCCAATAGGGTGACCCAGTTGGCGGACCAAATCACCCCCGAATCAGTCGGCCTTCATTAGAGGCTGACACATTCTTGATGGGGTGTTGGTGTTCCATGAAGCCCTTCATGAGGTATGCTCAAGGCAACTACAAGCGGTATTTCTGAAGGCCGTCTTCCATAAGGCATCCACTGGCCCTTCCTGTGGGAGGTGCTCCTCCGTAAGGGCTTCGACGATAGATGGATTACACGCGTGATGCAAATGGTCTCTAGCGGCCGCACTGCGGTTAACATCGACGGGGAAATTGGGCCCTTCTTCCCCACCTTATGTGGGGTTAGACAGGGTGACCCCTTCTCCTTGTTCTTGTTTAACATGGTTGCCGAGGCCTTGGCCACCATCCTTGACATAGCTAGGGCAGCGGGCCATATCCACGGTGTGGTGCCCCAGCTATAGCCTCCCAGAGACCCTTGATCATGAGATCGCCAAATATCAGGCGCGCTTCTTCTGGGCCGGCGAGGGTGATAAGCAAAAATACCATATGGTTAGTTGGCTGGACAGTTGCAAACCCCGTGACCAGGATGGGCTAGGGATCATGTCGTCTAAACGCATGAACATGGCCCCGCTGACTCGCTGGTTGTGGCGGATTGCGAATGGGGAAGGCGGCCTTTGGCTTGACATCATTCGGAGCAAGTACCTTCATGGTCAACCGCTCGGCTTCTGCCAATGGTCCAGAGGGTCGCAGTTCTGGCAGTCCATCATTTAGCTACTCCCGGTCCTCCGTACTGGAACCTCCATCGAGGTAGGCTCGGGCTCTGCTACCCTATTCTGGTTTGATAGGCGGGTTGGTGCTCACCCCTTCACTGCTCGTTTCCTAGAGCTGTTTGCCATCGCAATGGAGCCCAGGATCTCAGTCGAGATGGCCCTTATTGACTTAGGGCAACTCGCGTTCCGGCTGCCATTTGGGCCCGCGGAACTTGGGGCATGGCAAGACCTCCTTTACTGCATAGCGCTGCACTCTCCGAATGTGGATCTGCCGGATGATAGCATCTCCTGGCACTTGGAGCCATCTGGCCGGTTCTCCACCAAGTCCTTATACCTGGCCATTGCGGCTGCTCCGGCCCTAGCGCCCTGACCCAGATGTGGGTGCTTAGACTGCCATTGAAGATTAGGATCTTCCTCTTGCAATGGATTCGGGGACGGGCCCCCTCGGGCATGTAGGTGCTCAAGCGGAATAGCCCTGGCGATGGGATTTTTTCCTTTATGTGGGGTGGCGGAGGACTCGAACCACATCTTCTTCATGTGTGTATCCGCCCAATTCCTTTATATCTGCTTCCGCGAAGCGGTTGGCGGTCGTTCGTGTAACAACAACTTCCCCGGCCTCTTTGCGGAAATCCAGGCCACCCCTTAGCGTGACCGCCACGCTAGGTGGCTATGTATTGGGTTTCTGGCTTGGACTCTTTGGACCATGCGCAATAAACTTGTCATCCAGCGTGTTCCTCTTTGGCATGCTACTGACATGATTTTCAAAATGTGTGGTTACTTGCAGCTTTGGCGGCCGCTTAGCCGGCCCCAGGATCGCCACGTCATCAACATCATCATTGCAGATCTTCGCGCGACGACTCTCCACTTGGCGCCACCGCTTCCCCCACCATGGTCTGAGCCAGATTAGCCGCCTCGCGGCATGTGCTGCCGCTGCTCTTGTCTTTTCATCTTTGTTTTAGGGCTTGTTGAGCTGTGCCCTCAGCAGAACCCTCGATACTCCGCGTGTCTGCTACTTTTGTGTGTGTGTGTGTTGGGGGGGGGGGGTGAAACATTTGTCGAATCTTGTCGCTCTGGTGGTTTGGTTTACATATAGAGCGGGGCGAAAGCCTTTTTTGGTAAGGTTTGAAGATTTCAGAGGTAGAGCAGTTGTACTTTCATGATTTGGGTGGTGGTATTACAAGATTATGGTCGCTGGCATGAATCACGATGTTGTTTTGGTCTTTGGTGATCAGAGGTGTGCGGTTATACTAGATGGTTGTTGATGGATATTGACTATCTGCATGCTCGTGGGGCTTCTCAGTATTTAACTGTTCATTGTGCATTGACTACCGGGGCGTGTGTACAGGGGCGGGCCCACCTCAATTCAAGGGTATTAAATTGAATACCCATTATTTTTTGAGAAAAACATAGGTATATATGTGTACATCACATGTAACATATACAGGAAAAAACGAAACTGATGCAATAAACGTACTACTCCTGCCCAAAGCAGAGGCTAGCCCACCCTCACCACCCACATCATGGCCCAGAGGCCCAAATAGCTTCACGCTGTAACCTGCCCACTCCACGCATCCATCGGTGGTTCAGTTACCTTCGCCAAAAAATATCTACCGATCCAGCAGCAAACGAACGGGCGCCGCCCTTCCCCTGTTCCCAAATTCTGTTCGCAAGCCGCCGCCCTGATTTCCATCCGCCATCGCATATTTGCATGCGCGCACGGCGGCAGGCACTATCGGACGGCACGACGCAGTGCATCGTCCAGATTCCAGCAGCATGACATCCATCCCTCGCTTCTTTTGGTACTGATCTTTGCACGCTTCTGTCTTCAATTTTAAAGCCTTAGGTTAGACTATAGTAGCACATATGATCTGTTCATAAAAATTAGATGTGTTCATGTGGCTTAATACTTCAGGACTATTCAAATTGGGATCTGGGGTTGCTCCTTTCTTATCGATTCTTAGTTGAACTAAATTAATCTTGCCAATTTGATGTTGGCTATTGATTTCCCTCTGTATCTCATGCTTCTTAGCTTGTTTTTAATAAGAAGCTAGGAAGCCAGATGGGGCAAAAATCCTTGAATGATTGCTTGGTTACATTCATCGAAAGAGATTTCCTCTTGCAAGTTAAGGGAGGACATCATCACTCATTTTCAAATGATCAAGGACCGGAAAGTTATCCCGTAAAATGTATTTCCATATGGTGGACAATTTAATTTTATGATCAATTATGTGAATCTATTATATTATGCTATATCTTTATGTATTGTCCAATTTGTATAAACTGGTACTAGAATCAGTTATATATATATACAAAACTTGGCTTTAGACTTTCAAAAACCGCTTTTAAAATTTTGAATACACACTCTTGAAATCCTGGGCCTGCCCCTGCGTGTGTATAGGTTTGTTGCTTTGGAATTGCGTTCTTCATGGTGCTCGGCAGTTTCTCTCTACCCGACGGAATATTTTAGACCTCATTTTCTCCATTGCATTATGTTTAACAATCATCTTTTCTCTGACATATGGTATAAAGAAAATGAACTGTTAAGTTTGTTAATTTTGATTAACCTTGGTGCTGTACTGCCGGCTTGTCGTAGGTCTCTCAACCTTTGGTCCTGTCTGATGGAATAGGAGGTGCTGCCATCCATGAGCTTGTCCGTGTTGAATACAGTAAGCTCATTGCAAAAATTATGCTCCTTGAAAATGACTCTTCTACGATCCAAGGGTATGCAGCAGGACCATTAAAAAAAATAAAAGGTTATATTCTACCAGGCCAATCTTTTCTGAATAGCTATGCACATGTAGCCCCTTTGTGTTCAGGACCTTGGGTCGATTTTCGATGGAATCCAGGTAAGCTAAGTATGGTGACCATTTCATTTGGTTGATTTACTCTTATCAGTTGTACTCCCTCCGTCCGACAATACTTGTCACCAAAATAAATAAAAAGTGATGTATCTAGAACTAAAATACGTCTAGATACATCCCCTTTCATCTATTTTAATGACAAGTATTTTCGGACAGAGGGAGTAGTTGTCTTGACCTCATGCCTTTTATATTTGCAGCGTCCCAGAAATCTATTACTATTAGATCTACGGACATGTACTTTCATGCTCTTGTCTAAGCTGGGTAATGCATTTAGCATGCTTTGATTGTGAAAGACTGAAAGTGGGACATCCTATTAATCTTTGCAAGGTCCTAAAACTATTCCTTTTTTTATCATTTGCTTCAGGTATTAAGATGTTACGGGTGGAGTTCTATATGTTTTAAGTTTTTATGATGTTGAATTCTTTTTTTGATGTTCACCAAAGTTTTCTTGATATTGACCTGTGTGCAAATGCTAATGATCTCTGACTCTCGCAGACTGTCTTTGAGAAAACTTTGGTGAACCACCATGTAGCCTTTCCACCGATTTTATGGGAATGTAAACTACTCCCTCCGTTCCCAAATATAAGTCTTTCTAGAGATTCCAACAAATGACTACATACGGAGCAAAATGAGTGAATCTACACTTAAAATATGTCTACATACATTCGTATGTTGTAGTCTATTTAAAATGTCTAAAAAGACTTATATTTAGGAACGGATGGAGTGCATTGCTCCAGCTGGTCAATAAAGTAGATCTTATCTATCACATTTTTATTTATTTTCTCGCGAAGGACGGAATCATGGGTGAGCCACGTGCAGTCCGGTAAATCCCGTTAGCACAGTCATCGACACATCAGGACTCGAGGAGGAGAACTCAGAGCAAAAGTGTACTCTATAGATACTTAGGCCCTGTTTGATTGCAAAGTATTTTCTAAGCATTTTAAATATACTACCATTTTTAAGTTACTACAGTTTTATTTACTACGACCTGTTTGGCTAACGCTAAAAAATGTGTTATTAAAACTAGAGTATTCACAAAACTTTTCTCTCCATAATAAAAAGAACCCAAACCTCTTTCTTCAAAATAGAGCAAGCGAATGAAACGAGTCGGTCGCTAGATATTCTCAACAAACTCATCTCGCTATCAAGCCGCCGCTGAGGCAAGTCACGCCACCCTATAACAAACTCGTCTCGCTATCAGCCTATCGCCGCCGCCGTCGTCGACGGAGTCGTTTGTGCATTTTTTTAGGAATATCGCACTTTATTGATCAAGTATAATCAAAAGAGAGTGCCTCTTGGATACAACCCGGGGTTAAATGAAAAATAGAGTCACCGGAGGACTCACAAGATCTAGCTAGAATATGAGCCGCCACATTGGACAAAGGATTTACATGACTAAAGCAAACAGAAAAGAAAGACCGACGCCAACTCCTTGATATCAGCAGTGATGAGCCCCACCGGCGAGCGATGAACCGTCGAAGCATTGGTTCTTTCAATAATTGACAAACAGACTGACTGAAAAAGGCCCATGAAAATCCTTCCTTACGGGTGAGAGCCACCGCACGCCGTAGCGCCAGTGCTTCAGCTAATTCTGGGCAGTAACCTCGTCAACATGCTCATGGCAAGCCAACAAGCAATCTCCGATGTGGTTCCATATTACCACGCCAATTCCTATCCGTCAAGACTCCTTAAAGAGTGCAGCATCCAGATTAACGGCCACTACATCTGCCGGCGGCGGAACCCATTTAACAGAAGATACTGGGGTATCACGCCTTATAGCAAATGCAGTTCTACCACAATTCTGCACAATGAAGTCAATATAAGCCAAAGCTTTCTCAGCCACTCTGCGAGGATGCATCCTAACATCACTATTTCTTACATCATTTCGGGCCTCCCAAATGTGCCAAATTGTTACTACCAAAGCCGTGGCCTCGAGAGAGGTCGCTCGTTGAATGAAATCAAATATGCACTGCTTGGTATGAACAAAACCGTTGCGGCACAGATGGAAGCCTAAATTGCACTTCACCACTCGCCATACCTGGCGCGCGAAGTGGCAAAATAGGAAGAGACGCTCAGTCCGCTCCTCTCTGCTACAGAAAAAACATGCCCCTGCATTTGGAACATGGCGCTGTAGCAACTGACTGCCCGTCGGCGGACAATCGTGGGCCATTCTCCAAAGAACGATCTTCATCTTTCCTGGAGCATTGACCTTCCAAAGAGCTTGCCAGCTTTTCTGTTCAGCACCAAAGTCTGATTGCACACCATGGCCATAAGAGTTAAGAGTAGCATGAAATTTCTCAGACTTGGGCAAGTTACATGCCGATCTGACTGAGTAGGATCCAAATCGATCATGAGGCCAGGTAACAAATCATCCACCACATGCACACTTAGTGGAATTTGTAACACTACATTGGCCATCCTCTCAGGAAAAACACTTCGGACGACATCCTCGTCCCAAGCTTTTCGACCAACACTAAGGAGGAAATCCACTGTCACTCCCTCTGGGATAGGGACTAGAGTATGAAAAGACTCCGCTGGGTGGCCTTGAATCCAATTATGATCCAACAACTTAATTTTGTTTCTTGTACCCACCACCCAACTCAAGCCTTTCGAAACCAGCTCCCTTCCAAACAAAATGTTGCACCAGGTAAAGGACACTACCCTGGGACAAGTTGCATCCATAAAATCATAGTTCGGGAAGTATATGCCCTTAAGGACCTTACCGCACAACGACGACGGTTCAGTCAGTAAGCGCCAGCTCTGCTTCCCTAGCATTGCTTGATTAAAGAGCACAAAATCACGGAATCTCATGCCGCCAAGTGATTTTTGAGTGGATAGCCATTCCCAACTACGCCAGTGCATCTTTTTTCGGCCATCCTCAATGCCCCACCAATAGTCAGCAATGGAATTTCTCATCTTGTCACACGTTGACACAGGGACCTGGAAGCAGCTCATAACATAAGTCGGTATGGACTGTACAACCGCTTTCAAGCGTACCTCCTTACCGGCCCTTGACAAGGGCCGACCAGTCCATCCATGTATGCTCTTCCACACACGATCAGGCATGAAACTAAAAGAATCACAGACAGCTCGGCCTATCTCAGTCGGCATACCAAGGTATGTGTCTTGTAGTACTTCATTGTGAACCTGCCGTATGTTCTTAACCTCTTGTTTAACACTGTGCGAACACCTAGAGCCAAAAAAATTTGAGGACTTCCTCAAATTTATCTTCTGGCCATAGGCATTACAGTAGGCCGTTAGAGTGGAATGCACGACTCCACCGTATGGCGATCACTCTTTGCAAAAAAGATACTATCATCTGTAAACAACAGATGTGAGATCGGAGGATCTTGTCGACCATTACGTAAACCATGTAGCTCACCAAGGCGCTCCTTTTGCTGCAACAAACATGATAAACCTTCAGTGCAAAGAATGAATAGATAGGGGCTTATGGGATCACCCCGTCGAATACCACGAGATGGGACAACTGGATCGATGAGTTCCCCATTAACTCTAACTGCATATCTAGCAGTCGTCACATACCGCATCACCATGTCAATCCATCATGGAGTAAAGCTCAGTTTACTCATGTAGTCATGAAGGAAAGACCACTCAACACGGTCGTAGGCTTTCATCATGTCCAACTTGAATGCAAAATAAGGGCGCTTGGAGTGTTATCTCCGGATGGTATGCAAGCACTCATACGCAATCAGAGCACTGTCTGTAATCAACCTTCCCGGAACAAAAGCACTTTGATACTCTGAAATAATGTCTGGCAAAAACACCTTAAGTCTATTCGCTAAGACCTTCGGTGCAATCTTGTACAGAACATTGCACAAACTTATCGGGCGGAAATTAGTGAGGTGCTCTGGGTTTGCTATCTTTGGAATAAGAACAATCACAGAATCACACAGACCCTCTGGAACTGTTTCCCCCAATAGAAAGCCTCGCACAGCGGCACAGATCTCATGTTTGAGAAATTCCTAGTGTGTTTGGTAAAACAAAGCTGGGAACCAATCTGGACCCGGCGCTTTCGTCGGGCCCATCTGAAAAAGAGCGGTTTTGATCCCGTCCTCTATAAAGGGGCTACAAAGGCTACCATTCATTACCACATCAACTTTCTGTGGTATCGCATCAAGAACCTCGTCTGAAGCAATACATGGTTCTGATGTGAATAAGTTCACATAGAAATCCTGAACCATATTCTTCATACCACCCTGATCCGAACAACGCATACCATCATCTTTTATCAACACCTTAATTTTATTAGTGCGTCGTCTTGCAGACGCCTTGGCATGAAAGAATTCAGTATTACGGTCTCCCTCGCGGAGCCAATCCACTCTTGATCGCTGTCGAGCTATTATCTCTTCCCTTTCAAAAAGTTCACAAAGTTCAGCCTCAATGGCTCGTTCAGTAGCGATCACTTCCGTGGAAACTGCTTGTCGCCGCAAGGCATGCAGTCTCCGTTCCAACTTGGCAATCTGTCGTCTAACAGAGCCCAAAGTCACCCTGCTCCAATCCTTTAGCGAGCCTGCCACTCGTTGTAGGTTGAACCAAGTCGACTGAAGCGAGCGAACCCCCTCGCTATGTTCACGCCATGCATTTTCCAACACATCTCGATAATCAGGCGCTCGCAACCACATGGCCACAAAGTGGAAACCCTGTTGTACCGGAGCATTATCTCTACTACGATCAACGCTGTTCAACAGGATGAAAACCGCATAGTGGTCGGATGTCATGGTGATAACATTAGTTACCTCATAATCATCAAACAACAGTGAGAACTCGCCATTACCGACAGCCCGGTCAAGACGCACCTTGACATGGGTGTCGGCATCTTGGCGATTAGTCCACGTAAACTTTGGGCCCGTATAGCCCAAGTCTACGAGGCCGCAATCTTCAAGGCAATCCCTGAAGAGCCATTTGTGCCTCAGAGCGATCATTCGGACCCACGTACTCGTCATAGCTTACAACCTCGTTGAAATCACCACAACAAAATCATGGTCCAGTCCAATCATGGTTCAAGCGACGAAGTAAATCCCAAAACACATTACGGATTTCACGTCGTGGCTCACCATAGACAAATGTCACACGCCACGGAACAACATCCGGCTGCGTAATAACCACATCAATACACCGTTGATTAAAACCTTTTAGCTCTACTGAAAAAGGTTGTAACCAAAATAGCGCCAAACCTCCGCTGAGGCCTACGCAACAAACAGCAAAAGAACTAGAGTAATCCAACGACCACATAAAATTCTTTGCTTTATTATCCAACATCTTTGTTTCAGAAGCGAAGCTCGCCGACTGTGACGTCCGACCCCAAGCCGCGACAGTTCCAATATAACAGACTCATTGCATTTGGCGGGACTGCTCCGCAGCTGCTGCCGGATCCGCCGATCGATCTGAAGTCATCTTTTGTTTCTTGTTGGATTGATTGCTTTTGTCTCCTTCGCTATTCACGTCCAAAATAGGAGCCTTGCTTGCTGCTGGAACCAACGCGAGTTGATTATTCTGCATGCATGCACCGTCATTAGCTAGTCTAGTTCCTTTGGTTTTTGCTGCTTGCGTTTACGTCCAGTATTTGGCAGCCCATCATTCTGTTCAGGAAAAGACTCCCGCTCAGCTCCGTGCTTATTTGGTGAGGCCTCCGGCCAGTGTGTTAATAAAGCAAAAAGCTACATCTACTTCAGCCCAAACACACCAGCGGCCTCAAACAACTTTTGGACGTCTAGTCAGAAGCTTTTTTTAAACGATATCTTGGTCTGCCCACTGTCATTGGAAGAATTATGAGTGGAACCTTTGAACACATTGAGGATCGGGCGAGGGGAAAGATGCAAGGCTGGTCTGAACGATTATTTGCCTGTGCAGGAAGGGAGACTTTGATCAAATCCATTGTACAAGCTATTCCGACTTTCAGCATGTCCTGTTTTCTGTTGACCAAAAAAGTGTAGAAGAATATAACCTCAAGCATGGAAAAATTCTGGTGGGGGAGTTCTGTGGATCGACGTCCTCTTCACTGGATCGCTTGGGACAAGCTTGCTACACCAAAGATCAAGAGGGGGGGGGGGGGTTCCGGGACCTACGACAGTTTAACTTAGCACTTCTCGGGAAGCACGGCTGGAGGTTCCTAACAAAACCTGATGCTCCCTGTACCAGAGTAACGAAAGGAAGGTATTTCCCGGATTGTGATTTTATGCAAGCACCAACACCCAAATCTGCATCAGCCACCTGGAGGGCCATCATCGCCGGGCGCGCAGCTCTCAGTGCTGGTCTTGTAAAACGTATTGGTGATGGAGTTTCTACTTCTGTATGAGAGGACCGATGGATTCCATCGACTGTTTCTATGAGGCCGCTGTTCAGGGCGCCATCGACCACGGTCACCATGGTCAGTGACCTAATTGACTCGGAGATTTCGACCGGGAAGCGTGATCTAATCCAAGCGACTTTCATCACACATGACGCGGAGGCAATCCGTAATATCCCACTCTGTCAGGGTGACGGGGAGGACTTCCTTGCTTGGGCACATGAGAGATCCGGCATCTACTCTTTTAAAATGGCCTATCGAGCTCTAGTGAATCAGAACGAGCGGTTAGCTCTAGAACAAGGGCAAGTAGCGGGGCCATCAATGGATGAGGAGCAGATGTGGAGTCGCTTATGGAAACTCAAAGTTGTTCCAAAAGTTAGAGTGTTCCGGTGGAGGGTAATCAGAGGAATCATTCCGGATGAATATACCCTCCAATGCCGTCATATCAAAGACACAAGTCTGTAGTTGTGCCTTGCCATGGACGAGGACTTGATGCATGCTCTTGTTCATTGCTCTCATGCAAGGCGCTTTTGGGAGGAGGCGAGATTGCTCTTCGAGATTAACGTGCCACGGCTCCACACAACACTTGGGCACGTGATATCCTTTGTGATATGCAATTCACAGACAAGGATCGTGCCACAATCATTACTGTCATGTGGGCTATTTAGATGTCTCACAACAGAAGGACACCTGGTCAGGAGATCATTGATCCAGCTAACACGGTTAGACGCATTCGCGAAGACCTGGCATTGCTGGACATTCCCCGACAGAATAACTTGCCGGGTCACGGTTGGCAGCCCCTTGAAGGTAACTTTGTACAGATCAACATGGACACTACGGTACATCGCGATTCCGGCAATGTCGGCGTGGGGGGAGTAGCCCGCTCTTCCTCGGCATTCCTGGGCGCATGGTGCAAACCCCACCTGGGGATCACGGATCCTTTCATTGCTGAAGTGCTCTCCTTGCGTGAGGGCGTCATCTTCGCGAAGCTTCGAGCCTACACGCACGGGCGACTGGAATCCGACTGTCTTGAGACAGTTAACCTCTGGAACTCTAGCTACACCGACCGATAGTACACCAATTTTGTCAGAAATTAGAAAGCTCTCTGCTAGCTTTTTGTCATTTCATATTTCTCATGTAATAAGAGCCGCTAACGGTTCAGCACATCTGTGTGCTAAGCATGCATGTACGCTTAATACGACTGAAAGCTGGCTGGACTCCACCTCTGGGTTTCTGGTTAGCAGCCTCCTGGCTGACTGCCGAGTGAATGCTTTCCCTTAATAAAGCTCTTTGAAGTTCCCCACAAAAAAAAGCTCCGTGCTTATTGCTACGGCCACGCCCCCTAGTCTGGCGCTCATCCCGTGGTTTGTGCGGCGGAGTAGCATCGTCACGAGCTTTTGCCTCTCCGCAGCCCCGTCCCCTACTCGCAGTTTTCCGAGCAGGAGCAGAACCGATGCCTGAATTTTTTGTGGTGTCGGTACCAGATCCAGGTCCCGCGGAGGAAGATGATGTACTCGACTTAGTGCCTCCAGATTTTGGCTTGTCTTCTGGTGCACATAGCTTGGCTGCCCTAAATGGCAAATTACCATCTCGGTCACGTTCTGCCGGCGCTGGGCACGTTAGATGGCCATGACCAATCAGACCGCACGAGAAGCAGTAGAAAGGGAGTCGTTCGTACTGCACCTCGTAGCTCTCCAAAGACTGTGTACGCGGCCCCCAGGACGCCAAAAAAGCGTCGTCTGGGGCCGAACCGGCGCTGACTTTTGGAGTAGAGGCAATTGCGTTCCCAGGTCGCCCCCAACTCGGCGAATTCGTCACAAAATTGGCTATTTTCATTCAATTTGTAAAAAAACAAAAAAAACAAACAAACTACGCCTAGCCCTACTACGCCGCGGCCGCCGCCCGCCTTCCACATGACGAGGAGCCTGTCGAACCGGGTGTAGTCGCCGCCGCCATCATCATCGTCGTCGTCGTCGCCGCCGCCGCCCTGCGTCCCGCCGGAGCCGCCGCTATCCCTGCTGCACCCCTGACCAGGGTCGCCAACGCGTGGATGGTTGGACGGCCCGGGAGCATCTTCCTCGTCGCTGTCGAGGACGACGACGCCGCCCTCTTCGTGACCGCGGCGCCGAGCCTTGATCTCCTCATATGCCCGGCGCTGGCGCGCAACCGGCTCGCAGACGTAGTCCACCTTCGCCACGTGAGGGCGGTCACGTCGGTGGCGGCCATCTCCGCGTGCTCCTTCTTTACGGGGAGCAATCCCGGCTCGGTGTTCGACCGAACTAGGCGGAGGGAATGCGGGGAGGGGCGGCCTCCCTCGTTGATGATGAGGGCGCCGTTGCGGGTGCGGCGCGCAAGCGGCGTCTCCTGTGGCTCCGGCTTGACGGGACGGAGCGCCGGCGACCCGGAGGAGAGCGTGCCGAAACCCCACGACTAGGAGGTCGCCACCTCCATTCGCCGCGGCGTCCAGGAGCTGCCACGGTGGCGAGAGAAGGATGGGCGCGACGGGTACTCGAGGTGCGGCGTGTTGCCAGTCTCGGTGTAGTCGAGGACGGCCTCGACGGTACCGCTCAGCCATTGCTCATGGGAGGGGGGAGGGGCTGTGGTGAGACGGGGCGAGAGAGGAGGCGAGTTGTGGCGTTCACCGGCGAGGAGGTCGACTTTTATAGCCGAAGCGAGGCGGTGAGAATCTGCATGTCGGGCGATGCGTGGCGGGAGCGGGCGGGATGTGCGTCGCGGCGCCTTCACTGCGCCGCCCGTGAGGCATCAATGGAGGCTGACCGACGCGGCAGCGCGAGAGCCTTGGCATTGATTCCCGCAGGAACCGAGGCAATAAGGACGATGAAGCGGCGTGTCACTGACTTGGCGGGCCCATTCCCGTTCGCGCCAAAATCGGTTTTGCGCGGCGCCCCCAGCGCGTCCAGTTCGGCCTGGGATCTATCGGCGCCAGTTTCGGCCCAAACCAGCGAAAAACGGGCTACTGAGGACGTGACTGGACCGTTTTTTGGACGCCGACGCCCAAAAAGGGGTCTGGGGGGCCTGTTGAGGCGCGGCTGGAGATGCTCTGAGGAGTAAACAATGGCGTATCTGATCAACGACTCGTGCACTTTAACCCCCACCCGTACTCTCATCAATCTGCCCTAGCAGCGATCCTGGGCGTCCGTCTCTACGTGATCGGAGGTGTCGATGTTCTTCGCAATCTCCTTGCCTTGACGCCCATTCATCAGACGAGGAGGCAGTTTAATAATTCTGGCCCAAATGTCCAATCTTTCAAAGTTTACTAGGAGCAACGTCCACATCGCATCTCTTGAGCAGTATAGCGTCCTTCCCTGTTGGAACAGAAACCCTAAACCCAGCTCTCCCCTCACTCTCTTGAGCGCTCTCTCTCTCTCTCTATGTGGCGCGAACCAACGAAGAAGAAGGAAGAAGAAGGAGAAGCAACGGTGGACATGGTGATGGTTTTGGCCGGCGCACGAACGCCCTGCCGCTTGAACAACGTTTTCTTTCTCTCGAGCACGAACTCGACGTGTCAACGAGCTACACAGAGGGGTAAGGGTTTTATACCTGCGAGCACTGACATGCCAGGCCTCGCCTAGCACCCACTCGCTCCCCCACTCACCCACGCCCCGCGCACTCCGGCTCGCGCCCGCGCATCGCACCCGTACGCGATCCCCACGGCCTCCCTGCGCGCCCGACGTTGTCTACCCTCCCTGATCGCTCGCTAACAGACCCACGTGACCCCGCGCACAAACGCGCTGGCTCATGCGCGCGCACACACACGCGCGCGCGCGCGCGCGCACACACACACACGATGCACACGCCCGCGGTCCCGGCGCACCCGACTCGCCCAGCTCACGCCCATACACGCGCTAGTCGTGTCCGGTTCGTCGCCGCGGCTTACTTGCCCAACACTCGCGCCCTAAGCCGCGGCTAAGAGCAGTCCGGCGTCCTCGACGTCGCCGTCCACCAGCAACGCTCCCTCGACCATCGGCGCCTTCCGCAGCTAAGGGCAATCACGCTTGAAATGACCGCGCTCGCCACACTTGTAGCAGCGGCCACGTCCCCGAAGCCACGTTACGCACGTCATCGTCATCCCGTGCACCTCCTTGTTGCTGCTCCTGCGCTCGCGCATTGCACCGTCGTGTACATGAGATGTCTGTTCGCTCGCTCGCCGCCCGCCTGGCCGCGTCGCCGCAGCCGCTCATCGAACGCCTTCATCCGACCCAAATGCCTCCTCGAACGCCATCGTGCCGACGTCGCAGAACTGCTCGATCCCGGCCACCGCTGGGTACAGGCGGTCCGGCACCGAGTCGAGCAGCTTCTTCACGAGTGCGGCATCCTCCAGAGTCAAGCCGAGCCCCGCGAAGCGCGCAGCCATGGCTCCGAGCTTGCCGGCGAATCCGTCTAGTGTCTCGTCGCCCGCCATGCGCAGGAGCTCAAACTCACCGCGGAGCGTCCCCAGCCGCGCCGCTCACACGCGATCCGCGCCGACGAACCTGGTATTGAGGCTCACCCAGATCTCTGCCGCCGTCTTCTTCGACGACACCTGCAACAGCAGGTCCTCTGCGAGCACACCGAGCAGATGGGCTTGCGCCGGCTTGTCCTTCTTCGCAATCACCGCCGCCGCCGCGTCCTCGCGTCGAGGTTTGCCTCGACCTTGATGGCCCACGCCGTGTAGTTGTCTCCGGCGAGCAACGGCACCGGCTGCGGCAGCGATTCGCCCGGTCCGCCGGCGTACAGGACGATGGACATCGCCGGCGAGCTCCGACCTCCACGTGGCTCTGATGCCAAATGTTGGAACAGAAACCCTAAACCCTAGCTGAGTTCGTGCTCGAGAGAAAGAAAATGTCGGTCGAGTGGCGGGGCGTTCATGCGCCGGCAAGAACCATCAGCGTGTCCACTGTTGCTTCTTCTTCTTCCTTCTTCTTTGTTGGTTCGCGCCAGAGAGAGAGAGAGAGAGAGAGAGAAAGAGAGAGAGAGAGAGAGAGAGAGAGAGAGAGAGAGAGAGAGAGAGAGAGAGAGAGAGAGAGAGAGAGAGAGAGAGAGAGAGCGCTAGGATTTAGGGTTTCTGTTCCAACATGCCCACCATCCATGGAGACCACTCCATCACTCGGTTGCGATCCGCCATAGTTCCATACTCTGCAAAGAAGAGATTCGGCCCAGCGGAATTGAACAGAAGTCCTTTCGGATTTCCGTAATCCGGCCTCATGGCCGATGGTTTGGATGTGCAGAGTATTGGGTGCCAGAACCTTGCTAGTGAGACCTCGATCTGGGTCCAGTCCCAAGTCCTCAGCATCATCCAACACGACAACTTTTGCTTCAGCTGTTGTCATATTCAGGCGCGCCATGAGATCCTCGATGCCCGAACTCCCAGATGCCATCGCTTCCCACGGCACTCGCGCAGGCGTGCCCTTGCCAATCGCCGGCGCAGATGGATCCCCTTGGGCACCATCACCCAGCGCACAAGACCCCTCCTTGGTTACAGCATCTCCACTCGTTGCGCCCCCAGGAGACGTTTTTTCGCCGTCCTCTCCCAGCCGTCCCCCCAGGCGATAGCCTTTTTTTCTTTTGGTCTATTCTTGCCTGTCATTCAACCAAACAGGTTGTGGGCGTGGTGGTTCTCGAGCTGTGGACGGCCGCTGGCGAGGAGAGCAGCGGCGGGAGCCCGAGGATCCACGCGAGCATGAACTGCACGAGCTCGTGCAGGTCCGCGCGAGCGCCGGAGCGCCCCGTCCGCCGTTGGTGAAGGGGCACCGCCGTAGGCAGTGTCGGAGGCGACGTCCAACTCCCCCTGCTGCAGCTTGCAGGAGGCCGTCCTCCGGCGGTGCTGCGCGCGGCGACGGCGCCGGCCACTCGTGCGCCGCGCCGACCCCGCGTCACCCCGTCTGCGCGCCGGTGTGCAGAGACTGCGGATTCGCCGGCCACTCGTGCACCGCGCCGACCCTGCGCCTCCCCGTCCGCGCGCCGGTGTGCAGAGGCCACAGATTTGCCTGCCACTCGTGCGCCGCGCCGACCCCACGGATTCGCCGGCCACCCCGGAGCACGTCCTGGAGCGTGCGCGCGGCCGTGGATGCGCGGGTGCGCACCCGGCGAGCCTCTCGAGCGCGCCGACCAGACGACCTCATCGAGCACGCCGGACGCCGGCCACGCGACCTCGCTGCCCCGCACGCTGGACGCCGGACACCGACCTCGCTGCCCCGCTGCCTCGTCGGCGCGCTCGAGAGAGAGGCATGGGAGAGGAGAGAGGAAAAGAGAGGAGAGAGGGTGAGGGCACATGGGTGGGGCCCAGATGAAAAGAGAGGAGAGAGGGGGTGGGAGGCTGAGGGTGGGCTAACCGCAAGAAAAAGAAAGCGCCGGCACGCCCAGCTGCCCCCAGGGGGCTGGGTTTGGGGTGGGTTTGCCGGCGTCAATTTTATTCAAATCCGACGAAAGTGGGGCTTTGGGGATGTGAGTGGGACCTTTGACATGCTCTTATCATCGTTATCATCGGTAAGTCCCTTCCACCCTTGATCACTTCTGCCATCGAAGACCACCGAGAGAGGCTCCAATTTTGATGAGCAGAAAGCAGACGGGAGAAAGAGGAGACATGCAGAGGGAGAGAATTGATTGGGATCGCACTCTAAAAGGTTGATCTTGTCCTTGGGATCGCCAGCCGCCAGGGCGCCGCTAAACGCTAGGAGGGAGAACATGCAGGAGGGCCAGTGGTATCTCCAGCCCGGCATGGTTCTGTTCTATGCACGCTGATGACAAACGCAACAGAAATAAAGTTTGCACCGCTAAAAGCAACGGCTAGCTAGCTACGAATGCATGCACGGCCAATGGCTAGCTAGTAAATTTTACAGCATTCTATGGCGTAACCAAACATGTCCTTTGCATTGTGAATACTCCAAAACATGTTGTTATATTAAAACAATCGTATTTTTTGCCTGAAGACTAAATTGCTGTAGTTCTTCATACTTTGTTTTTTTAGTACTTTGCTATCAAACAGGGCTTTATTCTTCTTTTGTAATGCAGGATCATACTTACAACCAACCAATCTATGTTGTAATGGGCCAATATTAGGCTATGTATTGCAGCGACATGAAGATTTTTGTTATTTAATGGGTTGTATCTATAGTAGGATGATAATCACAATTTACATCTCTATCTCTATCTAATTATCTAAAATAATTGTTTGTTCGCTATGCTCCCTCTTTTGCCCCATTTTTATATCCGTTGCAACGCACTAGCCTTTTTGCTAGTCTGACGTATAGATGGGGCGTTTCGGTGCCCAGACTCATCTGCACCCGGTTAGAAAAAAATTCGTAAAAGAAACAAGACAAAATCAAAAAAATTCAAATTTTTTGTGTGCGGTAGAAAATTTGATGCGTGAAGACCGCTCCAAATTTCAAGTCATTTTGACACCTGAGCAACTCTCGGCAAAAAAGACAAATCGGACCAAAACAGTACATGAACAGTAAACATTTTACGGACCCTCAATTTGTCTTTTTTGCTGAGAGCTCCTCAGATGTCCAAATGATTTGAAAATTTGAGCGTACCTCACGCATCAAAATTTCTACCGCACAATTTTTTTTTAATTTTTTGGAACTTTTCTAGTATTTGTTTTGTTTTTTTTCGTCAGCACGGGTGCAGATAAGCTCGGGTGCAGAATTGGATTTTCGGTATCTTCAGTCCTATTTATGGCTGAATCATATACATTTGCAGAGCCTCTTCTTGTTGGCCATTAATGACAAAGGGGAGGAGTTTTGGTAACTTCTACATGGCCCTGTTTTTCTGCCATGTTTCTAGCCAGGTTTCCCATCCCCTCCCCCCCCCCGTCTATTTTTCCTATTAATTTATGAATCCATGTAAACTATAAAAAAGTAGTAGCATCTTTTGCTAATTCAGGAACCTTTTCTAGAAAAATTGTGAACATTTTTCCTAATTGATTAACTTCTCAAACTTTGTACTTATTAAAATTATATGATTTTTCAAAACTCATGAATATATTTATTCGTTAAAATTTTAAAATTCTCCAAACATTTTTAAGTTTCTAACTAGATAGTCTTTGTTAAAAATAATTTTTTTGCTAAATGATAAAAAGGGGCGGGAAAACTTGGCAACATTGCCAAAAAGAAAGCATAAAGCATTAGCACGATATAACATGCAGCCACTAGAGAATAGGTTGGAACATTTGCGCGGGGTGTGTGTTTTGTGTTCTTGTACGCAGAGTGCTTAGGCCCACCTAGGTTCGAGTGATAGGCATGGCATGAGTGCTCGCATTATTCTTGACTTATTTTGGGCCTTCTGGCAATGTGGGTTCAATCAGAAATGATGTTCATGTCAACTATGAAGTTCCTGTGGCAATCGTCAATCTCAAAATTTGCCGGCTCTGTAACTTAGAGGAGCTAACATGGGTAGGATGTGTATCTATCCATTCATAAGGGGGAGTGGACTTGCGTGTATGAGAGCATCTAGATTTGTACTGTAAATTCCAAAATGAAAAAAAACAGAGAGCTAAGAATAGGAGTACCAGAATGTCATGCACTGAATCTAGTTTTGCTTAATGTCAATAACAGTAGGGACATTTTTCCGGATGATTATCTACAGACTTACTCAAAACTTTGTTAACTAAACAAATTCCATTCTTTTTTTTTTTGCGGAAAAATATTTTCCATTCTGAAAGCAAGTCATTGCCGGGGCCAAATAATATGCTGATAACTCTCTACATATGCGATAAATCAGGAATTATTGGAGAGACAAACTTCATGGCATACTCTCTCCTTTTTATTATTTAGTCCGCATATTAGGTTTTTCTAAAGTCAAACTTTATATACTTTCTATGCACAAAAAAACTTTATATACTTTCAACAAATTTGTAGAAAAATATATTAACATATACACCATCAAATATATATAATTGGATTCATCATTGCATAAATTTTCACATTATATGAATTTATTACTATAAATGTTCATATTGTTTTCTACAAACTTGGTCAAATTTTACAAAGTTTGACTTCATCAGCTAACATGCGGAGTAAATAAAAACGGAGGGAGTACTTAGCACCAAGAATACGAATTTAACATGAAAGGGTATAAAATTCTCATACAAGATAGAACTTGGCGAAGCACTAACCCGATAGCCTGCAGGAACGCGATACTGGTCAGAATCCAAAAATCGACCTTCTTCAGGTCATCGACGAAGCCCCCGAGAAGGACCACGGTGGCCCACAAAAGCATGAGGGCCCCGATGGATTTCAGGGCAATTCGGACGTACGCTGCAAGGAGCGCATACTTGTTGATGATCCTTACTTCTGGCCGTCGTTGAAGCTCTTCCAAGAAAGCTTCAAGCTCATTTCCCGAGCCCTGCTGCTGCCGCTTCCCATTCCGGTTTCCCGATGCTGTGCCCCTACGCCATACACCCCTACGCCATATACCGGTGGGCATTTCCCTCCTGGAATGGTAATGGTGGCGGAGCGGCAGATTTGTGGCTCCTCTTTCAGTTTGCTAGTGAAACAGTCTACTGGTTTCTCCTCTAGAACTCGTCTGGTGGCCATGGTAGTTTAAGAGGGAGCTGTGAGGGGGAAAGGGGATGGATGTCATGGGAAACCGCGTACGCACATGCAGGCAACCATACACAACTTCTCCTACTAAAAGACTAGATATTTTAGCCCCGCTGGGAAGCCTGCACGATATTTCACGTTGGGCTGGGAGCAGTTGAACGTTCGTCTAGCCCGATTGCATCTTGCAGCCACCGCGTGCAGCTCAGCAACGATTTCCTGCAAGTTCTAGATTATACTGCTATGCAGCGGTTTTCTCCTCGTTTTTAGTACTCGATCGAAGCGGCTACGGTGCACACTCCCGTTGCTAACTGGTGTACGTTTGGCTCCGAGTATTTGTTTCGGCGCGGGGTGGGGATGATTCGTGCGAGCTACGGTGCTGGCTTTAGTTACGTTTGGTGCTCGCATCTCGCCGGGCGCACAGTAAGGATTACAAAGGAGGCGACTGCTTAGAATCGCTTGGCGGGTGGATGATTCCGGGGTAGTTTGGTAGTGGAGCTACTGTATGTCGCATGGAGTTCTTCTTCTTATAGCTCTGTTGCTTCTCTTCCCTTGGGCCGCAGACTTGATAAGTTTTCATCCGAGGGAGATGATAAAACCTTCAGTTAATCTCTCCTTGTAATAATTCTGCTGCAGCTACTTTCTGGCTGGAGTAGAGAGCTGTTAACAGTCTGGTGTGATTGCCTTTGCTTTTTTAATAAAAAGTTGGGGCAGGGGGGCAACCCCAAAAAAAAGGAGGCGACATGTCTGACAGCAATTCGACAAATCAGGCGAGAGGATCTCGATCCAAAAATACCAAGGGACATTGATGGCATGCTCAGGAGACTGAATCTTAGGTGAAAAACAGATGAAGTTCTCTATGCCAAAGAGCAAGAAGATGGGCAAGAGGTTTTGCACTGATGAATCCTGTAAAGCATGGTTAATAATATAGCGAGCAATCGGCTATAAAGAGTTGCCATGTCATTTAGAGTCAACCTAATAATCGGCATGTACAATAGTAGCACTATTCTATTAATGGTTGACTCATTTTACAATCTCACAAAGTGTCTTGGGTCTTGTGCTATAGCCGGCTCTTATTCTACAACACGCTTCTATTCTCTCGTCTCCAACTAAACAAAGATAATCCCTCCATCTAGGTGTATAAGTCACCTTACAAAAATAAAATAATCTCAAAACACTTACGCACGGTGCATTAACTCACATCTTGTTTCTTGTTTCTTGACATAAATAAAGGAATCAACCAATGAGAGATGTGGGGCGTGTATATTTTTGATGACTTGAGACTACCAAACACGACATGCAGTGGTCAATTCATTGCATGCAATGTTATTAATTAGCAAATAGACATTAAGTTCTCTCATTTTCCCTCTGTCTTGGTCATGGTGCACAATCTAAGATGACTTATTCACCTCGACGGAGGGAGTATAACATTAAAGTCTTTATAACTTGCTTATGTCACCTTATTGTACTTGCTCTTAGCCACTCGTCTCTCTATCAGACTCTATGCATTTTGATGTTTGCAACATGGCTTGTGAACCAAGGCTCTGTGTAATAGCTAAGAGGGAACAGTGAGCTCTTTTTTTTTTGCGGAAAGAGGGAACAGTGAGCTGGAAAGGGTATATGCATGCATGTCATGGGAAGCCGCGTGCTCATGTACAAGCAACCTGCGGGAGTTCTAATAAAAGATTCCAGTTTAGATATATGAAACCCGGTGGGAAGCTAGCAAGATATTTCGTGGTGGAGTGGGTGCAGTTGCATTGGCAGCTGGGTCGCCCGTTCGTCTTGCCCGACTGCATCTTATTCTTATGTTATGTGTGGGGGCGTTGAAGCTGGTCATCGGAGTTGAGGTCTTCTTCTTATGTCTCCAATGAGCGATTATGTGAACGGGGTTGATCATAGACCACTGGTTTGCCCACACCGTCCACCCTCTTCCACTTTCTTCAAACTCCCAACGTAGGAAGGCCCCAATCCTCTTACCTGATCGGTGCTCTGTATACCTAAGACGTCAGCACTCCTACAAATTCATGACGTCAGTACACTCATACTACTCCTACAACCTACAATGTGTAGTGCTCACGACAAAACCAAATACTACACCTACCAAAAGCGAAAGGTAGTTACACCTACCAAAAGCGAAATGATTCCTGAAACCATGAGTAATTTAAGTTGGAGAGAGGGAAAGATGAGCCTGAAAAGGCCTTTCAAACCTGCTATTCGCTGACGACGGCCTTTTATTTTTTAAGGCGTCGGTCCAAGAGGCGGCTGCTGTTAAAGGGGCACTTGAGTGTTTTCAGAAAGGTTCTGGGCAGCTCCTAAGCCCCCAAAAGTGCTTGCTTTTCTTTAGTGAGGCATGCCCGGATGTTATTCAGCAAGGAATCAAAGAAAAACTAGGTGTTGTGGTGTCAACTTTTGAGAGTAAGTACCTAAGACTACCAACTCCAGAAGAAAGAATGAAGGAGGGAAGATTCCAGCCAATTATGGAGAGATTTACCAAGAGATGCTCGGACTGGAATGAGAGATACAAGTCACAAGCTGCAAAGGATGTTCATGTCAAAGGTGTGGCACAGAGCCTACCTACCTACCCCATGGGTGTGTTTAAAATGACTAAGGGGTTTTGTGAGATGTACGAAAAGCTCATCCGTGATTTCTGGTGGGGCGATGAAGAGGGTCATCGAAAGGTCCACTGGATGGCTTGGAAGGACATGGTCAAACCAAAGAAGGGAGGAGGACTGGGCTTTAGAGATATGCACCTCTTCAACCAATCCTTGCTAGCAAGGCAGGGGTGGAGAATCATTCAAAAACCGGATAGCCTGTGCGCGCAGGTGCTGAAATCTAAACGGCGATATTCTAGACACTGTGTTTGCATCCGATGCCTCCCCATCATGGAGAGGAATTGAATTTGGGCTTGAGCTCGTCAAAGAAGGACTCATTTGGAGAATCGGTGATGGCAAGAAAATATTTTTTTCGCGAATACGCAAAGCTTGCGTATCTTTTCATTGATAGGTAGAAGAGAACAGAGTAACAAGAGGGGAGGAAGAGGGATACAACACGGCACACACTCTCCTAGCCTAAAACTCCAGAAACAAGACCTAGAGCAGCAAAGCCGCGTCACGAACAAAGCCAGGCACCAGCATCACACGGCCATGCCATCAGGACGGAGCAAATCAACGTACCCCCCACCTTGAAGCGCCAAGAAGAGTCGGCAAGTCGGTTGCAGGATCGGACCGGCCTGAGGAGGAAGCCATGGAAGAAGCGCCGACGATGTTGTACATTGCGCCTCGGATGTCCACATCTTGAAAAGCAGCCCAAAACCAAGCGGGGTGTCCAACATCACCAATTTCAACACCGAAGACACCACGAGCAACCAAGACGACGCCTTCATGAAGGGGGACGACATCGGGACGCCGCCGCCGTCTGGTCTGGAGAACCGGACCAAGGGTTTCCCCCGGTGCTCGAAGGAGGACAGGTCGAAAGGCCATGGCAACGCCTTCAAGAAGGAGGCGGCATCCGCAGATGTCGCCGCTGCCAGCACCGGCAAGCCGAGCAAGGATTTCGTCCCGGCCTTTGACCGAATCACCCCAAATGCCGCCGGATCAGGAATCGAAGACAAGGAACCCATGTAGCTGGCTGGAACCACCACGGCAGGGAGAGATGCACCCATCACCAGACAAGAAGGTGACTTGGGCGCCGCCGGATGCACCACAATCACCAACCAGCACCACCAACACAACACACTGCAGGCACCAGATCCACCACTAACGCCATGGTCCAGAACTGGGCGGGGAAAAGGATGTGCCGCCGCCAGCAGCACCAAAGCCAGCCGAAGAGAAGGCATGGCTGGACCGAGAGCCATGGGGAGGAGCAGCCGGCAGGGGTAGGTCGTGGAGTTGGGAGGCGCTGGAGGAGGTGGAGCACGGGGAGAGACACGCCGCACCGGGCAGGCCGGCGATGGCCCGGCCAAGAAGCCTCAAACACCATCCTCCCGGGATCCGGCGCCGGCAACAGCAAGGGTGCTGGAGGCCCCACGGATCTGGCGCGGGAGAAGGTGGTTGGGGCGAGGACGCGCCAGCGTCAGCCGGAGCCCACAGGGAAGGGGGCGGTTGAGGGCCGGGGAGGAGGGAGCCGGAGGTAGCACGTCGGCGCCGGAGCACGACGGGATCCGACGGGAGAGGTGTGGAGGGGGGGGGGGAGGTGGCTTGCAGTCGGGCCGACCGAGGCGCCCCGCCGCCACCTTCCTGGGAGCCGGCGCGGCTTCGCCGGCCGCTCCCCTAGTGGCGGCGAGGAGGCGGGGTGGGGGCGGGAGGGGGCCGCGGCGGCGCGGGCTAGGGTTCCCCCGCCGCCGCCAGGGGAGGCGACGCGGGGGTCAGGGGAGAGGTGTGGATGCTCGAGATGGCAAGAAAATATGAATAGAGAGGGATAATTGGATCCCGAGACAAACTAGGTTAAGAGCGGCAAAGTTCACTAGAAGGTCCAAAATCCAGTGGGTCAATCAATTGATACACACGGACAGGAACGAGTGGAATGTGGATTTGGTGAAGCACATGTTCCTGGCATATGATGCTGAAGCCATATGTGCGATAAAACCCCCAGCCCGGAAAACAGAGGACTGCATAGCATGGCATGTGGAGAAGTCTGGTATTTTTTAAGTTAAGAGTGCCTACAGGTTGGCTACCCAGATTAAGGAGAAAAAGAAAACCCTCCAACCTCGAGCTCTTCTAATGGAGCACATGATAGAAGCTTATGGAATCTAATCTGGCAAGCTAAAGTACCACAAACGGTTAAGATAGCCGGCTGGCGGATCTCCATTGAATCGATGGCTACAAGAGAAAATAAGATGCACCCAACCCTTGAGAAGATGGCCACATGCACCATATGTGGCATGGAGGATGAATCGGAATTTCATGCGGTCATTGCTTGCACTAAAGCGAGAGCACTCAGGGATGAAATTAGGAGAGTATGGCAGCTGCCGCCGGAAAGATGCTTCCGAAATACTGGACATGATTGGCTCCTTTGTTTACTGTATACCTGCAAGGAAACCATGCGTTCCAGAGTTCTGCTAATCATTTGGAGATCATGGCATCTTCGGAATAACTGCGTACGGGGGGGGGGGGGGGGGGGGGGGGGGGGGAGGCCTCGGTCTCTGTCTCGGTCGATTTCTTATTAAAATACGAGCAAGAGTTGAAGCCCTGCATGGAGATGGACATGATCTTCAATGGGAAACAGTCTCCATTCCCTGATAAACTTAAAGGCGAACTGAAAGACAAAAATTCTAACTGGGCAGCACCCTAAGACAACTGGTGGAAGATGAATACTGGTGCTGCGTTTAACCAATTGGATGGCAGCACGGCAGTTGAATGGTTTTGTTTTTTGAGAACATCAGCTTTATTGATCACATAACCAAAGATACAAGAGTCTCCCGGATACAATCCGGAGTAAAATGAAAAATAACTAGATTAGACAAATTCTTACAAGACTTAGCTAATAGATGGGCAGCCACATTAACTTGCCGACGAACATACTTGAACTCCGCAGATACAAAGCCCCTTGAAGCAAACTTGATATCATTGATTACCGTACCAATGCTGGAATGATCAATTTTGCCGGAAATAATTCTATTCACCAGCGATTGGCAATCTGATGCAAATAAAACATTTGAAAAATGTTCATCCTTTGCCAGGTACACAACCCTTCGTAGAGCTAGCGCCTCAGCTAGTTCAGGTTCCATCATGCCTTGAATAGGTTCAGAACATGCGGCAACAAATCTACCCTCATGGTTCAAGGCCACCACTCCAGCACCTGACATATTTATATCTGAAAAGATTGCAGCATCCGAGTTGATGGCAATAACTCCAGGCAGCGGCGGAGTCCACATTGGATTGGGTGAAGAAGACTCACGCCTAATGACAGGTATTTGGATATAGAGATGCTACAGAATCAGATCAGTGTAAGAACGGATTTTCTCAACTGTAATACGAGGATGTGGAGCTTCTGACGAGTGTCGCGCATCATTTTGTGCTTCCCATAAGTGCCAAAAAGAAACAGCCAGAACCGTGGCTTCTTTGTCAAAAGATCTTGAGAGAAAATCAAAAAGCCAAAGCTTGGTATTCCTAAAAGAAGAGCGACGAAGCTGAATGCCAGACCACTCCCTGATCGCATCCCAAACAGTTTTTGCACGCGGACAAAAAAGTGTGGCGTGCTCCACGCTTTCCAGTCGCCCACAAAAGCAACAACAGGAACATGGCGGCGTTGCAATTGAGCCCTAGATGGAAGGCAATCATGATCGAAACGCCAAAGTACGACCTTCATTTTGTTGGGTGCTTTAATAGACCATATCGCCTTCCAACTCTTCTCCTCAGCAGCCACATTCGAGGATTGTCCAGAACCACACTTGCTGCGAGTTTCAAGAAAACGCGCCCGATCACACCATATTATATGCAGATCGCACCGAATATTCACCAGACTTAGTGAGAGGCCAGCTTGCAAAATCCACACCGCCATGCCTGCTTATTGGAATGCGAAGAATTTCTGCAGCAATGCCATCACAGAAAAAGGCCCTGACATAATCTTCATTCCATGTACTAGATTCCTCATCAATCAAGCATTTTACCTTGGCATTAGCAGGTATAGGCAGAAGAGGATACAGTTGCTGTGGTGGAGTCGAAGGGGTTAGAGACCAAACTGGCAAAGTAGCCCTCTCGGGCTGTCGACAGATTGCTGTTTGCACGGACGCAAAGGAAGCGGAAGCTATGTGAGGGAGTCCCGGATTAGGGGGTGTCCGGATAGCCGAACTATCACCTTCGGCCGGACTCCCGGACTATGAAGATACAAGATTGAAGACTTCGTCCCGTGTCCGGATGGGACTTTCCTTGGCGTGGAAGGCAAGCTTGGCGATACGGATATGTAGATCTCCTACCATTGTAACGACTCTGTGTAACCCTAACCCTCTTCGGTGCCTATATAAACAGGAGGGTTTTAGTCCATAGGACGAACAACAATCATACCATAGGCTAGCTTCTAGGATTTAACCTCTCTGATCTCGTGGTAGATCTACTCTTGTACTACCCATATCATCGATATTAATCAAGCAGGAGTAGGGTTTTACCTCCATCGAGAGGGCCCGAACCTGGGTAAAAACATCGTGTCCCTTGTCTCCTGTTACCATCCGCCTAGACGCACAGTTCGGGATCCCCTACCCGAGATCCGCCGGTTTTGACACCGACATTGGTGCTTTCATTGAGAGTTCCTCTGTGCCGTCGCCATCAGGAAGGATGCCTCATCCCATCTTTAAAGACGGCACTGTTGCTAAAGGAGCTTTTGCCATCGGCCAAACTCTCCGGCTAGGCGGTTTTCTTATGACCGCATGTTCGGCCGCCGCGCCGATGATGACTTCTCGGGTCATCGAAAGCAATCTTCACGTTAACTCGGAACTCGCCGAGCAGTTAGATCCGATGGAGCTCTTTTGCTTAAACGAGCTCTTGGATCGCATCGCCGCCCTCGGAGTCGCTACAGACTACGATCAGATTGGGCCTAAACCCGATCTGAGAGAGATCAACTCTCCCCAGGTTACCCACCACGTTGCTGTGGTAGAGGAACAATACGGCGATCCCTCTTCCATCTTAAGGACTAGCTATGCCCGGATTCCGGACCCTCCATGCCGGATTCCCACGGAGGGGAGGACGTCACTCAAGCCCTGAACCTAAAGTCAGGCAGCGGGCTAGATTCATTGGACAACATCCAAGAACCCAAGCTTCCAAGTTCGGAAACTTTTTGGCCCCTGAGTCTTAGATCGGACGGGGTTCCGAATTCAATTCCGCCCGCCCACCCAAACATAAGCGATCTATCCCAAATCCGGCAAGAGCCCGCAGAAACAGTACACCATTACTGAGCCAGATTCCTCCTGGTCATGAACAGGATAAAGGATTGCCGCGAGGAGGACACAATTTCATTCTTCTGCAATAATTGCACGGACAAGGGAATCCTCAACTCCGTAAGTCGTCGTGAAATTACACGCTTCACTGACTTGGCGTCCATAGTACGAAAGTACTGTGCGATGGAAAGCGCCTGGAAAACCGAAATTAAATTTTGGGACAATCCGGCCCCGAATACAACCCCAGTCCGAAATAAAAGGGTGCATCATCGCCAGGCACCTGGGTTAAATACCAAAAAAAAACCTCTATAGGGCATGGAACCGTACTGGAAAGATGGCTCAATGGACCCTGCAAAATTCTTAGTACAGAGGGCGTCACTCCAACTCATAGCCTTAGAGCATGTTGGATACTACGGCAAGTGGCCAAAAGTGGCGAAGAGCTTCTAACTCCAGAGCACCAGCCCAGGGATACCAGTACAGTATTAACAGTCTTCGAGACCTTCGCATCAAACAATATGCGAAAACGAACACTCCGCAGCCTTGCCGAAGTCTACCAAGTAGCAACAATAAACCCATGGAGTAACACGGCTATTACCTTTAATGCCAGTGATGAACCTAAATTCCGAACAGCCCGAGCACCAGCTGCATTGGTTCATAGTCCAATAGTAGATGGCTTTCGCCTTACTAAGGTACTCATGGACGGCGGCAGCAGATTGAACCTCATTTACAAGGAAACCCTCCGAAAAATGGAAATAGACTGGAGCCGCATTGAGCGAAGCAGCACAACCTTTAGAGGAATAATCCCTAGTCAGGAAGCATGTTGCACAGGAAAAATCACACTGGATGTGGTGTTCGGCACGCCGGATAATTACAGGTCCAAGGAGGTCACGTTCCAAGTGGCCCCGTTCAGCAGCGGATAACACGCTCTACTAGGGCGAGAGGCATTCACAATTTTTCAAGCTATACCCCATTACGGGTACATGAAGCTCAAAATGCCCGGACCCAACGGAATCATCACTCTTGCTAGTGACCCGGACATAGCACTCCGCGCCGAAAATAAGATAGCCGCACTGGCCCTTGAGGCACTATCCGAAGCCCTAGCGGCCGAGGAACTCACTGCGCTGCGCTCCATGGTGAATAGGGACGACGTGATACTCGATAAGAGATCCAAGTCCACTTCCTTTAAACCGGCAGACGAAATAGTCAAATTCCAAGTCCATCCAACGGACCCTACAAAAATGGCCTCCATCGGGGCACAATTAAAACCTGATGTAGACGCCGCACTAAGAGAATTCCTACGCGAAAATTGGGACATTTTTGCCTGGCACCCTTCAGACATGCCAGGGATCCCACGCCGGTTGGCCGAGCACAGCCTAAACATCCTAAAAGGATTCAAGCCAGTCAAACAGGCTCTTCGACGTTTTTCCGAACCCAAGAGACAGGCCATGGGAGAGGAGCTAGCCAAACTATTGGAGGCTGGATTCATCAGGGATATAAAACATCTGTACTGGCTAGCAAACCTGGTGATGGTACCAAAGAAGGACAAATCCTAGCGCCTATGCGTCGATTTTAAGGACCTTAACAAGGCTTGCCCAAAGGATCCCTTCCCCCTCCCCCGCATCGATCAAATTATCGACGCTACCGCAGGACACGATTCATTGTGCTTCCTCGACGCATACTCCGGTTACCACCAAATTAAGATGGCAGAGCCCGATCAAGCCGCAATGGCATTCATCACTCCATACGGCCCATTATGCTTCAACAAAATGCCCTTCGGGCTCAAAAACGCCGGCGCAACATATCCGCGCATGATTCAGACATGTCTGGCAAACCAGATCGGCAAAACAGTGGAGGCATACGTAGACGATGTGGTCGTCAAATCCAAGCATGTCGAAACTCTAGTAGACGACTTGAGGCTCACATTCGATAATCTCCGAACATATGACATTAAGCTCAATCTGGAAAAATGCGTTTTCGGCGTACCAGCTGGAAAGCTCTTGGGCTTCACTGTATCCGGTAGAGGAATTGAAGCAAACCTAGCCAAGATCCGAGCTCTGTCACAATTGAATATCCCGAAAGACCTCAAACAAATACAAAAATTGACTGGATGCGTGGCCGCTCTAAGCCGCTTTATCTCCCGTTTGGGAGAAAAGGCATTACCCCTTTATCGCCTCCTCCGACGCACCGAACACTTCGAGTGGACGGATGCAGCCACAGCCGGACTTGAAGAAATAAAAGCCATATTGGCAACAAACCCGGTCCTGGCCGCGCCCAACATGGGCGAACCAATGCTATTATATATCGCGACAACTCATCAAGTTGTAAGCGCGGTGCTCGTTGTCGAACGAGAAACGGATGGACACAAGTTCCCCCTTCAAAAACCAGTTTACTACGTGTCCACTATCCTAACTCCATGCAAGTCACGGTATCCGCAATATCAAAAGATAGCGTACGCGGTGTTCATGGCATCCCGGAAGCTGCGACACTACTTTCAAGAGTGTTCGATAACAGTAGCCTCCGAAGTACCTCTTAACGACATTATAAACAACCACGACACGACGGGCCGGATTGCCAAATGGGCCATTGAGCTCCTCCCATTCGACATAACCTATAAGCCACGGCGAGCTATTAAGTCGCAAGTTTTGGCCGACTTCGTCGCCGAATGGACTGAATCCGAACTCCCTAAAGAGTACGGGGCATATTCCAACTGGATCATGCACTTCGACGGCTCCAAAATGTTGGCTAGCCTGGGGGCTGGCGTCGTTCTGACATCCCCAACCGGAGATACAGTTCAATATGTACTCCAGATAATGTATACGGACTCCAACAACGCAGCCGAATACGAGGCCCTTCTACAAGGCCTCCGAATGGCAATCTCCATGGGCATTCAACGCCTAGAGGTGGGCGGGGATTCGAACCTCGCGATATCCCAAATAAATGGAGACTTTGATGCCAAGGATCTGAAAATGGCAGCTTATCGCAACGCCGTCCTAAAAATGTCAGCTCGGTTTGAAGGGCTCGAATTTCACCATATAGCCCGGGATAACAACCAGGCAGCAGACATATTGGCACGCATTGGCGCAAAGCGCGATGCCGTCCCCCCCAACATCTTTCTAGAGAGGCTGTTCAAGCCATCCGTACTATGGGAGGGGGAGTCCGGAAATAATAACCCGGACCCAACTGCACTGCACGACACCGAACATTCTAAAACAATCGGTGGTTCTGCCAACGAAGTAACATCTTCAGCCCACGTAATAATGGCAGTCATTGCCCCGTGGACGGAGCCATTCCTAGCCTACCTAACCAGGCAGAAACTTCCCGAGGGCCAAAACGAGGCCCGCTGCATAGTGCGGCGATCTAAAGCCTATAAGGTCCATGAGGGAGAGCTTTATAAGAAAAGCACAACTGGAGTCCTTCAAAGGTGTATCTCCGAAGAGGAAGGGCAAAATCTTCTGGCTGAAATTCATGCCGGACTCGGTGGGCACCACGCCGCAGCCCGGGCCCTTGTAGGCAAGGCCTTCCGTACAAGATTTTATTGGCCGACGGCCCGAGCAGATGCTCAGGACTTAGTCCAACGATGCATCAGTTGCCAGCTCTTTGCTAATCAAAGCCACATGCCACCCACTGCCCTCAAAACTATACCCATCACCTGGCCGTTCGCGGTCTGGGGGCTTGACATGGTTGGACCCCTTAAAGGAGGAACCCACAAGCAAAAATACCTATTGGTCATGGTGGATAAATTCACCAAATGGATAGAGGCCAAGCCTGTTAAGACGGCCGAATCCGGACCGGTGATAGAGTTCATATCAGGGGTAGTACACCGTTACGGCGTCCCCCACAGCATCATCACTGATAACGGCACGAACTTCACGGCCGACGAGGTCAAACTCTGGTGCAAAAACATGGGCATCAAGCTCGACTACGCTTCAGTCTATCACCCTCAAACTAACGGTCAAGTCCAGCGAGAAAATGGTCTAATCATGAGCGGCATTAAACCCAGACTAGTGCGGTCCCTCAAGGAATCTAACACCCACTGGGTAGAGGAGCTCGACCCCGTACTCTGGGGGCTGCGGACCATGCCAAATCGCACTACCGGATTCACACCATTCTTTATGGTATACGGTGCAGAGGCAGTTCTGCCCTGCGACATAATTCATGACTCACCTCGCGTGCGCATGTATGAAGAAAGAGAAGCCGAGCTTGATCGACAGGACAGTTTGGACGCCTTGGAGGAGGAGCGCGACGTGGTAAAAGCTCGTTCCGCATTCTATCAACAGCAGGCTCGAAGATATCAAAGCAGGGAAGTACGGGCCAAAACTTAAAATGTTGGCGAATTAGTTATACGCTTGCCGGACAAGAAAAAGGACAAACTCAAGCCCAAATGGGAAGGTCCCTTCATCATCGACCAAGTCCTGACCGGCGGAGCATACCGTTTGCGAAATGCATCGGATAACCGACTCGAGCCGAACCCATGGAACATAGCCCGTCTCCGAAGATTCTACGCCTAGCGCCGGATTGTGAGTTCGTCTCCCTCTTCCGTCTATATTTTATGCATTAGGTGTCTTTTATTTCTCTCCTTCTCCCTCCTTTTCTTGCGGCCTTTGAAGGCTCGTTTGTGCATTGTTTGCACACACTTGACGCGCTATCCACGCTCATTATACCTGGGGGCTCCTTTAACAGAAGCTTATTTACACGGGCTTCATGCCCAACACATGTGTCACACTTCCGCATGTACCTTTTATTCACCATTATATGCATCGATATGACTTAAGTTTTGGCCAAGCTGGGTTGCCTGGCTCCTGTGCTTACCCCTATGTTCCCGATTGTTCGGCTAGGTGGTAAAGGGAGCACCTCTGCGATTGTTACTGCCGGGTCAGCCGGATGTGTACCTCAGACTGGGTGAAGCCGAAAGCTAGCATTCTTAAGGGAATATTCGGTCGGTGAACTAAAATACGATTTCTTACCTACTTATTTATCAGCCCCCAGATGTTTTTCTGCTTTTTTCGCAGCCCGGACATGCACTTTAGGGCATGCCTCCCAGGGAAAGGAACCCCTAACGGAACTATTCTCCCTGGAAGATGTTTCTTACTAACCATGTAATATAACATAACTAGTTGGGCACTTGTCTGACAAAGCACTAATGACCCCTACGCCTGGTCTCCATGCATGCCCCGGTTTTTATATAACCCCGAGGGTATTCGGACACACTCCGGACTATTGGGTCCCGAGGTTGAAGCGAAAGGGTCCGCTATGATCCGGCTAGAAGGCATTTTACATGTCATCTTAAATTACATAGTCAACTTAACTAATTGTATTCCTCTTCAATGCCATCCAATAGGCTGTCTTCACCATGGCCCAGGCCTCCCTGGCGCCTTGACGGCAGGCCGATATCTTCCATAGTCGGAAGCGCCGCCGTGCTCCCTGAAGCCTCTCTGCAAGCTCTCCAAGGCCTTCGGGCAGGGAGATAGATGGCCACAAGGCCTGGGCGACGCCTTTCATCACCTGCCGAACTCGTTCGTGCAGTTGCAATAGCTCGGGAAGAATGTCACCCGTAGAACCGGGCATTTCCTCTGCAGGACGACCTGTGAGCATACCTACAGACATAACTCTGTTAGTCGACTTCCTCGCCGAACTCTTTTTCAAAGTTCGCTCAAGCACTTACTAAAAATGCCGCGTCGAAGCCACCGGTTCTCCTTGACGGAGTCAGACAGCTGGGCACGAACATCCTTTAGTTCCTCACCCAGCTGGGTGTTGGCATCTTGGAGATTATTTTTCTCTTGCCTCACCCTTGTAAGCACATTCTCGCCGGCCTTTAACCGGCACAAGAGCTGTTGCTTGTCCGGATCTATCCCGGCGCCATCTGCAATGTTATTGTCAGACTTATACACACGCCGCACTTCACAAACTACTTATCTTTTGAAGCATATATTACCAGAGTGGGTCTCTTTGGCTTCCCCTGTCACGGCTAGTGCGGCCTCAAGTTGGGCTTTGCACTCTTCAAGCTCCTGGGACAGTCGGGCATTCTTTTCTGTAAGATCCTGCATAACAAATGATCCTTAAATCAGTTATTCTTATCTATTTTAAGTCTCGGGGGCTACTGGCATATATAACTGTCAAATTTCCTCACCCGTATGTCTTTTACATACTGCTCCGTGGCTCTGGCTAGACCATCTTGAGCGGCACGGAGGTGCGCATCTCCCGAATTGAAGGCATTCAATGCCTCTTGGGAGAAACATGTGTCACGAAGAACTGTCCGGCGGCACCTGTGATTCATGGCACTCTCCACCTCGGAGTTGGTGGCGGACAATCTGTCGGCATCCTCTGTCGGAGGAGCATCCGACGCACGCCTCGTGTTCGCCTTCGCTTCTGGACCTGGCTTTGGAGCCTGGCTGGCGGAGGCTCGATTGGCAACCTCTCCGGACACAGTCCGGCGAGCGCTCTTTTTCCTGAAGAGAGCACAAACGTTAGTATGCCTTCCAGGAATCAAACCTGGGAATATGGTGGCACGCCATACCGTTACGGCGGCATTTCGATCCGGACCACACTTCTTTTTAGCCTGCTGGGTCGTGCTGTCCCTTGTTGGCTAGCCGCCGTGGGCTTGGCCTTCCGCCTCAAAGGCACCCCCTACAAAACACCATTGGTATACGGTGATAAAAAATGAGCACGGATGGGTCATTATCAAAGTATTGGGACTTCGGTCTCAGTTACTTGTGAGGCTGGAAGTATTCCGGGGTAATCGGCCGTAATGGCGACCAAGGCATTATCGATGCTCAGTTGGTGAAATACCCCATCAATCAGCTCCACCGATATGTCCAGATCCTCTTGGGAGGCCGGATCGAGGGACCTTTCTGGATCCTCGGGTTGTGGAGGCGGGCTGTTTATATCTTTTACGGCCCGGCGCAGTTCCTGCATCGAAATCACAAAATAAGATACTTGACCATGGGAATATGGATCGGATGGGCAAAAAAATGTCCGCTTACCCATCTTGGAGGATTGTTCATAGAAAATCTGTCCAATGGATTGACGCAGAGAAATTCCTCCTCTTCTCCCTTGTACAATGCGGACAAGATCTTCATCAGATCGGCGACCGATCCCGGCCCCTTACGGCCATGACGGGAGGCATCATCCTCCCCGTTGAAATCCCACATGGGGTGGCCTCTATACTGGAGCGGCTGCACCCCCCGCATAATGCATGTGGCCATGACCACGATCATGGTCAGTCCGGAATGAGCTAACAACCTTATTCGGCTCATCAGGTAAAGGACGTCCCTATCATTTTCCCTCTGAGGGCTCCGCGAACGCCAACTTAGGCGTTTCTTCAAGGGAGCATTACTGAACTCCGGGAGACCGATCCGAACAGGGTCCGGCAGGGGGACGTCTTCTATATAAAACCATTCCGAAGGCCAGTCTTCGGACGCCTACTTCGGGGTTCCGGATAGATATCCGGTCCCAGCGATGCGCCATAGTTCGGCTCGGGCCACTTGATATATTGACCCCTCCTGAGGACGGGGTACGAGGCAGAACAACCTCTTCCACAGCGCAAAATGAGCCTCGATGCCCAAAAACAGCTCACAAAGGGCCACGAAGCCCGCAGTATGCAAAATGGAGGCAGGCGTAAGGTTGTGCAATTGGAGGCCGTAGAACTCGAGGAGCCCCCGGAGAAACGGATGAATTGGAAATCCGAGCCCTCTTATCAGATAAGGGACAAAGCATACCTGCTCTCCTTTGTAGGGATCGGGGACGCTCTCCGCTTGCTTTCCGCCCTTATAGGTGGCAAGTCCGGCTCGAACCGGAACCATGAAGGCTGGGGGAAGAAATCCCTTGGTTTGGAGCGTCACTAGCTCGCTATGCGGGACGGATCATCTCTCCCAATCTCCAGGCTGAGGGCTGGGAGCGTGAGAGGAGGAGCCGTGTCGACTGTCCATGATGGAATGGATTTTTGTCAGAGGCGCTCCGATGAATGCTCGCGGAGGGAGGATGATGTGATTCAGATCTAGATCCTCGTCTCTTTTATAGGCAGCTCATTTGCGCAGCTAGGGGGGTAAATGTAAAAATACCCTGGCTTTTCGCATTCATTCAACACGTGGAAGATGGCCATTATTGGGCATGGAAGCCGAGGAGCGCGATATTTACGAGAAGCCGGACACTATTCAACAGGTACATAGGATTTGGAGAAGAACCTGCCTTGCAATGCCGAAGACAATCTATGCGCCGGACTCGTTGTCATTGAAGCCTGGTTCAGGGGCTACTGAGGGAGTCCCGGATTAGGGGGTGTCCAGATAGCCGAACTATCACCTTCGGTCGGACTCCCGGACTATGAAGATACAAGATTGAAGACTTCGTCCCGTGTCCGGATGGCACTTTCCTTGGCGTGGAAGGCAAGCTTGGCGATACGGATATGTAGATCTCCTACCATTGTAACCGACTCTGTGTAACCCTAAACCTCTTCGGTGCCTATATAAACTGGAGGGTTTTAGTCCGTAGGACGAACAACAATCATACCATAGGCTAGCTTCTAGGGTTTAGCCTCTCTGATCTCGTGGTAGATCTACTCTTGTACTACCCATATCATCGACATTAATCAAGCAGGAGTAGGGTTTTACCTCCATCGAGAGGGCCCGAACCTGGGTAAAAACATCGTGTCCCTTGTCTCCTATTACCATCCGCCTAGACGCACAGTTCGGGACTCCCTACCCGAGATCCGCCGGTTTTGACACCGACACTATGGATGTAAAACATGGTCTCCAAGACCTGCTCGTCAGATTCAGAGGGAAAATAATCATTGAAAATGACTGTGCTACCCTAGCGGATCGTCTGAATCCGAGTTTACAGAATAAATCCTATATCCGTCATGTTATCATGGATATTAAAGATTCACTGTGTTGGGAATTAGCACACAAATGCACTTGTGGTTAACTGAAAACTGCAGCAGAAACAAGTAATCTCAGCACCACATCATGTACTAATTCAAGGATCATTGCTTAGTACGGAAGGGAACATATGCAGCAGCATATATGGAGGCAGAAAATGTTACTCAGCAGGCAAGACACTCCTCAGCCTAGTGCCTTGTGGTAGGAGTAAGTTTTCCTGACAGCATCAAGCATCAACAAAGAGACACCAGATTTTTACGTGGAAAACCCCCCAATTTGAGGGAAAAAACCATGGGCCGAAGCCACCCAAATCCTCTTCCACTATTATCAAATGTGGGATACAACAAGTTCTTCTCTAGACAGCACTAGAGGATCTCATACATCAAGATTTCTGAATCTTGGATGAACACAACAAGATTTGGGGCTCAAGCATTAGGGATTGGAACAATATCACCAAAGATGGTGGAACCGAAGCTTGAAGGAGACAAGGTAGTGGATCTGGACCATCACAACCTTGGGGAGGAGCTCCCTTGCTTCTTCCTTCAATCTTCCTCTTCTTCCCTTGCTCTCTTGGTTTCTCTCTTCTTCTCTCTTGGAGGATGAACTGATTTTCGTCACTCTTGGTGGTGGCTGCTGGATGGAGGCACTACAGGAATCAGCTAATTTGCCGTCTGGTAAATACAGACGGCAAAGAGCGAAATACAGACGGCAAAGAATTTGCCGTCAGCCGGCTGACGGCAAACATAGACGGCAAAGAGAAAGTCGGCAAAGATTACTTTGCCGTCAGCTTTTTATCGGGCAAATGGCAAAGATTTTGCCGTCAGCCAACTGCAAATTTGCCGTCTCCCGCAAAAATGACAGACAGCAAAGCAAGCGGTCTTTGCCGTCAGCCAAAAATGTTCTTTGCCGTCATTCGGACTAAACTACAGACGGCAAAGATTGTTTTTCAACTTTTTTTTAAAAAATGACGTCGGTGCAGAGCATCTCGCTTGAAGGTTAGGCTCACCAAGAAAGGGGAATGGCACGGCCGGACACATGAACATCAACAAGACATGAAAGTTTGCTGCCTTACATTCTGGAGTTATACAAAAATTACAAAGTTGTTCTAAAAATTTACACAAAGGACCCTAGAAAGGAAAACTGAAAAGCCATCAAGTCCTTCTCCACCGCAACAACAGCTACTTCACCGCCGGCAGTCCTTCTCACCGGAGACAAAACAATAGGACTCCACTTTCGCCAGCCTGCCCTGCTCGCCGCGCCGCTACCTCGACCCTACTCGTCGCGCCACCACACAGCCGCGTTCCCCCGCGCCGGGAGGCTGACGCCGAAGGAAGGAGCTCCTCCGCAGTGGCCATCGCCGGGCCATCGACGCGCTGCGTCGGATAGCCGATGCCTGAGGGGAGAGCCGCCGTGCGCCCGCGCTGAGTAGTCGACGGTGGAGAGAGCAGCCGCCGCGCGCCGTGCTCGCCGGCCACCATGCTTGCCGCCCGCGCTTCCCCGCTGCTCACGCAGCCACCATGCTAGCCGCCCGCCAGGCTGGCCGCCCGAGCGTCCGCCAGGGTCGCAGCCCGCGTCCAAACTCTGCTTGCCGCATGGCCACCATGCTCGCCGGTCACCGCCCGCGCTGGCTGTGGATGCGTGTGGTGTGTGGTGTGCGTGAGTGCGTCGGTGCGTGGGTGTGTGGTGTGCGTGGGTGAGTGGATGGGGTGGGGTGTGTGTTAGTTAATTAGTGAGTGGGTGGGTGGTGGGGTTGCATGCGTATGTCAGGATGGGTGGGGCTGCATGCGTGGTGTGTCAGAAAGGTGGGGCTGCATGCATTGGAGGGGCCGCCACATCATCGATCTGTGGGATCGATCCGCGTGGTGTGCTTCTTCTTTGCCGTCTGCGTTTTCTAATTACAGACGGCAAAATATGTCTTTGCCGTCTGTGTTTTAATTACAGACGGCAAAGATAATATTTTGCCATCTGTAAATAAAAACCCAGACGGTAAATATTTTGCCGTCTGTATTTCTATTTGAAGACGGCAAAGTATGTTATTTGCCGTCTGTAATAATAAAACGCAGATGGCAAAGTATATTTTGCCATTATCTTTTCTTTGCCGTCTGCTGGTGACGGCAAATCCCTTCTTTGCCGTCTGCCCGAGGAAAAACAGACGGCAAAGACGGCCCCTGACGGCAAATTAGTTGTTTCCTGTAGTGAGGGTAAAGCATCCCCATCCACACATGTGCAAAGTCCAAAATGACCCTAGGTCATAACCCTAATGGGTAGTGGGCTTATGCACCTCTTTGGGCTGCCTAAAAGGCCTCAAATGATCATCTCCTCACAGCCCACATGAGGAGGATATCCCAACAAATCTTCCCCTCCGACTCATGAGGGGGGCACCGCCATGCCCGCTACCTTGCAACATGCTTGTAGCTTCTCATTTGGTAATATCTTGGTCATCATATCCGAACCATTGTCGTCGGTATGGATTTTCTCAAGTTTCAGCAACTTGGAACTCACAACATCTCGAATCCAATGGTACCTCACATCAATGTGCTTGGTTCGAGAGTGATAGCTTGAATTCTTGGCAAGATGAATAGCACTCTGACTGTCACAAAGCAGAACATACTTCTCTTGCTTCATGCCGAGCTCTTGCAAGAAGTTCTTCATCCACAAAACCTCCTTGCCAGCATCAACTGCTGTAATGTACTCAGCTTCTGTAGTTGATGTAGAAACGCATTTCTGCAATCTTGATTGCCATGACACTGCTCCCCCTGCATAATTCATCAGGTATCCGGATGTGGACTTCCTATGATCATTGTCACCTGCGTAATCTGCATCTGTATAGCCCTGCAATACAGGATCACCATTTCCAAAGTATAAACAAGATGTAGAAGTACCCTTGAGATACCTAAGAGTCCACTTCACTGCTTCCCAGTGAGTTTTACCTGGATTTGTCATGAACCGGCTAACAACTCCAACTGCATAGGCAATGTCAGGCCTAGTGCATACCATGGCATAGGTCAAACTGCCCACAGCAGATTGGTAAGGTACTTTCCTCATTTCTTCTTTCTCCTTCTTGCTTGTAGGAGATTGTTTTGAATTCAGTTTGTGATGGTCTGCAAGCGCAGAGATAACATATTTTGCATCTTTCATATTGAACCTTTCAAGTACCTTCTCAATGTATCTTTCCTGTGAGAGCCAAAGCAGCTTCTTTGATCTATCACGGGAGATCTTCATGCCAAGTATTTGCTTAGCTGGTCCTAAATCCTTCATGGCAAATGATTTACTCAATGCCTTCTTGAGAAGAGCAATCCTCTTTGTGCCATTTCCAACAATCAGCATATCATCAACATACAACAAGAGAATAATGAAGTCACCCTCGGCGTACCTCTTCATAAAGACAGAATGGTCAGGTTGTGCTTTATGGTAACCAAGCCCAGTCATAAAAGACTCAAACTTCTTGTACCACTGCCGAGGAGCTTGCTTCAAGCCATACAAGCTCTTCTTCAATTTGCAAACTAAGTGCTCCTTGCATGCAACCATGAATCCCTCTGGCTGCTCCATGTATATCTCCTCCTCTAGGTCACCATGTAAGAAAGCTGTCTTCACATCAAGTTGTTCAATTTCCAAGTCCATGGTGGCAGCCATGCCAAGCACAACTCGGATCGAAGACATCTTGACCACTGGAGAGAATATCTCACTATAATCAATGCCTTTTTCTGACTGAATCCTTTCACAACCAATCTGGCCTTGTACCTTAGATGTGAGGTGTTTTCTTCAGTCTTCACTCTGTACACCCACTTGTTCTTGAGTGCTTTCTTGCCCTTTGGCAGTTTCACCAACTCAAAGGTATCATTCTCATACAGGGAATTCATCTCATCCTGCATGGCTTCTGACCATTCTTCCTTGTTCTCATCAGACATTGCCTCCTCATAGCATGAGGGCTCACCTGCATCTGTCATCAACACATATTGATGTGGTGGATATTTAGAAGAAGGAATGTGTCCTCTTTCACTTCTTCTTTGCTGCTGCGCTGGTGGTGAATCAGGTGGATTTTCGTTGGCATCATCATTACCAACTTCATCATCATCATCACTTGATGACTGCTCGCCACTTTGACTTGTACTGCCTTGATCAGTTGCATCTCCACTGTCTTCAGTGTCATCATCTCCCCTATGATTGTCATGCACGAGAGGAGGACGGATTGGATCCATATCAACCTGAGGTGTGCTGGTCATTGGCTTCTCTGGATTCCCAATATCTTTTATTGTTTCATCTTCAATGAACACCACATCTCGGCTTCTCACAATCTTTCTATTGGCCGGATCCCACAACCTGTAGCCAAACTCTTCACTTGGTTGGCTGAGGTAGATGCACTGCTTTGTCTTGCTATCAAGTTTGGATCTCTCATCCCTTGGAACATGAACAAATGCCCTGCAACCAAAGACCTTCAAGTGCTTGTATGATACCTCCTTCCCTGACCAAACTCTCTGAGGAATATCACTTGCAAGAGGAACTGAGGGAGATAGATTAACCACATACATAGCATTCATCAATGCTTCAGCCCAAAATGAATTAGGTAAATGAGCATGAGAGAGCATAGTTGTGAGTGTCCTGTTCATTCTCTCTGCAAGACCATTGAGCTGGGGTGTCTTTGGTGGACTCTTTTCAAGCCTGATGCCAACATTTCTGCAATACCTTTCAAAAGGACCTCTGTATTCACCACCATTGTCTGATCTCACGCACTTCAATTTCCTGCCAGTTTCTCTTTCAACTTTGGCATGGAACTCCTTGAAGGCTTCAAACGTTTGGTATTTGTGTTTCAGCACATACACAAAAACCATTCTGGAATGGTCATCAATAAAAGTCACAAAGTATAATGCTCCATCATGAGATTTTTCAGTCATGGAGCAAACGTCAGTGTGCACAATATCAAGAACATTATCTGGACGATGTGGAGGGAGTGTACGAAATGCAGCCCTATGTTGTTTGCCAGCAAAACAATGTGCACAGGGTTTTAAGGATATACCTTTCAACTCAGGGAGGTACTCCATGTGAGCAAGAGCATGCATGCCCTTCTCACTCATATGCCCAAGCCTCTTGTGCCACAATTCAACCGAAGTGTCTTTTTCAGCAACATTCAATACCTTATTGCACTACTTGGTTTTAGTCACATAGAGATTACCTTGCTTACTTCCTCGAGCCACAATCAAAGAGCCTTTGGTGAGCTTCCATTTTCCTTCACCAAAATAACTAGGATGTTTGATATCATCAAGCTTGCCCACTGACAACAAATTCAGCCTTATGTCGGGAACATGCCTCACATCATCAAGCACCAATCCGCAACATGTGTTTGTTTCAATGCATATAGAGCCCTTGCCAACAATTGCTGACAAACCACTATTTCCCATCCTCACTTGGCTAGTAACACCACTAGTGTAAGATGTGAAATACTCCTGGTGTGATGTGATGTGGAAGGACGCACCTGAATCCACAACCCAACTCATGGCATCATCACGAACAGCACTATAGCAATCTTCATCTTCAATGACTAGATAGTCCTCATCTGTTGCAGTCATGGCTGAACTGCTCTCAGCCTTTTGCTCGGTTTTCTTTGTGAGTTTCCCCTCTGCAAGCTCTTTTTTGTACTTCCTGCACTCACTCTTTATGTGTCCCGGATTGCCACAATGAAAGCAAGTGATATCTTTTCTCTGTTTTGACTTTGATCTCCCCTTGGATTTGCTTTTGCCTTGCTGAAATCTTGTATTGTTGCGTCCACAGTTCTCATTCTTCCCATGGGTTTCAGCCACATACGCATCAGAAGAAGAGGTATCACCCTTTTCCTTCTTTCTGGCTTCTTCATTCAGCATACTGTTCTTCACCATCTCCAAAGTCAGCTTCCCATCCGGAGCTGAATTGCTAAGTGACACAACAAGCGTGTTCCAACTATCAGGCATGGAACTCAGCAGCAACAATGCTTGCACCTCATCCTCAAAGTTGATCTTCATGGCTGAAAGTTGATTTTTATGGCATTGGAAGACATTTAAGTGCTCAATCACACTTGATCCATCTCGGTACTCAAGCTTTGCAAGTCTTTTGATCACCGAGGCCTTGTTCATTGATGTCTTCCTCTCATACATAGACTCCAACTTCTGCCACATCTCATAAGCATTTGTGTCATTTGCAACATGGTGGAAAATATTGTGGTTGATGTACAACCGAATCATACCTACTGCCTTTCTATGCAACACTCCCCATTCTTCTTCCGTGACACCTGTGGGTATCTTGTCTTTCACAACTGGCTCATACAAATCCTTGCAATAAAGGATGTCTTCCATCATGGGCTTCCATAATGAGTAATTGGAAGAATCAAGTTTTATCATGTCACTTGTAGTAGCGCTTTCTTCCAAAGCCATTGTGTTGGGGATATAACTATTTGTGTAAGCCGCCCAGGAGGGGCCGGGTTACGCAAAGCGGACTCACCAGAAAGAAGCCCTAGACCAAGCATGAAGATGGCGGCTCAATAAAAGGCATAAGGCCCACAGGCGACTTAAGGCCCGTTGTAGTAAACCGCCACAATGGCATGACTTGTATCACAAGGTAGATTTAACTAGCCGAATACTGTCTATAAGCCGGCCGGGACTCTGTAAGCCGCACGGCGTCGACCCGTGTATATAAGGGGATGACCCGCTGGCGGCCGAGGGCAAGAAACAACCCATCGAGAGCCGGGCATAGCGTATCTCGCTCCCTGGTCATCGAAACATCAAGCAATACCAACCCAACTAGACATAGGCTTTCCTTCACCGCAAGGGGCCGAACTAGTATAAACCCTCTCGTGTCCTTTGTCCCTATTAACCCCTTTAAGCTTCCTGGTTGCGATGGCTCCACGACTAAGTCCTTGCACGAGGACATCTGCTGTGAAAATTCCATGACAGTTGGCGCCCACTGTGGGGCCAGCGCACGGTGGATTTGAGTTGTTGAAGGGCAGCTTCGAAGGGCTCAAGGGATACGTAGTTGGCCGGATGACCAAGAGTCGTTGTGGCAAGATCTACATCGACAACGAAGGCTGGGGCCCCGATGCCGACTCAATTGAGTACGAGTACCAGGTCCCCTTTGGCGGAATCCACGTCTTCATCGGCCGGATTGGTGAGCCGGGCCCTGAGCCGGGCAATTGCACCGACCTCGTCGAGACGGCTTAGCGTGCGAGACCCGCCCGAGCTCAACCCGTCATGAAGCGTGCCTTCGTGGGCTGTGTCCACGGAGAAGAACTTCTTGAAGGATCTAAAGATGGCGGTGAGACGGTCGTCCCATCGGATGATGATTCGTCCGCCGGTTCAACAGATTCTCTATATCAAGTCCAAGAGGGCATGCTTGGGGGTTGTTCTAATGACTCTAGCACTCCGGATTTCTATGAGCCGCCAAGCTGGGCAGGAGTCTTCATGGCTGGTAATCAACCCAGTCAAAACTCGACGGCTGTAACAGCAATAACGTCCGGGCCAGGAGCAGCCGGGGCAGGAGGCCCTGTGCGCCCACCGGCTCAGGTGCTGATGGATCTTATGGACAAGTTGACGGCCCTGCTAACCACCACGGTTATTCCTGCAAATCAAGATGAGCATAACGCGGAGGTGGCAAAGGTGCATGAGGAGATAGCCCTGGCCAAGGAGGCCTTGGCAGCTGAGGATACCAGGTTAGCTACGGAGCGGGCGGCTTTGGACGCACGGGCGCAGCGACTCCAGTCAGATGCTTTCCAACTTAATATGAGCCTGAACACGTCTAATGAGGTCATGAAGAGGAGACATCAGAAAACCCAGTCCCGTCTGCCTCCGGTTTACGATCCTCGGAATCTTTTCACTACACCCGGTGCTAGTCCTAGCAACCCGCCCGAAGCCAATCAGTTTATGACACCCGGAGCTGGAGGACCGGTTCAGCCCCGAGAGATGGCACCTCCTCATGGAAGTATGGCCCCGCCCCGCTACGTACCAATACCACCAGGTCACTTCTCCAACCCCATGGAGAATTTGATAGCAGCATCGGCGCGTCTGGCGGCTCTTCCAGTGGACGGTGATGACCCGACAGCGGTGGAAACCCGTAGGGTCAGAGATCTTATTCAGACGGCCTTGGCGCAGCAGGAGACCTATTCTTACAGCAGGGACAGGATTCATTCAACTCCTCCACCTTGGCTAGCACCTCGTCAAAACCGGAGCCCGAGTTACAGCAGGCACATGGAGTCAGAGGCTTTGTCAAGCAACGCCCAGCGTCGTAACCAGCCCGGTGGCCATAACCCGGTGCAAGACGGAATACGTCAGGAGGACGAGCGGGCGGCTCAGCTAGCGGCTCAGCAGGCGGCATATCAGGATCTCCCAGAGTATCCGACGACTTCTATGGGAGCAGGAGTAGCTACCAGAACCGGTGGAGTTCCTTGTTTGGTGCCGGCTCTACGGGATGTACGTCTGCCCAAAGATTTCAAGGGACCTCAAAAGGTGCCGAATTACACGGCCGACTTACAGCCCGGGGCCTGGATCGAGAGCTACGAGATGGGCATGGAGCTGCTGGAGGTCAGCGATGCAGCAATGGCTAAGTACCATGATGTTGGATGGAACGGCCCGATCTTGGTTAAAGGATTTGCCGCCCAATTCCATTAGCTCATGGGCAGAGCTAAAGGCCCGGTTTATCCAGAACTTCAAGGACACTGGCAAGCAGTCTATGTCAATTGTGGACTTGACCAACTGTAAGCAGGAGGAAGGTGAATCCACAACTCATTGGGTGCGCCGGGTAAAGGAAATAATACACTCATCTGATAAGATGGATGCCGGCTCTGCGGTACTTATGTTGGAGAAGAATTGTCGCTTTGAGCTACTGAGGCAGAAGCTGGGGCGCCTTAAGCGTGATTGCAATGATATGGGTACGCTGATGGCGGCCTTAGTCAAATACGCCGATTCTGATAGTACCAAGGATCCCGCGTCTAATGAGGAAAAGACAGGGAAGGGAAAGAAGAACGGCAATGGAAAGGGTCAGCAGCATAACCCAGCAAGTCAAGGAGGCAACAAGCGTAAGGTGGAGGGTAACCCGGAGTTTGTGGCCAATGCCAATGCACAAGGTAATAACCAGAAGCGTAAGGGAAGACCGCCCCCTCGATCTGGCGGCTCAGGCCCATCTCTTGAGCAGCTTCTCAATGAGCCTTGCCCGAGACACGGCACTCGGGAACGACCTGCCACCCACTTATGGAAAGACTACGCGATGATGAAGGCTTTCAAGAATTCCAACATGTTTGATGGCAATCACGGATCAGGCGGCGGCTCAGGGGCCGGTGGCTTTCATGGCCCGGGTGGCGGCTCAAGTTCCGGCTTTCAAGGAGGTCAAGGTGGCTATAATCAGCAGCAACCCGGTCAAGGGGGACAGCAGCAGCAACAGTCAGGTTATCAGAGCCATCCAAAGCAGCCTAATGGTGGGCAATACCACGTGTTCACCACTAATTTGTGCAAACGTGACCAGAAGGTTCACAAGAGGGCAGTAAATTCTGTTGAGCCGGCAGTTCCCCGTTATTTGAGGTGGTCAGAAGAGCCCATCATCTGGAGCAGGGAAGATCACCCCTCCGGGTTGATAACCCGGGTCAGTTGGCCTTGGTGGTGGCACCTTAGGTTGGTGGATATAAATTCACTAAGGTACTCATGGACGGAGGAAGCAGCATCAACATTCTCTATTATGAGACCTTTCGCCGCATGGGGTTGACTGATAAGGACTTGAGGACATCCAACACTGCCTTTCATGGAGTGGTACCTGGTAAATCGGCATATCCAGTTGGTAAGATTGAGCTGGAAGTAGCCTTTGGAGATGAATATGATTCCAGGGCTGAGAAACTGACGTTTGAGGTAGTCAAGATCAAGAGCCCGTATCATGCTCTGTTTGGACGGCCGGCTTATGCCAAGTTCATGGCACGACCGTGTTATGTTTATCTGCAGCTTAAGATGCCGAGTTACAAGGGCACCATCACTGTGCATGGGAGTCAAAAGGTATCCCTGGAATGTGAAGAAGGCGATGCCGCTTATGCTGAGTCTGTGTGCGCAGAAGAGGAGCTGAAGTTTTATCAAAAAAATGTTGACCCAGCGGATATGACCTCTTTAAAGAAGCCAACTACAGAGCAAGACTCGATGTCGAAGTTTAAGTCGGCCGCCGAGACAAAGCTGGTTGACTTCACTCCAGGCGACTCTTCCAAGCAGTTCAGCATCAGTACCAATTTGGATCCCAAATAGGAAAGCGCGCTCATCGAGTTCATCCGTGAGAACCGGGACATATTTGCATGGAAACCTTCTGACATGCCGGGTGTCCCGAGATAACTCGCTGAGCACACTCTTAACATTGATCCGAAGTATAAGCCGGTCAGGCAGTTTCTTCGACGGTTCAATGAGGAAAGACGGAAAGCTATCGGGGAAGAGGTCGCTCGGCTCTTAGCGGCCAGGTTCATCGTGGAAGTTTTTCACACGGAGTGGTTGGCTAACCCGGTGCTTGTGCTCAAGAAGAACGGCACCTGGCGGATGTGTGTGGATTACACGGATTTAAATAAAGCTTGTCCGGCTGATCCCTTTGCTCTACCCCGTATTGATCAAATCATTGATGCTACGGCGGGTTGCGAGCGTTTGAGCTTTTTGGATGCTTACTCTGGTTATCATCAGATCAAAATGGCAGTTAAGGACCAGGAGAAAACGCCTTTTATTACTCCGTTCGGAGCTTTCTGCTATGTATCTATGCCATTTGGACTCAAGAGTGCTCAGGCGACTTATCAGTGGTGTGTACATAATTGTCTCCACAATCAGATTGGGCGCAATGTTCATGCTTATGTAGACGACATTGTGGTGAAGTCCAGAGAGAAGGAAACCCTGGTATCCGATTTAAAGGAAACCTTTGATAATCTCCGGGTCTATAAGATGATGCTTAACCCGGACAAGTGTGTATTTGGTGTACCAGCAGGCAAACTTTTGGTATTCCTGGTCTCGAACAGGGGCATTGAAGCTAACCCGGAGAATATCAAGGTGATTACCTCTCTGGCTAAACCGGCGTGCATCAATGATGTTCAGCGGTTGGCAGGTCGCGTCGCTGCTTTAAGCCGGTTCATAAGCCGGTTGGGTGAGAAGGCTCTACCACTGTATCAGATGATGAAGAAAACAGACACTTTTGTCTGGAGTGAGGCTGCTGATGCTGCCTTTGAAGCATTGAAGAGACAGTTGTCTGAGCCGCCGGTTCTTGCGGCTCCCATTGATAAAGAGCCGTTGCTGTTATATGTCGCTGCTAACTCACGAGCTGTCAGTGTTGCCATCATAGTGGAGTGCAAGGAGGCTGGCAAGGAGCATCCGGTTCAACGGCCGGTTTATTATATCAGTGAAGTGCTCATAGAATCCAAGCAAAGGTATCCACATTGGCAGAAACTTGTTTATGAAGTGTTTATGGCAAGTCGGAAGCTAAGGCAGTACTTCCAAGGTCATCCTATAACTGTGGTAAGTTCTGCCCCCTTGGGAGACATCATCCAGAACAGAGAAGCCACAGGACGAGTCGCCAAGTGGGCCATTGAGCTTGGGCCTCATGGTTTGAAGTACATACCACGTACAACTATTATTTCTCAAGCCTTGATAGACTTTATCAATGATTGGACAGAGTTACAGGCACCTGAAGAGAAGCCAGATAACACATATTGGACTATTCACTTCGATGGGTCTAGGCAGTTGGAAGGCTCGGGGGCTGGAGTCATTTTAACTTCCCCCCGAGGTGATAAATTTTGCTAGGTGCTCCGGCTTATGTTTCCCTGTACTAACAATGCAGCTGAGTACGAGGCTTTACTCCATGGTCTCCGGATGGCCAAAGAGATGAATTTGGGCCGGGTAAGGTGTTTGGGCGATTCAGACCTCGTCGCTCAACAGGTGTCAGGCACGTGGGACTCCAAGGATCCCCTTATGGCGGCTTATCATCGTGAAGTTGATGCGGTGGCCGGGCACTTCAAAGCTTATCAAGTAGAGCACATTGATCGAAGGAAGAATGAGGCGGCTGATGCTTTAAGCCAGCTGGGGTCTCAGCGTAAGCCGGTGCCGCCTAACACCTTTCTTGACATTTTGCATAGCCCTTCTGTCAGAGTGCCTACAGAGGAAGAACTAGCAGTGCCAGACCCGGAGGCACAGCTAGTGGTGGCTCTCCACGCCATCCCAGATTGGACAGTCCCATATTTGGCCTACATGACCCGGGGAGAGTTGCCTGAGGACGAGACCTTGGCGAGGCAAATCATCAGGCGGTCCAAATCTATGACAATTGTTCATGGCGAGTTGCATCACCGCAGTGTCACTGGGGCGTTTCAATGTTGCGTATCGCCTGCGGAGGGTCAGGAGATACTTCCCGAGATTCATGAAGGAGATTGTGGTCATTGTCGGGGTCAAAACCGGCAGATCTCGGGTAGGGGGTCCCGAACTGTGCGTCTAGGCGGATGGTAACAGGAGACGAGGGACACGATGTTTTTACCCAGGTTCGGGCCCTCTTGATGGAGGTAAAACCCTACGTCCTGCTTGATTAATATTGATGATATGGGTAGTACAAGAGTAGATCTACCACGAGATCAAGGAGGCTAAACCCTAGAAGCTAGCCTATGGTATGATTGTTGTCATGTATGTTGTCCTACGGACTAAAGCCCTCCGGTTTATATAGACACCGGAGAGGGCTAGGGTTACACAGAGTCGGTTACAATGGTAGGAGATCTACATATCCGTATTGCCAAGCTTGCCTTCCACGCCAAGGAAAGTACCATCCGGACACGAGCCGGAGTCTTCAATCTTGTATCTTCGTAGTCTTGGAGTCCGGCGGATAATGATAGTCCGGCTGTCCGGACACCCCCTAGTCCAGGACTCCCTCAGTCATCATGCCGGTTCAAAATCTCTGGTGGCCAAGGCTTTTCGCCATGGTTTTTATTGGCTGACGGCTCATGCTGATGCGGAGGATCTGGTCAGCAAATGTGACGGATGTCAAAAATTCTCACGACGAGCTCATGTGCCGGCTCAAGAATTAAGGATGATTCCAATTACTTGGCCGTTTGCAGTCTGGGGGCTTGACATGGTTGGACCTTTCAAAAGGTCTAAGGATAAGAAGACACACCTGTTGGTGGCAGTGGATAAATTCACCAAGTGGGTTGAAGCAGAGCCGGTCAGTAAATGTGATGCAGCCACGGCGGTTCAGTTCATGAAAAAGGTGATCTTTCGTTTTGGCTTTCCACACAGCATCATAACTGATAATGGTACTAATCTCTCCAAAGGTGCCATGGAAGAGTTCTGTCAACGAGAGCACATCCGGCTCGACGTTTCGGCTGTTGCTCATCCTCAATCTAATGGTCAAGCAGAAAGAGCTAATCAAGAGATCTTGAAGGGTATCAAACCCCGGCTCTTAGTTCCCTTGCAGCGAACTCCAGGTTGTTGGGTGGAGGAGTTACCCTCCGTGCTATGGAGAATCAACACAACGCCTAATAGATCTACAGGTTATACCTTTCTTCATGGTGTACGGAGCAGTGGCGGTTCTGCCAAGTGACATCCGGCATGACTCACCCCGAGTGGCGGCTTACATTGAGGCTGATAATGAAAAAGCTCGTCAGGATGCACTTGACTTGTTGGATGAGGAGCGAGACTTGGCAATAGCCCACTCGACGATTTACCAGCAAGACCTACGCCGTTATCACAGCCGCCGGGTTAGAAGCAGAGCTTTTCAGGAAGGCGATTTAGTGCTCCGGCTCATCCAGGATCAGTCTGATATGCACAAGTATCCCCTCCCTGGGAAGGACCTTTTGTGGTCAGTAAAAATCTGAACAACGGGTCCTAGTACCTCATCGGTGTTTGAGAACACAAAGACTCACAAAAGTCGGAGGAAGATACCCGCCGGCCGTGGAACATAGCTCATCTTCGGCCCTACTATACTTGAGCCACCGGCTCTCAGAATATATATGTTTTTCCTTTTTTAGCAATGTATATATTATATAAAGTAATAAAGCAGGACCTCTTTTCTTTCCACCCTTAAAAGTTTGTATATCTTCTTTTACCAGGTGGTGGAAACAACCAACAGGGAGCGGATCATATCTGAATCCGGCTTTCCCTTTGGTCCGGCTTATGATCATATCTGAATCTAGCCATGGTCACTTGGGGGCTTCCTATTCAAACATAGGTCGTATTCGAACCAAAGAGAACATAGCTGTCGATACCCAATTGATCGGCATACTGCCAAACCCACTTGGGGGCTTCTTGATCATATTTGAATCATAGCTTAACCCCTTTGGGTCTGACATGGATCGTATTCAAATCAGCGTCATTAAACAACTCTCATGGTCACTTGGGGTCTTCTTGTTCAAACATAGGTCGTATTCGAACCAAAGAGAACATAGCTGTCGATACCCACTTGATCGGCATCGCCAAAGCCACTGGGGGCTATATGATCGTATCCGAATCTTAGCTTAACTCCTTTGGAACGGTTTACTGATTGTATTCGAATCAGAGGCCTTTGAAAAATTAAGTTTACTATTCATTTTACTCTATAAGTGTAAATAATATTAAGGGCCAGGTGAACATTATATGTGCCTATTCTCAGAAGTTAAGTTAACTCTCTGTTTTTTGGGTCACATAAGCCGGTGAGGTATGTTTCAAATAAGATAGCAGGTATATTATTATGGTTATCATCATAAACCGGCTGTTTTTATGATGTTTTGGTTCATACCCCAGGTCTCACTATTTTATGTGACCCCGGATGTGATAAGTCGCCAAGGGAATTCTGTTTTTTATACACAGGATAAAGCAAGAAAGTTTTGGACGTCAAAGAAAAGTTAACATAAGCCGGAAGTATATAACGATAGCGGCTTATGACAATATTAAGCATCACAAACATGCGTGAAGGCATGACAGAGTTAAGAGGTTTTTCTACCCTATTACAAGACTCCCCGAGTCTGAATAATGAAGCATCGTTTTTTCAAAGACATAGCGGCAGGCGAGTTACTCCTTTGGTGGGCTTGAAGATTCCGGGTTATCCTTCTCCGCCTCTCCGTCTGATGCTCTATCCTGGAAGGTTGACGAGGTCCAGTCAATGCCGCTTAAGGCTTCAAATTCAGCTTCATCATTTATTAAACCGGTTGGTTCAACTTCAGGAGCAAAGGTATGCTTATGAGTTGGAGGGATCAGGCTGACGTCACCATAGTGATTAGTTGGAATCCTCCAGTTCTCGCTGTCATAACCTGGCTGATACTTGGTAAGATCAATATCATTGCCAATGATGGTGGCCACAGGACGTACGACTCTCACGTAGGCGGTAAAGTCTGATTCATCAAATACAGAGCCGTCTTCCTTCAAGCTGGGATATCCAAGAGCAACGCCTGCCAGGTCTAACTCTGGAAGCAACGCCTTTGCCCGGCTTAAGGCGGCTATGGCCCTGGCTCTAGCAGATGCCCGCCTTAGCTCCTGAATCCGCTGGGGTAACACGGCAAGCCGTTTGAGCACATCCTGCAGGAGATAGGGAGCATCATTTGATAAAGCCACAACGGCCAAAGCACGTTGTGACCCGGTGTATAGCTGTTCCACCAGAGTGTACACCGCCTTAAGCTTGATCAGCATATTCTGCTTGAGGTTCGTGCTCCTGGGGCCTGCGTTTATACATATAAGGTGAGCCGGAGTTAACAATTAAAATAGACATCAAAGGAACCATTGTGATATTCAAGATTATACATAGTAGCTTACCGAAGATTGCTGAGACCATTTGCGATATCTGGCGCTTTAAGACGGACAACTTGGCTGTTGCTTCGGCAAGTGATGCTTCTGCTGTCTCGGCCCGGGTCACAAGTGAGGCCTTTTCATCCGCCCAGATTTTCTTCTCCGCATCAAAATTCTTCTTCAACTTCTCTTGTTCAGAGACGCTGAATGTAAATTTGGAGTTGGCCTTTTGAATTTCAAGTTCCTGGGCTGCCAAGCGAGTCTTCAGGTCAGCAATCTCTGACTCAAATTGACTGGTGGAGGCCTGCGTTGATGTCGGGTTATAATCAAGGTTATGGTAAGATATCATTAAGTCCCAAGCACTTTGCAAGCAAAGACACTTGACAGTTGGGGGCTAATGTATGCTGAAGAACATTTTAATTTATCATGCAGGATTATGTATATTAAAGTCTCAAGCACTTTACAAGTAAAGATACTTGACACTTGGGGGCTAATGTGTATCGCACGTTCAAAGTTATCATATTATAACCTTGTTAAATATATTCTCTTTTAAACCGGATGAACTAACAGTAAGCAGATCTCTAAGTCTACAGCATATTTATTCATAAGCAGTAGACTTGGGGGCTGGTACAGTAGGTAAGAATCAGGAAAATAGTATGAGTTATACCTCAGATTTGTGCTGTATTTGTTTCACCATGTCAATTTCGAGGTCGCGCCTGTTATGCACTTGATTCAGATAGCCCGAGACTATATCACCAATGCTTAAGTGAGTATAATCAGCGATGTCCTGTTTGGCCTTTCGGCGTTCGGCAAGTTCTTCCTTGGCAGAACATTTGGCAAGGACAGTAGGCCGCCCCGGCTCAACAAACTGGCTTTTCAAAATTTCAACTTCCCGGTCAGTTGTTTTGACCGGGCTAGGAATTCCGGGTTATCGGAGCTGTTGAAAGTATCTTCGGCAGGCGGGTCAGAAGATGGCCCTAGAATTTCATATGCCAGTTCAGGCGGCGGTTGATGAGTGGAAGCATCAGGGGCAGTTGTTCCGAGTTCTGGCTCAGTTGCTACCGGGTCTTCGGATGGCTTATTCTTTTTTGCCCTCTTACTGGGCTTCACCTGCACGCTGTGGACAAAACAGAAGGGTGAGTATAAAAATATGAGTAAGGTAAAGTATAAGGATAACAAAGGTATATTACCCAGGGGCAGTCTTGAAGGCCGGCATATTGGATTGCATAGACTCACCGGAGGAAGGAGAGGTATCCTGATAATTGGAGTCAGATGAATTGAGAGGTTGACGAATTAAACCCGCCAAAGGATAAACATAACGTAAATCGGAGATGACCTCAGTCCGACGCTTCCTGCTTACGTCAGGTAAGCCGGAAGAGAGTTCTGCATCCTTGCTGGTCTGGGTCTGCCTCCGGCTTTCAAGCTGTTGTTGCTTCAAAAGAAATTGAGGATCTTGATAAGCTAGAGGATGTGAAAATCTTACTTTCCGGGTCACCTGTCGGGTTTTGTGCTTTGGCAAAGGCTCTGAGTCGGAGGAGACTATAGTTACCTCTTCGCCAGGAGCTTGGTTGTTCCCCGTATCATCCTGAAAGGCGGAAATGTCAATAAAATAATAATAAAGGAGTTAAGAGAAGAAGGGATTACCTCTTCATCATCTGAAGAAGAGTCATCCAATTTGAACAAATCGGAGGCGATGGGTTTCTTCTTCTTTGAAGTTCCCGTTTTGGCGGCTTTCCTTTCGGTCTTCTTGGCTGCCCTGGCTTGCTTAGCAGCTTCATGGTCATATTAAACCTTCCAAAAGTTGTCATCGGCCTGTGGAAAAAAGATAAAGAAATTATGAGTACAATTAAGGTGTGACAAGGCTGGGAGTATTTATTAAGACTGATAACTCACTGCAGGGGCCGGGTTCTTCTTGTAGAAGGGAAGTAAGCCGAAGGCATTGCTGGTTACAGTGCCCTCCTTCAGCAGTGACTGGGTTGTAGCATCTACCACATCATCTGGTAAGTCGTCAGGACTATGACGCATTGGATCATCCTTCTCGCCTGTGTAAGTACACATTAAGCCAGAGCGGCGGCTTAATGGAAGTATTCACCAGGTGACCCAGACTCGGACCAGATTGATGCCGTTTAACCCGTTTCCTAAAAGAGCTTTGATCTTCTTGATGGTGGGATTGAGAGGCAGGCGCTCAACAGCGGTCAACTTATCCACTAGCTGATGGTTGGATTCAAGGTGTAGGGCGTGGAAGCCGGGCAGAGGCCTTTCATCAGCCTGTGAAGTGTCTTGACAGTAGAACCATGTCTGGTTCCAATCTTTTGGGTGACTCGGCAGCTCAGCATAAGGAAAAAGACAATCTCTCCACCGCTGGATTGAGATGCCGCCAAGCTCAAGACTAGGCCTGTTGGCACGTTCATTCTGCCGGTTCAAGTAAAAAAGTTCTCTGAACAAAAGCATACTTGGCTCCTCTCCCAGGTACACCTCGCAGAAGACTTGGAAATTGCAAAGATTTGACACGGAATTGGGTCCAATGTGTTGAGGTCTAAGGTCAGAGAAATTCAAAACTTCCCTGAAGAATTTTGAGCTGGGAGGGGCAAATCCCCGGTTCATGTGATCCGTGAAAACTATCACCTCCCCTTCTTTGGGTTGAGGCCTCTCTTCAGATGGGTCAGGGGCACGATAAGACATGACCTCCTTTTTTGGCAGGTGGCCAGACTTCACGAACTCAGCAAGTTTACTCTTAGTGACTGTGGATGGGACCCAATTGCAGGTTACAGGGGCCTTGGCCGCCTTAGGTGCCATGACAACAGTTGGCCTATTACAAAGTAAGAAGATCCGGTTCAATTTTAACCCGCGAGAAATATCCTAATTATTCAATGTGGCGGCTTAATGAGGGGCCTAATGATATAAGGATAACTGTGCAACAGTATCTAAGCTGCCACATGTATCAAAAGCAGTTCAAACTTCTTAAGGTCATGAGAAGCAAGTAAGGTTAACAGATCAATGTTATCTATTTAAACCGGCTACATGGACAGTTGAGTTTAAGCGTAGTTGACAGAAGCAGTTTTTCGGGTGATACAAACAGGTTTCATAAACTGCTGCTGTTATTTTAGATCAGAAGGCAGTTCTGATAAGAAAATTTTCTAGACCTAAAGCTGATGCAGATGTGTTCATAGGCTCGAATGAGGCTCTTATGCAGAGAAAGGGATCTGTGTTCTATCCAAAACAAGTGCGAAAACAACTACTGCGGCCATTTTATATCACTCTCAGATCAGAAGGGGCGTCCAAGAAAGAAAACTAACAAGAGTTTGGCGCTAATGGTGATGAACTCCGACGAACTCGAGGAAGCTTTAATGCGGATCTAAGCAAGGAAGGGAAAGGAACTTATAGATCTGGATGGGCTGCGGAAGTGCGTCGTGGTTCTCTGGTACGACCAGGTAGATGCAGCGGCCTGGGACGGTGAAGATAGGAAGCTCGACAGCGGCGACGGCGGAGCTCGAGAGGAGGCAGGAGGAAGAAGAAGACTGAAAGAGGGAAGAATGGATGACCTAGGTCGCGCCTATTTATAAGGAGAGGATAACTGAGACGGCGTGGGAAACAAGGAGATAAGAGTTATTATCCAGCGGCCCCGACGCCTCGATTTTTGAAACAGTCAATAAAAGCAGAGATCCGTTGAAGGATAATGTGGAATAAAAAAGGAAAATAAGAAAGGATGACGTCACGCCGGGTTAACACGGATCCAGAAGATGACATCATGGCGGGTTGAAGAAAACCCTCTGCATAGTCAGAAGACTGAAGATTTACTCTTTAAAGGTATTTTAAGATTGACATGAATAGGTTCAAATCAATCTGGGGCCTAATGTTGGGGATATAACTATTTGTGTAAGCCGCCCAGGAGGGGCCGGGTTACGCAAAGCGGACTCACCAGAAAGAAGCCCAAGACCAAGCATGAAGATGGTGGTTCAATAAAAGGCCTAAGGCCCACAGGCGACTTAAGACCCGTTGTAGTAAACCGCCACAATGGCATGACTTGTATCATAAGGTAGATTTAACTAGTCACCAAGCCGGATACTATCTATAAGCCGGCCGGGACTCTATAAGCCGTAGGGCATCGACCCGTGTATATAAGGGGACGACCCGCTGGTGGCTGAGGGCAAGAAACAACCCATCGAGAGCCGGGCATAGCATATCTCGCTCCCTGGTATCGGAACATCAAGCAATACCAACCCAACTAGACGTAGGCTTTCCTTCACCGCAAGGGGCCGAACTAGTATAAACCCTCTCGTGTCCTTTGTCCCGATTAACCCATTTAAGCTTCCTGGTTGCGATGGCTCCACGACTAAGTCCTTGCACGAGGACATCTGTCGTGACAATTCCACGACACATTGTGAGCAACACTTCCAGCAACAATCAAGCAACTGGGATTTGCAACCTTCTAAGCAACCAAGGCTCTGATGCCACTCTGTTGGGAATTAGCACACAAATGCACATGTGGTTCACTGAAAACTGCAGCAGAAACAAGTAATCTCAGCACCACATCATGTACTAATTCAAGGATCGTTGCTTAGCACGGAAGGAAACATATGCAGCAGCATATATGGAGGCAGAAAATGTTACTCAGCAGGCAAGACACTCCTCAACCTAGTGTCTTGTGGTAGGAGTAAGTTTTCCTGACAGCATCAAGCATCAACAAAGAGACACCAGATTTTTACGTGGAAAACCCCCCAACTTGAGGGGAAAAACCACGGGCCGAAGCCACCCAAATCCTCTTCCACTATTATCAAATGTGGGATACAACAATTTCTTCTCTAGACAGCACTAGAGGATCTCATACATCAAGATTTCTGAATCTTGGATGAAGACAACAAGATTTGGGGCACAAGAACTAGGGATTGGAACAATCTCACCAAAGATAGTGGAACCGAAGCTTGAAGGAGACAAGGTAGTGGATCTGGACCATCACGACCTTGGGGAGGAGCTCCCTTGCTTCTTCCTTCAATCTTCCTCTTCTTCCCTTGCTCTCTTGGTTTCTCTCTTCTTCTCTCTTGAAGGATGAACTGATTTTCGTCACTCTTGGTGGTGGCTGCTGGATGGAGGGTAAAGCATCCCCATCCACACATGTGCAAAGTCCAAAATGACCCTAGGTCATAACCCTAATGGGTAGTGGGCTTATGCACCTCTTTGGGCTGCATAAAAGGCCTCAAATGATCATCTCCTCACAGCCCACATGAGGAGGATATCGCAACACATCGGAGCTCTTTCAGGAGGCGACAGTAGAGGTGATTGGCAGGAAATGCAATAGCATAGCACATGCCTTGGCTGCGCATGCTCGGGCTGGTGGTGATTGCCTTTTAGTGGGCACGGTCCCTGAGAATCTAGCACACCCGGTGACTAAGGATATCCTTAACTGTAATAGAAGTTTGTAAGCTTTGTGCTTCTCAAAAGAAAAACACCTACCAAAAGCGAAAGGTAGTACACCTACCGAAAGCGAAATGATTCCTGAAACCGTGAGTAGTTTAAGTTGGACAGAGGGAAAGATGAGTGGGAAAAGGTACAGAATGACACATAACCCGCGTGCATGAAGCGGACTCCAACCTAGATATATGAGACCCGATAAAAAACTGTTCAGATTGTACCCCATACTGGTTGCATTGGAGATGGCCTTGACAATCCACTCAACTTAGCAGTCCATTGAAACAATGGTTTCCATTCATGATGCTCGAACATGGCATTCGAATCATCTTGGACTTTTCACCTTGCCAATGAGGCCGGTCATAATGGGGAGTAACTTATACTAGTAGTGTCATGCATATGACACTAATCTAAATTACTAACCTTCATAGTGCAAAGTCACATAGTAATATTGTCATAGATGGCTTTATTTATTAGCTTGTAGACTCGTCTTTTTCTTGACAAGCTCTATGTTACTCTAAACATATTTTTTTCTCATTAAATACATGTCACATAAACAAATTTGTCTTTGAATGTGCTATATTACCCGCTAAGTTACTCTCATTATGACTAGCCTGAGCACCTCATACCCATGCGCACGCACGAAAGCACGCATGTAGTTGCACTTGCCAGTGCGCAGTTGCATCATTGATCTTTCTTTAATACTGCCATGTGTCAGTTTGCATGTGCTAATTAAGTTATAATGAGTTGGAGTATAGTCCTTAATTTTGTTATAAAAATCAGATTGGGGACCTGCAACACAACGGCCGCACGACATGGCCCTCTACATTTTCAGTTAGAGGACCGAGTTGCCTGCTCATTCATTCTCAAGATTTTTTTTAAAGAAAAGGCCTAAGCCCGACTTTATAAATAAAGCCACAAGGCAGCGTCATAAGCCCAACCAACAACAACCAGGGCGATACACCCAATATTCACAGCATCAGAAGAAAACCAAGACACACAGAAGTATTAGGGGTACATGGCAACCTGCCAAACACGACACGCAGGCCGGAAGGATAACTGAACCACCAATAGATAGCAAGAAGGACGATGTTGCACCAAGCAAGGTTAGACGTCAGGAGCCTGCCCGGAGATGGAGGACGCCAAGGCCCGAATTTTAGAGATTAGCAGGTCTAGAGCTCCCCGATCGTCCTCTTTAGTCAATGGTCTCCACTGCTGCAAGAATATACATGATTTGAAAAGAACGTCAGACGCTTTCAAAGGAAAGACATGTTCGATAGTAAATTTGTTCCTAATCGTCCAAAGAGACCAGCACATCGCACCCAAGCCAACCCAGAAAACCCTCTTAGTGACCCCAACCAACGAGCTGGCAAGGTTTCTCATCTCATGAAAGGAAGAAGGGTTCCAAGTAACCTGAAGCCACGACCGGACACAGCACCAAACAAACTTAGCCAAAACACAGTGAAAGAAGATATGCTCCGTGTTTTCCACAGCACCACAAAGAGCACAAAATTCCGAGCCTGGACCATTACGCTTACGGATTTGATCAGCAGCGGGAAGCCGGCCCCTAAAGGCTTGCCAGAGGAAGATTTTCACCTTAGGAGGAACTTTGGTCCTCCAAATGCAAGAGAACCTGTTGGAAGGGACACCACCGATGAGCCTCGCGTACAAAGATTTAACCGAAAAATGACCAGAGGCAGAATGAGGCCAGACAACAGAGTCCGGCGACTCCGAGAGCGTGGGGAAGAAGGCAGTAAGACTTTGCCAATCTTCCAACTCTTCAGGAGTCAGGGAGCGGCGAAAGGCCAAATCCCAGTTATTAGGTGCCACCTCCGCGATGGAGATGTCAGGGTTAGGACAGAAAGAAAACAAAACAGGGAACCTACTAGCCAAAGGAGCATCACCACACCACCAGTCGCGCCAAAAACGGACCGAGGTACCATCACCCGCAATAAACTTAACATGATCCAGGAAGAGAGGCCTGACTTTAATAAGGTCCTTCCAGAACTGAGAACCACGTCGGGATCCAGCAAACATAGGGCTCGAAAGGGGAAAGTATTTAGCCTTAAGAATAGAGTGCCAAAGGGAGCCGGACCCACTGGTCATTATTTTCCACCACCATTTAATTAACAGGCACTTGTTCATGACCTGTGTATTAATAATGCCTAACCCTCCAAGGTTTTTTTGGCATGCACATAAGCTTCCATTTAACCAGCCTGTACTTCCGTTTATTATCAGCAGCGTTCCAATAAAAAGCACCCCTGTGTTTGTCAAAACCAGCATGGGTGCCATCCGAAAGGAGATAGAAGCCCATCAGAAACATTGGGAGGGAGGAGAGGCAAGCATTAATGAGAGCAACTTTGCCTGCATTGGTATTGTATCTACCCCGCCAGGGGAGAACCCTATTTCCCACCTTAGACACAGCCGGAGCAAAGTCCTTGGCATGAAGCACCATAGGAGATATAGGCAGCCCCAAATACTTGAAAGGGAAGGAGCCCAGGGAGCAATTTAGCAGCCTAGCAACTCTCAGGGCCTCTGTATCATCAACGCCAGTGACAAGAACCTCACTTTTGGAAAAGTTGATTTTCAGACCCGAGACAGCCTCAAAGCAAAGCAGGATGAATTTAAGGTGGGCAATGCAGGCGTCATTCAAATCAACCATAATTATGGTATCATCAGCATACTGTAGGTGGGTAATACCATCCGAGACTAGATGAGAGGCCACAGGCAAGATATGACCATGCTAAGCCGCCCTAAAAAGAATGCGGGAAAAGGCGTCGGCCACAAAATTAAAGAGCACAGGGGAGGTAGGGTCCCCTTGACGCAAGCCTCGGCCGTTAATAAAGAAATTACTAATATGACCATTCACAGAGACCGCGGTATGCCCGCCCGAGACCAGCTGCATTATACAATGCACATAAGCCCCGTCGAAGCCTTTCGCAAGCAAGACCTGCCTTAAAAAAGGCCAGCTAACCGAGTCATAGGCTTTCTCGAAGTCAAGTTTTAAAATGATCGCTTTGGAGTTGCGAGCCTGCAAGTCATGAACAATTTCATGAAGACAGAGGACCCCATCTAGAATGTAGCGCCCTTTGATGAAAGCAGACTGATACGGGCTGATGACTCTATGGGCAACAGGGGATAGAAGATTGGCGAAACCCTTCGCAGGGAATTTAGCAAAGTTATTAATCAAAGCGATGGGCCTAAACTGAGAGATCAATTCAGCACCTTTAACCTTAGGGATGAGGGAAATCACTACATAATTAAGAGGAGAAATATCAACCGTGCCTAGGCAAAACCCTTGGATGACATTACAAACTAACTGCCTCAACTGAAGCCAAAACTTCCGGAAGAAAGGGATAGAGAAACCGTCCGGCCCAGAAGCAGCGTTCGGGTTGGGCAGAGTTAACCACATCCCAAATCTCCATATCCGGGAAGGGGATCATCAATGCAGCGTTCTCCTCGGCCGAAACCCTCGAACTATGGTCCCATAGGGAAGGGGAGATTGACAGACCCGAAGGAGGTTTGGCCCCTAACATCGAAGAAAAGAACTCAACCACATGAGATAGGATTAACGATTGGTCGGAAGTACGCACACCATTAATGACCAGGCACTACTAGGGAAAAGGCTAGCAGCAGCGCGGGTTTTAGATATATCAGTAGCGCGGGTACCCGCGCTACTAATAAGGTGCTACAGCTAACTCATAGCAGTAGCGCGTGCGCACCCGCGCTACTGCTACACAAGTGTAGCAGCAGCGCGGTTAGAGGAAGCTCGCTACCGCCAGTAGCGCTAGCGCTCTTTGGCTGGACGCGCTACTGCTATTGAGGCGCTGCTGCTAACTTTTATACACTCGCTACTGCTAATTTAAGTAGTTTTTTTGGCATATTTGTTTTGTATTTGAACCGGCTTTGTAGAAGAATCTTTAGCACATAGAAATGTCATCATGATACACATACAAATGCCTGCGAGACCACAAATGTAATCATAGCATGTACATACAAATAGTCTCATCATAATCATCATCCAACACAAAGTGATATCTTGTCATCATCTCAAAAATAGCAATACATGCAAGTCTCGAATACTTGCAACTACAACAACTTCATCCATCTAAACAAAGGTATACGCAAGAAGTGCTATCACTATGAGTGAGAGCGGAACTATGCAGTACATGAGGTGGCGTTTACGAGTCCTCTCTCGCGCTAGCGTGAACCTCAAGTAACTAGCTTCTCCTTCTTGTCTGCTTTTGAAGCCTTTATGGATGGCGCCCGTGAACCCATTCACTTGCGCCTGACACTCATGCCACTCGTTGTACACCCCCGGAACCTTCCCTTTGTACACGACATAGCATTTCCATCTCGCCATCAAGAAATAGGTACCTGTTAGAGATGCATGTTCATGAAGAGGATGTACAATCATATATATGCAACAAAATATACTAGAGCAACACCAAAAAAGGAAGGTTAGCAACTAGATGCAACATATACAGTACGCAAATTAATTAACTAGAGGTACGCAGGTCATTGTACGCAAACTAACAAAGTAGCGTTACGCAAGTTTGGCAGGGACCATGGACATCACAAAGTTTCATCGCTACAAAAAGTATACAAGTTCAACCGACACATATCATCATCATCGGCATCATAAATCACTAGAAGTTCCATCCTTCCATATCATCGAGGACGAACCCTAGCTTCTTGAATAGCGTGAGGTCTAGACATTGCATGCCTATGCGAGTTCGGACGTCAGTTCGCGATATAGGGCCGTGGTGGAACATCCCCTTCTCATCGACGACTTCTTTCGTGATGATCGTCGCAATGTCGCTTTGGATGCGAAAGAAGTCATCTCTAAGTTTATAATTCGCTTCTCCATGAGATTCTAGCCACTTGTGGATATGATCATCATTTCTGCTGTTAATGCGAAGCTTTTGGTGATCCGTGTTGAACTGAATCATGAGATGGACGATGTAGAATCCATCCTTCTTGCTTGGTTTTGGGACATGGATGTAGGAGAAGTTAGTTTTATGCGCGAAACCCATCTTCTTGTTCCTTTGTTTCTTGATATGCACGTGGCCACCTCTAAAGCTGAAGCCTTGGAGAGCATCATCTAGAATATTCATTATGTGGGTGTAGTCCTTTTTCTCGTAGTCTCTGGAAGGGTCAAAATACACGGCGTGGGAGACTTGCGGGTAAAGAACGATAAGGACGGCGCGCCCGTTGCTGCGGGGAAAAGACACCTCAAATTATTCCCCATATGAGAGAGAAGGAATGATTGAAATGTACGAAAGGGTTGTCCGGAACTGACTTACTTTGGATGATAAGGCACGAGGAAAATTTCCCGGTCCTTATTCTGTACCATGAAGTTTTGGAGGTACTCCCTAGCAGTTTCACGCTCAAAGTCGCCGAGACTCAAGAAAGACTCGTGCATGTAGTACTTGGAGTTAGCTCCTAGCAGCATTTACACTTGGGAAGATCTTTCCCGAGTGTTCGTCAGGACGTTCGAGGGAACTTGCAAGCGACCAGCTGGATTGACAGAGCTGCAAGTCTGCGTGCAGAAGTCGAATGAAACCTTAAGAGATTACATTCAGAGATGGATTACTTTGCATCACATGGTGAAGAACGTGTCTGATCATCAGGCAGTCTGCGCCTTCAAGGATGGTGTTAAGAACAGAGAGTTAAGTTTGAAGTTTGGTCGGACCGGAGATATGACCCTGAGTCGAATGATGGAAATTGCCACCAAGTACGCCAATGGCGAAGAGGAGGACCGACTCCGGAGTGGCAAGTACAAGCCGAGTCAGTCGGAGAAAGGAAACTCCAGTCGGAAGCAGAAGCGGAAGGCGAGCCAGCGGCTCCTGGAGAGGCTCTGGCCGTGACTCAGGGCAAATTCAAAGGAAAGCCCAAAGGATCCTGGAATCCCAAGAAGGTGAAGGATAAGGAAGGTAATGACGTGATGGATCTGCCGTGTCACATCCACATGAAGAAAGACGAAGAGGGTAATTTCATCTACCCGAAGCATACCACTCGCCAGTGCCGGCTCTTGATCCAGCAGTTCCAAGGTAAACAGCCCAAGGACAAGGAAAAGGAGTCGGACAAAGCTGAGGACAAGGAGGACAGTGATGGAGGATATCCTCATGTTAATTCCACTCTGATGATCTTCGCTGATGTGGAAAGCAAAAGCCGATCGAAAGTTATCAGCCGTGAGGTAAATATGGTTGCCCCGGCGACGAGAAGCTATCTGAGATGGTCCCAAACTCCCATTACATTCGACCAGTCCGATCACCCGACTCATAGAGCCACCCCTGGGAGGCAAGCTTTGGTGGTCGACCCGGTTGTTGAAGGCACTCGACTGACGAAGGTGCTAATGGATGGTGGTAGCGGACTGAACATATTGTATGCGGAGACACTGAAAGGAATGGGCATTCCGATGTCCAGACTAAGCGCCAGAAACATGAGTTTTCATGGAGTCATACCTGGAAAGAAGGCTGAGTCACTCGGCCAAATAGCTCTGGACGTGGTGTTCGGTGACTCGAAGCATTTCCGCAAAGAGAAGCTGACGTTTGAAGTCATGGATTTTCAGAGCGCTTACCACGCTATTTTGGGGAGACCAGCTTACGCATGGTTCATGGCTCGACCATGTTACGTGTACCTCAAACTGAAGATGCCCGGCCCCAAGGGCGTGATCACTATCACTGGCAATCGGAAGAACGCAGAAGAGTGTTTTCAGAAAGGCTCGAAAATTGCCGATTCCCGGATAACAATGGTAGAGCTGGAGGGGTACAAGAAAAATGCAGATCCGGGTGATTTGTTGCGAGCCAAGAAGCCTGCCACAGAATCGGCATTTCAGTCGTCCGGTGAGACGAAGCCCGTTCACGTTCACCCGACCGACCCCAACGCAGATCCGACCCATATGTCTACAACACTCGACCCTAAATAGGAAGAAGCGCTCATCCAGTTCCTCCGTGAGAACTGGGACATCTTTGCATGGAAGCCTGCTGACATGCCGGGTGTTCCCAGGGGGTTGGCTGAGCATCGCCTTAGAGTCGACCCAACAGCAAAACCTGTCAAAGAACATCTTCGACGGTCCGCTGTCCAGAAGAGAAAGGCCATTGGCGAGGAGGTGGCTCGACTGTTGGCGGCAGAGTTTATCCAAGAGATATACCACTCCGAGTGGCTCGCCAATGTCGTCATGGTTCCCAAGAAGGACAAGTCACTCCGCATGTGCATTTATTTCAAACACATCAATCGGGCCTACCCAAAAGATCATTTTCCTCTCCCTCACATCGACCAAATTGTCGACTCGACTGCGGGATGTGAGAGATTGTCTTTTCTGGACGCCTATTCCGGATACCATCATATCCGTCTGTATGGACCGGATGAGATCAAAACAGCTTTCATCACTCCATTCGGGTGCTTCTGCTATGTCACCATGCCATTCGGCCTCAAGAATGCCGGAGCCACGTTCATGAGGATGATTCAGAAGTTTTTACTCACTCAAATCAGTCGGAACGTTGAAGCATACATGGATGATATTGTGGTCAAATCACGAAAGGGTTCCGACCTGTTGACTAAACTCACTGAAACCTTTGCCAATCTCAGGAGGTATGATATCAAGCTCAATCCATCAAAGTGCACATTCGGAGTTCCTGGTGGAAAGTTACTCGGTTTTCTCGTTTCCGAACGAGGAATCGACGCTAACCCAGAAAAAGTTGGCACTATACTCCGAATGAAACGCCCTGTGCGGGTGCACGATGTCCAGAAGCTTACTGGATGCTTGGCCGCGTTAAGTCAATTCATCTCTCGCCTCGGTGAAAAGGCATTGCCTCTTTACCGACTGATGAAGAAGGCAGACAAGTTCGAGTGGACTCCAGAAGCTGATGCAGCATTTGCCGAGCTAAAAGCTCTGCTCTCCACCTAGCCGGTGCTTGCTTCTCCAATCAGCAAAGAGCCTCTGTTGCTTTATATTGCAGCCACAGGACAAGTCGTCAGTACAGTACTTACGGTCGAGCGGGAAGAAGAAGGGAAAGCCTTCAAAGTTCAGCGCCCAGTGTATTATCTCTCTGAAGTTTTGACCACATCAAAGCAAAGATATCCTCATTATCAGAAGCTTGTGTATGGGATCTACATGACCACAAAGAAGGTTGCTCATTATTTCTCTGATCATTCCATTACAGTCGTCAGCGACGCCCCACTTTCAGAGATTCTGCACAACAGAGATGCAACTGGTCGAGTGGCAAAATGGGCGATTGAACTCCTTCCCCTTGATATCAAGTTTGAGGCAAAGAAAGCCATTAAGTCCCAAGCAATAGCAGATTTCCTTGCCGAGTGGATCGAACAATAGCAGCCGACTCAAGTTCACTCGGAGCATTGGACCATGTTCTTTGATGGCTCTAAGATGTTAAATGGTTCCGGTGCTGGGGTAGTTTTGGTTTCCCCCAGAGGAGATAAGCTCAGATATGTGCTCCAGATTCACTTTGATTCCTCCAACAATGAAGCAGAATACGAGGCACTTTTATATGGGTTGCGCATGGCCATTTCACTCGGCGTCCGTCACCTTATGGTTTATGGCGACTCAGATCTGGTGGTCAATCAGGTGATGAAGGAGTGGGACGTTAGAAGCCCAGCCATGACTGGATACTGCAATGCAGTGAGAAAGCTTGAAAAGAAATTCGAAGGGTTAGAGCTCCATCATATACCCCGACTGAAAAATCAAGCGGCTGATGATTTGGCAAAGATAGGATCCAAGAGAGAAGCCATTCCCAGTGATGTGTTCTTGGAGCATATCCATACCCCGTCAGTCAAAGAAGATCCTTTTACAGAAGAAGCTCCGCAGCCCAAGAGTATCACAGATCCGTCTGAGGTTGAAGTTCCAGCAGTGGTCGACCTGATCATGGAAGCTTTAGTGATCACTCCCGATTGGACAGTACCATATATCGCGTATATCTTGAGGAAAGAGCTCCCGGAGGACGAGGAAGAGGCTCGACAGATCGTCTGCACATCCAAAGCATTTACTGTGATCAGGGGACAACTGTATAGAGAGAGCGCGACTGGAGTTGGTCAGAAGTGCATAACGCCAGAAGAAGGTCGGATAATCCTTGATGACATCCACTCGGGGACCTGTGGCCATCATGCGTCCTCTCGGACCATCGTGGCCAAAGCATACCGAGCCGGATTTTACTGGCCAAGAGCGAATGAAATGGCAAAGGTGATAGTCGACAAGTGTGAAGGATGTCAATTTTACTCCAACATGTCACATAAGCCTGCGTCGGCTCTGAAGACCATACCACTCGTCTGGCCCTTCGCAGTATGGGGATTGGATATGGTTGGGCCCTTGAGAACAGGCCGAAGTGGTTTCACACATGTGCTGGTAGCAGTCGACAAGTTCACCAAGTGGATCGAGGCTAAACCCATCAAGAACCTTGACGCCAGTACTGCTGTCAGCTTCATCAGAGAATTGATATTCAGATATGGAGTCCCACACAGTATCATCACTGACAATGGGTCAAACTTCGATTCGGAGGAATTCAGGGCGTTCTGCACATCTCAGGGCACACGAGTCGACTATGCTTCAGTCGCCCATCCCCAGTCGAATGGACAAGCGGAGCGGGCCAATGGCTTGATTCTCAAAGGGTTGAAACCCCGACTGATGCGTGATCTCAAGCATGCGGCTGGAGCATGGGTCGACGAACTTCCCTCGGTGCTTTGGGGTCTAAGGACCACGCCAAACCAGTCGACTAGAAGAACTCCATTCTTCTTGGTCTACGGAGCTGAAGCGGTCTTGCCGAGTGACCTGCTCCACAACGCTCCTCGGGTCGAGCTCTACACCGAAGCTGAAGCAGAGCAAGCGCGGCAGGATGCAGTCGATCTTTTAGAGGAAGAAAGGGAGATGGCTCTGATCCGATCGACCATTTACCAACAAGACTTGCGTCGCTTCCACGCCAAAAATGTGAAGAGTCGAGCCTTCCAGGAAGGAGATTTGGTTCTCCGAGTGGATCAGCAGAAACCACACAAGCTTGCTCCTTCTTGGGAAGGTCCCTTCATCGTCACCAAGGTTCACCATAACGGAGCGTACCGTCTTTACAACGTCGAGCACAACATCGACGGGCCCCGAGCTTGGAATGCAGAGCTACTCCGCCCCTTTTACACCTAAGTATTCACTCGGATGAGTTGTAATAAAAGTACTTTTGTAGTTCATGTTTTCACAAGATAATAGTGTCATAATTTCCCCAATGATTGTTGTCACTTTTATTTGTTCAATAAAATTTCCCCTCAGTGGGTGGCTTAGCTGCGAATCCGTTTCGCCTAAGTTTGTAAAAAAAAATCCTTGCCGAGTGGAGAGCAGACCTCCCACTCGGGGGCTTACCTGCGAATCCATTTCGCCTAAGTTTCAATTAAATCCTACCGAGTGGTGAGCCAGCCTCCCACTCAGGGGCTTAGCTGCAGTCCAAGTACTCGCCTAAGTTTCAGTTAAATCCTACCGAGTGGCGAGCCAGCCTCCCACTCGGGGGCTTAGCTGCAGTCCAAGTACTCGCCTAAGTTTCAAGTAAATCCTACCGAGTGGCGAGCCAGCCTCCCACTCGGGGGCTTAGCTGCAGTCCAAGTACTCGCCTAAGTTTCAATAAAATCCTATCGAGTGGTGAGCCAGCCTCCCACTCGGGGTCTTAGTTGCAGTCTAAGCACTCGCCTAAGTTCAAAATACAACGTGCGCTCCGAAAGGAGGACGAGGTGCAGGTCGACTGCTACCCTCTTCCTCCGAGCTACGCCACAAGTACAACGTGCGCTCCGCAAGGATGACGAGGTGCAGGTCGACTGCTATCCTCTTCCTCCGAGCTACGCCACAAGTACAATGTGTGCTCAGCTAGGAGGACGAGGCGCAGGTGGACTGCTACCCTCTTCCTCTGAGCTACGCCACAAGTACAACGTGCGCTCTGAAAGGAGGACGAGGTGCAGGTCGACTGTCACCCTCTCCTTCTGAGCTACGCCACAAGTATAATATGCTCTCAATAAGAAAGACAAGGTCGATTAACACCTTATCCTTTAGAGAGACGCCGTAAAAATCCTACCGAGTGGAGAGCAGACCTCCCACTCGGAGGCTTAGCTGCAGCCCAGTGCTCGCCTAAGTTTTTGAAAATCCTACCGAGTGGAAAGCAGACCTCTCACTCGGAGGCTTAGCTGCAGCCCAGTGCTCGCCTAAGTTTTTGAAAATCCTACCGAGTGGAGAGCAGACCTCCCACTCGGGGGCTTAGCTGCAGCCCAGTGCTCGCCTAAGTTTTTGAAAATCCTACCGAGTGGAGAGCAGACCTCTCACTCGGAGGCTTAGCTGCAGCCCAGTGCTCGCCTAAGTTTTTGAAAATCCTACCGAGTGGAGAGCAGACCTCCCACTCGGGGGCTTAGCTGCAGCCCAGTGCTCGCCTAAGTTTTGAAAATCCTACCGAGTGGAGAGCAGACCTCCCACTCGGAGGCTTAGCTGCGGCCCAGTGCTCGCCTATGTTTTGAAAAAATCCTACCGAGTGGAGAGCAGACCTCCTACTCGGGGGCTTAGTTGCAGCCCAGAGCTCGCCTAAGTGTATTAGGGGAACAAGTAGATTGCAATAAGCACCTCGCTTTAGCTTGCAAAAGACACCTCAAACCAAATGCAAACATATTTAAACGTCGAATCCAAGTTCGGATAACACCTAATGGAACCGAAAGTGCTCAGGCGCTAAGCCTGTTAAGGTTTGTCGGTTACAAAAATCACTCGGCATACCGAGGCGAATTTAAGGTATCAAGCTCAGAAGTTTTTTACCCCTCCTGTGGAGGGCTGGAAGGTGCTACAAACTCATCCAGGTCGATTCCATCTTCAATCCGAGTGGCAGCGGCGATGAAGGTTTCCATGAAAGACCAGAAATCGTGCTTCTTGGTATTAGCCACCCTAAGAGCCACCAGCTTGTCCTCTCGTGCATCCTTGCAGTGAACGCGAGCCAGAGATAGAGCAACGTCTGCGCCACACCTGGCAGAAGACTTCTTCCACTCCTGCACTCGACTTGGGACCATGTTCAGTCGAGTCATCAGAGACTTGAGGTCATTCTAGAGCGTCTCCCTGGGCCAGAGTGTGGTGTCGGTGCGGGAAGTGGCGACCTTCAGCCTTGCGAGATAATCGACGACGGCAGCAACACGAGATGCAAGCCGGAGCACATTCATGGCAACTTCATCCTTCACAGGTGAGTTGATGGGATCCAGGTTTATTTCCAGTCGACCAGTCTCCTCTTCAAAGTTCTGGCAAAATTCTGCAAGCACAACCACAGAGTCAAGACAATAGTCGGATGGAAAGATCACAATTAATATGTCTGTTTGATACAAAAGATTACCTTGAAGCATGAGGAATAGCTTCTTGGCGAGTCCACCCAGATAATCCTCCAGATCGTTCTTCTTTCCCACCAACTCATTGGCCTTGTCACTCAGGGCAACCTTATCACTTTTCAGTCGACTGACCTCCTTGTTGGCAGCATCAAGAGCTGCTTTCAGATTGGTGTTTTCTTCTTCAAGCTTGGTGATCGAAGCCAGCTTCTCATCTGCGAGCTTGGTCTTCTCTAAAGCCGCTTTCTGCATTGCAGCCAAGTCAAGGTCCTTCTTCTTCAGGGCATCCCTCACTTTGTCTGCAAAGTTACAGCGAGATCAGTCTCTGAAACAAACGAGGGGCAAAGGCAGTCGTCGAGGGCCTCACCAAACATACCTTTAGCTTCCTCCTTCGCCTTCGTTAAGTTCTCCTGGGCCAGCTTCAGATCAAGCTCGAGCTGGATGTGTTTGTTCTCCAACTCAGTATAACGAGCCGCAAGGTCGCATGATTTCTACGAAGAACCAATCGACAGATGTCAAAGACAATTCACTTCCGAGTGACTAAGGAAAAATCATACGTTTCTAAGACTACTGCTGAATACAAACATTCGACCATAGTCTCGGGGACTACACCCAGTGGGCGCACTCAGCGTGCCCTCACTAGTTCTATCAAGTTAGAGTCGACCAGTCGACCAACAAAAAAAACGGGAGGTGTTCTTCAGACTGTAGTCGACTGCCAGCAATCGACCACAGTCTCGGTGACTACACCCAGTGTGTGCACTCAGCATGCCCCCACCGGTCTACAAATCCATTCGACCTAGTCGAATAAAGGAAAAACTTAAGACATAAAGACTATGGTCGACTGCCAGCAGTCCACCATAGCCTTGGGGACTACACCGAGTGGGTGCACTCAGCGTGCCCCCACCGGTCTATAAATCCATTCGACCTAGTCAAATAAAGGAAAAACTTAAGACATAAAGACTATGGTCGACTGCCAGCAGTCCACCATAGCCTTGGGGACTACACCCAGTGGGTGCACTCAGCGTGCCCCCACTAACCCAGAATTTCAATCGACACACCCAGTGGGTGTAGGACAATCACTAGGAATTTCAGAAAGAAGAATTTTCAGATATCATATCCTAACAAAACAGGCGGTGACCGACTGACCTGAACATTACTCTGAAGAGCTGAGCTGGCGTCATAGGCTGCCTAGCTGGCTTCTCGGATGGCCTTCACTTGCTCCATCATGACTCCCGCCTGGCGTATTGCTTTTTTCGCAGCACTGGCTTGGTCCTCTGGGACGTAGTGGGTCGAGAAAAGTGAAGGTTGTGCAGCACTCGACGACGAGGGGCGAGCACTCGTCAACGGCACCGCAAAAGATATGGTAGGCCGATTGACGTTCTCTACCTCCGCGACCAGTGTCTCGGGTGCAGGCATGTCTTGAGTCGCTTTGCCAGCAGACATTTTCCTGTTCCTCCTCTGCGTTAGCGGTTCCTCATCGTCGTCGTCAGGAAGGTCAATAACGACGTTAGATGGAGCTGCAGAAAAGAATCAAAATTAGAGACAACGAGCCAATCGACTGAAGACGGAACTATAAAGGTCATACCAGGTTTAGAAGTGGCAGCGTCTTCCATCTCATGATCTTCAGCCCTGGCCGAAGTATCAGAAGTAGCAGCGCTGCAATTCCAGAAGTCATTCGGTTGACTCATGAGTCGACCGAGAATAAATTCATATGGAACAAGAAGACTCAAGTAACACCATTACCCTGATATAGTGGGAATCACCATCTTCATCTTCGGCAAGACCTTCGCCGGCTTTGACGGTGCCACTCGAGATTGCTTCGGAGCTTTCTCAGTCGGCGCCGGAGAAGTGGTCCAAGGGCGCTTAGTCGACTGCGCGACAGTCGCAACCCCCTTACCACGCTCGGTTGCAGGGTCATGGACAAGCTTCGAGCGTCTTTCCGAGCGAGGAGGAGCAACTTCCTCCTCCTCCTCCTCCTCTTCCTCCTCACCAGAGTCATCACCCTCATCATCATCAGCATCCGAATCCCACTCCTCCGGGCTTTCGCCCCCACTTCCTTCCTCCTCAGTCGGCATCTGCGCGCCATTGGGCATCGAGTATAACTCAGTGGTGGCCTGACAGACAACAAGACAAAACAAAGGTCAATCGACAAATTTGCAGCAAAGCAGAATGAATAAAGCAAGATTACAATTAAGGATAAGTGGGCATACCGTGTCCGGTGTGTAGGTATGGTCGAGTGGTGGGATCCTGCTAGCCCCTCGAGGGTTGTCCTTATTCCTTATGATTGCGGTCATCCACCTCTCCAGTGTGGCGTCGTCGACTGCTTCTGGATGGACCCGAGTGTCATCTTCGGTTCCACAGTACAGCCACATCGGGTGGCCTCGGTACTAAAGTGGTTGGATGCGCCGTCTAAGGAAGACCTCCAGAAGGTCCATACCCGTCACTCCGTCCCGAACGAGCTGAACCACGCGTTCCATCAACATTTTTACTTGAGCTTTCTCTTCAGGAAGCACCTTCAGAGAAGAGGGCTTGTTCACTCGGTCCATGGAGAACGGAGGGAGACCAGTCGACTGCCCCGATGTCGACTCATCTTGGCAGTAGAACCAGGTCGACTGCCATCCTCTGACCGACTCAGGAAGGGTCATGGCCAGAAAAGTACTCTTGATCCTCATCTGAATCCCAAGACCCCCGCACATCTGAATCACCTTAGTCCTCTCATCATCCGGACTCGCCGTTTTCACCGTCTGTGAGCGACAGGTGAATATGTGCTTAAAGAGACCCCAGTGTGGTCGACAACCCAGGAAGTTCTCGCACATGGACACGTAAGCAGCAAGATAGGCAATGGAATTTGGATTGAAATGGTGGAGTTGCGCCCCAAAGAAATTCAGAAACCCTCGAAAGAAAACACTCGGCGGCAGAGAGAACCCACGGTCTACTGAGTAGCTACAAGGACGCACTCACCCTCATGCGGCTGCGGTTGCCACTCGGTCCCCGGGAGCCTTGCTGACCCGTGAGGGATCAGACCCTCGTTGGCCAGGTCATTGAGATCCGCCTCGGTGATGGTCGAGCGGATCCAATCCCCTTGGACCCAACCTTGCGGTAGGCGGGACCTTGACGAAGATCCGCCCCGACTGGACGCTCTTCCCTTCGCTTTCCCTGTCGCCGTCGCCTTCTTCGCGCGCTCCAAGGCCGCCGTCTTCTCCTTCACCATTGTCGGCGGCGAAGCACACGAGAGGTGGATGGGCGGAGGCGAAAGCAGGCACTGCAGGCAGAGGTGAAGAGGGCTAAGGGGGAAATGGGGAGGCACTGTTCAAAAACCCTCGCCCGGTGCCTTATATAAGGACGCTTCCGAGTGGCTGACAAGTAGGCTCGGGCGATCCTGTCACATCCCGAAACAGTCGCGCACGCGTGATACGTGGCGAAAAAGGTGGCGTGGAAATCAAGGCGTCTACGCCTTATCCCATCCGAGCGCCGCGGTCCGCCCCGCTTCGCGCGCTTCCCAAAATTCGGATCCCACAAAATCCGCTAACAGCAGATCAATCTGTCAGACGGTAGATTTCCTGCGATCCGTCGCTCGGGAGTTTACTAGGTTCAAAAGTTCACTCGACAAAAGAAAGGAATGGATCAAGGCGACTGAAAGAAAAGTTGCTGCCATCATTAAAAGGAAAATTATTATTGGTCCAAGATGAGACATGATCAGAACACGAAAAACAGGTTGGAAAGATTATCAACTCCTTCCTCACTCAAACCTCGATCCATTCGGGGGCTAATGATGAAGTCATGTACCTAGGGTAGGGTCACGGGCCTGTCCTAAGTACCCCTCCCAAGGACATCCTCAGAAGAAGCTGCCTTCTAGTCGACCAAGAGAGACTTCACTCGACGGACTCGAAGGACTCGACCATGAAGACTCACTCGACCACTAGGAGATCAAGAGTCACTCTGCATCCAAACGGTCTGTAATTAAGTAGTCTTTATGGCATTGATGACACTTTATATAGGGCATTTCCAGTAACGCCAAACCTTTATGTACTTTAAACCCTGCATAACTAAGGGCCGGAGGGGTCTGGCGGACACTATATAAGCCACCCCCTCCTCAGTGTAAAGGGTTCGCACCCCTGTAACCTACGCACACATAATCCAGTCGACCGCCTCCGGGCTCCGAGACGTAGGGCTGTTACTTCCTCCGAGAAGGGCCTGAACTCGTAAATCCCTTGTCTGTACAACTGCTCCATAGCTAAGATCTTGCCTCTCCATACCTACCCCCATTCTACTGTCAGACTTAGAACCACGACAAGTACCTATCCGCACGCCCGCAGGTTACCTCACGGGCCGCGGCTTAGCGCACCTCGCTAGCTCACTCGCTAGCCTCCTTGCTTGCTGAAGCTATCACTCGCTTTTTTATTTTTCATTGGCTCGTCCTTTTCCGCTCGATTTATCCTTTTTCCTGCTGTGTTGTTCACTGGTTTTTCAAATTTTAAAATCTCATCTATTTTGGAAAAACGCCGACCAAATTAGAAATTCAAAAAATAAAAAAAGTTCACAGAAATCAAAGAAAAGTTCATCGATTTTCAAAAAAAAACTCAAATTTGAAAAAACTTCCAAACTTGAATAAAGTTCTTTGATTTTGGACTTCTTTTACCAATTTTGAAAGAAAACATTGATTTTGAAAAAACACTGATTTTGAATTCATCAAATTTGGAAAAATCATAAGTTAGAAAGAAGTTCACCAAATTTCAAAAAAAAAATCCCGAATTTGAAAAAACATCAATTTTGCAAAAAAAACAAATTATCAATTTAGAAAAATATGAATTTGAAAAAGGAATTCATCAAAATAAAGTTCATTGATTTGAAAAAGAAAAGTTTAGGAACTTCTTAAAAAGTTGATTTTTTTTAAAAAAACTTGATTTTGAAAAAATTCATAGATTTGGAAAAAGTTCATCTATTTTGAAGAAAAAGTTCGCAAATTTGAAAATTTTAGAAAGAATAAAGGGGCGGAAAAAAGGAAAAGTAAAGAAAAGGAAAGAATAAGGAATAAAAAAACATGTATGCAATCGTACCAGTTGACGCGGCTTGGTGGTTATTGCGCCTTGCACTGAACAATCACGTCTTTGGCGTATGCACTACTTTCTTTTATAACGAAGGCTCAAGAAGAGCCTGACTTTGAATTAACAAAGCCATCAACCGGTCAGGGATTGCACAAGGTCACCAATACAACCCATTGGGAGCAGAAAAGAAAAACAAACTGCATATACACGGTGATGGCGAAGCAGCTTACAAGCACCTAAGACTACAAGCCCTCTAGAAGAATCATGATAAGCATTAACTAGTAGTCGACGGAGTCCTTCAAGTGAACTTAAACCAGTAGGGCAAGCAGATAGGAACTTCGGGCGGAGTCAACGCCCAACGTAGATGAACCATGCCCTCATCTACCCTGGAAGGTGCACATCAAAAACATGCCGCTCCTCTCCAAATCCAAAGGGGACCCCTGCCCCTCGCCTTGGCTCGAAAGGTGCCGGACCGTCGAAAGATGGAACTGCTCCCCCTAGAGCAAGGAATGGTCGTGATTCTGGGCACCAAGGGAGATACTCAGCTCGACATGCACTGCATGAAGGATACCATACGGAAGTCCACACAACGGCCCACTGTTACAAGCAAGCAGAGGAAAAACTACACAAGGAAGCTGTCACTGAACAATCATACAGAGAGGAAAAATGGAGGATCCATAACTGGAATCAGATCAGCCTGCTAGAGTCAGCTTCGTGTCCTTGCTACCGCATCTGGTTGCTGCCAACAAACCCAAGGCAAAGACGTTGAGCAAGCAAGCACAGATCGGCCAACAACCAATCAAGAGGACAACAGACATACACTAATTCATAGACAAAGATCCATGCTCCAAATCCCTTGCCGAAGATGCGGCAAACCCAGCCAGCACCGCTCAGCACCACAACACTCTCGCACCTTGCCCAAGCCGGCACCTTCAAGAAGGAGGCGACGCACGATGTGCCGTTGCCGACCAGTCTCAGCAAGACAAGGGATTTCTCTTGGGAATGCAGCGGGAGGGAGAGGGCACGCACCTCGATGACGCCTCCGAGGAGGGGAACGACACCGGCCGGTGTTGCCGCCGTCGTGGCTAGTGAACACCAGCCAAGGATTTCTCCCGGTTCGGTCCGCATCTCCAAGCAACCCAACAACGGATCCGACGACCATAAGCCGCCGATGACCAGATCTAGCGGGACAATATGCTGCGTGGGGAAGGGAGGCTGCCTTCAGATCCAGATGCGAGCGAGGAGGGCACAACACCTGTTGCGACGGGAGACAGCTCCTGCCGTCCCTCGCCACCCGCGGCCGAGGAAACGGAGGGCCACCACCTTTGACGCCGCTTGCAGCAAAAGATAGCGCCGCCTCACCGCCCGAGGCAGCCGCCTTGGCATCCGGAGCCCTCCGGTCGGGAGCAGCAGATCCTCGCCACCGCCGTCCTTGATGACCACGCGGACAACGTTGGAGGTCTCCTTGGGCAGCGGCGAGGGGGGGGGGGAGGAGGCGGGAGGGTAGGGTCCGCGGCTAGGGTTCATCGCCGCCTGATTCGCCCCAAGCGGAGCAACGCGTATGCACTACTATCTCCCCGGCTTTTCGTTTCTCAAAAAAAAAACTATCTCCCCGTCTTTTCTCATTCTTTTGACGAAAAGTCAGCTAGGAGCTGTCCATTGATGAAGAAGAATACATAGTAAAGTTACAAACAGTCAGGCAAAATTATTGTGGGCTGCCATCGGGCCCACTGAAGGTAAAAACTATGATGCTTCAAAAAACTTGCTCATCGGTGCCAAGCCAGCATCAAGCCAACATCGGGCCTTATCAAGGATTTTGTGAGCTACTTGTGTCTCGGTACAAAATTTGCTCTCGAAGATCCTGGCTTTTCTCTCCTTCCAGAGGCACCAAGCCACCAGTAGGCAAGCAGCTCGCCAGGTGGGTCTGCAATAGCATGGCAGGGTTGCAGTCTGACATCCGAAGCGGTCTCTGAGGCGCCCGATGGTGTTCATGTCGATGGCCGAGAATGGCTGTCCGAGGGAAGCCGCAGTTCTTGTCCACACAAACTTGGAGAAATGGCAAGAGCTGATCAGGTGTAGTGTCGTTTCGGGCTTGCTGCAACAGAGAGGGCACAACGGGTCATGAGGGATCTTTCGTCGGTCAGGCTGCAAGTGGACGCGGGCTACCCGCGGTGCCCACATAAAAACCCACAAAAGTCATGTTCATGGATACCCACTGAATAACCTCATTCATATGTGGTATATGTGGGCTATCCCACGAAAACCACATCGAACCCACATAATCGAAACCACGCCCGTGCAGCGACTGTGAGGATCAGAGTGAGGCGACCAGCAGCTGGAGCGCCGCGGCGAGCTCTGCCCCCATGTGTCCTCCGTGCCGTCGCGAAGTCCTAGTAAGAGTTTCGCCGGCGCTGGCACTAGCGTGTGCCTCCAAAGCGATCACCCGCTCCGACGTATTAAGGTAGAAGTTCTTCGCGTACTCCTCGCAGATCTCGCTGTAGCGAGCGTAGGCCTTCCAGAGCCCGCCGCGACGCACCTCCAGCTCCCTGACAACGGCGGGCGGCGCCACCTGCTGTGGTCGGAGCTGGCGCTTGAGTAACGCCTTATGCTTCAGCACCACTTCGTACACCTTCCGCTCCGACGAAATAATGACAGAACACCCCTGACGCTTAGGCGTCTCACCTATGGTACTACCTCCGTCACGGTTTAGAAGGCGCGCTTGGAAATTCTCTAGGACCTAGGTGGTTATCTATTAGTTGTGAGATGGGCTAAAAAATAGCATTCACACTATGCATGCATATAGAAATAGTACTCCGGAGTACTAATTAGCTACTAGAAATAAATGCAATACGCCCTAAACCTTGTCTATTATGGAAACACACGCAAATTTAACTGTGCCTTATAAACTGTGACGGAGGAAATACGATACATGCATAAGAAAAACCTGTGACTACCGTTAAGAAGTTCACGCCACATTTATAGGTGTTTCTCCGATTGTGGTTACACGCCTTATTAACAGGCGTGTCAGAAGCGGCCACGCCTTGGCGCCTTGCGGTCTGGCGCGAATTTTGAGGGGGGGGGGGTACGAAATAAGATTTTGGGGGGATTAGTGGGCAAAATAAGACGGCCTAAGGGTCATTGAGTAAAAATTATACTGACTTTCACCTGGGATAGACAGGGAATATTCTCTCGGACTCTGATGGCCGTATGATGGGGTCGTGATGACTGATTAAACCAAGACTTTTGCGAAAGCAACTGATGAATTGATCAAACTGAGTTTAATAGTACTCCCTCTGTAAACTAATATAAGAGTGTTTAGATCACTAAAATAGTAATCTAAACGCTTTTATATTAGTTTACGGAGGGAGTACTATGATGAGATGCTAATGATGGTTAGAGAGATTGTCTAGTACTGTACTTTTGTGTCATGGAGCGTGGAGCAATTTCTTTGGTCCCTTTTGCACTCTGCAATTCTGCATTGTGCGCTTGCTTTTGGTCCATCAGTTCAGATCTGATAGAAAAACTTGTCACTAGGCTACACCACTCTCGCCTGCTTTATCACCGTCTTATCCTTTCATTCTGTCAGATTAACATGGGGGAATCTCTCGGCAGTAGTCACCGACTCAATCGACTCACATGCTGAAATTTTGCTATGCATCTGAATCGATGTATTCCCTCCATTTATTTATACAAGGCCACTATGGAATACTCCCTCCGTCCGCCAAAGAGTGGACGTCTGTGTTTACTAGGACAAAATAAGGATTTTGCAAAAAAGCCCTCCCACCACTCAATTAAGGCGCCACACCTTTGCCACTGCTTCGGTTCCTGCAGCAGTAAATGAGAAGGGAGAAGTAAAACAGAACTTTACCAACAGAATTTTTCTCCCCCCATAGTACTTCCCGCCAGCAACAACTAGTACTAAAAATTAGAGGCGCCAGATTACAGAAATTTGAGGCACCAAGTTTACAATTTAAATAGATGAAGCGTATGTGCCCAGCTATAAAGCTAGCACAGTAGCACCAAGTAAAACAACACACACACAGACCATGGCCATTGACTTGAATATAGCACCAGGAGAGGGAGAAGATGAACATGAGCCTCCCTTGCATGAGGAAGTGCTCCAGTTTGGTCATCACTTCGATCTGAACATGAACCCAGGTACATCTTGATCATCTTTTCATTTGTTCCCCTTGAACATGTGCACATTCTCATGTTTCTTCTTCACTGTAGAGGACGAACATGAGGCTGCCTTGCTTGAAGAACCCCAAGGTTGGTTTTGAGCCTCACTTGCATGAAGAAGTACTCCAGGCCGGCCATCAATTCGCTGGAGAAGATGAACATGAGCCTCCCTTGCATGAAGAAGTACCACTGGCTGGACCTGCTCGAAGATCTTGTGAGAATAATTAATAAAGTGGCCGTATGCATCGTCCAGATGCAGAGGCCGGGGGTCATCCTCCTTTTCTAAAAAAAAAACTGAATGGAGTTTGATAGTACTATGATGATTTGCTAATGATGGTTAGAGGGATTGTCTAGTACAGTATGAACACTTTTTGTGTTAGGGAGCATGGAGCAATTTCTTTGCTATGCCTTTGGTCCCTTTTGCACTCTGCAGTCTGCAGTGTGCGCTTGCTTTTGGTCCATCAGTTCAGATCTGAAAGAAAAACTTGTCACTAGGCCACACCAAACTCGCCTGCTTTATCCCTGTCTTATCCTTTCATTCTGTCAGATTAACATGAGGGAATCTCTTTCGCTAGTAGTCACCAACTCAATCCATACAACATGCTGAATTTTCCTTTGCGTCTGAATCGATGTATACTTGGTTATCTCAGAGAACTGGTACTTGCAACAAAAGTATTTTCAGCAGTACTTGAACTAAAATCTGAATCGATTTTAGTGTTCTTCTCTTCTGTCTGAAGGTTGCTTCCACCAAGTTACAGCAGTATTTTCCTCTCTTACGTCTGTGCATGCAAGCAGATGTTTTATTTTTCATGCAGGGACAAAACTTTGACATTATTTTGGCCTCGTTGGCACGCAGTGCACTGTTTGCTTCATCTTGTCATTGGTCTATCAAATCGGTTTCACTTTTGTATTGGCTCATCATTTTCACAAGTGGGATCTCGATTTTGTTTCCTATTCCCTCCGTCCCATCTTTACCTAATAATAAAGCAAATTGGGTTTCTTTTGTCCGTCATGACATTTTAGAAAAGTCCCTCTATTTTAGAGAATTCAACCCGCAGTCCTGTTTTAGGTTAAAATGAAGCGTTATTTTTATATTTTACATAAAAGTTCTTGTCTTTTCTTGAAATCAACCCGCCGCCCGGATTTAAGTCACACCCGAACCGTTATTTTACATTTTTCGAAACCCCCCCTGATGTTTTAGATAATTCATCCGCGGATCATATTTAAGTCAAACAAATGCTTTTTAAAATCATCCGTATCTTTTAAACCGTAACTCCGATTTGAACATGTTATATATGAAATTTGATTAGAAAAATATGTAGAATATGAAAATGAGATTATTTTTACCTGTTAAGTATTTTTAAATATTATTTTGGAATATATTTGATTCAAACCAAATGATTTTCTAAATTACCTGTATCTTTTAAACCATAACTTTGATTTTAACATATTATATATAAAATTTTATTAGAAAAATGTGTGGAATCTAAATATGATGTTAATTTTACCGTTAAATATTTTTAAAATATTTTTATGGAAGCAAAGTTATAATTTATAGCGCAAGATTCGTTTTTTTCATACCGGCGGCGATCCGGATTGCAAATAAATACCCCAGTATAACCATATATGAAAAAGAAAACATCGATAACTATACGTGCATACCTCTGAAAAATGTCGCAAGGTAAAACAATAGATTTCTCATCGCGAGAGTGAGAGAAAGCGAGAGAGAGAGGGGGGAGAGAGAGAGAGGGAGAGGGAGGAGATAGGGAGAGAGTGGCCTTAGGATTAATCATATTCAACACACGTTTTTTGTTGTTTTGTGTGAACACCGAGGCCATCGCCGGCGAAGGTGAGAAGGAGGATAAGCGGCAACACAAATATGATGTCTCGCAAAAATAAAGAAGATGGACCTATTGTGGTCTTGAGTGATGGTTGTTGAGTTAAGAGTGTGTGTTATGTTTTCTCTCCCGTTGCAACACACGGGCTCTTTTGCTAGTAATGTACAAGTGATAGGACGGGGCCTGCTCCCCGCATATACTCCCATCCGTGCTCCCATCTGGTTCAACGGAGGCGATTGTTTTATGTGAAGGCCCACGTCTACACCTTCCCTTTTCATCCCGGCGTCTCTTTTCCTCGTCCCTTCCTCTGTAACTCATCATCGATAATGGCGTCCGCCTCGTGCGATCCCAAAAATCTCCAGCCGGCTTCTATCAATCTCTTAACCCAAAAATATCACGACAAAATCGAAGGAACATTGTGAGTCGCCCGGGCGATGAGAACACATGACACTGTGGCGAAAGGGGTTCCTCGTGCTACTGCAGCAGTAGTGGGTCCTTGCAGTAGCCATGAAAAATTAGGCGTGCAGTCCGCAGTCGGTCCTTCGCTCGCTCAGGACTAGTCTATGGCATGTCCTAGCCCCTACCCGCACTGTACTGTGGTGCCCTCCGGCCGTCGTGTACGCATATCATATGATATCAGGCTTTATTCATGTCAGCTTTCGTGATCAGCTCCGGCAAGTGTTCATATACACACCAGTTGATCGAATGATCAATCGATCGATCTTTCTTATCTCGATTCTCACCAGAGTGTTGGGGTGCTACTTAGGCGATGAGGATATGTCAACTAGCAGCTAGGGATCTGGTGACTGATCCCTGGTGGCGCAAGTACGACGTTCGAGACTTCGAGCCGTCCTTGGTGGCGCACTGCCCGCTGCTGAAGCTGCGCCGTCACCATGGCGCCCACATGAACGCGTTCCTTGGCTCTCCTTGCTCTCGCAGCCGCCTCGGCTAGACCCGAGACCGGAGTCCATGCGCCGCCCTGCCATTACCAGAGCTACGACATACGTCCTCGAGATGTATACAGACATCGCTACAATCCAGCTTAGCCGCACACATTTGATTTTTTTTATTGCTATGTCGATTTGTTTTGGGGCCGATTGCTACGTCCATGGGTTGTGAAATTGATAGAAGCCGGCTGGAGTTTTTTGGGATCGCGCGAGGCGGACGCCATGATCGACGATGAGTTACACAGGAAGGGTCGAGGAAAAGAGACGCGCGGAGCCAGCATTCGAGTATAGGGGGGCCGATTACATATATTGATCGAATCTCGTTGATAATTACTAGTTGCTTCTACTAAAATTGTTGATCATTGGGGGGGGGGGGGGGGGGGGGCAGGCCCCTGCTCGTCCCCCCTGGCTCCGCCCCTACGTGGGCCTTCACATAAGGATGTGTTTGGTTGAAGGTGTAGATATGGGTGGGTTGGGACCGTCCGGATTTGTGAATGGGATGGTTCAATTTTAGTGTTTGGTTTGCATGGGTGGGATGAACCCATTTTCTGTTTGGTTTGAGGAATATAGTAGGTTGGGATGAGCCAACTGTTGTGTTTGGTTGATAAATGAACATGGGTAGTTGGGTTCTGATAACCTTCTCATCTATATGGTAAGAATACCACCATATAGTGCAACAATCTGATGTATACCAGTTGAGTTGCAAAATAATCACAAGATATATACAAATCTTCACATAAATTGCATTTGTGACAAATAACACATGTGCTACCCACATGCACATAATTCAACATTTGGCAATCCTTGGTAATTGCTTCACATATTAGTATTGGAAGCAAAATATGCCATAGTCATAGTTCAGGAGGCAATACATGCCATAGTCTAGAACCCAGTACATACAAACTGAATGTCATTGGCTCAAAACAAAAGCCATAGTACAGAACGATACATAATAGAGTGGAGTTCAATGCCTCTGGCTAGAACCAAAAGCACACAAGCCCGTTAGGCGTTTGCCACAATTAACTATATATATGTGACAAGCAAAAGAGGTCATACGGTCAACCTAAGTCTTGGCCTTCAGCATCCAAAGGCACACAAGCCCGTTAGGCGTTTGCCACAATTAACTATATATATGTGACAAGCAAAAGAGGTCATACGGTCAACCTAAGTCTTGGCCTTCAGCATCCAAAGGTAGTGGCAACATACCGAGCAACCCAGATCAGCTTGTTGTCAAAGTCCAGCGAGTGGAAAGCACGTGCAATTCGAACATTCTCAACCAAATGCGCATAGTAGTGAGAAAGATGTGCCGGTTGGAAACCAGGAATGTCTTTGATGCTGTTCCAAAGTCCAGCAGGCAACTCATCATCGGACTTACCAGCTGCAACTATAGCATTAGCAATCTTATCACCAACAGCCGTGAATGTTGCCATCAGCTTATCATCGCTTTGTTGTGCAGAAGTTTTTGCTTTCTTTGCTGCTTTGGGGACCGAGGGGTCACGGACAGTTGAAGATGGAGTAGCTGGAGTAGTTGGTGTAGCTGGAGCATCCTCATCAACAATATCATCATCAATTTCTAGAGCATCTTCCGCTAGAGGTTCATTTGATCCTTTGGCGTACTGTCCGGTAGCCAAACTGTTACCAAATATCACAGCCATCTCAGTATAGTGCTCTATGGGTTTGTTTAGGAACTCAGCATCTCCCTTGTGTGTCTATGAAGCAATAACAACCATTAGTAAGTATATGTGCATATATAAATGAATTACAGCTAGTATAGTTCATATACAAATTGTTTCCAGCAACTATAACTCATATACAAATGGATTCCAGCAAATAAAACTCATATATAAATTGATTCCAGCAAATAAAACTCATATATAAATTGATTCCAGCAACTATAACTCATATATAAATTGATTCCAGCAACTATAACTCATATACAAACTGATTCCAGCAAATAAAACTCGTACATAAATTGATTCCAGCAAGTATTATGCATATACAGATGAATTTCAGCAACTAAAAGGTATATACAATGAATTACAGCAAGGCAACAATATAATACCTTAATATGCTCAGTATAGTGCTCATGATCAAGTCGAATAATAAAGTTAACTTCATCCCAAAGTGCACCACTTAGGGAATTTTTAAGTCTAATTATCTTTGCCCACTTCTTCTTCCAATAGCGCAGATGGTTGGCAATCTGCCCTCCAGTCAAACTAAGCCTGAAATGATCATTTAAATCTCTAGCACATGCATTGTGATGCACCGTCTTAAAGCCTGTTGATGTCTTAGTGCCATTAGCCACAACATTGTTAAAGTGAGTAAGCATATAGGTGGACATTGAGGACGTCCAATGAAGACCGTGATTTCCAACTTGTTGGTTCTCCATTTCCTACCACAAATAAATTCAGCAAGTATAGTCACATCCAAATGAATTCATCAAGTATAGTTCACAACCAAATGCCCATTCAGCAAGTATAATTCACAACCAAAAGGATTTCAACATATATAGTCACATCAACTACAATATTGTTCAACAAATACAAAATAAGTTTGTAGATAATGTCAAGGGATATTACAACACATAAGGTTCATGAGAACAACACAATAATATTACATATTAGTTTGCATAATGATTCTGCCGGTTTTCCCACATGGCATCGGCTATTCCCTGCCTGAATGCAACCATGTATGCATGTTCGCTAGCTTGGCCGGCCGATGTTGTAGCAGGAAGTGGATTAGATGCCCATTCAGTCTCCGATATGATTAATTCATCAATCCCATCTTCTATAACCCAATTATGAATAATGCAGCAAGCAACAACAATGTCAACTTGAGTTGGAAAGGGGAAGAATGGAGTGGCATCATCAAGAACTTTGAACCTCCTCTTGAGTGACCCAAAAGCACGCTCTACAGTCACACGAAGCGAAGAGTGCCTAAGATTGAACAGTTCTCTCTCGTTTTGCACGGGATTGTTTCCCCACTCGTTCAAATGATACCTCACACCACGAAAAGGAGGCAAAAACCCTGGTTTGGCTCCATATCCAGCATCAACTAGGTAGAATTTTCCTAAAATATAAGGGACAAGTGGGTGATTGCTATAACAACAAATGGAATTGAGAGCTACTGCTAGTGTTTGTGCTATATTACCTTGTGGAACACGTAAACCATTTGGCCGTTCTAAAGCATCTCGTAAAACTAGTGCATCATGTGTTGTTCCCTCCCAACCAGCCAAGATATATGTGAACCGAAGATCAAAGTCTACGGCCGCCAACACATTTTGGGTAGGGAAGGGTTTTCTACCACGAAAAGCGGCTTCCATGTCCTTATCCACAGAAGCTCGAACATGTGTTCCATCAATAGCTCCAACACAATCCTATTTGGTCAGGAGGATTAGAACTTGTGGGAATTTGAAACTACAAACCAAGAAAATATATAGAAGATGATTTGGGATCTTATATACCTTGAAGTATGGATCCCAGCGTGGATTGCCTTCAATTTTAGTTGGGGTCGACAATGACGGTCGCCTAATAAGTTCATTCCGTAGCTCACCAATGGCATGAAGGACCAAATGAAAATACCGACTAACCGTTTCACCGGACCTATCATAATTGGTGCCAACTAACCTATTTCTAAGGTTATGTCCAACGGTGTTCAAGAACATTGCTACTTGCTGCTCCACACACATATGTATAGTGTCATGAAGCAACTGACGAGTCCTCAGAAGTTTGCAAAACCGAAAGAAAGGAGCTCTCCCAAGTCTAATCATGTTAATACAGTTTGTATCATTCTTCCATATTTTATTGTCAAGATACTCAATTCTCATCCTATCCCTCTCCTCTATAGGCCCATAGGTAATACATTCTCTCATCTGTCTCCTTTTCCTTTTTCTAGACTGAACAACCATCATCATCATTGAAGCTATCATATATGCTGCAGCACCAAAAACAAACAACTTCTGTTGTTTGTTCATCTACAACACAAGATGTAAAACACAAAGGTCCATCTATCATACATGCAAACATCTAGGGAATCACAAAAACACATTATCAGCATAGTGTTTTCCTGTCCTTACCTTTGGATCCGGGGTGGATCAGAGTGGTGGTGGTTCTGGTCGTCGATCTGAGTCAGATCCTGGTCGCCGGAGGTCGTGGTAGTGGTCGCCGGAGGTCGTGGTCGCGGTCGCCGGAGGTCGTGGTCGTGGTCGCCGGAGGTCCTGGTCGCCTGGTCGGGATCGCCCTCCAGAAGCCCAGCCGCCTCCCTCCTACTCCAACAAGCAGCAGGTCACCCCGCGCCCTCTTCCATGCCGCCGCGTGAGGTGAGAGGAGGAGGAAGAAGAGATGGGGCGGTCGGAGTGGAGAGACGAGAGAGGAGGGCGAGAGGAGTGCGCCGCCGCCTAGGGTTTCGAACTGGAAAGGGAGAGAGCAAGGGTTTCGGGAGGGTGAGCGATAGCGAGGGAGAGAACGGGAGGTGAGGCCGAGACGCGCGTGCTTGTCACGTGCGGAAGCAGCGAGGGAGCGGGCCGCTCGGGCCGGCCGATTCTGTGGGGTGGATCGGTCCAGCATCTTTGATGGATATTCTCTTTTTTGGGGTGGATCCATTCATCTGTTTTATAACCAAACAACCCTTTTTTTGGTACCATCCCGACCTATCCTGGACGATTCTTGCAACCAAACGCATCCTAAAACAATCGCGTCCGTTGAACCAGCACGGATGGGAGTATATGCGGGGAGCACGCAAGCCCTGAGTTTACCTTCCGCCGGATTGCCTGGTGCTTTCCATGCCCCCCCCCTAATCACCTTCCTCCGCTTTCTTGTGCGTCCTTTTCGCTTTGATTTTCCTGGCATCCACGGCATTCCTTTTGAGCGTGCTAACCGACAAAATGCGGCACTAAAAAATTTCTAACTATATGATTTTTTCTATCGTAATAACTTTATTCCTCAGATAATAGCAAGGTCATTTACATAGTTGTGAATAATAAAATCAGGGACGAAAGTCTCCCAAACCTCAAAAGTACTATTGCTAAAACAATGCTTTGCTAATCCATCCGCTACCATATTTGCCTCTCTACTACAGAACTCATAGCTAATACGTGCAAACTCCATTGCCAAGTGGGAGCACTCTGCACCAGGAACATCCACTCCCATATAAGCATCCGGGTCAGATATAGCTTCCAAAGCGTTCATACAATCCGACTCAATGATGAGATTTGTGCATCCCAGATTCGCTGCCAAGTATAGTCCAGAACGGATGGCCATTAGCTCAGCTGATCCCGCACTTGAGACATGAGATAATGCTAATGTTGCCGCTCCCAGAAATTTGCCATGATCGTCACGGGCGACAACTCACTAGTAGAAAAGGGGGCAAAGGTACAGGCCGGGTCAGCCCATTAGTCCCGGTTCAGTCCAGAACCGGGACCCATGGGGGCATTGGACCCGGTTTGTGAGCCCCGGGGGCCGGCCGGGCCACGTGGGCCATTGGTCCCGGTTCGTCTAGAACTTTTGGTCCCAGTTGATGGGATGAACCGGGACCAATGGGCCTCACTCCTGGCCCACCACCATTGGTCCCGGTTGGTGGCTTGAACCGGGACCAAAGGCTGCCCTTTAGTCTGGGTTCATGCCACAAACCGGGACTAAAGGGTTGGTCCTCGTTGCGGTCAGAGTTTAGTCCCACCTCGCCAACCGAAGGGCGCTCACACCGGTTTATAAGCCCCTCCCTCTCTGCCTTGTTGAGCTTCTCTCAATGTGAAAATAGATGCCCTTATACAGGGAATTTGACCTAAATTCATACTGAATTTCTCTGAAATTCATAGAAATTTATTATAAATTTAGGTTGAATTCTCTCTATAGGTGCATCTATGCTCATTTTTTTAGTAAAGTTAATCACAAACTTGTGATTCACACAAATTTCAAAGAATTCAAATTTTAACTATTCATGCCACCAACCAGGACCAATGATATGCCTATATATACCATGCCAAAATGAAAGAGAGGCGCAATGCTCACTTGCATGTTGCTTAGCTTCAGGCCAACGTGCAGGTGAGCACTGCGCTTCTCCCTTCGTCGTCTCTACACCCAGGGCTTATAAACCGCTGCGAGTGCCTCTCGCTTGGCGAGGTGGGACTAAAAAACAGCTGCAGAAAGAATCAACTAAAAAACTCTTTTACCCGTTCATGCCACGAACCGGTACTAAAAGATGCTCATGGGGCACCAGCCTTAAAACCTGTACCAAATAAAATGCCTTTGTAACAGCCTTAGAACTGGTACTAAAGGAATCAACTAAAAAGCTTTTATAAACCTCTAGTATTATTGAAACTAAAATTATATAGAATTTTGTTACAAACTTTAATAGCAAAAAGAATTATCATAAAAGAAAATAAAAAAGTAATTAGAATTTTGTTCAAAACATTAATAGCAAAAAAAATTATCATAAAAGAAAATAAATAAGTAATTAGAATTTTGTTACAAAGTTTAATAGCAAAAAGAATTATCATAAAAGAAAATAAATAAGTAATTAGAATTTTGTTCAAAATATTAATTGCAAAAAGAATTATCATAAAAGAAAATAAATAAGTAATTAAAATTTTGTTACAAAGTTTAATAGCAAAAAGAATTATCATAAAAGAAAATAAATAAGTAATTAGAATTTTGTTCAAAAAATTAAAAGCAAAAATAATTATCATAAAAGAAAATAAATAAGTAATTAGAATTTTGTTACAAACTTTAATAGCAAAAAGAATTATCGTAAAAGAAAATAAATAAGTAATTAGAATTTTGTTCAAAACATTAAAAGCAAAAAGAATTATCATAAAAGAAAATAAATAAGTAATTAGAATTTTGTTACAAACTTTAATAGAAAAAAGAATTATCGTAAAAGAAAATAAATAAGTAGTTAGAAACAAAAAAGAAAGCAAAAAAACTGGGAAAAAAATAAAAAAAGTGCCACCTACACGGCCACCACGGCCTGCATACGACTAGAAACCCATTACTAGGGCCAGGATGCAGACCCGCAGTAGGCCCTATAGGCCCACAAGCACATAGAGTGATTTTAGGCCCGTAAGCCTGCACTAGAGAGGAGCTCGAAGTGGTTGGTTCGGCAGGGCTTATAAACCACTCCGAGCCCCTCTCGGCTAGCGAGGTGGGACTAAACATAGCACCGCACCGCGGCAGTTCCAGCACACGACTTTTGGTCCCGATTGTTGGCACCAATCGGGACTAAAGGGGCGCATTGGTACCGGTTGGTGGCACCAACCGGGACAAATGCCCCTCTTTTGACCCGGTTTGTGGCACCAACCGGAACCAAAGGTCTCTGTTTCTCGCCCTTTGGGCTGCTGAAAAGAGGCCTTTGGTCCCGGTTGGTGGCACCAACCGGGACTAAAGGGGGGCATTGGTCCCGGTTACAGCCACGAACTGGGACCAAAGCCTTTGCTATATAAGTAGCACTTAGGAAAATTTAGGAACCACACATCCCCACTTCGATCTCTCCTCCTCCTCTCCCCCGACAGTGGCGAATCCATCCACGACGCCGGCAGGCTGCCCGAGCCAGCCCGAGCCACGCCCTCGTCCCGCGCCGCCCCGGCCCGCGCCGCCCCGACGCCGTCCCGCGCAGCCCCGGCCCGCGCCGCCTCGACGCCGTCGCCGCCCCGCCCCGGCCCGCGCCGCACCTCACCGTCGACCGTCGCCGCGCCACCCCGCCCTGCGCCGCACCTCGTCGTCGCTGTCGCCGTCACCGTCGCCGTGAGCAACTAATTTAAGTTGACATTAGTAGTAGTTAATTTAGATGTGTAGTTAATTTTGTTAGATTTTTTTGTAGTTCATAGATTTTTTTGTTAGATGTGTAGTAATTTAGATGTGTAGTTCATAGATTTTTCTGTTAGATTTTTTTCATATTGTGTAATTAATTTGTTCATATTGTGTTAGATTTTTTTTCTGTTAATAGATTTTTTGGTGATATTATTGTTGAATATGCATGTTTGTATGTTCATATATATGCAAAGATCGAATATGTCAAATTTTTATGATTTTTTTCTGTTCATAAAATTTTTATGATTTTTTTCTATTGTAATTTTGTTCATAGAATTTTAATGATTTTTTTGTTCATAGTATTTCCTTTGTCAATTTATTGTGTATGTATAGGAAAATTGTGAATGATATAAGTCATTTATGAATATGTTCATATTTAGAATAGAGGAAAAAGGAAAAAAATAAGAAGAGAAAGTGTTTAATATAATTAGTTAGAAAAATAATAGAACTATAGTTAAACTAGTTTATTTTTAGTAAGTACTACTTTATTTATTTATAGTAAGTGCTTAGTAGTTGAACTAGTTGATTTAATTAATAAAACTACTTTATTTAACTATATATAGAAGTAGTTCCCGCATCGAGGTCGGCGATGCCTATCCCGCATCCTCGTCGTCGTCGACTCGGCGGTGGAGGCCTGCTTGATCAGGGCCATGTTCGGGACTGGGCTCCGCCGGGCTGGTATTGGGAGGTGCTACCTTCCAGGGGACGTAGGTTGGTGAGGAGGCAGCCCGTTGTTGACCCGATCCTTGTTTGGTGGCGGTCGCGTGGGCCAGTGACAGTGCCGAGGCTTCCGGACACCGCGGAGGTGGTACGTCACCGTGTCAGCGAGGAGGACGAGCACGTCCGTCGCTACATGGTTGCATTGGAGGGCAGGTTCGACAATACCTGGCAGATTCTTTAGGGATCTCACTGGAGCTATGATCCTGTGATGGTTCCTTATCTTTGGGTGTCCACCGCCCGCGACGATACCCGTCGGGCGCTACGGTTCTAGCTGTATTAGTGATGCTATATTAGTGATAATATTCGACGATGTACGGACACAAGAGATGATGTACTTTTGCTTATAATTGAATGCGTGCTAATTTGAATACTACTTTATTTTATGATTTGGTTTTGCTTATTATATGATTTGGTTTTGCTTATTGAATGCTCATATTGGAAAAGTTCTCCTTCATTCCCGTATGCTAGACAATTTGGTGTAATAATGCACTCGGGAATGAAAGGAGGAGCTACGTACCATCATCGATAGTCAACCCGTGATTAATAATAATGATCTAATTTAGGTTTTTTAGTACATATATTTAATTGTACAAGTTTAATATTTGAATTATGAACATAGGCCAGAAATGTCGTACTCGGACGACGAAAACTGCCCGGGGGAGTGCGACTGGTGCCATGACGACCGAGGTATGTGCGACATGTTCATTGAGCTGGACGAAGATCGGCGCTTCAGCATTAAGCTCAAGGAGACCTTCGATGTTCATACGGTATGCAGCGACGACAATAGTTTTTTTCGTAATTAAGCACGACTTCAACTATTTTAACGTGTTATTTCATCTTTTCCAATTCGACTAGCTTATCCATGCTATGCAAGACGCTATGTCTTGGAGAGGATGGGTTTTGAAGACCATGAAAGTATGGAAACCAAAAAAATTCTCCTAAGAACCCATCATGGTGTGGATTTTAAAGTAAAGTTGTACAATGCTGAGAGTGTAACCCATTTTGGTTGCAAAAATTGGGAAGCACTTTTCAAGATGTATGGTTTTGATAAGGGTATGCTTGTCACCATGGATCTTGGTGATCCTACAATCGAGCAAGACAATATGGAGATTTGGGTCCTTATGGATACACCTCCAATTCTTCCCCCATGTGAGCTTAACATGGTTATTAAGCAATTTATATTGTTTATTTCAAAATAGTTGACAGCTTATTTCCATTGACAGCTTATTTTCATTCTTCAAAGAATGTGTGGGAGATGGTAGACAAAGCCCACTACACCGATGGCTCCGAATTAACTTATAAGGAGAAAAATCATCTGATCACATTTTGTACTGATCTTGAGAATTACAATGTCTACAGTCGAACTCCTCAACATTATGGTCAATACGTGCCACTAGTGCACGTGTTGAACTACGGTAACTACCATGGAGATACCCTGGTAAGATTTTTTACTATTACGACATCCGTGCATCTTTTTGCATACTTCTAAAACTAGTACATCATTGCTAACTACGAAGTTATTACTATGTTTTTCAACAGATAATCCCGAATGATTGTGTGCCTCATCTGATGTATACGCACGGTAGCCTTCATGTTTTGAACATACAACCAGGTCTTCCTACGAATCTCAACTGTCCATACCGGGTTTCTAAAAGAACTGGAGACATGACAATCAAAGAATGGAAAAAATGTATGGACAGTTGTAAGGAGCTTCTTGGAAGCAAAAGGCAGCGAAGCGCAAGAATTGGAGACAGGATGATCTCCATTCTTCATAATGGAGAGTCAGGGTCTATATTGTTTTATGCTATTTTACCTTAAGGGTGTTTAGGTCCTACCTGATACTGATGATCATGTGCTAAGAACAATTATGTAGGGTTGGGTTCGATGACTATGAGGATGATGATCGTATGACTTATTATTAATAACGAGTAGAAGTTGTATGATGATGCATGATTAGTAGGACTTGTTATTATATATGATGATGTATGATGCGAGCATGCATTAGTTATTATATCAGCGGGTGAAATGAACATAGCAGTAGCGTTGGTAAACCAAGGACGAAGATATAAGAGAGGACACTTCTCTCTATTAGCTAGCTAATAACAACCTAAAAATAACCCCCAAAACCCCTAAACCAGCCACTTTTTTTAAAAAAAACATCAGCTCCAGCCAGCTGCTGACGCATGGAAGCCTTTTGGTCCCGGTTTATGTCACCAACTGGGACCAAAGGCCCCCCTGCCTGGGCTGCCCGCAGCGGCCACGTGGATGCCCATCTATCCCGATTCGTGTAAGAACCGGGACTAAAGGGTGGAGGTATTAGTAACGACCCATTAGTTCCGGTTCAAGAACCGGGACTAAATGCCCTTACGAACCGGGACAAATGCCCTGTTTTCTACTAGTGACTCCACAAGCTCCACTGAGGTTCTCCTCATGAAATGATGCATCAACATTCACCTTTATAACTCCCCTACTTGGCTTCTTCCACACTTGATCATTCTTGCGGATGGGCTGGTTTGATGTATTTACACAGACAAAATTGGTAGCAAGTACCCGAACTGAGATTGCTGATTGCTCTGGAGTTGAGACAGTCTCCCCCTTCGCAACTTGCCTCCTTTGCCACCATATAAACCACATGGGCACCAGGATGAGCTTGGCAGTGGGAATATCATGTGTAGTCATATGCAGGCGGATCAGAATGTCCAAAGTGATAGACCCGGATTGGTCCTGCACAACTGCTCTGTCGATCTCCTCAGTTAACCCTAGTAATGACCACACTTGCGTTGCTCTATCACATGTGAACAGACAATGTTGAATGTCTTCCAAACCAACTTTGCATATCGGTGATACGTCCATTTTGCATCATGCTTTTATATCGATATTTATCGCATTATGGGTTGTTATTTCACGTTATGTCACAATACTTATGGCTATTCTCTCTTATTTTAGAAGATTTACATGAAGAGGGAGAATGCCGGCAGCTGGAATTCTGGGCTGGAAAAGGAGAAAATATTGGAGACCTATTCTGTGCAACTCCAAAAGTCTTGAAACTCCATGGAATGTCTTAAAATAAATAAAGAAAAATCGTCGCCAAAGATGAAGGCCAGGGGGCCCACACCCTGCTCACGAGGGTGGGGGCGCCCCCCCCCCCTGGGGCGCCCCCCCCTGGGGCGCGCCCCCCTACCTCATGGGCCCCCTGGTGGCTCTCCGATGCCCATCTTCTCCTATATGAGGTCTTTCGATGAGAAAAAAAAATCAGAGACAACCTTTCGGGACGAGACTCCGCCGCCACGAGGCAGAACCTTGGCGGAACCAATCTAGGGCTCCGGCGGAGCTGTTCTGCCGGGGACACATCCCTCCGGGAGGGGGAAATCATCGCCATCATCATCACTAACGCTCCTCTCATCGGGAGAGGGCAATCTCCATCAACATCTTCACCAGCACCATCTCATCTCCAAACCCTAGTTCATCTCTTGTATCCAATTCTTGTCTCCAAGTCCGGGATTGGTGCTAGTAGGTTGCTAGTAGTGTTGATTACTCCTTGTAGTTGATGCTAGTTGGTTTATTTGGTGGAAGATCATATGTTCAGATCCTTTATGCATATTATTACCCCTCTGATTATGAACATGAATATGCTTTGTGAGTAGTTACGTTTGTTCCTGAGGACACGGGAGAAGTCTTGCTATTAGTAGTCATGTGAATTTGGTATTCGTTCGATATTTTGATGAGATGTATGTTGTCTAACCTCTAGTGGTGTTATGTGAACGTCGACTACATAACACTTCACCATTATTTGGGCCTAGAGGAAGGCATTGGGAAGTAATAAGTAGATGATGGGTTGCTAGAGTGACAGAAGCTTAAACCCTAGTTTATGCGTTGCTTCGTAAGGGGCTGTTTTGGATCCATATATTTAATGCTATGGTTAGGCTTACCTTAATACTTTTGTTGTAGTTGCGGATGCTTGCAATAGAGGTTAATCATAAGTGGGATGCTTGTTCAAGTAAGAACAGCACCCAAGCACCGGTCCACCCACATATCAAATTATCAAAGTACCGAACGTGAATCATATGAACGTGATGAAAACTAGCTTGACGATAATCCCATGTGTCCTTGGGAGCGCTTTTCCTATTATAAGAGTTTGTTCCGGCTTGTCCTTTGCTACAAAAAGGATTGGGCCACCTTGCTGCACTTTATTTACTCTTGTTACTTGTTGCTCGTTACAATTTACCTCATCACAAAACTATATGTTACCACTTATTTCAGTACTTGTAGAGAATACCTTGCTGAAAACCGCTTATCATTTTCTTTTGCTCCTCGTTGGGTTCGACACACTTACTTATCGAAAGGACTACGATAGATCCCCTATACTTGTGGGTCATCAAGACTCTTTTCTGGTGCCGTTGCCGGGGAGTGTAGCGCCTTTGATAAGTGGAATTTGGTAAGGAAAAATTTATATAGTGTGCTGAAATTTTCTGTCACTTGTTACTATGGAAAGTAATTCTCTAAGGGGCTTGTTCGGGGTATCTTCACCCCGTCCAGTAGAGCAAAGAGTTGCTCCTCAACCTACTGAACCTATTGAAAATGAAACTCCTTTTGAAGTTCCTTCGGGTATGATGGAAAAACTGCTAGCTAATACTTTTACAGGAGATGGAACAAAGCATCCTGATGAACATCTACTCTATGTGGATGAAGTTTGTGGATTATTTAAGCTTGCAGGTATACCCGATGATGTTGTTAAGAAGAAGGCTTTCCCTTTATCTTTGAAGGGAGACGCATTGACATGGTATAGGCTATGTGATGATATGAGATTATGGAACTATAAAAGATTGAAATTGGAATTTCACCAAAAGTATTACCCTATGCATCTTGTTCATCGTGATCGCAATTATATATATAATTTTTGGCCTCGCGACGGAGAAAGCGTCGATCAAGCTTGGGGGAGGCTTAAATCAATGTTATATTCATGCCCCAATCATGAGCTCTCAAAAGTGACAATTCTTCAGAATTTTTATGCTCGGCTTTCTAATAATAATCGCACCATGCTCGATACTTATTGTGCTGGCTCTTTTATGATGAAGACTATTGAATTTAAATGGAACTTATTGGATAGAATTAAACGCAACTCTGAAGATTGGGACCTCGACGAAGGTAAGGAGTCAGGTATGGCGCCCAAGTTTGATTGTGTTAAATCTTTTATGGATACCGATATTTTCCGTAAGTTTAGCACTAAATATGGACTTGACTCTGAGATAGTAGCTTCTTTCTATGAATCTTTTGCTACTTATGTTGATCTCCCTAAGGAGAAGTGGTTTAAATATCATCCTCCCATAGAAGTAAAAGTAGCTGCACCTATTAAAGTTGAAGAGAAGACTGTCACTTATAATGATCCTATTGTTCCTACCTCTTATGTTGAGAAACCACCTTTCCCTGTTAGAGTAAAGGATCATGCTAAAGCTTCAACTATTGTTCGTAAAAGCAATATTAGAACTTATACACCTCCTGAGCAAGTTAAAGTAGAACCTAATATTGCTATTGTTAAAGATCTCTTGTCTGATAATATTGATGGGCATGTTATTCAATTCTGTGGTGAAACTGCTAGAATTGCTAAACCGTGTGCTAAAGATAAACCTAGGCCTGTGGTAGGCGTGCCCGTTATTTCTGTTAAAATAGGAGATCATTGTTATCATGGCTTATGTGATATGGGTGCTAGTGCTAGTGTTATACCTATTACCTTGTATGAAGAAATTAAGCATGAAATTGCACCCGCTGAGATAGAAGATATTGATGTCACAATTAAGCTTGCCAATAGAGATACTATTTCACCAGTGGGAATTGTTAGAGATGTTGAAGTCTTGTGTGGGAAAACTAAATATCCTGCTGATTTTCTTGTTCTTGGTTCTCCACAAGATAGCTTTTGTCCCATTATATTTGGTAGACCCTTCTTGAATACTGTTAATGCTAAGATAGACTGCAAAAAGAATGTTGTTACTATTGGCTTGGATGATATGGTTCATGAGTTTAATTTCTCTAAATTTAGTAAACAACATCGTGAGGAAGAATTGCCTAGTAAGGATGAAATTATTGGTCTTGCTTCTATTGCCGTACCTCCTAGTGATCCTTTAGAACATTATTTGCTAGACCATGAAAATGAGATGTTCATGAATGAAAGAAGGGAAATAGATGAAGTATTCTTTAAACAGGAACCTATTCTGCAACATAATTTGCCTATTGAAATCCTAGGGGATCCTCCTCCACCCAAGGGTGATCCCGTGTTTGAGCTTAAACCGTTGCCTGATAATCTTAAATATGCTTATCTTGATGAAAAGAAAATATATCATGTTATTATTAGTGCTAACCTTTCAGAGCATGAAGAAGAAAGATTATTGAAAACTCTGAAAAAGCACCGTGCCGCTATTGGATATACTCTTGATGATCTTAAGGGCATAAGTCCCACTCTATGTCAGCATAAATAAATTTGGAAGCGGATGCCAAACCAGTTCGTGATCCTCAACGACGTTTGAATCCTAAAATGAAAGAAGTGGTAAGAAAAGAAATACTCAAGCTTCTGGAGGCAGGTATAATTTATCCCATAGCTGATAGTCAGTGGGTAAGTCTTGTCCATTGTGTCCCTAAGAAGGGAGGTATTACTGTTGTCCCTAAAGATAAAGATGAATTGATTCCGCAAAGAATTATCACAGGTTATAGGATGGTAATTGATTTCCGCAAATTAAATAAAGCTACTAAGAAAGATCACTACCCTTTACCTTTTATTGATCAAATGCTAGAAAGATTATGCAAACATACACATTACTGCTTTCTAGATGGTTATTCTGGTTTCTCTCAAATACCTGTGTCGGCTAAAGATCAATCAAAGACTACTTTTACGTGCCCTTTTGGTACTTTTGCTTATAGACGTATGCCTTTTGGTTTATGTAATGCACCTGCTACCTTTTATAGATGCATGATGGCTATATTCTCTGATTTTTGTGAAAAGATTTGTGAGGTTTTGATGGATGACTTTTCCGTCTATGGTTCCTCTTTTGATGATTGCTTGAGCAATCTTGATCGAGTTTTGCAGAGATGCGAAGAAACTAATCTTGTCTTGAATTGGGAAAAGTGCCACTTTATGGTTAATGAAGGTATTGTCTTGGGGCACAAAGTTTCTGAAAGAGGTATTGAAGTTGATAAAGCCAAGGTTGGTGCTATTGAAAAGATGCCATGTCCCAAGGACATCAAAGGTATAAGAAGTTTCCTTGGTCACGCCGGGTTTTATAGGAGGTTCATTAAGGACTTCTCAAAAATTTCTCGGCCTCTGACTAATTTATTACAAAAAAATGTACCATTTTTCTTTGATGATGATTGTGTAGAAGCATTTGAAATACTTAAGAAAGCATTAGTCTCTGCACCTGTTGTTCAGCCACCTGATTGGAATTTACCCTTTGAAATTATGTGTGATGCTAGTGATTATGCTGTAGGTGCTGTTCTAGGGCAAAGAGTTTATAAGAAATTAAATGTTATCCATTATGCTAGTAAAACTCTAGACAATGCTCAAAGAAATTATGCTACTACCGAAAAGGAACTTTTAGCAGTTGTGTTTGCTTGTGATAAATTCAGACCCTATATTGTTGATTCTAAAGTAATTATTCACACTGATCATGCTGCTATTAAATATCTTATGGAAAAGAAAGATGCTAAACCTAGACTTATTAGATGGGTTCTCTTGCTGCAAGAATTTGATTTGCATATTGTTGATAGAAAAGGAGCTGAGAACCCCGTTGTAGATAACTTGTCTGGGTTAGAGAATGTTCTTGATGACCCACTACCTATTGATGATAGCTTTCCTGATGAACAATTAAATGTCATAAGTACTTATCGTAGCACTCCATGGCATGCTGATTATGCTAATTATATTGTTGCTAAATTTATACCACCTAGCTTCACATACCAACAAAAGAAAAAGTTCTTTTATGATTTGCGACATTACTTGTGGGATGACCCACATCTTTATAAAGAAGGAGTAGATGGTGTTGTTAGACGTTGTGTGCCTGAGCATGAACAGGAACAGATCCTACGCAAGTGTCACTCCGAAGCTTATGGAGGACACCACGCTGGAGATAGAACTACACCTAAGGTATTGCAATCTAGTTTTTATTGGCCTACTCTCTTCAGGGATGCCCGTAAGTTTGTTTTGTCTTGTGATGAATGTCAAAGAATTGGTAATATTAGTAGACGTCAAGAAATGCCTATGAATTATTCACTTGTTATTGAACCTTTTGATGTTTGGGGCTTTGATTATATGGGACCTTTTCCTGCCTCTAATGGATATACACATATTTTAGTTGTTGTTGATTACGTTACTAAGTGGGTAGAAGCTATTCCAACTAGTAGTGCTGATCATAACACTTCTATTAAAATGCTTAAGGAAGTTATTTTTCCGAGGTTTGGAGTACCTAGATATTTAATGACTGATGGTGGTTCACACTTTATTCATGGTGCTTTCCGTAAAATGCTTGCTAAATATGATGTTAATCATAGAATTGCATCTCCTTATCACCCACAGTCTAGTGGTCAAGTAGAATTGAGTAATAGAGAGCTCAAATTAATTTTGCAAAAGACTGTTAATAGGTCTAGAAAGAATTGGTCCAAGAAACTTGATGATGCATTATGGGCCTATAGAACTGCATATAAGAATCCTATGGGTATGTCTCTGTATAAAATGGTTTATGGAAAAGCGTGTCACTTACCTCTCGAACTAGAACATAAGGCATATTGGGCTATTAAAGAGCCCAACTATGATTTCAAACTTGCCGGTGAGAAGAGGTTATTTGACATTAGCTCACTTGATGAATGGAGAACCCAAGCCTATGAAAATGCCAAGTTAATTAAAGAAAAAGTTAAAAGATGGCATGACAAACGGATACAAAAGCGTGAGTTTAATGTAGGTGATTATGTATTGCAATACAACTCTCGTTTAAGATTTTTTGCAGGAAAACTTCTCTCTAAATGGGAAGGCCCCTACGTTATCGAGGAGGTCTATCGTTTCGGTGCCATAAAAATCAACAACTTCGAAGGCACAAATCCGAAGGTGGTAAACGACCAAAGAATCAAACATTATATCTCAGGTAATTCCATAAATGTTGAAACCAATATTATTGAAACCGTAACCCCGGAAGTATACATAAGGGACACTTTCCAGACCGTTTCAGACTCCGAAAAGGAATAGGTATGTGGTACGGTAAGTAAACCGACTCCAAAACAATTTTTAAGGCAATATTTCTCCGTCTTGGAATATTTAGAAAAATAGAAAAATAAGTGGAAGTACGGGAAGGACACGAGGCCTTCACGAGGGTGGAGGGCGCGCCCTACCCCCCTGGGCGCGCCCCCCTACCTCGTGAGCACCTCGTGTGCCCTCCGGACTTCGTTTTCTTGCACGATACGTATTTTGGTCGGTAAAAATTCATTATATATTCTCCCGAAGGTTTTGACTCCCGTATCACGCAAATATCCTCTGTTTTTGTTTCAAGCTGTCCTACTGCTGGTTAGATCAACATGTCGTCTCAAGATTCAGAGGAGGATTGCCCAGTTTCTTACCGGCCTTTAGATAAAAACATATTCAAGGATACCTATCCACATATATGGTACCCTGATGAGGAAGATGAAGATGAACCAGTTCCCCCTCGCTTCAAGCAAGAAAGCAAAGAGGCATTATGCAAAAGGATAATAAAGCTTGAGATCGAGAATGATGAGTTGAGGATTGATAATTTCACCCTCAGACGCAAGTTGGAGAAATAGAAGGGCAAGCCTGCATCATCGACAACAAACTCCACCTTCTTCACCAACAACAAAGGAGACATAATCACATGGGTATGGGCACTCCCCTTAGCAACTGCCAAGCTTGGGGGAGGTGCCCCGGTATCGTATCTCCATCACAACTCCTATCTTTACTTTTTCTTAGTTCGATCCTATTTGTAGTATCTTGATTTAGTAGAATAAAGTCATGGCATGATCTAGTTTTGAAGTTTTGCTTTATGATCCCTCTATGTAATCGAGTCCGCGAGCTATATATAATAAAGATTAGTGTTGAGTCAAGGGCTTGATTATTTTGCCATGATCCTGGGTGAATAAAAGAAAAAAAATAAAAAGAAACAAAGAGTTCATATTGATCTTATTAAAAGTAATGACTTCACATAGAAAGAGTATGATGATTAAAAGTTGTTGGGAGTTGGCAAATATAGCTTTGGTCATCGTTGCAATTAATAGGAAGTAATAAGGAGAGAGAGGTTTCACATATAGATATATTATCATTGACATCTTTTATGATTGGGAGCACTCATTAAAATATGACATGCTAAAGAGTTGATGTTGGACAAGGAAGACAACATAATGAGTTATGTTTTCTTGTATCTGAGATAAAGTATGTTGTCATGGATCCTCTAACATGTTGAGCTTGCCTTTCCCCCTCATGCTAGCCAAATTCTCAGCACCGAGTAGAGATACTACTTGTGCTTCCAAATACCCTTAAACCAGTTTAGCCATGAGAGTCCACCATATCTCCCTATGGATTGAGTAAGATCCTTCAAGTAAGTTGTCATCGGTGCAAGCAATAAAAATTACTTTTTAAATATGCATGACTTATTAGTGCAGAGAAATAAGCTTTGTACGAACTTGTTGTGGAAGTAATAAAAGCGACGGACTGCATAATAAAGTTCCACATACAAGGGGCAATATAAAGTCACGTTCTTTTGCATTAAGATTTTGTGCATCAAACCATAAAAGCGCATGGCAACCTCTGCTTCCCTCTGCGAAGGGCCTATCTTTTATTATTATCTTCTACCTTATGCAAGAGTCACGGTGATCTTCACCTTTCCTTTTTCATTTTATCATTTGGCAAGCCTAGCATGTTGGAAAGAACATGATATATATATCTAATTGGATGTAGGGGAGCATGAATTGTTATTGTTGACATTACCCTTAAGGTAAAAGGTTGTGGGGTAAAACTATAAGCCCCTATCTTTCTCTGTGTCCGATTAAAACTCCGTAACCACAAGTATTGCGTGAGTGCTAGCAATTATGAAGGACTAAGTGATAGTTGAGTATGTGGACTTGCTTTTAAGCTCTGACATAGACTCTTTCCGATGTTATGATAAATTGCAATTGCTTCAATGACTGAGGTTATACTTTGCTGGTGCCCAATAAAGTTTCTGATTCATACTTTTGCATTGTGAAAAGATCATAACTTGAACATAAGTAATCATATGAAAAATCTATATATGTTGCTGTTATGAGAATAATCATGATGACTTCATGTCCGTATTTTATTTTTATCGACGCCTCTACCTCTAAACGTGAGGACATATTTATTGTTATCGGCTTTTCGCTTGAGGACAAGCGAGGTCTAAGCTTGGGGGAGTTGATACATCCATTTTGCATCATGCTTTTATATCGATATTTATCGCATTATGGGCTGTTATTTCATGTTATGTCACAATACTTATGGCTATTCTCTCTTATTTTACAAGGTTTACATGAAGAGGGAGAATGCCGGCAGCTGGAATTCTGGGCTGGAAAAGGAGCAAATATTGAAGACCTATTCTGTGCAACTCCAAAAGTCCTGAAACTTCATGGAATGTCTTAAAATAAATAAAGAAAAATCATCGCCAAAGATGAAGGACAGGGGGCCCACACCCTGCTCACGAGGGTGGGGGGCGCCCCCCTGGGGCGCGCCCCCCTACCTCGTGGGCCCCCTGGTGGCTCTCCGATGCCCATCTTCTCCTATATGAGGTCTTTCGATGAGAAAAAAATCAGAGACAACCTTTCGGGACGAGACTCTGCCGCCACGAGGCGGAACCTTGGCGGAACCAATCTAGGGCTCCGGCGGAGCTGTTCTGCCGGGGACACATCCCTCCGGGAGGGGGAAATCATCGCCATCATCATCACCAACGCTCCTCTCATCGGGAGAGGGCAATCTCCATCAATATCTTCACCAGCACCATCTCATCTCCAAACCCTAGTTCATCTCTTGTATCCAATTCTTGTCTCCAAGTCCGGGGTTGGTGCTAGTAGGTTGCTAGTAGTGTTGATTACTCCTTGTAGTTGATGCTAGTTGGTTTATTTGGTGAAAGATCATATGTTCAGATCCTTTATGCATATTATTACCCCTCTGATTATGAACATGAATATGCTTTGTGAATAGTTACGTTTGTTCCTGAGGACACGGGAGAAGTCTTGCTATTAGTAGTCATGTGAATTTGGTATTCGTTTGATATTTTGATGAGATGTATGTTGTCTAACCTCTAGTGGTGTTATGTGAACGTCGACTACATAACACTTCACCATTATTTGGGCCTAGAGGAAGGCATTGGGAAGTAATAAGTAGATGATGGGTTGCTAGAGTGACAGAAGCTTAAACCCTAGTTTATGCGTTGCTTCGTAAGGGGCTGTTTTGGATCCATATATTTAATGCTATGGTTAGGCTTACCTTAATACTTTTGTTGTAGTTGCGGATGCTTGCAATAGAGGTTAATCATAAGTGGGATGCTTGTTCAAGTAAGAACAGCACCCAAGCACCGGTCCACCCACATATCAAATTATCAAAGTACCGAACGCGAATCATATGAACGTGATGAAAACTAGCTTGACGATAATCCCGTGTGTCCTCGGGAACGATTTTCCTATTATAAGAGTTTGTTCCAGCTTGTCCTTTGCTACAAAAAGGATTGGGCCACCTTGCTGCACTTTATTTACTCTTGTTACTTGTTGCTCGTTACAATTTACCTCATCACAAAACTATCTGTTACCACTTATTTCAGTACTTGTAGAGAATACCTTGCTGAAAACCGCTTATCATTTCCTTCTGCTCCTCGTTGGATTCGACACTCTTACTTATCGAAAAGACTACGATAGATCCCCTATACTTGTGGGTCATCAATTGGGCATTGCGGGATCAAGGGTATGTGTCTGCCCGCGAGTACACCATAGCATGGAAGTACTCCCTTAAGTACTTTCCAACCAAAATGCTTGATCTTTCCTGGTAAATGAAGATGCCATAGTTCCTTCCAAACCCCGCTGAGTTGAGTACTCCCCGGACTGTTCGAATTTGCATAGTGGCGACCGAAATGGTGGTCAAATTCTAATTGATATGCCGAGCGTACTGAGAAGGTTCCAGACTTTGTATAGTGTCATGCCACAAAATCTTCTAGTGCTTCAACATGTAGTGGAATTTCTAGTATTCTGCGTACATCAACTGGTGAGGAAACGCTCTAAATTAGTGCCTCATCCCACTGACCCGTATGAGGGTCAATTATCTCTTGCACTTTTGACAACATGATTCCACCTCTAGGGGTGATAATCTTCCTTGTTGGACTTGATGGGAGCCATGGATCATCCCAAATATTAATCTGTGAACTAGTGCCCACTCGCCAAATACATCCCCTCTTGAAAGTTTGTATCCAACAACCAAACATTGCCATGTAAATGAGGAGCCTTTCTTTGGGCCAGCTCTCAGAACATTACCATCAGGATAGTATTTTGCACTTAGAACACGTGCACACAAAGAGTCAGGATTCTGGATCAGTCGCCAACACTGCTTTGCTAACATAGCAAGGTTAAAGCTATGAAGGTCTCTAAATCCCATACCTCCCTTCTTCTTCGGAACACACATCTTCCACCATGCAAACCAATGCATTTTCCTTTTGTCCTCTCCATCACCCCACCAGAAGCTCAATATTTCATCAGTGATTGACTTGCATATCCCTTTTGGTAACTTAAAAACAGACATAGCATAAGATGGAATTGCCTGAGCTACTGCCTTTAAAAGGATTTCTTTACCTTGTACAGATATAAATTTTTCTTTCCACCCCTTCAATCTCTGACAAACTCTATCAACAAGATGTTGAAAATAGTCACTACGATCAACACCGACAATAGTTGGTAGCCCCAAATACTTGTCAGATAAAGCTTCTGTTATTATATTCAACATTCCACATACATTCTCCCTTTCATTTACTCTAGTATTAGGACTGAAGAAGATACTGGATTTTGGAGTACTTACACGCTGCCTTGAACTCTGACAATATGTATCTAGGACCCTCTTCAATGTACTTGCATTCTGTACCGTAGCTCTCATGAGGATCAAAGAATCATCCGCAAACAAAAGGTGAGATATCGAGGGGGCATTCCTTGACACCTTTATTCCTTCAATACCACCAACTTTTTCTTCATGAGACAACATGCTTAATAATCCTTCAGAACAGATCAAAAAGAGATAAGGAGATAGGGGATCACCCTGTCTTAGGCCCCTAGTTGGTGTAAATTCGTCTGTCTTTGTATCATTAAATCTGATCTGATATTTGACAGAAGAGACGCACTCCATGATAAGCTCAATCCATTGTGCATGAAACCCCATCCTCATCATCATCTGCCGCATGAATTCCCATTCTACTCTGTCATATGCTTTCAGCATGTCCAGCTTAACCGCACAAATACCATTTGAGCCATGTGTTCGCTTCTTTATGGAATGAAAGCATTCATAAGCGATCAACACATTATCAGTAATTAACCTACCGGGTACAAAAGCACTCTGAGTAGGGGAAATCACCTCGGGTAGGATTTTTTTCAGTCTATTAGCCAACATCTTTGAAATTATCTTGTAGACCACATTACATAGACTGATGGGCCTAAACTGTGTAATAACCTCTGGACTGTCCACCTTCTGTATTAACATCACATTAGTGGCACTCCACCATCTGGGATCTTTCTGTTGTTTATCGCTTCAAGCACTTCGTTTGTAAGCTCCTCTCCAATGATATGCCAAAAACGTTTAAAGAATATAGCATGAAGACCATGAGGGCTGGGGGCCTTCATATCACCTATTTGAAATAGGGCTTTCTTTACTTCGTCTCGCGTATACGGAGCAGTTAGAAGATCATTCATTGGCCCCGTGACCACAGGTTTGACTGTATCCAGCAAAGTTTCATCGATCAAACCTGCATCTGAATTGAAAAGACTCTGGAAATAATCAAAAATCAGGGGCTTGAGATTGTCATTCCCCTCAACCCATGCATTATTATTATCTTTCAATCTCTTGATTAAATTACGTCGCCTACGAGCCGAAGCGTACTGGTGATAAAACTTGGTATTATGGTCGCCACGGCGCAGCCAGTTTGCATGTCCACTCTGAGCCCAGTAGATTTCCTCCTACTCGAGAAGGTTTTCAATCTTCAACGTCAACTCTTGTTATTTTGCTCTTGCACCAGCATCAAAAGGCGCTCGCATTAGTGTCTCTAATTCCTGCTGGGCTGCTGTCAGTCAGGCTCGAGGATCCTTCAAGACTTTTCGATCCCATTGATGGAGATCCTTATGCACTGCTGCCAACTTGTCGCTGGTTGAGGAACAGAGCCCCCTCACGACGGCCTTCTGCCACACCGTTCTCACCACTTCTTCCACAGCTTCCTCCTCTAACCACCTTGCTTCGAATTTTCTCCCCGAACGACGCCGCTGTGCTGCGACTCCCACAAGGTACTTTGTATCTAAACATATCGAACGGGGGTCCGACTTGCCCATGTCCAGATTTATCAGGCCACATAACGGGTGCATGTCCATCCATCCCGGATTAGAAACAACACGGTCTAGCCTTTCACGCAATCCTCCTCTGAAAAAGGTAAACTTATCACCATGATAGCCAATGTCCTCCAACGAGCAGTCCGACAGGGCATCTTGGAAGGCTTGAAGCTGGGCCAGCTGCCGCGGGGCTCCTCCTTCTTTCTCTGATGATAGCAATATCTCATTGAAATCACCAATAGCAACCCAAGGGAGGTTGGATTGAGCATGAAGGTCTCAGATCAACCGGTATGTCCTATCTTTATTATCCCAACTAGGCTCACCATACACACCCATCAGTCTCCACATTTTACCATCCATCTCTTCAACTGACACATCGATGCAATTAAAGGTATTAGTCCGGGAGTAGATCCTCACCTCCTTCTTCCAGACTAATAGTAACCCTCCACTCCTGCCATCAAGACAGGGAACCACAATCCTATGGTCCATCTTCAACTTTTTCATTAGTTCTTCTGCCTTATCCTCGTCCAAATGCGTTTCAGACAGAAAAAACGCATATGGGTCATTCCGCCTCTGGATGTCCAGAAGCGACCTCAGTGTTGGGGCTCCGAGCAAACCCCGACAGTTCCAACTTATAACTTTCATTGGGATCGGCGACCCTCGGAAGATGAGGACTCCGCTGATTCTTCTGTTGACTCCGACAGAAAACCTGGCGATCAATTCATTACTTCTTCATCAAACAGAACCAAAACCATGAGAGGGTACCAGTTCCACCAGGTCAAATTGCGGCAGCAACAAGAGAGTTCACCGCATCCAAACTAAGTAGCGCTAAATCACCACACAGCCCCGACAATCTCAAAAATCCATGCACGACATACTCCTCCGATCAGACCCGGCTGAGCAGACAAACTAATCCACCACGACGACCTGAGCGGCCACAACCTCGTAGTGGAGAGAGAGAGAGAGAGACCAGAGCCGGCGCCTTGCGACGACGACCTGGGACAGCAAGTGCCGGTCCCCGCGCCGCCGCCCGGGAGGCGGCCGGCGGCGGACCAGCAGAAACCCTAGTCGCCTGGGTAGTCGCCTCTGACCTTTACGTACCAGTTCAACAGATGCGTTTCAGACACATTTCTAACTATATGATTGATTTGGCTAGGATCATCAACAGAACTTTTAGAAAGTTTAATTACTCAACCTTGTTAAATTCTTTTTTTAGGGTCTGATATAACTCTGCTCTACCTCATAGTCCCTCTGTAAACAAACGATCTTATATTTGTTTGTAGAGGGAGTATTTTTATCTACGATGGACAGAGTATACTGTATCCTTCTGTTTGCGTGCAGTCTCACGCAACCCTGATGGTGGAGGAGCGGGGCACGTTGTGCCGGTGGTTAAGATACGAGAAGCTGACTCTAAAGGCGTGTAAGGACCCGGCAAAAAACCGGCGAATCCTGATACGGACGGCCATGCAGGTGCTATGCTCGCATTAGCCGCCCATGCTTGGGACTCGGAAGCTCGCTGTCAGCATCGAACGAGGAGATGGAGGCGCTAAGGCTGAGGGTGTGTTTGGATTGCAACCAATAGCAACCATACCAAAAGATTTGCAAGCCCATAAAATTTGGTTAGTGTGCTACTAGAAAATCTATTCATTTCCCCTAGCCCACGTGCTGCTCCCGCAGGCGGCCCAGATGCTAACATAGCCGCCGCCTGGCACCAGTCCTGCACCAGCTCTCCTTCCCTCGACGCCAACATAGTAGCATGGATTTGGGTTAAGTGTTATCTCAGTTATCTGTATAAGGTTCCAAGAAGAGAGGTCGAGCTGCCAACAACGGCGACAAGTGCTCATCTAGTTTCAAAAATGGCTCACGCACTTTAAAATATTTGTGAATTTAAAAATGTGCTTTAATGTAAAAAAATCAAATTTTTAACATGTTCCCACGTTTAAAAAAGGAAAAAGGGAAAATAAAAGATTAGAAACCAGAAACAAAGGAAATCCTGAAGAAAACACAAAAAACTGATAAGAGAACCAGTGGAAACCAAACACAATAAAAATCATTAAATTGGCTATGTCTCGTTTATAATGAGCTACAAGCTCGACTTGCATCAGGCATCTTTACCAGCTGACCCAAGTAGCTTGCTGTAGGTTTGTTTATTTTTCTTCTCATTTTTTTTCATTTTTTCTTTCTTCCTTTTTTGTAAACATTATGAGTGCATATATTCAAGAACTTAAGATTTACATAAAAATATATAAACCACGAATTTAATAAATGTTAGCACAGTGTAAAAAAGTTATTAGCATTATTTCAAAAAAATTGTGGCATTTAAAAAATGTTCAACGTTTCAAAAGAAATGTGTGTGACATATTTTAAAAAGCTATACAATGTAAAACCATGTTCATGTAATTCGAAAAAATGTTTTGTACTATTAGAAATGTACATTGCATTCACTAAAAATGTTATGAATTTCATAAATATGTTCATGACATTATTAAGATATGTTTATAGATGGTAAACAAATGCTCAAATTGTTAAAAAAATGTGTTTTCATCATTAAAAGTAAAATTTAAAGTGTTTTTGATTTTTAGCATGTATTCCAAAAAATTAGAATATGTATTTGTAAAGATATTATGTATTTAAAACTAACAAAGATATGTAAAAAAATGTTTTAGTTGTATACGAAAAAATGTACAAGTGTAAAAAATAGATATCAAAACATATGTTTGAAACAAATAATGTAATCATGTATTTGATAATACTAAACTGGTGTAAAAAAATATTCCTAATGTTTTCGAAAAATATGGAATAGGTTGAAAAAAATATAAAAAAGAAACGAAAATGAACTTTTTAAAAAATCTAAAGAAACACAGAAGAAATGAAGAAAAGGAAGAACAAAATGATAAAACCAGCAAGAAACGCAAACAGTGAAAACATGATTAAACAACCACAGAGAAAAGAAAACTAGGGGGCATCTACAGTACTGGGTTGGTCCAGTAGCGAGGCGCCAAAGGTGTGCCAGAACTACGTTTCGTAACGAAAGAGATATCGCCCTGATGAGACAATACGAGAGATGCTAGACCTACGTAAATATTGCTACCTAATTAATGTAATGAACCAGGTGGACGATTATGATTGAAGATTACAGGACGAGGAAGTGTATGTACCTCTTCGTAGATATATAATTTTTGAGCCAATACAGGTCGCACGAGCACCCTGGAAGTACACGCACGTGGGTCGTGGGCGGAATAAGAAACACAAATTGGGGCTTCATAGGATAGCAATTCCTGATGCTTCAAGCGCTAAATTGTAACCTCTATGTCTAGCTTATAACGAGACGTAGGGAAGGCTCAGTACAAGCTGATGTCTGAATGGGCCCTCCCAGTAGAAGCTTTTCTTCTTTTTTTTATCACTTTTACTTGTATTTCAAAGTATACTAAATATATAATTATAAAAATTACTTTACATACATAATTGAAAAATGTTAATCATCTATGTATATATAAAAATACATTCCTAATGTATACAAAAAATGTAGAATATGTATGAAAAATTAGACATCAAAACATATATGTTTGAGAAACATTAATCTTCTGTTTGAAAAATTGTTCAACGTGTAAAGGTTTCATGTATTTAAATAAAAAGTTAAATGTGTATAAAATATATCTCTATTCGATACAAAAGGAGAAAGAAAAACCGATATAAACCAAGGAGAGAAGCAAAGTAAAGAAAGAAAACCAAAATAAATGGAACAAAGGAAATGAAATAAAAAATCAAGTCAAAAGACAACCGAAAACAATACAAAGGAATGTAAAAATAGTGAAAATTTAGAAAAAAAACAAAGAAAAAACAAAGAATAGCGATGAAAACCAAAAAAATAAACAAAGGAAAATGAAGAATACCGATGAAAGCCAAAAAATAAACAAATGAAAAAAGGGAGAAAGAAAAAAAATTAAAACCTAGTGAAAACCGAGAAAGAAATAAAGACAAATGAAGAAGCACAAATAGGAAAGAAAAAACTACTAAAAACATAAAAGAAACAAAAAAGTGATGAAAAAGCAAAGAAAAAAAATAGAAAACCAGTGAAGAAACAATAAAAGAAACAGAAGTAAAAAACCAAAGAACCTAGAAGAAATGAGTGAGCGAACATCGAGCGAGCGTCTCGGTTGATCAAACTGCGAAAAAACCCGACAAATGGGCTGGCCCGGTAGTTGTAGAGAGAGAGAGAGAGAGAGAGAGAGAGAGAGAGAGAGAGAGAGAGAGAGAGAGAGAGAGAGGAAACCCCTTCATGACAAGTGTACGATCCATCTCACTATAAGCGAGGTATAGTACTCCCGCTGACTGGAGCTGCCAGCGTTCACACGCTTCTCCCTCGCTTGTTCAAGCCGCTCGAGTTGCTCGGTGTTCCCTTTGCTCAGTTCACCTTTTGAATGGTTCCGTTGACCGCCTGGCTGTTGACTGGGAGATATGTGTTTCGGGCCGGCCCAGTTCGCTAGCGAAGGATCAAGCGTGAAGTTAACTTAGATGCCATGCGTGCATGGGGAATTCTATATGGCGCGTAGGTCACCCGTGAGCGACTGTGTTCACACCCCCTCTCGTGTCGGGCCTTCTTATGGGCCGGCCCATATTTCGTTTCCCTTTGTTTTTTCTTTCTTTTTCTTTTTCCTTTTTCTTTTCTCTTTTTCTTATTTACCTTTTCTATTTTGGGGGGAAATTTCTTTTCAAATTCACGAACATTTCTTTGTTCATCAATCATCAAATTCAAATTTTTGTTCATCAAATTTAAAAAATGTTCACCAAAATTCAAAATTTGTTCCTTGAATTAAAGAATGTTCATCAAATTCGGAATTTGTTAATCGATTTGAAAGGTCTCCATCAATTCAAAATTTGTTCCTCCATTTTTCGAAAAAAAATTCTTCAATACAATATTTTTTCATCAAGTTAAAAAAGTGTCATCAAATAGAAAACAAATGTTCATAATTACTAAAAAACTCTCGGAATTTTGTTTCATAAAAATAAAAAAATTCATTGAAATTCAAAAACTGTTCATTCTTTTGAAATCATGAACATTTTTTAATTCAAGAACTGTTTTTGAAAAATTACATTTTTTTTGAAATTTTAGAACCTTTTTGTAGTCCCGAATTATTTTAATATAGACTAAAAATAAAAGTAAAAAAGAAAGTAAAAACGAAAAAAGGACCGTCCAATCTGGCAAATGGGCTAGCCCTAACTGTTCGCTCGACCCCATTTTCTAACTAGGCCGTGAAGTTCTCTCAACTGGCCGTGAAGAAGCCGAGGAGAAAAGGAAAGGAAGATTCTCAAAGCGGTGACGACTACAGGATGGCTGACGGCGGTGGGCGGCGCGCCCGTCAGTGCGCGTGCGCCCCGGCCGGTGCGGACCGCTACTGCGCGTAGGGAAGCAGCAGCAGCTTGCTCGAGCCGGCATGCGGTCTGCCTGGTAAGCTCCATCAATCCACTCTGAATCTGCTCTGTCCAGTTTGCAGTTCGTTACTCTGGGTCGCGTCCAAACTCCAATTTGATTGATTGATTGCCATTTGCCAGTGATTTTTACTCTTGTGAACCTAACTTATTGATGCGCTGCAGCATCGGCTGCCCTCCTCCTCTGCCTGACATATCTGTCAGGCTGCTGTGGCGTCGAAGTGTAGTGTCCACAGACCACAGGGATAAAAAGTTCAGTTGTTCCAAGTGTTAACTGACTTCTTGCTAAAGGAAAAAACATCGGATAGTTACTACTCCCTCCGTCCGGAAATATTTGCCATTGAAATGGATGTATCTAGATGTATTTTAGTTTTAGATACATCCATTTTCATCCATTTTGATGACAAATAATTCCGGACGGAGGGAGTATTTGTCATCAAAATGGATGAAAATGGATGAGTGAGACCTGCATAAACATTCAGCAGGACATTAATTGGCAGCTCCAAGCTGAATTGGTACATACACCAGCAGGCACAGTGTTGATGCCCACTGCGTTAGTTATTATTACAAAGCCTCACAAATCCTCAAAGGAAACAAAATGAAAAACGCCAAACTTACAAAACACCGAGAATTCAATACCCGTTTCAGCATTTTTATGATACCGTTGTTGCTCTTCGTATCCATGCCCTTTATGCTGATACAAGCATTCTGGACACTAAGATACTCCATAATGCAACAATCATGGTAGTGGTACTGGCAAACCAGCAGGCACAGTGTTGATGCCCAGAGCCTGTTTCCTCTGTGTCAGAAGATCTTCTGCATTTTTAGCGAGAACAGAAGAGAAAGGCGTGAGAGGAACCCCGCAACGATCATGATGATTGATGCCCGCAAAAAGCATGCTGCTCTCAAGCTCGGCCATCGTCTTTGAAGCCTCCAATAACGTGCCAACGATATTGTGCCTGTCGATCACTTCGACGTTTCGATCATGCTTCATGAATTCTGTAACCATCTTGCAGGTAAGCTTCTGTATCGCCAAACACATATGGGTGCCGTACATGTTGTCCTCCACCATATTCTTGAGCCTCACCACAAAGTCTTCCAGGGTATCTGGCGGCGTTTGCGAAAGTAAGATTCCTGCAAGATTAATATTGTTGTTCACACAAATCGTCACGACGAGTGATAATAGTGTTGCTTGCAGCGTCCTGTTGTTGATGTGGCTCCGTGATGTGGAAGGTGCGTCTTGTTGTACAGGAAGCAATTGCCCGAGTGCCTGCGATGATGTACGAACATATTATTTTAGCTCAAAAAAGTCAAGTGAGTGGATTTTGTATCTGCAAGAGTCGATGCTCGAGTTTAGGGTTACCTAATTACCTATTTAAAGCATTTTGCAAAAAATCCATATGCATCATGTTGTAACTAGACAACTTAGAAAATTCATACAAAAATACGATTAAATATACCCTGCACAAAAAAGGACTAGTGTTCAACTTATTTTTCTGAACACTGTAACGGCAATCATTTGTCTCTCTTGTACATGGCAAACATGATCATATGTTTGAATGAAATTTTGGAGGTGCTCATGTTAGAACAAGATGCATGTCTCTATTTTTTCTGATAATTATTTTGAGATGCATAATAAAATAAACCGAAAACATGTAGAATGCAGTAGGTGTGTTCCAGCATGCCTTCCGTAAGGTTGGCGCCTTCACATAGTTGCTCAAATGCTTCAAGATGACTGTTGCACTAATACGACAGTCCATGCTGATCTCTATTTCCACAGTATCTGTTGCACTTATTTTGCACTCGATGGTATTGACATTGCAGTCGAGCAATTCAGTAAGATGATGGACATCATCTTCGCACACTGTGAAGCCCTTGACCGCCTCTGGATCACTGGACAGCATTTCCAATGCCAAACCAGCACTTTCTTTTAGCCGGTTTGCAGTTTTCTTAGCTTCTTCCATCATGTCATTCTCATGTTTCAAATAATCTTCCATCCAATCTATGGAAATGAATATGTGCAGTGCCCTCTCAATAAGTTTTTCTGCAGAAGTACTTGTTGGATGATGCAATGCTAATTGTGTAAGAGCCTTTAAAGTTCCCATCTGTAGCTCTATGATACTGCTATTACTCTTCATATCAATATCCAGTACGGCCTCCAAGTTTCTGACCACATGACTATCATCTGTAATTAGGCTTCTGATCTCTTTGCCGGTGAGTCCTGGAGATATCATGAGCTGCTTCACCACTCTCAGTGACCTGTGTACTACCTCAGTCCATGCAGCACTGCTCTTGATATATTGTACACATTCGTTGGAGCTGAGAGGCGCAACTATTTTTGAGAAAAGGCCCTTGTTATTGTATATCGCTGTGCAGTTATCTTCATCATGAGCCAGGTTCTCTAGAATTCTCAAGCCTGGCAAAATCAGATCCATATTTCCTTGCCCAGCTACAACTGGTAATTGGTTGAAGAGGGAGGATATACATTCCAATGCTCCTGGAAAATGAGCAAGGTTGAGGTCGGCAGCGACATGCTCCACAATCCTTGCCGCAAGCCATCTCATCTCTTGCTCGGCTGGGCTTCTCCATGCAAGGGTTCCGACCAGTTTCTGAATTCTTTGTCTTGGTGACCTGATAAGCAGCCGTGCTGTCTGTCTTGTCTGTGACGGTACATCCTGATCAATCAGCATTGTTAGTACCCTTCCTCCAGCCGCATATTCCTCTGGTAAGCTGGAATCCAGCAAGCCGGCACCATATGTAATCAAATTCCAGCTCGTTGCGGACACGTGGTAATTTACACACATCTGTTTTGTTTTGCGTATATATGCCCGGAGTACCTTGGGGCTGAAACCATGTTGTCCGCTAACAATATTCACGAGCAAATTATTAGCAACCGTTTGAGTCATCACCCACAATGTGCATAGGAAGCCGTGAGCAGAAGCTGCGTAGTAGAATAAGTTCAGCGCCCGCTTCATATTTGCTTTAGTTGCCTCTCTGTCCGTGATGCCATAGTCTTCTCTTACAAGAGTTGACAGAAACACCCAAAGCACTGGTCCAACAGCGATGGCCGCCACTAGGCTACCTAGCACGGGCACACTGATAGCTATTAGAATTAACGTGGATTTTTGTATTTGTTTCTTCGGCCATTGTCTCATAGGCAACTGGTTATGTTCATGACGATGCTTTCCTAACCAAGAAATACCAAAATACCAAAACGAATCCCAATATAAATCCATGCCAACAAATCCCAATGCCTCGAATATCCTGTGTTGTTCCAGTTAAGGACATGATGTCAACAAAGAAAATTAAAAATGTTAGACAAAAATACAGTAAAATACATTTTTATATCAAGCAGTCTTATAAAAACTACTCGGTAAACTACAGTAATTATTTCATGCTTTACAGGGATGTGCGTTCGGTGCGAGGAAACGTTCCCATTGACTACAAGACAACTATGATGACTTCTTCAATCTCATTATGATATGTCAACTCAGTCTCTCAGAGGTGCTCGTACGTGTAGAGTATGCGTGTGTGTTTATAAGGATGAGTGCATACATGTACTATATAATAGCGCCCGTATATAATAGCGCCTGTGTCTGCACTGTGTTAAAAAATGCAATAAGAATTGGACAAGAAAAATAAAAATGTAAAACTATTTATTAAGCGTCTTATAAAAACCACTCGGTAAACTGATGTTTGCCGACTGGTGTTTTTTTGGCGCTCTTTGCAGAGTGTAACGCACGGCTAATGTGTTTTCTGGATTTACCAAGTATTGCGGGCACCGATAAAGTGGTAAAAAAATTCCAGTAGTAAGTACAACTCATCACTGCTCGCAACGGCAAACTACGCGGATTTTTGCTAGTTTGCCTTTGAATTTCTGTGCAGTGCATTGCTTCCATATGTGCAACCATAAGGCAGGATTAGAAAAAGATATTATCAAGACCATACACAAGAACAATCGGTGGGCTTATAAATTAAACAACATTAATTCTATTTTTCATCCCTAATTTTTTCAACTCGGATATTATCAAAAGCATATAAATCTTGAACATGGATATTTTTCGTCCATCAGGTTGCTTCAATGGTTTTGTGTAACGCCCCGACCGAACCCACCGGTTCACCCCATTGATGTCTGGCCGTTGTGTTTATGATCTAGTCTGATCTCATATATCAATACTAGTCTTTTCTACGCACTTTTTCCTCATTCGTATGAACCCGAGGACAACTTTTGAGTCGTCACCATTCTTAAATTTCCCCAAGTTAAACATGCTTAACTTCGAGAATGGACTTATGAAAAATAAGGTGCACCTTGTTGATATGAGTAGTCTATATCATTCTTATTAAGTCAGGATGTCACATACAACCCACACCCCTGAAAGGAACTGACGTCCACGTCAGCCCAGCAGAAATGTTCCCTCTTGGAACACGTCTGTGTGCATTAGTGCCATCAGCCACATGTGCCCCATGCATGCATCACTGATCCACACATGCCCGTGTAACCAAGAGCGTCGGCTCTTATACCAATCATAACACCCCGACCAAACCCACCGGTTCTTGGCCGTTGTGCCTGGTATCTAGACAGGCCCACATACCACCTAGTCTTTCCTGCACACTTTTTCTCACTCATGCCCATCTAGGAACAACTTTCCAATCGCCCACCCATCCTTAAATTTCTCCAAGTCAATCATACTTAACTTTAAGGTTCATTGAGGATGGGCTTCTGAAAAAAGGTACACCTTGTTGATACGAGTAGTCTATTATTTCTGTTAAACCAGGATGTCACATTTTGTACTGGTGTGGCATGGTTTTGACCATTGACCTCACACCTCATTGCCCTTTGCCTTCGTCTTCTCCCTCCCTTTCTCTGCCCATGGGAGCACCTCATCGTGTGCATTTGCTCGGGCCGTCGCCTCCATGTGCCTCGTGTTGTGGGATGCACCCGCACTTCTCCATTGCCTTCGCCTATAGGGGCATGGGCTGGGATAGGAGGCTGCTCGCGTGGAGTGACTCCGACATGGAGAACGACGGCGACTACAGTGGAACGGCGGACGTAGTCGCTGAGGATGCACAACACAAGTACCATGACCGGTCCGCCGACCGTGGATGACGTGCGCGTCCCGTGGTTGGACGGCCAATGCCACCATGGCGGAGTCTGTGCAAGGACAACGTCCAGTCGGGCATAGATTTGTACTAGTTTTTCAACCATGACAGCTCGTCGGCGCCTGCAGCGCCCAGAGCTCCTCCACCTCCGAGTGTGTTTGCGTCATCCACAGGGAGTGGAGCAGGGCGTGGGGTGGAGCTTGACATTGGCGCATGGCAACTGTTTGACGAAATGCCCACTAGAAGGGCAAAATTAGAGGAGAAAGAAGAAGATGATGTGCCATATCTTCCTTCATCATCGCCATCCCTTGCTTTCTATCATTGAAGTAGAGTCAAGTAGGGCATAGTGGCCATGCCCTCAGATGCCAGCACTGTCGCATCCACGAAGCGTACATCACTAAAGGTGACATCACGCATGCCACATCGGGCTCGGGCATGTGCAGCAGCAGGAGTTTGAGCACAAATATGTGGTTCGCGGTGCCGACGACAAGGCTCTTCGGATATTTTAGGTCAAATTTCTTCAATTCTTCTAAGTCTTAGGGAATTATCCATGTTTACCTAATCCCTAAGCATTATAGTAGCACTAGGATGTAAATCCTTGAATTTACCCCAAGAATTTTTTGTCTAGGATTTATTTGTTTGAACTTCGCCCTCCCATTGGGGGTCTCTTTACTCACACTCAGTTATACTCGGGCATTTTGATCGGTGGAATCGGTTTTTTTACTTAGTTTAAACAAAAAAATGCTCGTTTTGTTCTAACGGATCTTTGTGACCTCCTTCTATGGGATCCTTGTACTCATATTGTTCATGCTTGTCCTCTAATTTCACAGGTAGCTCTCGTATGTATCGTGATTCTCATGATGGTGATGATGCTGAGAGGAGTATGGAGAAGTGCACCGGTAACCATATTTTTGGAAATCCATTTCAAGGTGAACCTTGTTTCATTCCCAAGGATCATGGTGATGTTGGATAAGGTAGTGGCAGTGGTGGTGGTGTTGGTCAAGGTGATGACCGTGATATAGAAGACTAGTTTGCACAACAAGATCTTGTAGTTGAGAGGGAAGGAAGGGCGAAGCATGGTACTTCTCATGGTAGAAGCAAGGTTCTTGACAGAAAGAATGTTGCAAGCTCTAATTTAAGGTAAGTGACTATCAAACGAGCCATGTGCTCACCAAGCTTCTCTCTAAAACAAGGATCCAAGTTATGTTGCTATTGATTACAAGGCTATGTAGCTTGAACAATTTGTGATTTTTAATCCAAGTGTCTCTCATTTCACTGGTCGAAAGACCGCATGTGACCTTTTTTTTCATTCCATTCTCAAAGAAGATATCTATGAGCGTATATGTGTATGAATCCAAGAAGGTTGTTCAGCTGAAAATGTTATGGATCTAGATTTCCTCAAGGGTAAACTTGCAAGATTTGTTGGTGTCATGGAGGTGATTGAAGGCAAAGGTTTGGAGTATATATCACTTGTTTTTGGTGTGATTCGAACGGAGAGGTGATTCTCCAATTTTATGCAATCATTTCCTAATTGATTTGGCTGATCAATTACACAAACTATGATGCTACATTTGATGAGTTTGCTACTGCTTAGGTGTGTGTGGATGGGAGAGCTTGTAGGTCTCACAAGATAAATGGTGTTGCCTCCGGTTTGTACATGAAACTAGTGCACTTATTCCACTTTACCCTAGTCAGAGAGTACCATCTAGTGTTGTTGTTGGGAAGGACGCCTTTATGAAAATGAGGTAAGCATTTCTTCACATATTAGTTATGTGGGATCTTAGACCCAAGAGTGGTAATCTTGGCTTTGTTCATAGTTGAGCATAGACTTTTTGGTGGACATGCAACTCCCAACAAAAAGATTTATGGCCTACACTTTATTTGGAATGATATCCATGATTGTAGCTTGCCCTATGCTCCATACATTCAAGGTTTGATTGACTCCAAGGTTCCCACTCGGTATCATACGGACTGTAGTCAAAATATGGGCTCCTCCTAAGAAAGATGGAGGGTGTACATGTTTCCATGCCATCAATTAAGGAAGGAAAAAAGAGCTCATGAATAAAAAAATTGTCAAAGTTCGAGCGCTTTGTTGGGAAGTATTTTCAAAAAATGTGGGCCATGTGGGACTTCAACTCAAAAGAGATTGCCTATTTGTAGAAGAATGATGTTTAGAAGAGGAAGGTGACATGGGAAATCTTTGTGCGATTGGTCATGAGGACTGTACTAGTGATGTTGAGTCAACTCCTTCATAGTGCAACATTACCAAGGGTATTCACCTCCAAGTTGATGGGAACTGAGTTTCCGAAGATAAAAATGAAGAGGGTGATGATGAAGACTCTGATGGCATGGACAAAGAGTGAATGTGGGATTTGGATGCTTAGGAATTGGTATCCTTTATTCCAAAGTGCTATAATTGACATTAGTTTGCTCACGAGTTATTCCTATGGGTTGAAGTTGCACGACTTTTGTTCTTGGTTTGCATCTTATGGACTTATGTTTTAAGTTCTGAGTTGTATGAGACTATGTGGTTGTGTCCCCTTCATCACCAATAACATCCCTTAAGGCAGCACCCTCTCTAAACTTTCTTCCACAACAAACTCATTAGATCGGGGGAGCATTATCCGTCGACAACGACTACCTCAATCGTGTCACTATTTTCTTCCTACCACATCACTGCATCCTTGACTATGTAGCACTTCCTTACGCTTATGGCTTCAAGTGTTACTATAATCGACATAGACAACTCCAACCTTGATGTTGACTGTGGCGTCCCCTCCCACGACTACCTCAACCACTGCGATGCAACTACAGGCTCTTAGTCATGTCAACATCAAGACTAAACTATCACCTTCCTTGAGTTCCTCATCGGTTTATTTTAGATTAAAGCCATATGCACGCAGCACTATACATGACACTCCCGCTACTACTGTGGACTGCCAGTAGTGGTGGAAGACAAAAAAAAGGTGTGGCATAGCCTGCACCAACAACCGCTACACATCATGCCACCCAACACTGGCCACTAGCAATGCCGCTACTACTCACCTGGTGCCTACGCAAATGCCTATGCCCATGACTAAGGCTACTCATAGTGGGGAGTATCATATACTATGATACTAGCGTATGACACTACCTGCATAGTGCATAGTATCATAGAGTAGTATCATAGATGAACTTATTTATGACCATGCATGACACAAAGTAGTATATCATTTATTATGTTGTGGTATCTACCTATGTTACTCTAACCCTTTCTCTCTTCTTTAATTCTCTGCCACATCATCATGTTTGCAATTTCCAAGTGCATGATACCGGCTATGATACCCCCCACTATGGCCGGCCTAATTCGTTTCGTTCAAGGGGACGAAGTTCTGTATCGCTGCCTCGCGGTCAATAAACATGAATGACACCCATAGGCCCAAGTAATTGCCATACAATAGCAGGACTAGGCCCAAGTAAGTATATTGATGTATCTCTACATTTTGTAGAATAGGATTTATAATCTATCTGCTGCCTTATCTCTAGGAGATTTTCTTGCCTTCTGAACCTTATACTTTATAGAATCTGTTCGAGTGGCTCAATACCACTCATGAGATATAGTATTGGAACCGGCTTTTCATGCTGAACATTTTAATATATTATACTTTTTTGACATCGTATGCAAAAGTTATAGCCATCTTACTTTTTCCTAACACTTTTTTTTGCAAAGAATGTGGAAATTTATGTTTTTTAATTTTCCTAACTAGTAGATGAAGTAACATAATTACATATTGAAGGATTTAATATTTTGAAGTTTTTATCACTTTCTTTTGTTTTTTATCAAAACTGAAATGGCGATACCAGGGGGTGGGGGGTGGGGGGTGGGGTAGAGTTTGAAAATTGCAGAACCCCTTTAGTCTGGGATGGTGTCCATCCAATCCTACTATCGACTACATGTGCTAGCACCGTTCGAGCCAGAGTCACAACTAAGGTTAACCAAGCCAGGGTCACCTTCTATTAAAGTGACAAAAAGAATTACTTTTTATTATAGAAAAACTAATTCTATCAACTATTATTGGCTAAACAACTATTAATACAAAACAGTAGTAAAACTAATATTTATTAATTATAAAAAAATTCTACTATTGTCTAACATACTACAACATGTTAAAATCTACAGAAAGAACTAACTACAAAAATTGGAAACAACAATTAAAGGACTAAAACAACCATATAAGCAAAACAGTACTATTTTATTTAAAATCCTAATTTAAATTATTCTAAAAGTAGCCAAATAAATCTTACTGTGACAACAATGTAAGATGAGGAGCAAAAAGAATTAAATTTAAAACTATTTTTAAACTCAAATTATTCACAATCTAGAGTTTAAAGCAAATTTGGACAAATTCAAATTTAAATTATTCAAATTTGAAAACTAATGGCACAAACAGAAACTAGACAAAATTTCAAATCAAATGCAAAAAGAATCACCCAAAAACATCAAATATCCTAAAAGATATAAGCAATTTAAAACAGAAACTAAAAACATAAAACAAATGAAAAAACAAAAAAACAAATTTCAGAACCCCTTCAGTCCCGGTTGGTGGCTCCAACCGGGTCCAGTTGGTGGCTCCAACCGGGACTAAAATTCTGATCTTTAGTCTCGGTTGAAGAAAGGCACACCCTTTAGTCCTGGTTGGTGTCTCCAAACGGGACTAAAGGTCCCATTTAAACCGGGGGTAATGCCTACTAGGCGCCCTAGCCGCTCGAACTGGGCTAATGCTCATATTAGTTTCGGTTCGTAATGCAACTGGGACTAATGTGTAGATCGAGCTTGTCTGATGTGGCATCAGAGCGCAAACAACCTTGTGTGATGTGTTGCCCTCATCATCAACAAGCTATCGCAAACTACCTTCTGCGATGTGTTGCCCGCATAATAAACAAGCTAGTATCGACGGGCCAAAGTGTTGCATGCAATTTGGTGTTATATTATACTATAACATACAACATATATATTGAGCATTGTATCTAAACATCTAGGATACGTTAAGACACAACATTAATAAATAGTGCATTACTATTATTTTTGCGGTTTTTTTAATCTATTCATCAAAAATCATGGCAATATAAAAACAATAGAAATAAAAAAAATACATTCATGTCTGAGAGCACCTAGCGACGATTACAAGCACTGAGCGGAGATATGACTATCACAATATAGTTTTTTTAGATGATATCACAATTAGTTTTATAAGTCATGCTCCCTCCGTTTCAAAATGTAAGGTATATTAGTTTTTTTGAGTGAATTCCGCTTTTTACCCTATAGACTATAGTTCTGCACTTGTGACACATATTACCCGACTTAGTAAAACATCTACGAAAATATTTCATTTAAAGACTATGAACGCAATTTACTCCAGTTTAGCACTTTGCTTGTTTTTGTTTGATAGTACCGGCATGTTATACCGGAGTGGCGCGGTAAATTCTGTAAGATCTAAGGGCACAATGGACAATCATGTTACTGAAAAAGTCTCATGCCCCCGCTTTATATAGTATAAAGCAACAATCAATCCAGCATACAACTCAACACACACAACACAGACACACTCAGGGGAAGATACAAAGGGTGATATGAATAGTTATAAGCACCCTACGACACTATGGGGCCCTCTCTGGACGAAGAGAGGCCGAGCAAGATGAACCCGAAGCTCCAAGACGGCGCCTTCAGGAAGGATACGACACCATAGAGTTGTCATCGTCCGATCCAGGAATGAAGTTTCCCCCGAAGCATCAAGCGGGACAAAGAAAAACTGCGACGACGCCTTCAAGAAGGGAACGACGCCATAGACGCCGCCGCTGTCGACCTGGCAGGGCCAGAATGGGTTTTCACCCAGGGAAGCCCTCTTCATCACCGAGATGTGGTACACGAAGCCACCGATCGCTGCACCACAACCATCGGCCATCGCACCCTGACCATCATGCCGCCCTCACGGCCATGGCAGCCAGACCACACCCCAGGCACGAGCTCCTCCCATGACGACCGCGGCTACCACCACCAAGGTCGCCTCCCTGGCATTCAAGACCCCAACACTAACCCACCGGAGATGCGTAGCTACGATGAATGAAGAGATGAGTGGAAAAGGCCCCTCCTTAACCACTCCTAGGCGGCCCCCAGCCCCGGAACCCACCACTAGGTTGGCCAGATCATTCCACCACCGTCTCGCCCTACCCTCCCGGGAAAAGGACAAGCTCCCCGGTGGAACACCATCACAACCGAGAGGGAAGGATGACTCTGTGGCCCTCCTATCGGCGGAGTTGTCCCTCAACGATCGACGTCGACTGGGAGCGGACCAGCCCTTCGACAGAGGCAGGACATGCACACCAAGGGGAAGGAGTGGAGGACGAATCGACTCGCCCCAAGATGAGTCGACGCCGGAGCATAGTCCGGCCGTCGCCGTAGCCGAGACCGCCGAATCACAATGTAGCCGACATGTCGCAGGAAGGCCGTCGCGAGGCCAGGCCTCACTGCGCCACCGTCGCCCATGGCCGGAGCAGCTACCACGCCGAGCAACTGCCCCACCTTTACTGTATGTCTGGATCCACGCGTCAGATCCAATCGGGACGCGCCCACTAGCAGGCACATGCCTAGGCCGCCATGCCACTGACCGAAGCATCCGCCGCCGCGCCGCTGTGCTCCACGCAAGCACAGCTCCTCCGAGCGCCCAGGCCGCCCTGCGTCAGCCGGAGATGGGCGAGAGGAGGGGAAACGAGGCCCCGCCGCCACCTGTCGGCAGCAGCGACGGGAGAAGGAGGGAGGGAGGGGGTAGGGTTGCCCCCCGTCGCTCGCGGGAGTGACGCGGGGGGAGGAGCTCAGTGTCCTCGGCAAGTTTCCAAGACCCCCCCTTTTAAATGCTTTGAACCCTCGTTTTTTGATGCGTGTCTTTTGGGCAAGGTGTAAGGTGTTGATCAGAATTTTAAAATATCAAGACGGCGAGGAGGGTTGAATATATGAATAAGAGAAGTTTAAACATTTAAAAAGGGTAATCTTGCGATTTATCATTCGACGGGATAATTAGCGTCACAAATGCTTAACTAAGGGGTAAAAAGTGGAATTCACTCTAGTTTTTTGAAGTCAAACATGTGCATATTTGACTAAGTTTTTAGAAAAAATATCAATATCTACAAATACTAATATCATTTGATCCATCATGAAAAGTATTTCCATATTTTATCTATAAGGTATAGAAGATGCCGATATTTTCTTCTACAATCTGGATCAAACATGTAATCGTTTGACTTGCAGATGCATCTTATATTTTAAAACGGAGGGAGTACTTCATAGTACTATGTTAAAAACTCTTTATGCCGACAAGGAAATAGCGATGTATAGATAAGAATGTATTGAAGAAACAAACATCGACAATATAGGAATTTAGCAGAAAATCATTAAAAAGTCGCATTCAGTAGAGAGCTGGATGCTAACCCCACAGCCTGCAGGAATGCGATGATGGTCACAGTCCAAAAATCGTCCTTCTTCAGCGACGAGACGAAGCCACCGAGTAGGACCACGGTGGCCCACAAAAGCAGCAAGGCCCCGATGGATTTCAGGAAAAATCGGCCGTGCGCCAAAACGACGGCATACTTGTTGATGATCCTTACTTCTGGCCGCCGTCGAAGCTCCTCCGAGAAAGCGTCAAGCTCATCTCCCATGCTGCCGCTTGTCGTGCTGGTTTCGTCCGTGGAGTGCTAATGGTGGCGGAGCGGGGTATTTGTGGTTGCTCTTCAGTTTGCTAGTCAAGCAGTCTACTGGTTTCTCCTCGGTTTGCTAATGCTCATTTGGCTCGCCTGCCGGACATGGTAGTTTAAGAGGGCGCAGTGAGGAGGAAAAGGGTGTGCATGCGCATGCCATGGGAAATCGCGAGCTCACGTGCAGGCAACCACAAGGTTTTCCTAATAAAAGAATCCGATTTAGATGTGTTAACCCGATGAGAAGCTAGCGCGATATTTCGTGTTGGACTGGGTGAAGTTCCCCGTTGGTCTTGCCCGGCCGATTACAATTTAAATACATTAAAATTGAGCACCCTTCCAGACCTCTTAAGCCACCTGTCATTTCAGCCATTAGATTGTTGGTTTGGATCGTCTCTGGCCATTGATCCGATCTGCCAGCCACCCCCGCTTTCTCTTAGTTTTTTTTTGAGCTAACCACGCTTTCTCTTAGAGGGTCGGATGTCAGCAGCTACTCTGGGAGAAAAATCGAAGGCATGTGGTTCACTGGGCTATTGGTCCGAAGGGACCGGCCCATTTGGCATCCCCGCTCGCCCCCATCCCTTCTTCAACCTCGTCACGCCCACGATCTCGCGTCCTGCAAAATCGCTAGGCGTGCCCGCCACCAGCGCCACTACCGCCAACTCGGTCGCCGTGGAAACGACGAAGACACCGTCGCGAGGCCAACGTCGTGCCACCCCACCCCATCCCAAGCCGAGAAATGCCCCTTTTTCTCCCGGGGAAAGAGGGAGGAAAGGATGTTGCCGCTATCGTGCTGTACCCAGCCACCGCCGCGTCTGGGTCGAGGTCGCCCCACTCGGGGCAGGGGTCACCGCGCAGGGGGTAGAACGGGGGCTGCAGTGTCGTCGTCAATGCGCTCGGGTCGGGGTTCCCGCGACCGATCTGGCGGCCACTGCGCGCCACTGGGTCAGGGCGCCGCACTTGGGGGAGGGTTCGCTGGAGATGCGCGACGGCCCTGGACGCCACCTCGCAGCACCGGCGACGGGTGACGTCCTGGACGCCGCTGCGCTGGTGGGTGGACGGAGGGAGATGGCGTGGGCTAGGGAAGAAGAGGATTTGGGGACCCCGGTGCTCCCGCTCGAGGCAAAGGGCTGGGAAGAACAGCAGAACGCCGGCTGCCCGGTGGATTGGACGGATGGCTCGGCTGGGCTTCTATTAAACTGAATATGTTCAGTGCTACTGAATATTTTGAGTGCTACTGAACTGAACTTGGGAATTATTCAAATGTGATTTACTTAGATCTGCCACCACTGAATATGTTGAGTGCCAGAGTAAAAAAAAAGAATATGTTTGTTGATTTTAGACCTTTTCTCATAATTAAATGTACATCAATAGAGGTTTTCCTTGATCATAATTTTCTGAGTTGTGGAAATGTTACGTGTTTATTTATTTTTCCATTTGTCTGATCATGCAGGAATTAAATTGGTGCTAAGGACCTAAGGTACCAACTGAAAAATGCAATTCCAATTTATGAGCAAAAACATAATTCCAATGCAAGTACGTGATGTTGGATTCCTTATCTAGCAATGCAAACTTTTCTTTAATATTTCACTTGACCTGTAGGTAGTATTTTCACTTCCTTCTTGTTCTCACCCTTTGCTACTTTCCTTTAATTTTGTTCCCCTGTTTTGTAGATTAAGCAACTAAAAGAAACCAATGTCTATTTTTCTGACAGTAAAAAACAAACCGGTGACTATATATGCTGGAATCAGCAAATTATACTGCACAATATACGTATCAACATCTTAAGTTTATGTTGCCCTATATATCACCAATGACACCGTCTGGAAGATTATCTTTCTCTAAATCATGTGGTCCATTTTCAGGTATGAGTACCAAAGTAAATGAATTACATAGGGAAAAGGGAAAGTAGTGGCTATACCCAGGATTGCTGCACCCTCGCTGCACCCACCTATCCAGCCGTTCGAAATCCTAGAGATGTGTGCGCTGGCCTGTTGCATGGCAGAACTTTTTCAGACCATTTGTTCTGATTACCTGTCTTACTTTCTATGCCCACATGAACACTGGAAGATTCCCTGCACATCTCTCTCTCCTCTCACCCGGTTTTACCACTCTCTCACACAAGCACTCTCTTTTGCATGCCCTCTCTCTCACATGCTGCACTCTTTCACCTAAAAAACAAAAACCTCTATCTGACACACAAGTTGTCTCTCTCTCTCTCTCTCTTGTTGAAAAAATGGAGTAGAAAACGTAGAGTACGCATGTCTCTGATGTACTCTTGCTCTCACTTTTTTTAGAAAAAATACTCCCGTCACTCTCTCTCACTTGTCTCTGTCAAGGCCTCTGTCCTGAATTTCTCACTTGATAAAAAATCTGCATGTATTCTCTGTAGTTTTATGTGGTCTGTGTGCTACCCAACCTTTTTTGTGTCTTAAGTCTGCAACAACTGTAGGGCATAATCGAAACAGAACACATAGGACAAACAGTGCATTGTTCCCTCTGTTGATCACAATTTAATCTCTGACACATCAGCTGTTCTTGGAACGGATCTTGAGGAAAGCAATACAACGTGGATGGGCTAGATAAGAGGGTGCAGCGTGGGTGCACCAAACCTGGGTATAGAAAAGTCACTCTCTAGGGAAAATACCATGTCTATTTCATTAAACACTAACTCGCATTATGTGTAATGCAGAAACAATGAATGATGATTTTCAGCCAGGTAAATTTAGATTGCTCATCCTTGTGTTTCCTTTACTTATTGTATCTGTCGGTTTATTTATGAAATTGTAATGCACATATTGCGGAATAGATAGTGACTCCGCTTTCTTACAGATCATAGTGAGCTTCAGTTTTTATTCATGAGATTATATTATGGTTATCCAGGTGTTGCCTTCCAAGGTTGTAAATATAAACTACCATGCCATAATCATAGGGCTAAAGTCGCACCTGTAAGTAATGTAATACGCAAGTTGAGCAGCCCTTGGGGAGTACTTGTTCTTTTTTTGTATGTAATCCTGGAGCTTTATCAGTACCAATGCTACTCAAAGCAAAAGCTAACATGGTTTCCTGAATTTGTGTTACACCTATGCCCTAAGATTATATGCATTGCTAGCATGCATGTTTTCTTCATTAAAGCACATTGAGAAGGTAGGCTTTAAATTAACTAATAAACCCGTTCCACTTATAAATGTTTTTGAATTTGTTCTTAAATCTTTTCATTCAGACACAACGAAGCCCACCTTCTGTTGGTTGGGCACTGGGGATAAACTAAAAGCAGAAAAGGGTGTCAAGGTTGCTACCCCTGCAGGACTGAAGTCGCTGACATTTGGGAAATAAGTACTATTTTAGTTGTCAATGGGCACGGTAATATCTGGGAACTACTATTTTAGTTTTCAATGAGCCTCGTAATCTCCAGGAACTTCTGTTTTAGTTGTCACAGTGAGCAGAAAATGGTGTCACGGTTGCTATACCATGGGCTTTTTTCCAATTTTTCGCTATTGTGAGAGAAATGTATTTTTCCCTTTTGGGTTTCTATTTACTACTGGTTCAAGTACCTCTCATTTCAGAAAACAAGAAAAACATATGTGGAACAACAGCTTCTTGCTCCATACATTTATGATCATTCCTACCATTCTATCGTCAAATGGACGGGCGCGGCAACGCGCGCCATCAAAGATCTACTTTGCATGGTAGAGCACTACAGCCCCGCAACGATTTCCTTCAGGTTCCGCACATCGCCAAGCAACTGCGTGCACATCGATCAGAGACTGCCACGCGTGCATGTACTACTATACTTCTGTTAGGAAAGAATGAATTCCACTTTCCTAACAACTAGCAAATGCTCGGGAAAAGATCTGTATTGATTATTCTACTTTTAATTCACTTACACACACATATATCACTGTGTTCATTGTTCTTTTCTTTTTAATATCTATAAAATGAACCGATTTCATCTTAATTTATTTACCAAACTTCTCATCAAAATATAAGTAAAATTATGAGCATAATTTAATAAGCATTTATTTACATAATCACATTCATATGGGCAGGTAAATCACAAGATAACATACTATAATATTTATATCGGGTTGCAACGCACGGGCATTGTCTTAATTGATTATAAAAGGATTCAATCAATAGTGGGATGTTTTATTTCTGCCAAGAATTTGCAGTGATCTTTTTATTTATCTGTTGTATAGCGTGTTGTTATTGTATATAACAGAAATAGAAAGAATAAATAGACATCAAAAGCACGAGTTACACACTCTTGTCGAACTACTAGGTTTTCTCCTTGATTTTTATACTCAGGGCTGCTTTGGTGCAGATTCCCATTGCTAACACGCGTTTGGTTTAGGGGGTTTGTTTCGGCGAGGGCGCGGGGATGATTCCTGTGAGCTGCGGTTTTGGTGGCATGATGGTGGTGCATCTCACCGGGCGGTGCTGTTCGCAAAGGGGGCGACGCGTCTGACAACCATCGGCGATCAAGCAAGTAGATCTTGACCAAAAAGGCCAAGGGACATTGACGACATGCTCGGGAGACCGAATCTTAGGTGAATAAATAGAGGAAGAAGATGGGCAAGAGGTTTAGCACTGATAGCCACTCGAAAAAGTTGGCATGCGAACCAATGCTCCGTGCAATAGCTTAATCAAGAGGGAACAGCGAGCTGAAAAGGGCATGCATGCATGCATATCATGGGAAACCGCGTGCTCGCGTGCAAGAATCCAGTTTAGATATATGAAACCCGGTGAGAAGTTAGCAAGAAATTTCTTGGTGGACTGCGTGCAGTTGCATTGACAGCTTTCGTCTTGCCCGATATGTCTAGGGGCGTTCAAGCTGGTCACCCGAGTTGTGGCGTTCTTCAAGCTGGTCACCGGAGTTGTGGTGTTCTTCTTCAGATGTCTCTGATGAGCGACTATGTGAACGGGGGTTTATCATAGATCCACTTTCTTCAACCTCCAATGTAGGGAGGCCCCAATCCTCTAACCTGAGGGGTTGTCTGTACACCCAAGACGTCAGTACTCCTACAAATACATGACGTCAGTACGCTCATACAATGTATAGTGCTCACGACAAGCTAATAAGCACACCTGCCAAAAGCGAAAGGACTCCAAGAAACCGTGAGTAGCTTAAGCTGGACAAAGAGAAAGATCAGCCTGAAAAGATTTGAAAGCAAGTCCTCTCGTGAGGAGATGGAGCGCTGTGGCGACTGCGACGCCCTGCTGGGCGACGCGCCCGGTGCCTCCGCGCCTGCGCCGTCCTCCCTCCCGGACCTGGCCGCCGTCGACCCCGCCGGCTTCCCCTCCCCGACCGCCCCCTCCCCCCTGTCCCTTGGACCCCCTGGTAAGGTGGTCTGGGTCGACCTGGCGGAGGACGACGACCGCGCCGCGGACCGGCCGGTGGTGTCCCGCGACCGCGTGCCCCCGCTCGCCTGCCGCTGCCTCGGGCCGCCGGCGGCCTTACTCCCGGGGGTGGGAGTTCGGCTGCCCGTGCGCGGGCTCGGCCCCTCCGCCGGCTGCCGAGGTCTCCTCCGGTGGCCGCGGAGAAAGGCGGCGCCTTGCGGGCTGGGGCTGGCCATCGCCGCCGGCGCCCCGCTGGCTGGGGTGTAGCCGGCCGGGCGGAGCTTGGCCCTGCCCGTGCGTCGTGGCGGTCCTCCGGCCGGCTCGTTCCGGCCCGTCCGCCCGCTCCGCCGCCGCTGTCGGGAGTTGTCGGCTCCCCACTGCTCTCCCGGCGCTCTCCCTTCCGTCCGTTCATAGCGTTCTTCGGCTCCTCCAGGCTCTGCTGCTCGCCCTCTCCCAGCCGGTGCGGTTTGCAGTGCCCTCCTCGCCGGTCGTCGACCGCGCCCTCCTCGCTGGCGGCGGTCGGAGGAACCCTGGCCGGGCGTGGGGCACCCCCCTCTGGGCTGGGCCTTCCCGTTTCGGGCCCGGGGTGGAGGTTGGGCCAGCTACCTACCCCCCTGGCCGGCCCATCTGGGCTGCCAGTGGCTGGTGGGCCAGCCCAGCCCACTGTTGGCGACAGAGTGGCCGCGGCCCAGTGCCCTCCTGCCCGGGGCCGGATATGGCTGCCCCGAAGGTTTCCCCTCCAGCCGCCATTGAAAGTGCGTTATATCGACTAGAGGGGGGTGAATAGGCGATTTTTATGAATTCTTCACTAAGGAATTTGCCGGTGAGGAAATTCCTTAGCGAAGAACTACTTGCAGCGGAATAAGTACTCAGAAGTAAGCATAACAGAATACAGGCATGGTCATCATGATGAAATGAAGACGAGCACAGAGTACAAAAAGCGTAATCACATGATAACACAAGATGAAGACAAACAGACTGAAGAAATTGAACTGAGGAAATTGAGAAAGTCTTCAGTCAAAGTCTTCAAACACAGATATGAACAAACACTCAACACAGTAACGAGGAAATGAAAGAGTTGAGGAAATAGAGCCAGTAAGGTTGGTGAAGACAATGATTTGGTAGACCAGTTTCAACTGTTGTCTCAGTTGTACATCTGGTTGGAGCGGCTGAGTATTTAAACTCGAGGACACACAGTCCCGGACACCCAGTCGCCGAGCACGCAGCTCAGGACACCAAGTCCTCACCGTATTCTCCTTGAACTAAGGTCACACAGACCTTGTACAATCACTCGTGGTAACTCTTCAGGCGACTTCCAAACCTTCACAGACTCGGTCACTCGGCGATCCACAATTCCTCTTGGATGCTCTAGACCATGACGCCTAACCGTCTGGAAGAAGCACAGTCTACAAAGGTAGCAAGCGTCGGATCCACGCAGGATCAATCTCTTCAGTGATGCTCAATCACTTAGGGTTTGTAGGTGTTGGGTTTGGGTTTTTCCTCACGCGATGATTTTCGCTCAAAGTCCTCGGAGGATGGGTTGCTCTCAAATGACAAGTGTCAAGTTTTCTCGGAGCAGCCAACCAGCTAGTGGTTGTAGGGGGCGGCTATTTATAGCCGAGGGAGCAGCTCGACATGATAAGACATAAATGCCCTTCAATGATATGACCGTTAGGTGGATAAGATATTTTGGGAATTTTGACTCTCAAATTCCTCAGGGCTATCGTGTTCCTCACTATGTAGGCAATCCGCACTGCCGAATTCCTAACTCCTCAGTCAGAACAAATTCCTCATCGACCAGAAGAACTTCGTCTCTGTCACTGAAGAAATTGACTGAACCGTATGAGATTTCCAATGGCTTCACTCGAAGGGATTGGTAGGTGTAGGATTTTAAGTTGAGCATCACATGGAAATTTTTCCTTAGTATTTCGTCGACCCCCTTTAACAGTACGGTGTTTCCTATGACTCAAGAAAGAGAAAAACGAAACTACGAAAACAAAAGTCTTCACGCTTCATGTTCCTCAAATGAATACCAAGTCTTCAAGGTCACACCAATTTCTTCACTTTCAAAGTCTTCAGAAAGTCTTCAGAATACCAAAGTCTTCAGACGAAGAACTTCATTTTTAGGGGTCGACTTTCTCTGTAAATATCAAACTCCTCATAGACTTATAGACCTGTGTACACTCATAAACACATTAGTCCCTTAACCTATAAGTCTTCAATACACCAAAATCACTAAGGGGCACTAGATGCACTTACAGCCATCCTCCCTCACCTCCGCGTCCGTCGGCCGCTCCATCGCCCCCCTTCTCCCGACCCCGACTCCACCGGATCCCCCCTCTCCTCCCGCAACTCCGCCGCCCCTCCCCATGCCCCGTGACTGGGGGGACGGCGCCGGGCGCCTCAAGCGTCCTATGGACGACCACCGGCCGGCTGGCCGCGCCTCGTCGGATGGCCAACGCCGTGAGGCGGACCTCCGCCGCCAGCTTTCCTCCCGGACGCCCGTCGTTCCCCACCACGCGAGACTCGTCGCTCCCCCCCACCCCGCGACTCCCGTCGTTCGCCGCCCCGCTCCGACCGACGCTCACCGGCGCGTGATGATGGCCAGCGCTCCCCCGCCCGGGAGGACCACCGCGACCGTTCCCGTTCCCCTTCCCCCGCGCGTCGCCGGGGCCGCTCTCCGTCGCTGGGGCCGCTCTCCGTCGCCCTAGCCCCAGGCTCCTGACACCGCCCCCCTTGCCAGTACCAGCCCCATCACAACCAGCCAAGCCTGCCTCCGGGCAATGGTGGTACCGGGGCTCGGGGGCGCCAAGGCGCCAAGAAGAAGAAGAAGAAGCGGGGCCCCGCCCACCCCCTCAACGCCGCGACCTCGACCCCAGCGTCCTCGGTCGTGCCCGTCTTCGGTGCTGCTCGCTATCCGCCTCCGTGCTTCAATTGTGGACTTGCCGGCCACTACCAAGTCGAGTGCCCCAACCCGCCAATGTGCTACCTCTGCAAGGAGTCGGGCCACCCCGCGGCTCTCTACCCGGATCGCCCGGTGACGGAGGAGCTCATGATGTATGGCCACGACATTGAGGGTCTCGTCTTCTTCCACATCGAGGTGGAGGACGTCCCTCCCCCGTCCCCGTTGCTCCTTGCGATCATGACCATTGTGGGGGTTGGGGGTTGCCTCTCCGGAAGTGATCGAGGCCGAGCTCAACCACCTTTGCCGTCGTGTCTGGGACTGGCAGATGACCCCGGCCTCGGACAACTCCTTCACCGTGGTCTTCCCCGACACCCTCAGCCTGGGCCTCCGCACTCGTAGCAACGACATCACCCTCGCCCTCAACAAGCTCGTCGTCAACATCTCTGAGCCCTTGACGGACCCTAAGGCAGTTGCCGTTCTGGACACTGCTTGGATCCTCATAGCGGGCCTTCCCGACATCACCCGCTCTGGGAAGGTGATTCGCAGTATGTCCAAGATTCTGGGCAAGGTGGTGGTGGTGGATGAGCTCTCCCTCCGCAAAGAGGAGGAGGTCCGCGTCAAGGTCAAGTGCCTTGAATCCTCCACACTCCGTGCCACCGTCCAGATTTTCTTCAACGACCAGGGATTCTACCTCAAGATCTATCGCGAGCCTCCCAACCACATCGGCCGCCCTCACCAACTCGCTGATGGCCACTTTGGTGGGGCTGCGCGGACAACCCCGACGACTCCCACTACCGCCGCTCGCGCCCCTCCTGCCACGAGGACCCGGATGACGACGATGAGCGCTCGGGCCGCAGCCGCTCCCCCTCGCGGGACCCTTCCGCCCCCCCCCCCAGTCGTGGGGGCGCGGCGCAGGTCGGTTGCATGGGTTGGCCATTTCCGTTGAGGCGGCCCACGCCGCGCTGCCGGTCTCTTCCTCCACCTCTTCGGCCGAGATCAACGACATCTTCAGCGTCAGCCTCCTCGTCCTCCTGGCATCTTCGCCGCGATCACCCTGCTCTACCCCCGCGCCCGTCCCGACCCCTCCGTCCCCGGCTATGCTTCCCCTGGAGCTGGTGCCCCGTGAAAGTGCAACTATCCCTAGGTGGTTTTGGTAATTCCTAACAACATATAGCTCATTGAGCTAATGCTACTTCAAGTTAAATATTTCAGGAAAGCTCACTGATTGGCATGGGATGGATGAGAAAAGTGGATCCCTCAAAATGCTAAGGACAAAAGGATTGGCTCAAGCTCGAAGCTCAAGACTCTACATTTTATATTTTAGTGATCCAAGATCACATTGAGTCTATAGGAAAAGCCAATACTATCATGGAGGGATGATGTGTTGCTTAATGGCTTACTTGCTCAAAATGCTTAGTGATATGCTCCAAAGCCCTCAACTACTTTCTCACATCCACATATGACCTAAACCAAAAGTCAAACTCGGCCTCACAGATTCTTTATATCCGGCGCCACCGAGTTCAGATGTCATAGCCACTGCCACAAACCCTAGGCAAATCGGTCTCACCGATAGGGATCTCGGTCTCACCGAGATGGGATTGTAATCTCTCTGTTTACCTTCGTAACGTTTCGGTACCACCGAGATGAGCGATCGGTCCCACCGAGATTGCAATGTAAACTCTCTGTTTCCTTTTCGTAACATTTCGGTCTCACCGAAATGAGCAAACCGGTCCCACCAAGTTTACCTGACCAACTCTCTGGTTAGCTTATTACCAAAATCGGTCCCACCGAGTTTGTGTAATCGGTCTCACAGAGATTACGTTATGCCCTAACCCTAATCATATCGGTCCTACCGAGTTGCATGTCGGTCCCACCGAAAATCCTAACGGTCACTAGATTTGCTGAATCGGTCCGACCGAGTTTCTCAATTCGGTCCCACCGAGTTTGGCAAGTTGTGTGTAACTGTTAGATTTTGTGTGGAGGCTATATATACCCCTCCACCTCCTCTTCATTCGTGGAGAGAGCCATCAGAACGTGCCTACACTTCCAGCATACATTTTCTGAGAGAGAACCACCTACACTTATGTGGAGACCAAGATATTCCATTCCTACCATATGAATCTTGATCTCTAGCCTTCCCCAAGTTGCTTTCCACTCAAATCTTCTTTCCACCAAATCAAAATCCTGTGAGAGAGAGTTGAGTGTTGGGGAGACTATCATTTGAAGCACAAGAGCAAGGAGTTCATCATCAACACACCATTTGTTACTTCTTGGAGAGTGGTGTCTCCTAGATAGGTGTCACTTGGGAGCCTCTGACAAGATTGTGGAGTTGAACCAAGGAGTTTTTAAGGGCAAGGAGATCACCTACTTCGTGAAGATCTACCGCTAGTGAGGCAAGTCCTTCGTGGGCGACGGCCATGGTGGGATAGACAAGGTTGCTTCTTCATGGACCCTTCTTGGGTGGAGCCCTCCGTGGACTCGCGCAACCCTTACCCTTCGTGGTTTGAAGTCTCCATCAACGTGGATGTACGATAGCACCTCCTATCGGAACCACGACAAAAACATCTGTGTCTCCAATTGCGTTTGGATTCTCCAAACACTTCCCTTTACATTCTTGCAAGTTGCATGCTTTACTTTCCGCTACTCATATACTCTTTGCATGCTTGCTTGAATTGTGTTAAGATTGCTTGACTTGTGCTAAGTTAGCTAAAATCTGCCAAAGTCTAAAATTGGGAAAAGGATAAGTTTTTATTTGGTCAAGTAGTCTAATCACCCCCCCCCCTCTAGACATACTTTCGATCCTACAAGTGGTATCAGAGCCTTGGTCTCCATTAGCTTTGATTTCCATAGATTTTGGTGGTCATAGCCTTGGTTTCACAACCTAGGAGAGTATGGCGTCTAGCGAGGGAAACTATCACCGTAGAGGTCCTTACTTTGATGGTACTAATTTTGCTAGTTGGAAGCATAAGATGAAAATGCATATTCTTGGACATAACCCCGCCGTTTGGGCTATTGTGTGTATTGGCTTGCAAGGTGAATTCTTTGATGGGAGAGAACCGAACCGTGAAGCTAGCGCGGAAGAGTTGAAGATGCTGCAATACAACGCTCAAGATTGTGATATCCTCTTCAACGGATTGTGCCCCGAAGAATTCAACAAAATCAGCCGTCTTGAGAATGCAAAGGAAATTTGGGATACTTTGATTGATATGCACGAAGGTACCGACTCCGTCAAGGAATCCAAGTTGGATGTGCTTCAAAGTCAGCTTGAAAAGTTCAAAATGAAGGATGGTGAAGGTGTCGCTGAAATGTACTCTAGGCTCGCTCTTATCACAAATGAGATTTCTGGCTTAGGAAGTGAAGAGATGACCGACAAATTCATCATCAAGAAGATCCTAAGAGCTTTGGACGGAAAATATGATACCATGTGCACATTGATCCAAATGATGCCAAATTACAAAGATCTCAAACCAATGGAAGTCATTGGAAGAATTGTTGCTCATGAGATGTCACTCAAGGATAAGGAGGAACTTCACAACAAGTCAAGTGGTGCTTACAAAGCCTCATGTGAAGCCCCCACATCATCAAGTGAGAAACAAACCTTCAATGAAGAATTGAGCCTAATGGTGAAGAACTTCAACAAATTCTACAAGAGTAGAAGCAAAGAAAGAAGCTCCAAGTCAAGGTCCTACAATGACAAAAGATCTTGTAGTCGAGAGCGTAATTGCTAAAATTGTGGAAGATCCGGATGTCGTGGTTCTAAGTCTGACAGTAGAATGGGGGTAGGTATGGAGAGGCAAGATCCTAGCTATGGAGTAGTTGTATACGCAAGATGTTTACGAGTTCAGGCCCTTCTCGGAAGAAGTAACAGCCCTACGTTTTGGAGCCTCGAGGCGGTCGACTGTATTATGTGCGTATGAGTTACAGGGGTGCGAACCCTTTACACTGAGGAGGGGGGTGGCTTATATAGAGTTTGACAGACCCCTCCAGCCCTCAGTTATGTAGGGATTAAGGTACATTAAGAGAGGGAGTTACTGGTAACGTCCCACATAAAGTGCTATGATGACCATAAAGCCACTTAATGACCGACCATTTACGTGCAGACTGACTGTAGATCTTCTGGCGGTCGAGTGGTTGGCTGGTGGTCGAGTGTCTTCGAGTCCGTCGAGTGGAATCCTTCCAAGTCGACTGGAAGGTGTTTCCTTTAAGAGGTGTCCTTGGGGAGGGTACCTTGGACAGGTCCATGATCCTACCCTAGGTATATGACCTCATCAGTAGCCCCCGAATGGATCGAGGTTTGAGTGGGGAAGGAGTTGGGAACTCTTCCGACCCACCTTTTGTGAGATGAACATGTCTTGTCTCTGGATCAATAAGCTTAGGTGACGGCTTCAACTTCTTTCCAGACGCCTTGATCCATTCTTTGTATCTATCGAGTGAAGTTTTCGCTTGGAGAGCTCCGAGTGATAAAGTGGAGGGAATCTTCCGCCCGACGGGTTGTTCTGCAACCCGTGGATTTCGTGGGATTCGAATTTTGGGAAGCGCGCGGGGCGGGGCGAAGCCGCAGCAATCGGACGGGATAAGGCAGGGACGCCTCGATCTCCGCGCCGCCTTTTTCGCCACGTATCGCGCGCGCGACTGTCGCGGGATTTGACAGGATCATCCGGGCTCATATGTCAGTCACTCGAAAGCGGCCTTATATAAGGCGCCGGATGGGGGTTTTTGAATAGTCCGTTCCCCTTTCCTCCTCCCTTCTCCAGATTCATCCGCCGCACCTGCCTTCACCTCCGAACTGCCGCTCCGCGCGCGTTCCGCCAGCGACAATGGTGAAAGAAAAGACGGCGGCTTTGGAACGGGCGAAGAAGATGACGGCGAAGGCGAAGGAGAGGGCGACCAGTCAGGGCGGATCTTTGTCGCGGGCCGGTTTGCCGCAGGGCTGGATCCAGGGCGACTGGATTCGCTCGACCATCCGCCAGAAAGATCTCGACGACCTGGCCAATGAAGGACTGATCCCTCATGGATCAGCGAGGCTTCCGGGGATGGAGTGGCAGCCGCAGCCTCAGGAGGGTGAGTGCGTTCTCTTAGCCACTCACGTTGACCGCGGGTTTTCTTTGCCGCCCCACCCTTTCTTTCGAGGATTTCTGAACTTCTTTGGGGCACAACTCCACCACTTCACACCCAACTCCATCGTGTACCTCGCTGCTTTCGTGTCCTTGTGTGAGAATTTTTTGGGTTGTCGGCCGCATTGGGGCTTCTTCAAACACATTTTCACCTGTCGCTCCCAGACGGTGAAGAAGGCCAACCCGAGTGACGAGAGAACCCAAGTGATTCAGACGTGTGGGGGTCTTGGGGTTCAAATGTGGGGTAAGAGTGCTTTTCCAGCCATGGTCCTTCCTGAGTCGGTCTGAGGGTGGCAGTCGACCTGGTTCTACTGCCAAGACCAGCCGACATCAGGGCAGTCGACTAGACTCCCTCCTTTCTCCATGGATCGAGTGAGCAAGCCGTCTTCTCTGAAGGTGGTCCCGGAGGAGAAGGCTCAGGTCAAGGTTTTGGTCGAGCGTGTAGTCCAACTCATTCGTGAAGGGGTGACTGGTATGGATCTTCTGGAGGTTTTTCTTCGACGACGCATCCAGCCACTTCAGTATCGAGATCATCCGATGTGGATGTATTCTGGCACTGATGACACCACTCGGGTCCACCCAGAGGAGGTCGAGGATGCCACACTGGAGAGATGGATGACCGCCATCACAGGGAACAAAGATAACCCCCGAGGAGCCAGGAGGATCCCTCCACTCGACCAATCCTACGAGCCAGACAAGGTTCAATCTCGTATCTTTGACTCTGACTCTGCTTATTCCATCTTGTTTGCTTAAATCGGTCGACTGACTTTTGTCTTGTTTGTTGCCTTCCAGGCCACTACTGAGATGTACTCGATGCCCAATGGGGCGCAAGAACAAGTCGAAGAAGAAGAAGGAAGCGGAGGTGAAAGTCAGGAGGAGTGGAAATCTGACGGTGAGGGGGACGAGGGAGACGACAGCTCTGGCGAAGAGGAGGAAGAGGAAGAATTCGACCCTCCTCGTTCGGAAAGGCGATCCAAGCTCACGCATGATCCCGCGATTGAGCGGGGCAAGGCTATCGCGCCTGTCGGGAAATCGACGAAGCGCCCTCGGACGACCTCTCCGCCGCCGACTGAAAAAGTGCCGAAGCAACCCCGAGCGACGCCGTCAAAGCCGACAAAGGTTTTGCCCAAGATGAAGATGGCTATCCCCACTATTTCCGGGTACAGCAGAACTTGAACTTTCTTGTTCAGCGCGAACATACTTTCGGTCGACTTGTTGACTGATCAACTGATTTCTGAAATCTGTAGCGCTGCCACCTCTGAGACCTCAGCCAGGAACGAAGACCAGGAGATGGAAGATGCTGTTACCTCTAACCTTGGTATGATCGCTGTAATTTCGCTTTTTGGTCGATTGGATTTCCGTTTTTGACTTTGAATCTTTCCTGTAGTCCCTCCTCATGTCATTGATCTCCCTGATGATGATGATGAGGCGCCATTGAGGCGGAGGAGGACTAAGAAGGCGCCTGCCGGCAAGACTGCTCAGGTTGCATCAGTGCCTAAGGTGCTGGTTCATGAGGGTGGCAACACCACTCAGACTTCCGTGTCTTTCGCTGTGCCGCTGACGAGTGTCTGGCCTTCATCGTCGACTGCTGATCCGCCCTCCCTTTTCGCCACACACCACGTCCCAGAGGACCAAGTGGGTGCTGCTAAGGAGGCTATATGCCAAGCGGGGCTGATGATGGAGCAAATGAAGGTGGTCCGGGAAGCCAATCAAGCGGCCTATGATGCCAGCTCAGCTCTTCAGAGCAACGTCCAGGTTAGTTGATAACCACTTGTTCTGTTAGGATATGCTACCTGAAAAACTCTTCTTTCTGAAGATCCTTGTATCTGTACACCCGCTGAGTGTGTCGACTGAATTTTTGGACTGGTGGGGGCACGCTGAGTGCACCCACTGGGTGTAGTCCCCGAGACTATGGTGGACTGCTGGCAGTCGACCGTAGTCTGAAGAACTCTCCTCTTTTTTTTTCTTTTTTTTCTTTCGGTCGACTGACCGAACCGAGTCGGTAAGACCAGTGGGGGCACGCTAAGTGCACCCACTGGGTGTAGTCCCCGAGACTACTGTCGAATATTTTGATTCGGCTGTAGTCTTAGAAACACAATGATTTTTCCTAGTCACTCGGAAGTAACCTATCTTTGATGTCTGTCGATTGATTCTTCGCAGAAATCCTGTGAGCTTGTGGCTCGCTATACTGAATTGGAAAACAAACAGATCCAGCTCAACCTTGACTTGAAGCTTGCCCATGAGAACTTGCAAAAGGCGAGAGAAAAGCAAAAGGTATGGCTGGTGAGAACTTGACGACTGTCCTTGTCTTTCCATCTCTTCCTAATTCTGATCTCACTGTCATTTTGCAGACAAAATGGAGGAGGCTCTGAAGAAGAAGGATCATGACCTTGCCGAGGCGCAGGAAACGGCTTTGAACAAAACCAAGCTCGCAGAAGAGAAGCTGTCTTCAGTCGGAAAACTTGAAGAAGAGAACGCCAATCTGAAAGCTGCTCTCGACGCGGCCAACAAGGAGGTTAGCCGATTGAAGAATGACAAGATAACTCTGAGCGACAAGGCTGGCGAACTGGCGGGGAAGAGGAACAATCTGGAGGCTTATCTGGGAGGGCTTGCCAAGAAGTTATTTCTCATGCTTGAAGGTTATTCCTCTCATCCGAGTAACTTGTTATCACTGACTCATCACAGAACCATTAGCTTGAACCCGAGTTGTGTTTGCAGAATTCTGTCAGAACTTCGAAGAAGAGACTAGTTGAGTGGAGACAAGCCTGGACCCCATTAACTCCCCCGTGAAGGATGAAGCCGCCATGAACGTCCTCCGACTGGAGTCTCGTGTCACTGCCGTAGTGAACTACCTCGTTCGATTGAAGGCTGCGGTGTCGCGCATTGACTTGACACTCTGGCCAGACGAGACGCTTCCAAATGACCTCGAGTCTTTAATGACTCGACTTAATGACGTTCCAAGTCGAGTGCGGGAATGGAAAAAATCTTCTGCCAGGTGTGGCGCTGATGTTGCTCTGTCCCTGGTCCGTGTTCACTGCAAGGAGGCGCGAGAGGAGAAGCTGGCGTCCATCAAAGTTTTTAATACCAAGAAGCACGACTTCCAATCTTTCATGGAGACTTTCATTACTGCTGCCACTCGGATCGCTGACGGGATCGACCTGGACCAGTTCGTCGCGCCTTCCAGTCCTCCACCAAAGGAGTAAAAAACTTCTATGCTTCGTCTTAAATTTGCCTCGGATTGCCGAGTGGTCTTGTAATCGATAAACTTTAACAGGCTTGAGGCCTGGGTACTTCTGCATCCATAGGATGTTATCCGAACTTTACTTATCGTTGAAATATGCTTTTGTTTGCCCTCGAGTGAACTTTGTTCCTCACTCGGATTATGCTTCAATGCTTGAGATGCAGCTCTGAGGTGGATCCAATCGACCTACACTTCATTGTTCTTGCAGGTAGGAGAAGGTAGCAGTCGACCTGCACCTCGTCGTCCTTGCGGATCGGGATGGGACGCACACTGTACTTGTGGCGCAGCTCCGAAGGAGAAGGTAGCAGTCGACCTGCACCTCGTCGTCCTTGAGGATCGGGATGAAGCGCATGTTGTACTTGTGGCGCAGCTCCGAAGGAGAAGGTAACAGTCGACCTGCACCTCGTCGTCCTTGCGGATTGGAATGGATTTCATACTTAGGCGAGTACGGGACTGCAGCTAAGCCCCTGAGTGGGAGGTTCTCTCTCCACTCGGTAGGATTTTCAGATACTTAGGCGAGTACTGGACTGCAGCTAAGCCCCCGAGTGGGAGGTTTGCTCTCCACTCGGAAGGATTTTTAAAACTTAGGCGAGTACTGGACTGTAGCTAAGCCCCCGAGTGAGTGCTCTCGACTCGGAAGGATTTTTCAAACTTAGGCGAGTACTGGACTGCAACTAAGCCCCCGAGTGGGAGGTTTGCTCTCCACTCGGAAGGATTTTTCAAACTTAGGCGAGTACTGGACTGCAGCTAAGCCCCCGAGTGGGAGGTTTGCTCTCCACTCGGTAGGATTTTTCAAAGTTAGGCAAGTACTGGACTGCAGCTAAGCCTCTAAGGAGGATTTTTTTGTGTCGTAGCTCTGAAGGGGAAGGTAAAAGTCGACCTGCACCTCGTTGTCCTTGCAAAGCGCACATTGTATTAAATACTTAGGCGAGTACTTGGACTGCAGCTAAGCCCCCTAGTGGGAGGCTAGCTCACCACTCGGTAGGATTTTAAGGTACTTAGGCGAGTACTTGGACTGCAGCTAAGCCCCCGAGTGGGAGGCTGGCTCATCACTCGGTAGGATTTTAAACACTTAGGTGAGTACTTGGACTGCAGCTAAGCCCCCGAGTGAGAGGCTGGCTCACCACTCGGTAGGATTTTAAACACTTAGGCGAAACGGATTCGCAGCTAAGCCCCCGAGTGGGAGGCTGGCTCTCCACTCGGCCGGGATTTTTTTACAAACTTGGGCGAAACGGGTTCGCGGCTAAGCTACCCACTGGGGGAAATTTCTCATGTAAACAAAAAGCAATAACAATCACTGGGAAAATTATAACATTCTTGTCTTTGATAAGCAAACTACTTTTATTACATCTCACCCGAGTGAGTACTTAAGTATAAAAGGGGCGGAGCAGCTCCGCATTCCAAGCTCGAGGCTCATCAATCTGGCGATCGACGTTGTAAAGATGGTATGCCCCAGTGTGGAGAACTCTGGTGACGATGAAGGGACCTTCCCAAGTGGGAGCGAGCTTGTGAGTTTTCTGTTGATCCACTCGGAGGACCAGGTCTCCTTCTTTGAAGGTTCGGCTCTTCATATTTCTAGCATGGAATCGACGCAAGTCCTGCTGATAGATGGTTGAGCGGACTAGGGCCATCTCTCTCTCCTCTTCTAGGAGGTCGACTGCATCTTGCCGGGCTTGCTCCGCTTCATCTTCAGAGTAGAGTTCGACTCGGGGTGCATTGTGAAGCAGGTCACTCGGCAAAACTGCTTCAGCTCCATAGACCAGAAAGAATGGAGTTCTCCTAGTCGACCGATTAGGAGTGGTCCTCAATCCCCAAAGAACCGACGGAAGTTCGTCGACCCAGCACCTGCTGCATGCTTGAGATCGCGCATCAACCGAGGTTTCAGTCCTTTGAGAATTAGACCGTTTGCTCGTTCTGCTTGTCCATTCGACTGGGGGTGAGCAACTGAAGCATAGTCGACCCGCGTGCCCTGAGAGGCACAAAAGGCTTTGAACTTGTCGGAATCGAAGTTTGACCCATTGTCAGTGATGATGCCGTGCGGAACTCCATATCTGAATATCAACTCTCTGATGAAACTGATAGCAGTGCACGCATCGAGGTTCTTGATAGGTTTAGCTTCGATCCACTTCGTAAACTTGTCGACTGCTACTAGCAAGTGAGTGAAACCGCTTCTTCGAGTTCTCAGCGGCCCAATCATATCCAACTCCCAAACAGCGAAGGGCCAGACGAGTGGAATGGTCTTCAAGGCTGAGCCGGGTTTGTGTGACATATAGGAATAGAACTGACACCCTTCACACTTGTCGACTATTTCCTTTGCCATTTCATTTGCTTTTGGCCAGTAAAATCCTGCTCGGTATGCTTTAGCCACAATGGTCCGAGAGGACGCATGGTGACCACAGGTCCCCGAGTGGATATCATCAAGAATTATCTGACCTTCTTCTGGCGTTATGCATTTCTGGCCGACCCCAGTCGCGCTTTCTCTGTACAACTGTCCTTTGATCACAGTAAAGGCCTTGGATCGGCGAACGATCTGTCGAGCCTCTTCTTCGTTCTCCGGGAGCTCTTTCCTTAGGATATACGCGATGTACGGCACCGTCCAGTCGGGAGTGACGACCACGACTTCCATGACCAGGTCGACCACAGCTGGGACCTCAACTTTAGTCGGATTAGTGGCACTTTTTGGCTGCGGAGCCTCTTCGGTGAAAGGATCCTCTTGAACTGACGGTGTGTGGATGTGCTCTAAAAACACATCACTGGGAATGGCTTCCCTCTTGGACCCTATTTTCGCCAAATCATAGGCAGCTTGATTTTTCAGTCGGGGTACTGTTGGGGAACGTAGCAGAAATTCAAAATTTTCTACGCATCACCAAGATCAATCTATGGAGTAATCTAGCAACGAGGGAAGGGGAGTGCATCTACATACCCTTGTAGATCGCTAAGCGGAAGCGTTACAAGAACGCGGATGAAGGAGTCGTACTCGCAGCGATTCAGATCACGGTTGATTCTGATCTAAGCACCGAACAACGGTGCCTCCGCGTTCAACACACGTACAACCCGGGGATGTCTCCTCCTTCTTGATCTAGCAAGGGGAGAGGAGAAGTTGAGGGAGAACTCCGACAGCACGACGACATGGTGGTGATGGAGCTCGTGGTTCTCCGACAGGGCTTCGCCAAGCACTACGGAGGAGGAGGAGGTGTTGGAGGAGGGAGAGGGTTGCGCCAGGGGAAGGGTGCGGCTGCCCTCTCTCTCTCTCTCTCACTATATATAGGGGGAAGGGAGGAGGGGGAGGCGCCCTAGGGTTCCCTAGGGGAGGGGCGGCAGCCATAGGGGAAACCCTAGATGGGTTTGGCGCCCCCACCCCCTAGGAAACTTGCCCCCCAAGCCGGGAGGGGTGGCTTCCCTAGGGGTGGCGCCCCCACCTCTCCAGGTTACGTGAGATGGGGTGGGAGGGGCGCTCAGCCCCTTAGTGGGCTGATGTGCCCTCTCCCCTTGGCCCATAAGGCCCCCCAAAGCTTGCCGGGGCCTCCGAAACCCCTTCCGGACACGCTGGTCATCACCTGGTACCCCCGGAACAATTCCGGACTCCAATACCCTTCGTCCAATATACCGATCTTCACCTCCAGACCATTCCGAAGCTCCTCGTCATGTCCAAGATCTCATCCGGGACTCCGAACAACCTTCGGTAACCACATACTATTTCCCATAACAACTCTAGCGTCACCGAACCTTAAGTGTGTAGACCCTACGGGTTCGGGAACCATGCAGACATGACCGAGACGTTCTCCGGTCAATAACCAACAGCGGGATCTGGATACCCATATTGGCTCCCACATGTTCCACGATGATCTCATCGGATGAACCACGATGTCAAGGATTCAAGCAATCCCGTATGCAATTCCCTTTGTCTAGCGGTATTGTACTTGCCCGAGATTCGATCGTCGGTATCCCGATACCTTGTTCAATCTCGCTACCGGCAAGTCTCTTTACTCGTTCCATAACACATCATCCCGTGATCAACCCCTTGGTCACATTGTGCACATTATGATGATGTCCTACCGAGTGGGCCTAGAGATACCTCTCCGTCACACGGAGTGACAAATCCCAGTCTCGATTCGTACCAACCCAACAGACACTTTCGGAGATACCCGTAGTGCACCTTTATAGCCACCCAGTTACGTTGTGACGTTTGGTACACCCAAAGCATTCCTACGGTATCCGGGAGTTGCACAATCTCATGGTCTGAGGAAATGATACTTGACATTTAGAAAAGCTTTAGCATACGAACTAAACGATCTTGTGCTAGGCTTAGGATTGGGCCTTGTCCATCACATCATTCTCCTAATGATGTGATCTCGTTATCAACGACATCCAATGTCCATGGTCAGGAAATCGTAACCATCTATTGATCAACGAGCTAGTCATCTAGAGGCTTACTAGGGACATGGTGTTGCCTATGTACCCACACATGTATCTGAGTTTCCTATCAATACAATTATAGCATGGATAATAAACGATTATCATGAACAAGGAAATATAATAATAATAACTAATTTATTATTGCCTCTAGGGCATATTTCCAACAGTCTCCCACTTGCACTAGAGTCAATAATCTAGTTCACATCGCCATGTGATTAATACTAATAGGTCACATCACCATGTGACTAACATCCAGAGAGTTTACTAGTGTCACTGAACTAGTTCACATCACCATGTGATTAAGACTCAATGAGTTCTGGGGTTTGATCATGTTTTGCTTGTGAGAGGGGTTTTAGTCAACCGGTCTGCAACATTCAGACCCGTATGTACTTCGCAAATCTCTAGGTCATATTGTAAATGCTGCTTCCACGCTCCACTTGGAGCTATTCCAAATGGTTGTTCCACTATACGTATCCGGTTTGCTACTCAGAGTCATTCGGATAGGTGTTAAGCTTGTATCGACGCAACTCTTTACGTCGAACTCTTCATCACCTCCATAACCGAGAAACATATCCTTATTCCTCTAAGGATAATTTTGACCTCTATCTGATGATCCATTCCTGGATCATTCTCGTACCCCTTGACTAACTCATGGCAAGGCACACTTCCGGTGCGATACACAGCATAGCATACTATAGAGCCTACGTCTGAAGCATAGGGGACGACCTTCGTCCTTTCTCTCTCTTCTACCATGGTCGAGCTTTAACTCTTAACTTCATACCTTACAACTCAGGCAAGAACTCCTTCTTTGACTGATCCATCTTGAACACCTTCAAGATCATGTCAAGCTATGTGCTCATTTGAAAGTATCATTTAGCGTTTTCGATCTATCCTCATAGATCTTGATGCTCAATGTTTAAGCAGCTTATTCCAGGTTTTCTATTGAAAAACACTTTTCAAATAACCCTATATGCTTTCCAGAAATTCTACATCATTTCTGATCAACAATATGTCAACAACATATACTCATCACAAATTCTATAGTGCTCCCACTCACTTCTTTGGAAATACAAGTTTCTCATAAACTTTGTATAAACCCAAAATCTTTGATCATCTCATCAAAGCGTATATTCCATCTCCGAGATGCTTACTCCAGTCCTTAGAAGGGTTGTTGGAGCTTTGCATACTTGTTAGCGTCTTTTAGGATTGACAAAACCTTCTGGTTGTATCACATACAACCTTTCCTCAAGGATATCGTCTAGGAACAATGTTTTGACATCCTATCTGCAAGATTTCATAAATGCAGCTAATGCTAACATGACTCCGACGGACTTAAGCATCGCTACGGGTGAGAAAATCTCATCGTAGTCAACTCCTTGAACTTGTGAAAACTCTTCGCCACAAGTCGAGCTTCATAGACGGTAACATTACCATCCACGTCCGTCTTTTTCTTAAAGATCCATTTATCTCAATGGCTTGCCTATCATCGGGCAAGTCCACCAAAGCCCATGCTTTGTTCTGATACATGGATCCTATCTCGGATTTCATGGCTTCTAACCATTTGTCGGAATCCGGGCCCACCATCGCTTCTCCATAGCTCGTAGGTTCATTGTTGTCTAGCAACATGACCTTCAAGACATGATTACTGTACCACTCTGAAGTAGTACGCATCCTTGTCACCCTACGAGGTTCAGTAGTGACTTGATCTGAAGTTTCATGATCACCATCATCAACTTCCACTTCAATTGATGTAGGTGCCACAGGAACAACTTCCTGTGCCCTGCTACACACTGGTTGAAGTGATGGTTCAATAACCTCATCAAGTCTCCACCATCCTCCCCCTCAATTCTTTCGAGAGAAACTTTTCCTCGAGAAAGGACCCGTTTCCAGAAACAATTACTTTTGCTTCCGAATCTGAGATAGGAGGTATACCCAACCATTTTGGGTATCCTATGAAGATGCATTTATCCGTTTTGGGTTCGAGCTTATCACGATGAAACTTTTTCACATAAGCGTCGCAGCCCCAAACTTTTAAGAAACGACAACTTAGGTTTCTCCAAACAATAGTTCAAACGGTGTCGTCTCAATGGAATTACGTGGTACCCTATTCAAAGTGAATGCGGTTGTCTCTAATGCCTAACCCATGAACGATAGTGGTAATTCAATAAGAGACATCATGGTACGCACCACATCCAATAGGGTGCAACTATGATGTTCGGACACACCATCACACTATGGTGTTCCAGGCAGTATTAATTGTGAAACAATTTCCACAATGTCTTGATTGCGTGCCAAAGCTCGTAACTCAGATACTCATCTCTATGATCATATCATAGACATTTTATCCTCTTGTCACGATGATCTTCAACTTCACTCTGGAATTACTTGAACCATTCAATAATTCAGACTTGTGTTTCATCAAGTAAATATACTCAGTATCTACTCAAATCATCCGTGAAGTAAGAACATAACGATATCCACTGCGTGCCTCAGCACTCATTGGACTACACACATCAAAATGTATTACTTCTAACAAGTTGCTTTCTTGTTCCATCTCACTGAAAACAAGGCTTTTCAGTCATCTTGCCCATGTGGTATGATTTGCATATCTCAAGTGATTCAAAATCAAGTGATTCCAAACGATCCATCTGCATGGAGTTTCTTCATGCGAATACACCAATAGACATGGTTCGCATGTCTCAAACTTTTCAAAAACGAGCGAGTCCAAAGATCCATCAATATGGAGCTTCTTCATGCGTTTTATACCAATATGACTTACATGGCAGTGCCACAAGTAAGTGGTACTATCATTACTATCTTATATCTTTTGGCATGAAAAATGTGTATCACTACGATCGAGATTCAATAAACCATTCCTTTTAGGTGCAAGACCATTGAAGGTATTGTTCAAATAAACAGAGTAACCATTATTCTCCTTAAATGAATATCCGTATTGCGATAGACATAATCCAATCATGTCTATGCTCAACGCAAACACCAAATAACAATTATTTAGGTTTAACACCAATCTCGATGGTAGAGGGAGCGTGCGATGCTTGATCACATCAACCTTGGATAAACTTCCAACACATATCGTCAGCTCACCTTTAGCTAGTCTCTGTTTATTCCGTAGCTTTTATTTCGAGTTACTAACACTTAGCAACCGAACCGGTATCTAATACCCTGGTGCTATTAGGAGTACTAGTAAAGTACACACTAACATAACGTATATCTAGTATACTTCTATCGACCTTACCATCCTTCTTATCTACCAAGTATCTAGGGTAATTCTGCTCCAGTGGTTGTTCCCCTTATTACAGAAGCACCTAGTCTCGGGTTTGGGTTCAACCTTGGGTTTCTTCACTGGAGTAGCAACTGTTTTGCCGTTTCATGAACTATCCCTTCTTGCCCTTGCCCTTCTTGAAACTAGTGATTTCACCAACCATCAACAATTGATGCTCCTTCTTGATATCTACTTTCGCGGTGTCAAACATCGCGAATATCTCAAGGATCATCTATCCCTGATATGTTATAGTTCATCACGAAGCTCTAGCAGCTTGGTGGCAATGACTTTGGAGAAACATCACTATCTCATCAGGAAGATCAACTCCCACTCGATTCAAGTGATTGTTGCACTCAGACAATCTAAGCACAAGCTCAACGATTGAGCTTTTCTCCTTTAGTTTGCAGGCTTAGAAAATTTTCGGAGGTCTTATACCTCTTGACGTGGGCACGAGTCTGAAATCCCAATTTCAGCCCTCGAAACATCTCATATGTTCCGCGACGATTCGAAAACGTCTTTGGTGCCTCAACTCTAAACCGTTTAACTGAACTATCACGTAGTTATCAAAACCTGTATGTCCGATGTTCGCAACATCCACAGACAACGTTTGGGGTTCAGCACACTGAACGGTGCATTAAGGACATAAGCTTTCTACTGTCCGCATAATTGCTACTACCAACTTTCAACTATATTTTCTCTAGGAACATATCTAAAACAGTAGAACTAAAGCGCGAGCTATGACATAATTTGCAAAGGGTTTTTGACTATGTTTAGGATAATTAAGTTCATCTTATGAACTTCCACTCAGATAGACATCCCTCTAGTCATCTAAGTGATTACACGATCCGAGTCAACTAGGCCGTGTCCGATCATCACGTGAGACGGACTAGTCATCATCGGCGAACATCTTCATGTTGATCGTATCTACTATACGACTCATGCTCGACCTTTCAGTCTCTTGTGTTCCGAGGCCATGTCTGTGCATGCTAGGCTCGTCAAGTTAACCTAAGTGTTTCACGTGTGTAAATCTGGCTTACACCCGTTGTATGTGAACGTTAGAATCTATCACACCCGATCATCATGTGGTGCTTCGAAACGACGAACTTTCGCAACGGTGCACAGTTAGGGGGAACACTTTCTTGAAATTATAATGAGGGATCATCTTATTTACTACCGTCGTTCTAAGCAAATAAGATGCATAAACATGATAAACATCACATGCAATCAAAAAGTGACATGATATGGCCAATATCATTTTGCTCCTTTTGATCTCCATCTTCGGGGCTCCATGATCATCATCGTCACCGGCATGACACCATGATCTCCATCATCATGATCTCCATCATCGTGTCTTCATGAAGTTGTCTCGCCAACTATTACTTCTACTACTATGGCTAACGGTTTAGCAATAAATTAAAGTAATTACATGACGTTTATGTTGACACGCAGGTCATAAATAAATTAATACAACTCCTATGGCTCCTGCCGGTTGTCATACTCATCGACATGCAAGTCGTGATTCCTATTACAAGAACATGATCAATCTCATACATCACATATAATTCATCACATTCTTCTTGGCCATATCACATCACATAGCATACCCTGCAGAAACAAGTTAGACGTCCTCTAATTGTTGTTTGCTTGTTTTACGTGGCTGCTATGGGTTTCTAGCAAGAATGTTTCTTACCTACGCAAAAACCACAACGTGATGTGCCAATTGCTATTTACCCTTCATAAGGACCCTTTTCATCGAATCCGATCCGACTAAAGTGGGAGAGACTGGCACCCGCTAGCCACCTTATGCAACAAGTGCATGTCCAGTCAGTGGAACCTGTCTCAGGTAAGTGTACGTGTAAGGTCGGTCCGGGCCGCTTCATCCCACAATACCGTCGAAACAAGATTGGACTAGTAACGGTAAGCATATTGAACAAAATCAACGCCCACAACTACTTTGTGTTCTACTCGTGCATAGAATCTACGCAATAGACCTAGCTCATGATGCCACTGTTGGGGAACATAGCAAAAATTCAAAATTTTCTACGCATCACCAAGATCAATCTATGGAGTAATCTAGCAACGAGGGAAGGGGAGTGCATCTACATACCCTTGTAGATCGCTAAGCGGAAGCGTTACAAGAACGCGGATGAAGGAGTCGTACTCGCAGCGATTCAGATCGCGGTTGATTCCGATCTAAGCACCGAACAACGGTGCCTCCGCGTTCAACACACGTACAGCCCGGGGACGTCTCCTCCTTCTTGATACAGCAAGGGGAGAGGAGAAGTTGAGGGAGAACTCCGACAGCACGACGGCATGGTGGTGATGGAGCTCGTGGTTCTCCGACAGAGCTTCGTCAAGCACTACGGAGGAGGAGGAGGTGTTGGAGGAGGGAGAGGGCTGCGCCATGGGAAGGGTGCGGCTGCCCTCTCTCTCTCTCTCACTATATATAGGGGGAAGGGAGGAGGGGGAGGCGCCCTAGGGTTCCCTAGGGGAGGGGCAGCGGCCATAGGGGAAACCCTAGATGGGTTTTGGCGCCACCACCCCCTAGGAAATTAGCCTCCCAAGCCGGGAGGGGTGGCGCCCCCACCTCTCCAGGTTACATGAGATGGGGTGGGAGGGGCGCTCAGCCCCTTAGTGGGCTGATGTGCCCTCTCCCCTTGGCCCATAAGGCTCCCCAAAGCTTGCCGGGGCCTCCGAAACCCCTTTCGGACACGCTGGTCATCACCTGGTACCCCCGGAACAATTCCGAACTCCAATACCCTTCGTCCAATACATCGATCTTCACCTTCGGACCATTGCGGAGCTCCTCGTCATGTCCGGGATCTCATCCGGGACTCCGAACAACCTTCGGTAACCACATACTATTTCCCATAACAACTCTAGCGTCACCGAACCTTAAGTGTGTAGACCCTACGGGTTCGGGAACCATGCAGACATGACCGAGATGTTCTCCGGTCAATAACCAACAGCGGGATCTGGATACCCATGTTGGCTCCCACATATTCCACGATGATCTCATCGGATGAACCACGATGTCAAGGATTCAAGCAATCCCGTATGCAATTCCCTTTGTCTAGCGGTATTGTACTTGCCCGAGATTCGATCGTCGGTATCCTGATACCTTGTTCAATCTCGTTACCGGCAAGTCTCTTTACTCGTTCCGTAACACATCATCCCGTGATCAACCCCTTGGTCACATTGTGCACATTATGATGATGTCCTACCGAGTGGGCCCAGAGATACCTCTCCATCACACGGAGTGACAAATCCCAGTCTCGATTCGTGCCAACCCAACAGACACTTTCGGAGATACCCGTAGTGCACCTTTATAGCCACCCAGTTACGTTGTGACGTTTGGTACACCCAAAGCATTCCTACGGTATCCTGGAGTTGCACAATCTCATGGTCTGAGGAGATGATACTTGACATTTAGAAAAGCTTTAGCATACGAACTACACGATCTTGTGCTAGGCTTAGGATTGGGTCTTGTCCATCACATCATTCCTAATGATGTGATCCCATTATCAACGACATCCAATGTCCATGGTCAGGAAACCGTAACCATCTATTGATCAACGGGCTAGTCATCTAGAGGCTTACTAGGGACATGGTGTTGTCTATGTACCCACACATGTATCTGAGTTTCCTATCAATACAATTATAGCATGGATAATAAACGATTATCATGAACAAGGAAATATAATACTAATAATAATAATAATAACTAATTTATTATTGCCTCTAGGGCATATTTCCAACAGTCTCCCACTTGCACTAGAGTCAATAATCTAGTTCACATCGCCATGTGATTAACACTAATAGGTCACATCGCCATGTGACTAACATCCAAAGAGTTTACTAGTGTCACTGAACTAGTTCACATCACCATGTGATTAAGACTCAATGAGTTCTGGGGTTTGATCATGTTTTGCTTGTGAGAGGGGTTTTAGTCAACGGGTTTGCAACATTCAGACCCGTATGTACTTCGCAAATCTCTAGGTCATATTGTAAATGCTGCTTCCACGCTCCACTTGGAGCTATTTCAAATGGTTGTTCCACTATACGTATCCGGTTTGCTACTCAGAGTCATTCGGATAGGTGTTAAGCTTGTATCGACGCAACTCTTTACGTCGAACTCTTCATCACCTCCATAACCGAGAAACATATCCTTATTCCTCTAAGGATAATTTTGACCTCTATCTGATGATCCATTCCTGGATCATTCTCGTACCCCTTGACTAACTCATGGCAAGGCACACTTCCGGTGCGATACACAGCATAGCATACTATAGAGCCTACGTCTGAAGCATAGGGGACGACCTTCGTCCTTTCTCTCTCTTCTACCATGGTCGAGCTTTAACTCTTAACTTCATACCTTACAACTCAGGCAAGAACTCCTTCTTTGACTAATCCATCTTGAACACCTTCAAGATCATGTCAAGGTATGTGCTCATTTGAAAGTATCATTTAGCGTTTTCGATCTATCCTCATAGATCTTGATGCTCAATGTTTAAGCAGCTTATTCCAGGTTTTCTATTGAAAAACACTTTTCAAATAACCCTATATGCTTTCCAGAAATTCTACATCATTTCTGATCAACAATATGTCAACAACATATACTCATCAGAAATTCTATAGTGCTCCCACTCACTTCTTTGGAAATACAAGTTTCTCATAAACTTTGTATAAACGCAAAATCTTTGATCATCTCATCAAAGCGTATATTCCATTTCCGAGATGCTTACTCCAGTCCTTAGAAGGGTTGCTGGAGCTTTGCATACTTGTTAGCGTAGAGAGATTCGTCGGGCTCGATTGCCGCGACTTGAGGGGTGGCCGACTGGCGGGCCACCGCGTGCCTCACCCACCGCTGAAGCCTCGATCGACCGGAGCGCTTGCCCGGAGCGAGACTGGGAGGGAGGACGGCACAGGAGCCGACCGATACTGGGCCGACGGCTGCCGCAGGAGGACGCCGCGGACGCACGCGCGAAAGTGTGTTGCCCCGCGGACGGGGATTGCGTCGACGTCGAGTGGAGCCTCCTGCAACCAAGCGGAGTCGTCGGCGATGAAAGTGAGCGCACCGAGACGGATCTCGCGGCCCTCCACCAAAACTCCACCTGAAACCATGGTGAATGGGATCTGGAAAAAAAACTGCAACTTCTCCAACAAGTCGCTAAGACACCTGCCCCAAGGTGGGCGCCAACTGTCGTTGTTCTAAGTCTGACAGTAGAATGGGGGTAGGTATGGAGAGGCAAGATCCTAGCTGTGGAGTAGTTGTATACGCAAGATGTTTATGAGTTCATGCCCTTCTTGGAAGAAGTAACAGCCCTACGTCTCGGAGCCCGGAGGCGGTCGACTGTATTATGTGCGTATGAGTTACAGGGGTGCGATCCCTTTACACTGAGGAGGGGGGTGGCTTATATAGAGTTCGCCAGACCGCTCCAGCCCTTAGTTATGTAGGGATTAAGGTACATTAAGAGAGGGAGTTACTGGTAACGTCCCACATAAAGTGCTATGATGACCATAAAGTCACTTAATGACCGACCGTTTACGTGCAGGCTGATTGTAGATCTTCTGGCGGTCGAGTGGTTGGCTGGTGGTCGAGTGTCTTCGAGTCCGTCGAGTGGAATCCTTCCAAGTCAACTGGAAGGTGTTTTCTTTAAGAGGTGTCCTTGGGGATGGTACCTTGGACAGGTCCATGACCCTACCCTAGGTATATGACCTCATCACCGGACACTATTCCAATGGGTGTACGGCACCCTACAAAAAAAGAGAAGAATCACCTAAGAGGAGAAGTAGAAGAGAAGAATCACCACCAAGAGAGAGGAGGAGTAGAGATGATCGTTATGAACGAAGAACATCCCGGAGAAGCAAGGATTCGGAAAGGAAGGAAGAGTCATCAAGGAGCTACACAAAACGAAGACATCAAGCTCATGTTGGTGAATGGGTATCCGGCTCCGACTCCGACAATCACTCTGAGAGAAGCTATCACTCCGACTCCGAATATACTCAAGATGAAGGTCTTGCCGGTCTAGCACTTGTGTCAACCAACTCCTACGACATATTTGATTCACCAAATGAAGGACTTGGAAGATGCTTCATGGCTAAAGGCCCAAAGGTATCACACCCCGAGTATGTTGATTTCAATAGTGATGAAGATGACTTGTTAGGTGATGATGATTTACTTGTTGACAACTCTAGTGATGAATACTATGATGAAACGTCAATTAATCATGCTAATCAAGATAAAACGAATGACAATGATAAGGAGAAGATTGAGCTTCTAACTAAAGAACTAAACACTCATAAGTTAGCTCATGAAACTATCTTAGAAGATCATCAAGAACTTTTAAGAACTCATGAGAAGTTACGCTTTGAAAATCTCAACCTTGAGCAAGAGCATGAGTTCTTAAAGGCAATCAATGATGATCTTCGTAAGAAAAGTTCTTCTTACATTGCCAAGCGTTTACTCTTATCTACTTACATGCCTCAAGTCAAGTCTAGTAATAAGAACAAGAAGGATTCTTCCTCTAGTAGTAACAATAATCATGCTAAATCCAATGTTGTTGCTTCTAGTAGTTCTCTTGATTCCACTAATGATTCTCTTAGCCAAGTGATACTTGAGCAAGAAAATAGCTTATTGAAGGGAATTATAGAGAAAGGTGTTTACAAGAGCCTTGCCGAGAGTAAGAAATTCAAGGAAATTGTACGCAAGCAAGGAAGGCACCGGAAGAACCAAGGTGTTGGTTTTGAATGAAAATTCAATGCCAATGGAGTTTAGTGGGAAGAAGATCAATACCCCAAGACGAAGTTTGTTCCCCAACAAGAGAAGTATGATCCTACTTCCTTCAAAGGGACACAAGCCCAAGATGATCTTCCACCACAAGACCACAAGCAAAAAGGCAAGGACAAGCTTCAAGAGGAGATTAATGCATTTGAAGAACCTCCTAAGGCCTTGGTCAAGTGGGTTCCCAAGACTACATCAAGTTCTACTTCATCAAGTACAACTACAACTCCAAGGATTCCCATCAAGATGATGTGGATCCCGAAGAAGAAGAACTAGAGAGTTCTTGAGGGTGACTCCGCCAACATATTTTACTCATATCATTTTGGCAACCCATCCTCACACTACTCCAGCCCAAGCACGCTTAACATCAGAGTTCTATCCAACCCCAGCAACAGCTCACTTCACAGGCACTTGTTGATATATCTAGCATATCAATCCTATTATACCTTGTCGATGTCTAGGACTTTGTTCATGTTCATGACTATGATGAAATTTTGAAAAATATTTCAAACTTCCCGTTCATATTACGTATCATTTTTTGAAAAAAAATTCAAAACCAATTTTTTTCTGTTACTAGTGGCACACCACATCCACGGTGCGCCACTAGTAAGTTTGAAATTTTTTGAATTTTTTTGCCTCTAGATCTTGAAAGCCCCATAACTTTTTTTCTGTTAGGTTTTTTGGGATTTTGAAAATGTTTAACGGGGTTCCCCCGGTTAAATTCGGATGTAACTTTTCGAGTAGATGATTTTTCATATAAAAAACTTTTTAATCCGAGTTTGTATGCAAAAGTTATGCTCATTTTACAAATTTCCAGAGAGATTTTGCAAATAAAGTCGAAATTCATATTTGTAAATTTTCTCAACAACTAGACCACATATCACATGGGAAACTTATTTTCTTTTAATTTTTTGACATTTCCATCATTTTCTTTTATTTATTTAAAAACTGAAAAGGCGGTCCAGGGGGTGCATTCGGTGTTGGGCCAAGTTAGTAATGGCGCACCGTGGGGTGGTGCGCCATTACTAGTTAAACTACTAATGGCGCACCACACCCGCGGTGCGCCATTACTAGTTTTGAAAAAAAAATGAATTTTTTTTTGAATTATTTTGGTAAAAACTTAGTAATGGCGCACCAGTGGACAGTGCGCCATTACTAGTTAACTAGTAATGGCGCACTGTCCACTGGTGCGCCATTACTAACAAATTTTTTATTTTTTTTTCTTTTTTTTTCAAAACTACTAAGCACGGTGGGTGTGGTGCGCCATTACTATGTCAATTAATAATGGCGCACTATCCCACGGTGCGCCATTAATAATAATTTTTTTTAAACTTCTAATGGCGCACCACACACCAGATGCGCCATTAATAATATATTACTAATGGCGCACCTGTATGTGATGCGCCATTGCTATATGCTAATGGCGCACCACATGCGCCATTAGTGTCCATTTCATTTATAGCCGTTTTCCTAGTAGTGGTGAAACCGCGTGGAAGCAGAGGACGACTCCGACCACGACCTAGATCTGTGAGACCCGATAAAATACTGTTCATATTGTGCCCGATACAGCTTGCATTGGAGATGGCCTTGGCAATCCACTCAACTTAGAAGTCCTTATCCACTGCATTACACTCTCTGCGCTGAAAGTATCAAGAAAACGACGTACAAATCTATTACTGCAGAAAACAATCGATCTGCGGATGATAAAGGCAGAAGAGAGAAGTGAAGAATGAACTGTTGTTCAAAGTCATTTCTATAAGCACAACCTTGGCAGAAAAAAATCGCAACAAACTTAGAAAATTTGGAGAGATTCACCACATCTTTTAATTCTTCCAACTTGCTAGATTTTTCCGCAGCTGTCAAACGCTTATTTCCAAATCGACGCGGGTTGCAGAATTCAGTATTAGGTTTTTTTTAGCATTCAGTATTAGGGTTTTAGCTGGGTGAGAATGTGGGGCCAAGGCGAGCATGAGCGCCGGGCGAGACGAGGGGTGGATTTTGTAGCACGGTTGCACAGGGGGGCTAGGGCTAGGGTTATTACGAGGAGGTAATGTCGTATTGACTGGATGAGAAATTCAACGGCCACGCCAAACATTCCTGCCCTAATCCATGATGCGACCAGAGACAAATCGTTCAAATTAGTCTCCGTGGATCCCTCCTAGGTACCACCGAAAAGCGTAACACACATGAATGAAGTCGGGCAGAGGGAAAGGTGAGTCTGAAAAGGTACAAAAGACATGTGCTCACGTGCAAGCAAAGATGAAGTTCTCGTAAAACAAGGTAACTCCGACGTAGTAGTAGATTCATGGGAGCTATAGAAAACCTGTTCAGATTGTGTCTCGCCGTGTCTAAATAGATGTGGGGAGAGGAGGCTGCAAGCAGAGCTCATAGCCCATTCAGCAGGACATTAACCGGCTCCAAGCAGGCGCAATAGTGATGCATATTGTAGAGACTTGGAGCTTGCCATGATGCAGAAGTAAGATTTTAGTCTTAATGCACGAACGATTTCAGTTTTTTTGGATCATGAAGGATTACACTCCCTGTCTCTACACCCGAAGGTGGACACAATTCATTATTTACAGTTTATAAAGGCCCACAAGTTCGAAAGAAGTTAACAAAGGAAAAAAGAACAGCAAACATACACCGAGAATTCAGCACTGCAATGCAACGTTCATGGGTGGTGGTGCACCAGCAGGGCAAGAGAGGGCAGGCCCGCTGATGTTTAAAGCCATCCTACTGTAGAGTGCTCCCTAGGTGCATGCAAGAGAGGACATATTGCGTAGTGCAACAGCTTCCTAGTGCGAAGTGCTCCCTGCGGATGTGTGCACGAACTGCAGTTGGACAAAAGGAACGGCGATTTTTGCTCTGTATAAGAACATATTGTGATGGGAAAAGCATCTGAATAGTAGAAGAACTGAACTTTTGAAAGCTAAATTTTCCATGAGCAACAAACTAAAACGACGAGAAGTGGGGAACTTCTTACTTCTGTGCGCAGTCCCACGCTGTTGCGCTGACGCTGTGCCTTGCCTCGCTACAAGAAGTGGACCCTGGAAGCGGCAGGGGGCTGGACTGTGTAACCTTGGTAGTACTTGCGATTCAGAATCGAGACAGGAACCGCTTGGATTAAGACTAAACATGGCACGGTTGTTTGTAAGCATGCTAATTCGATTCGCCGTCTTAGAGCCGCGAGTATATCGACATGCACCGGTTGCAAGAGGTGAAGAGGTGAATTTATCAGTAATATACGATGATCGACAACGTATTTCCTTTCATTTTTTATTATTACTGTTTTCTTTTTCTCTTTTCAGAGTTGTTTTTTCTTCTGCTTTTTTCTTTTGGCAGATTTTCTTTATTTTGGCACATTTTCTTTTTTAGTTTTTGCAATATAGTGTGAACATTTTCACAAATACACACCAAATTTTTTTAGTATACAGTGAACACTTTTAAAATACACACTGAACATCTAAAATATAAGATGAATATTTTTTTAATATGTATTGAAATTTATTAAATGTATGATGAACTTTCTTCATTATACGATGAATTTTTTTATGCACACACAACATTTTTTAATATACACTTAACTTTTTTATAAAATTAATACTGAACAATTTTCTAAATAATGTTTTTACTTTCAATTTTTTAGGATTTTTTATTTATTTTTAATAGGTATTTAAATATGCAGCTCCAAAAAACAACAACTGGTTTTTTGGGCGAAAACCCGACTAAAAAACCTACGAGAGCAACTAGTTAACGAGCGGTCGGAACGAGCGGTTCGGTATCGCTCCGCGCGCGACATGTGTCAATGCTAATGTGTGAATTCACTATAGGCACAGGCGTATACTAGCATAGGCACGATTTATATCGCTTTACTAAATTGGAGCATGGCATCTCCGGCGCGGGGAACCTCCAGCTCGCCTTCGGCTCGTTAAATTTTCATAAACATCCTGAAAAGGGGCATAGGTCGAAGTGTGCGTTGGTCGTGTGGCGCGTTGTCCATCGTGGTGTCACACGGCGCCTACGGCGTGGGGAACCTTCTGCTCGTCTTCGGCTCGTTAAATTTTCATAAACATCTTAAAGGGGGGCATAGGTCGAAGTGTGTGTTGGTCGTGTGGCGCGTTGTCCGTCGTGGTGTCACACGGCGCCTACGGCACGGGAACTTACTGCTCGCCTTCGGCTCGTTAAATTTTCATAAACATCTTGAAGTGGGGGCATCGGTCGAAGTGTGTGTTGGTCGTGCAGCGTGTTGGTCGTGCGGCGCGTTATCCGTCGTGGTGTCACACGGCGCCTGCAGCACAGGGAACCTCCTGCTCGCCTTCGGCTCGTTAAATTTTCATAAATATCTTGAAGGGGGCATAGGTCGAAGTGTGTGTTGGTCGTGCGGCGCGTTGTCCGTCGTGGTGTCACACGGCGCCTACGGCGCGGGAACTTACTGCTCGCCTTCGGCTCGTTAAATTTTCATAAACATCTTGAAGTGGGGGCATCGGTCGAAGTGTGTGTTCGTCGTGCAACGTGTTGGTCGTGCGGCGCGTTATCCGTCGTGGTGTCACACGGCGCCTGCGGAACGGGGAACCTCCTGCTCGCCTTCGGCTCGTTAAATTTTCATAAACATCTTGAAGTGGGGCATAGGTCGAAGTCTGTGTTGGTCGTGCATCATGTTGGTCGTGCATCATGTTGGTCGTGCGGCACGTTGTCCGTCGTGGTGTCACACAGTGCCTACGGCGCGGGAAACCTCCTGCTCGCCTTCGTTAATTTTTCATAAACATCCCGAAGGGGGGGGGGGGGGAGGATGGCATAGGTCGAAGTGTGTGTTGATCGTGCAACGTGTTGGTCGTCCGGCGCGTTGTCCGTCGTGGTGTCACACAGCGCCTACGGCACGGGAAACCTCCTGCTCGCCTTCGGCTCGTTAATTTTCATAAATATCTTGAAGGGGGGCATAGGTCGAAGTGTGTGTTGGTCGTGCAACATGCTTTTTCTCGTATTTAGTTAGTTGCACAAGTTCATCATATTCTATAAGAAGTTCACAGCTCAGGAGTGCAAAAGCCAAGCTGCTTCGCCAGGAAAGGCACGAGTTTAAAGCATCTGCAGTCACGTGTGTGTAGCAGCTAGCCACGGTTAAGGTACTCGAGGTATGTGCGTACATGCGCATGTGTGAATTCTCCGGAGTCACGGGCATGTCGTCTGAGAGACACTGCTGTGAAGCATCTGCAGTCACGCGTGGAGCAGCTAGCCACGGTTGAGGCACTATAGGTATTACAACCGGATAACGGTAACCGAGGGAATTACATGACTGCAGCCTATAAAATATCCCAGCAGCTCTGGAACAACGCCATCTTCAGTTAGGTAGTTGTAATCCTTCTAGCCCCAGCAAGCCAGCCATGAACAATGCGAAACACTTCACTTGTTATAGCTTGAACAGTCTTACTCCCTATTTCATAGTTTCTTGCTTTGCCTGCCTTGTCTGCAAGATAACATATGAAGTGATCCTGTATGCAATCATGTTGACAACACCACATGGATCATCATTTTCTTGTGAGTCATTCTACAGTGCATCCGTACGATATGGACCGTCCGTCGGAGCGAACTCGACGGTCCAGATCCGATGCGATACACTGATGTTACGTGTATTATATCAGACCCGAGGGGCATTTTCGGGAGAAAAAAATATTTTGAATTAATCGGATTTTCCCTCCCAAATATTTCGAGGGTATTCTTGGTACGAATTTCAGGGCTATTTTCGGTTCGATTTTTATCCCGTTTGCTGGTTTATTCCACGCTGCCGCTAGGGTTTTAATCCTCGCCAACAGGATCTAGCCGCACGCCGCGGCCCCTCCCTCCCTCCACCCCAATTCCCTCGCGATCTCGCACCACCTTTTCAACGAAGAACACGAGAGAAGGCGCACTACCCTCCCCGCGGCGGCCACCGGCGAAGATTCGGCGCCATCCCACCTCCCAGTCCTCCATGTGGGTGCCTATAGCCACAAGGTTATAGGCAACCTCTTTCCCACACCCCAATTGGTTGTTTGCGTCATCTACATCACCTCTCCGCCATGGCCGCAGCTTTGATCTGGACATGCATCTCGTCTGAAGGCAAGGTGGTTGGGTATGGATCATGTTCTGCGGGACTAGATGAAGCCGGCCGCCGGCCTCGACGGCCAGCCCCATTCGATCAACCCCGACTGCAAGATCTACGAATGTTCAATCGTTGCATTCATACACCTATACATTTCATTCAACATGTATTCTTTCAATTTGGCTGATATGTGAGATTTGGAGATCAATAGAGATGATAAGCTATTAATTTTGGAATGTACTATAAACAATTCATAGCTTATGTTGCTCAATATTTGTGATGCTCGCTTCTTCTTGTGCAATTGCTGGACTGGGATCAACAGACTTGGCATGTGCTTTATAAGAAAAATTAGATTCACATGGGATATCCACCGTTTGAAGATTGGTGTTAATTCTTATTATGATGTTTTAGCCTTGTTAAAGAGAGAGTAATGATCCTCGCAAAAAGCAGGGAGAAAGAAATGAGCATTCGATTCTTCCATATGTTGCATTTCATTCTTCCGTGTACTTGCTGTAACTGATGATCTCCTAACTAAATCCAAAGTGCACGAATCTTTCAAGTCCCCTGATAGATCCACCCTGATAGATCAATTATCTCCAAACTCCATTCAAAATTGTGTCCTAACTAAATCCAAAATTATCACCTAACTAAATCCAAATTATCTCCTAACTAAATCGAAAATAACTCCAAACTCCATACAAAAATAATTATCTCCTAACTAAATTTAAAATTTCTCGAAACTCAATTCAAAAGCATCTCCTAACTAAATCCAAAATAACTTTCTTTGAATCCAAATCTGCTGACAACTTTCTCAGGCCACGCAAGCCTAACTAAGTCCTTCAATATGTCCTAGCTAAATCCGACTTAGGGCCTGTTCGGATGTCCTCCAGCTTCACCAAATCCACAAATCTGGCTTCTATTTCCCGATGTTGGCTTCTTCCTTGGATTGCGATCGATGAAAAACCGTTCAGCACGCTCACTCCAGCTTCTGGTACGTGCCAGCAGGCCAACCTGCTCAGACGGACTGGAGCCCAGCTAGCTCAATAGTTATGGTGGTCTTAGGCCCAGTCGGACACAGGAGGACAGTAGCTGGGCTTGGCCCAGTTCAGAGGGAAAGGCAGCGATGCCTCCATGTAGCTCATCAGGAGAATATAACGAAGGTAGCGAACCGGTACGCAGCCATCGAGTGACTTGGCGGTGGCACTACTCGTAATTTAGGCCAACTCCCGCTTTCCCTTTTCCTGGATCGCCAGAAACGCCGCTCCAGTTTTTTGTACGTGGTATGGCCTTCGATCCAGGAAGCTAGCTTCCCTGAGCGGAACCGTTCGGCTCAGCTCCAGTGCAGATTTGGCGGATCTGGAAGCTAGCCGAGTACCGAAATGGCCCTTACACTTCCTTTGAATCAAAATCTTGTCACAACTTTCTGAAACCATAAATCCTAACTAACTACATCAACATGTCCTAGCTAAATCCAACTTACACTCCCTTTCAATCAAAATCTCGTCACAACTTTCTGAAACCATAAATCCTAAACCTCAGATGACATATCCTAAACCCTAATCAAATCCGACCCCTATTGGTACTATATGCACAAGGGACCAGCAAAGATTTGAGATGGCTAGGCACTTACGACGAAGAGACGGCGTGAAAAAGTTGATGCACGTCGATGAGGAAGATGTGGCCTCTCGGGTCGGGGAAGGTGGAGTCCGCTCGGGGAAGGAGGGGATTAGCGGCTCGTCGGAAGATCTGGCGCCGCGACCCGAGTGGGGTGACTTGCGATGGAGGGGGAGGGGGGAGTAGGAGCAGGAGGAAGGAGTGACATGGCGAGTGCGATCGGCAACGATCGAGGGAGCCGGGGGTGATCGGCGGCGATCGAGGGCGCCGGAGGCGATCGGCGGGGATCGAGGGCGCAGAGGTTAGGGCTCGAGAGAAGGAGAGAGGACGAACCGCTCGAACCAAAATTCTAAAGAGTATGCATGATGATTGGACCTCTATAATGAAGTGTTTTATTAATGCAAATAATTTAATCAAAAAAATTTAGGACGGGAATAACCCTGGATTTAATTGGGCCGATTAAAGGTACAAAAAAATTTAGGTCGAAAATACCCTTGGGCTAAAAAAGGCCCAATTATTCTCATCCGTTAGATCGCCCATATAATACACATGCTCTGGTGTATTATAATGCACCGTAAAAATTCCCTTTCTTGTTCGCAAAGACATCTCAATATCCAGATTGTCCAAAACACAACCAGTACTTCAACCATCATTTTAGTTTTCTCTCTTTTATTAAACTTAGGCATCCACACACGAAACATATCATGGAGGTTGAAACCGGAATCAACTTCCCTCATTCTATACACACATGCATTGCCCTTTGATGTACTTGTTCCTTAAAATGGTTTGCCAAACTGGCAAACACCACCAGTCGTATAGAATTTCCACCACCATTTAGGCGGCACTCAAACCTCTCTCGTCCATGAGGGCACGACCTTGAGGATTGGCCAGCGCCCGCAAAGATCCCTGATGGGCTAGTTGCCTGATGTCACGAGCCACTCCGTTCACCACGCGAGCCTTGGTCGCCCAACGTGCTATACTTTCATTCTTGCAGTTTTCGTCCCGTCCGTGCGCTGCCTAGCCACCACAGCGCAGCGTGGTCTCCCGTTGCAAAGGAAGCAGGTGTTCCTCCAACTCGATCTTCCTCCTCATGTTCTGGAATCGTGACAGAAACCGCTTCGCTTTCGACCAAAGTTGGCACGGTTATTTCTCAGCATGCAAATTCAAGTCACAGTTTCCCCGAGTTGCCAATAGACCAACTAGACAAGTCGCGCCGATGGTGATCTAGCTTCTTTTTTTTTTGCGAGGAAGATGGTGATCTAGCTGATAATCTGTTTGATGAAGAGGTGCATTAATCATTACACAAGAAAGCACAAATCCTAGCTTCAACTAGTCGATGCCACTCGCAGCAGCCCATGGTGAGTCAGCCTAGTTCCAGGGTTCGCGTGTGGTTGCTCTGTTTCGTTCGCAGCTATAGCAGTTTTTTTCCTCTGTGTTTTCTTATTTTTGGTTTTCTGTTTCGGTTTGTTGGGTTTTTTTATTTTCTATTTTTATGCTAGATTTTTTTCCTGATTTTTTTTCCTTTTTCACTTTCTCTTTTTTCATAGTTTACTGTACTATAACTTTTCCAATATACGGCCAACATTTTTAAGAATACGAGTTGAGCATTTTTAATATATGGTGATCTTTTTTTCAAATATACACCGAGCATGTTCCAATGTGCGATGAACATTTTGTGATAGACGGTGAACTTTCTTTTAATACACGGTGAAATTTTGTAATACACATTGGACTTTTTCAAAATACACACTTGACAGTTTTTCACATTTTTAGGTGCTTTTATTTAGATCCCTTCAACAAATCCAACAATTGGTTTAAAAAAACAAACAGAAAACCAAAGAGAGAGGAAAAAAATGCAAAGCAAACCCGTGTACTGGAATGCGCCATAGTGGGCCTGTCCATTAGCGACTCATTTCAGGCGTTGCGTTCACTGTTGGATGCCAACAAGAGAAGCGCTTTTGCCCCTCAAAAAAAGAAAGAGAAGCGCTTTTTCTAGCTTGTTACGAGACCGAACAACCTAGTGCTTAATAAATGGAAGGCCCACGTTCTGTTCTGCATGTTTTTTTATTAATTTATTTATATACATTTCTAAATGGAAAATATTTACTCAATTTTAAAAAACTTTCATATCTCATTTCGAAAAAAATATACCTTCAGCGTAAAAATATATTATATTGCCGCAACTTGTAGAAAAATGTTGCCACCATTAAAAATGTTCGTGAGTTTGAAAAAAATGTTTGTGATATTTTCAGAAACTCGGCATACAATGTAAAAAAGGCACGCTTAATGTATAAAAAATGTTTCATACCACTAAAAAAATATTTGTATCATTTAAAAAAATGTTAATACAATGTAAAAAAAATCTTCGCTGAATGTAGAAAAAAGAATTTTTACAACTCAGAAAAAATGTTCAAGAGAATTAAAAAAATGTTCGGAATTTTCAAAAATATGTCCGTGCCCTGAATGAAAGTTTATACAATGTAAGAAACTGTTCGCATAATTTAGGAAATTGTTTCATACAATTTTTAAAAAATGCTCATGACATTTGAAAAAAAAATCACAAATCTCAAAAATATATTTTTGATTCAAAAAAAGGTTAACACAACAATATAACAGTTTTTTGAGGGGTACAGAACATTTTATTGTTTTTGAGTAACTGACAATACACGACGATGCAGTTGCACTGTCAGTTACATGGACTAATGAACAACAAGATGAAATTGACCATCCAGCATTGGCAGGACGAGTTCTCCCAGTTAATATCTCAACATTGGATAGTAACAAATTAAGCAAGTCTCAACAGAAGTGGCACGTGGGTGAGAATTGTATTGTAATTGGGCAGGACATTAGTTGGCAGCTCCAAGCTGAACTCGTACACTGGTAGGCGCAATATAGACTTGGATCTTGCCTTGATGCAGAAGATGGATTGGAATCTTAATACACAAGCGGTTGCAGTTCTTTTAGATAAGGGAAGGATAAAATTCCCGGTCTCTCTGCACCTGAAGGTGCACACGATCCATCATTACAAAGTCTCACAAGTTCGCAAAAGGAAATATAGGGAAAAAGCAGCAAGCATACAACACACGAGAATTCAATACCTGTTTCGAACTTTTACCATAATCTGATACCACATGATGCAACAATCATGGTAGTGGTACTGGTACAGAGGCAGGAACAGTGTAGATGCCAAGAGCATGTTTCCTCTGTCAAAAGATCTTCTGTATTTTTGGAGAGAACAGATGAAAGAGGCTTCACAGGAACCTCGTAGCGATCACGAATGGCAGCAGCGAAATGCATGCTGCTCTCGAGCTCGGCCATCATCTTTGAAGCCTTCAGTAACGTGCCAACAATATTGTGCTTATCAATCACTTGGATGTTTCGATCATGCTTCATGAATTCTTTAACCATCTGGCAGGTAAGCTTCTGTATCGCCAGGCATGTAGGGGTGGCGTACATGTTTTCATCCACCATCTTCTTGAGCGTCACCAGAAAATCTTCCAGGGTGTCTGATGGTGTCTGCAAAAGTAAGATTCCTGCAAGATTAATACTGGTGTTTGCACATATGGTCACGACGAGTGATAACAGTGCTGCCTGCATCATCCTGTTCTTGATGTGGCACTTTAAAGTGGAAGCCTCATCTTGAAGCAATTGCCTGAGTGCCTGCAACGATACGCATACATATTACTTTATTCTAAAAAAAAGTTAAGTGAGTGGCTGTGTGGATGAACAAATAGGGGCTCAAACCAGACACGCCCAGTCACTGACCGGGTGCGTCCGCAGGCGTTTGAGGGGTCGAATTAGAGGTACATGGCTGAAGATGCTCTAACTGGTGAAATACACCCTACACAAAACATGCAAGTGTTCTACTTATTTTTTGAACTGCGAAACAACAACCTCTTGTCTTTCTTGTACATGACAAACATGATCATATTTGTTCATGAAATTTTGTAGGTGCTCGTATTATAACAAGATGCAAGTCTACACTTTCTCTGAGAATTATTTTAAGATTCATAATTAGATAAAGAGAAAAGTTTATTTTTGGTCCCTCAAATTCTGATGAAGTCTAGATTTGATCCCTCAACTTTAAAACCGGACAACTTGCACCCTTAACTACTGAAACCGTGCAAGATTCATTCCTGGTCATGGTTTTGACCGGTTTTGGTGCTGTCCCACCCGGTTTTAACCATGCTGACTCGAATTCCCATACCTTTTCCAAGTCCGCTTAATCTTCCAAAATTGGGGTACTTTTATCATAGACTTGAATATTTTAAAAATTAGTATATCTTTTCAATTCCGCGTAATTTTTCCAAGTTCCTGTACTTTTTTTAATCCATGTACTTTTTAGAAATTCATGTAATTTTCATAGCCGCGTATATTTTTTTGGAAAGGGTTCATGAATTTGAAATTTTTATGCGGGCTTGAAAAAAGTACGCGGATTTAGATTTTTTGCGCAAATTAGAAAAAAATATCTTGATTTGAAAAAATTATCTCAACTTGAAACAAGTATGTGAATTTAAAAAAAGTTCATGGATTGAAAATTTTATGCGGGCTTGAAAAAAGTACACGGATTTAGATTTTTTACGCAAACTAGAAAAAATATCTTGATTTGAAAAAATATCTCAACTTGAAATAAGTACGCAAATATTAAAATAGTTCACATATTTGAAGAAAGTATGTTTACTTTTAAAAAAAATTACACGACGTTGAAATAACTATGTGGATTCGAAAAGAGTATGTGAATTTCAAAAAGTTCACGGATATGAAAAAATTACGCGAATTTGAGTCAGCACCAGTCAAAACCCGGGTGAGCTAGCACCAAAACCGGCCAAAACCGAGACCAAGGATGATCTTGTCCAGTTTCGGTAGTTTTTTTTTTAGAACGAAGACGCTAGAGACGTCCGACTTTAAATTAATAAAGCCCATAAATGAGGCAGCGTTTACATAGGAGTCTAAGGAGAAACGGAAACGAGCGCGGAGGCTCAAGTCACACGGGCACGAAGGCACGTGAGTTTGGGACAGGCCAAAGGCCACAGGCAGTCCAGAGCGAGTCTATTACAGGCCAGAGGCCAAGAGCTTAGAGCACACAGGCTCGCTCGCGAGACAAAAAACCACTTCACGACGTAGAAGTGGCGGTCGGCTCCCTAGCCAAAATGTAGACTTGGTGAAGACGGTCTTGAGCTTGCTTCAATCTCTCAGCATCCTTGCGCCTCGCCAACGGGCTCCACTGCTGTAGAAGAATGTTGCATTTGTACAGAATGTTAGCAGGGTGAGAAGGGAAGATTCCTTCGATTGCTAGTTTGTTCCTGGTGAGCCACATGGCCCATGCCAAGGCGCCTAGGCAGCTCCAGAGCACGCGCCTGCTGCCGCCAGTCAGCGATGCAACTATGGCCGCAAGGTCACCAGCCGAGAACGGGTCCCAAGAAGTGTTGGTGGCCTCCCGAACTGCACTCCAGACAAAACGCGCTAGAGGGCAGCGGAAAAACACGTGATTTGCGTCCTCCGCGGTGTTGCAAATTGCGCATAAGCCCGTTGACGGTCCGTTGCGTTTGGCAACGTTAGCCGAAGCGGAAAGTCTATTGCGGAAAAGTTGCCAAAAGAACACCTTGATCTTAAGCGGAATGCGCGCATTCCACAGGCCCTTCGGCATTGGGAAGGCCGGGCCCTGACCCAGGCACAGTCTGCGGTATAGAGACTTGACCGTGAACTTGCCGGACGAGGTTAGGGCCCAAGTGACCGAGTCCGCCGTAGTGGACAGCGACACTGGCAGTTTCGGTAGTTGGGGGTACAAATTGTCCGGTTTCGGAGTTGAATGACCAAATCTAGACTTCACCAAGAGTTGTGGGACGAAAAGTATACTTTTCTCTTAGATAAACCATAAACTAAAGCTTCCATCCTTGCATGCACACTTTTTTCCCCCAAAAGTGTACTGCCGAAAACTTGTGGCATGCAGCAGGTAATCTCCGGCATACCTTCCGTAAGGTTGGCAATTTGACGTAGTTGCTCAAATGCTTCAAGATTAATGCTGCGCTAATACGATAATCAATGTCGATCTCTATTTCCACTATATCTGTTGCACTTATTTTGAATTCAGTGGTCTTGATATTGCAGTCAAGCAATTTTGTAAGACGATGGATATCATCATCACATACTGTGAAGCTCTTGATAGCCTCTGGATGATTGGATAGCATTTCCAATACAAAACCAGCATATTGTTTAAGCTGGTTTACAGTTTTCTTAGCTTCTTTCATCACGTTCTTCTCATATTTCAAATAATCTTCCAACCAATCTGTAGAAAGAAATATGTGCAGTGCTCTCTCAATAAGTTTTCCTGCAGACGCACTTTCTGGATGATGCAATGCTAATCGTGTAAGAGCTTCTAAAGCTCCCGTCAGTAGCCATATGATGCTGCTGTTACTCTTCATGTCGATGTCCAGAACGGCCTCCAGGTTTCTGACCACACGACTAGCATTTGCAATTAGACTTCGCATCTCTTTGCCTGTGCTTCCTGGTGAACCCATGAGCCGGGTCACCACTTTGAGTGATACGTCTACTACCTTGGTCCATGCAACACTACTCTTGATATCTTCTACAAATTCATTGGAGCTGAGAGGCGCAACTATTTTTGAAAGAAGACCCTTGGTATTGTATATCATTGTGCAGTTATGTCCATCATGAGCTAGGTTATGCAGAATTCTCAAGCCTGGTAAAACCAGATCCTTAGTTCCTTGCCCAGCTTCAAATGGTAAATGGATAGCATCAAAGAGGGAGGATACACATTCCTATGCTCCTGGAAAGTGAGCAAGGTTGAGGTCAGCAGCGAGATGCTCCACAATCCTCGGTGCAAGCCATCTCGTCTCTTGCTCGGCTGGGCTTATCCATGCAAGGGTTCCGATCAGCTTCTGAATTCTTTGTTTCGGTGACCTGATCAAGAGCCGTCTTATCTGTAACGGTATATCATGATCAATCAGCATGGCTAGTACCCGTGCTCCAGCTGCATAGTCATTCAAACATTGGGAATCCAGCAAGTCAGCACCATATGTGATCAAATTCCAGCTCCTTATGGAAGCGGGGTCATTTAGACCCATGTGCATGGTTTTGCGCGAGTATCCACGAAGTACATGGCTGAAACCATGGCGTTGGCTTAAAATATCATTTAGCCATCGCTCAACAATGGCTGTACACAATAAGAATATTGCGCCCTGAGCAAAGGATACGCCGTAGAATAAGTTCAGCGCCGGCTTCAGATTTGCTTTACTTGCATCTCCCTTGGCGATGCCATAATCTTGCCTTCCTAAACGGAACAGCGACAGGCAAGAACAAATAATTGGTCCACCCACGCCGAAGTACACAGGGAAAATATCACGATGAGAGTGATATCTATTATTTTTAATTTGAGTATATGTATTTGTCTCTTCAGCCATTGTCTGATAGGCAACTGGGTACGTTCACCATGATGCTTGTCTCCCCAGGATACAATGTTGCGTAGAAGAGAGTGAAACCAAACCCCAAAGAACAAAAACCGATCTTCTCCCAATGCGTCGAATAGCCTGTTGTTTGATCCAATCAGAGCAGGACACGATGTCAACAGGATAATTAAGAATGTCTTCAAACAGAAACAAGATGTCCAATTTCGGGTAGGCCTTATGGAAGTTACATCTATTTTAGAAAGCGATAAATGGGCCAATGTTAACTGCCTGGAATTTCATGCGCCAGAAGCTACTTTTGGTTACTCTTTATGACGACAAAGAGATCTTATTTTTGGCAGAGGACGTTCGTCGTTAGCTCTATGTATAAAGTTGACATCTGAGCACGGGCACATTATGCCTGTTTTTTTGAAGTAAAAAAAAACAGATTTTTACGGCTTGAAAAAAAATTCAATTTTTTTGTGTGCGAGCACGTATAACTGCCCAAAATTTCAGCAATATATGTGCTTGCATTTGAAAGGTACAAAAAGACAAAATACATGCAAATTAGGGGCTTGTTTTTTGTTGTCGAATTTTTGTCTTTCTTGTGCAGCACATGGTACAACATGGTATTGAACGAAATTTCACAGGTACTTATAGACCACACGCATGCATATTCATGTAAAGAAGTCTTCTTTTTTTTCAAATCTTTTGAGCACCTTTGTTCAGCAGTTTAAAATAAAGTGCTCTGCTGCCCCGTTTTACGGACCCCATAGTGTTACAGCATACAAGAGGGGGGGGGGGGGGGGCAGACCAGATGAATGAAAGATATACAAGACGCTAATTCGACAAATCAGGAATTATCAAAGAGAGGCGAATTTAATTTATGTCACACGCTTAACATGTACAGTAAGAAGAGAGCTGGATAGCAAGCACTCACCCGGCAGCCTGCATGAATGCGATGATGGTCAGATAGTGGAAATCTACGTTCCTCGGATCGGAGACGAAGCCGCCAAGAAGGACGACGGCACACTGGCCTTTCAGGCCAATACGAATGTACGCCACGACGACTGCATACTTGTTAATGGTCCTTGTTAGACTTAAACATGAATTAGTACACGGCAGGTGTACGTGGTCTTGTAGGATTCCTAGTCCAACTAGGATTAGTAGTCCTGACCGACCCGGTCATGTAGGTAGCTAGTCTAGTCTAGTATATATACATGTACCATGTACCTGGTCCCTGTAATCTAACACATCGAAGCAATAAAGAAGTAGCAGGAACAACACGTTCCTCTTGCTATCAATCTAGTGACTTGTGTGCATGCGTGCATCTTGTGTTTCGTCCGGAATCAATCAAGTAGATTGGAGGCTTAGCTTGTACGTGCACATCGCAGGCTACGGTGTCAATCGATCAAGGAACGGTCGAGCCAGCTTGGGGCAGAAACCAAGACAGTTAGCTTCGCTTCGTCTTCATCGTCGTTCATTGTCGGTCGTTGCCGTCGCCAGGGCGTCGGGTCTAGGCCAACAATTGATAGCAGAGCTCCTCTGTGAGAGAGAGAGAGAGCGTCAAGCCACTCTCCTCCCATGCCTTGGATCTGCAATGTGGTTTCCAAATGATCTGCGTACTCCAGTAGAAAAATTCCTCCGTGGTATGGTAATGGTGGTGGTGTGGTGGAGCGGCAGTTTCCTCCATGTGGTATGATCGTTGCTGGCATGGGCAACAGGCTGACCAATGAACTGCGAGCTGTGTTGTGGGCCTCCGCTGCTGACAACAATGACGAAGATGTCGAAGAGGAGTTGGCCCCCCAGACGCCGCCGACTGTCACCAAAGCCCTCGACTCCGAAGGGATTTGCATGGGCCATGACACAGACACAAGTGAGGGTTGGCAGGAGGTGCTACCGCGGCGCGGCCCGCGTCGTTCGACTTCGTCGCCATCCTCGATGATGGCTCCTCGTCCTCCTCGTCCCATCCCTGCTTGGCTCCATGGTAGATGCTGTAGATGCCTTGCTTATGGGCATCGTGCGGTTGTTTGCAGAGATCCGTTGCGGTGCTCCCGTTGTTTGGAGAATGGTCATCGTGCGCGTGAATGTCGCAACCCCTGGCGTCCTCTAAGCTCATTATCATGCCTTGATGTGCCGCATGTGTCCCGCCTCGGCACCGTGCATCGTGTTGCTCCTGCTTCATGTGAGGGTTCGGTGAGATCCACACCCCCTTCGAAGGCGCTTCACCGTGGGTCTTGGGCATCTGTTGCCTCTGTTGCTGCTGGCTCGGCAACCCCGTCCGAGCTGATGTTGCAGTCCGCTCTGGCTAATCAGACTGCACTGTTGCAAGGTTGTGTGGCGCGGGTTCAGAGCTTTCTGGAGCGAGCGGAGGTTGCTCTGGGTAGACTATCCCTTGTGCCGGCTCTGTTGCAGACCACTCTGACGTCACATTCTCCTTGTGTGGCCGGTGTTTGCTCCGTGGAAGACAGGGGTGAGAAGTTGTATGGATCTTTCTCCCCTCGTGTTGGAGTCCATTCATCGTCGGTGCCTACCTCCCCTCCTATGGTGTCTTCCATTGAGGGCGAGTCCATCGCCGTACTTGTGACTCCGGTGCTGCAGATCATGCTTGAGCTTAGGGAGCTATGCCTGAGTCTATCAGTGGAGCATACGAAGGTGGACATGTCGGCGGCCTCGATTGAAGGACAAGTTTCGCCTTTGTCAAGTGAGCAGTTGGAGGTTTCTTTGGTTGATGATGCTAAAGGGAAGGCAGCTGCAATTTCATGATTGGTAGTGCTCAGTGTTTCGCGTTGTCCACGTGGCTTTGGTCTTTTGAGTCGTAGAAGTGGCTGTGGTTTAGTGTGTGTTGGGAGCATTTGGTGGACCGTCTACGTGGTCGTGAGAGTGAGTCGCTTCTGGAGTGTCACTTTTGTAGTGTTTGTATCGGTTTTCGCCCGGTTTTCCTAAATTAACCGGGCAATTCTCTTCTTCTTAATTAATCGATGTGGCAATCCTTTTGCCTCTGTTTCGAAAAAAAAGATAATGGTGGTGGTCTGGTGGAGCGGTGGTTTTCTGGTTTCTCTTGGGTTTGCCAGTCGACCCGTCAACTGGTTTCTCCTCGGTCTGCTGGAGCTCGTCTGGCTCGCCTGTAGTTCAAGAGGGAGCTGTGAGGGGGAGGGTATCATCAATGCGGGAAAGATACTACTGGTGCTTCTACGCGTCGAGTCTCCTGTAGTTCAAGCAATAATGGTGGTGGTGGTGCACTCGGTGCATGAGGCTGGTCATAGTGGGGATGACACTAGTCTAAGTTACTCCCTTCATAATGCAAAGTAACATAATAGTAGTATCATGGATGACTTCATTTATTAACTTATAGACTCATCTTGTCTCGGGAAGCGCTATGTTACGGTAACATATTATGTTACCACCTCTTATTAACTATTTGCCACGTAAGCAAAATTTTCTTAAAATGCGTTATGTTACTACCTAAGTTACTATGACTAGCATGTGTCTGTCCGTTTCACTTGGTACACTCTCGGTGGTGGAGCACTGGAGCTCGTGCGGCTTGCCCCGTAGTTCAAGATTGAAGATCGAGGGGGCAGCGAGAGGGAGAGGGGGTATCATCAATGCGGGGAAGATATGGGTGCACCCAATCCTATGCGTGGTACAGGAGTTATTATCTTCTCCTCCGGGTCAAGTCGTGCCTGCACGCACGAGGTCACAGCCTCACAGGCACTTATTGATGCACACTGCCATTGCCTGCACGAGTACATGTGAAGATAAAGGGTAAGGACAAAACTCTGCAAATCACAGTACGTAGGATTTATGAGCTGCAGTAGACCTCACCTTGTTTTTTTTCAGGTGATTGATGCAAGAGAAGACCTCGGCAAGTCAGCATGCCTGAAAAATGGGCTTTGGTGGCCTGGCTCCAGGGAGCTCAAAGATGCTTCCTGGTCGGGGTATTAGTTATTCTAACCTACTATTTCTTAAAAAAAAAGTTATTCAAAACTACTTCATTCGTCTTATAATAGAAGAGCATTTTTGACACTACATTATATTTGTCAGAGCTCCATCTTTAAAGTGTTGTAGGTGCTTGTAAGAAAAAAAAATAGTTTCTCTAATAACTTCAATTAAATATGTGACTTGAAATAATAAAGTTTGTTATCGCAAATCTACGCTAAAATAGAATCACAACTGGAAAAAGCGCATTTGCCAAGTGCATTTCGTAGGGCACTGGGCAAACAAAGCCTTCGCCGAGTTTTAAGAAAAAAACACTCAGCAAAAAAGGAAAAACTCTGAGGAAAATTCTTTGTCGAGTGTTATACTTGGCAAACAAAAAACATTAGCCACATGGGGGTCTTTGCCGAGTGCCACCGACAAAACACTCGGCAAAAGGAGGTCTTTGCCGAGTGTCACACTAGACAAAAGGAGGTCTTCGACGTGATGCATTGTTTTAGTTGTCGATGTTGCATACCACCTCAAATGAAAATGATCCAAAAATTAAAATTGTTTATTTTGACGAAAAATAGTAGAAGGGGAGCCTTGGCGCAGTGGTAAAAATTGTTGCCTTGTGACCATAGGTCACGGGTTCAAGTCCTGGAAACAACCTCTTCAGAAATGTAGGAAAAGTCTGCGTACAATAGACCAAAAGTGGTTGGCTCTTTCCCGGACCCTGCGCAAGCGGGAGCTATATGCACTGGGCTACTTTTTTTATTTTGACAAAAATAATAATATTCATATTGAGCACATTTTCATTTCAGGCCATCTTAATAACACTTTCTGCCATGCCAAACCATGATGAGTAATACCCGGACTCTGCATAAACAGGATGCACAAAGCCGAACACCAGAAGTCTGACAATAAGAAATACAACAAAAACGACAAAACGACAACCGTTGAATCTTATAGAGCGGCTGCTCCAACCGCGTAGCCTTGAACAGCGGTTGGTGCTCCGGTCATCGTAGCATAGACCACACACGAAATGAGTGCGTACAATGAAACATAACCCGCGGAGGAGAAGCATTTTTGTCATTAAAAATCAAATCGTTTATACATAGCCCTAGCGACGAGAGTAAGGCATAGCCTCCCACCCTTAGAAGCGTTTCGAACCTATTTGGAATACTGCCCAACCAATGACCAAATATATTGGCAACACTTGTGAGCGGATATAAATTTGACAATATTTGGATGACTGACCATGTAGAACATGCAAACTTGCTTTGATAAAAGAGTTGTTTGATTGTCTCGTCATGAGCACAAAAGCAACATTTCTTACTCCCTGGCCAGTTGCTTCGTGCAATGTTGCCTTTGGTTAGCACAAGTCTCCTACGATGATACCACATGAAGATTATAACTTTTAGTGGAATTTTTGACTTTCAAATTTTCTCCTTATTACTCATTGGTGCTTCAGAATGCGTGAGCGCATGGTACATAGAGTCTACTCTGAAATACCTTGATGTAGTAAGGTTCCAGCAAAACACATCTCGACCTTGTGTCAGGTTAATCAAATCTAGACGGGATGAAACATTATACCATGACATAAGTCGGGGCCAATCAAATTCCACTTGAATGAATTATCCAGAGGGGAATGAACTGAGCACCTGAGCAATAGTAATATTCTTATCATGATGAGTAACACTCGGACTCTGCATAAATAGAATGTACACAACCAAACACTAGAAGTCCGACAATAGGAAATATAACAAAAAAGACAACAGTAGAGTCTTATAGATCGGCTGCTCCAACTGCGTACACACCTTCTTGAACAGCGGTTGGTGCTCCGGTTGTCGTAGCATAGACCACGTATGAAGTGAGTGCGTACAGTGAAAAATAACCCACAGAGGAGAAGCATTTTTGTCATTAAAAACCAAATCATTTATACATAGCCCTAGCGACCAGAGTAAGGCATGCCCTCACACCCTTAGAAACGTTTAAAACCTATTTGGAATACTGTCCAACTAATGACCAAATATATTGGCAAAACTTGTCGGCGGATATAAATTTGACACTATTTGGATAACTAGCAATGTAGAGTGTGCAAACTTACATTGAAAAAAGAGGTATTTGATTGTCTCGTCATGAGCACAAAAGCAAAATTTCTTACGCCTCGGTCAGTTGCGTCGTGCAAGGTTGCCTTTGGTTAGCACAAGTCTCCTACGAAGATACCACATGAAGATCTTAACTTTTAGTGGAATTTTCGACTTCCAAATTTTCGCTTCATCCCTTTAATAAGCCACCTCTCACTGGTCATTTTGAACCAATGGAGTTCCTCATCAACATATTGCCCATGGAGCTTGGCTTGAACTTTACTTTCTATAAATAATATTCCATGATCAAATAAGTGAGCTCTTCTAGGCTCTCGAGGACCAACATATCAGTTTGAAGCTTTTTTTTTAGAACGAAGGCTCAAGAAGAGCCCGACTTTGAATTAACAAAGCCATCAACCGACCAGGATTACAAGATCACCAACTTACAAGGAAAGCAAATAGAAACAAGCGGCTGATATAAGGAGCAAAGCGAAACACACTCAAGGGCAGCAACGATAGCAAGCAGAGGAACGCCATGCTGCAGCCATCACCCTACAAGACGACCTACACCAACAGGACTAACTACGGACTTGAGAGGATACACCACCGCGCAAGCTTCGTGATCGTAGCCAAACTCGAAGACAACAATGGACCGAAGCTCCTCTGGAACTGCCGCTGCAAAGGGCCGGCCCCTGCCCTCTCGTCTTGGCTCGAAGGATGCCGCACCGGAAGCCGGCAGCTCGGTTCACCCTAGAACCCAGAAGCAAGACGTCCAAGCTGCACATGGACAAGGAACTAGGAGCAGACCTACAAGCTCAGAGCACACCACTCCGAGAACCGTCTGTAACATCCCAAATTTTCAATTTGGAATGTTATACATTAGATCATCTTTGCATATCATATTTTATTTCATTTTGGCTTGATACTATAAATTCTACGCAACTCAAGGACCCACGGAGAGAGTTGGGGATTTCATTATTTTCAAATTTTAGTTTTCTCAAATTTTGAAAAGAGGATCATTTGATTTTAATTATTTTCTCTTTGAATATTTCTTTTATAAAAATAAAAGAGAGGGGATAAAATGACTTCCCAAAAATAAAAAAATATTGGAGATTTACTATTAGAATCAAATAAGAATTTTATTCGGAGTTTTATCGCTATTTTATTTGAATTAGGAAAAATATGCGTTTTTTCAAAATTGCATTAGAGGCCCAAATAAATGTTCACGTTGTCCGCTATATTTTTAGAGGACGGGGAAATTTTATTTCAGGATTTTTGGAGTCCATTTAATATTTCTTTTATTTATTTTACTGGGCCATGTCCGACTTGGACACTGCGCCCGGGCGGCTTTATAAGCCGAGGCCCGAGGCCCGACAGCCCAAGTAGCGCCGCCCAGCCGCCCGAAACCCTAACGCCGCCGCCGGACGCCGCCGCCGCGCCTCGTGCCGCCCCGCCGCCGGAGCCCCTCGCCGCCGCCGACCCCGCCCGTTCCACCCCACTGGAGCCCGCTGCCCCGCCTTGCCGGAGGTATAGCCGCCGCCGGTTTTCTCAAAAAAACCAATCTGTTTTTTTAAACCCTAGATCTGTTTTTTTAATTAGGTTCAGTTTTTTTTGGTTTAGTTAGTTAGCGAACGCCCGTTCGTTCGTTCGTTTTAACGAAAGATTTTCACCGTTTAGTCGCAGATAGCAAACGTTCATTTGTTAGCCTGTTCGTCAGTTTTTCTTTTTTCAGGGATTTTCCGCGATTATTTTCAATCGCGATTTCTGCCCTGATTTTCGTTTTAGTTTATATTTTCGCTCGTTTATCTGAATCAGGCGATTCAAGCGCCTAGATCTTCGTCTCGAAGCTCTCTTTCTGTTTAACCAACTTAAACAAGTTTTTGCTTATTGTATGCTTGTTTGTTTGCGATAGAGTTCCCGGAGTGCGAGCTACTACGAGTCTCTAGGTTTCACGGATCATCAGCATGGCAAGTAACACTTTGATCATACCTCTTTACTACCCAGTTTTATTGCATTAGATCAATCCTCAAACAATTGCATGGTTAGGATCTGATTAACATGTGGGTTTTGGGAAGTAGATGAGGTAGTACCTATTGTCCTCTTTAATATCAAACCTTTGGGAGTTACTTCTGCGTTGCTTATATTGCTATGCTATGATTGTAGACGTGGATTGGGTGAGTGTATCCATGACAGATGTGAGTGTTGTTATTTAATGGTTAACTTAAGGTGGCTACTTTAATACACATCTGGGTGGATTGAGGCACCTGGGGAACCCAGTGTTGCCTGTTTTTTTGGAAATCCCGGGGTACCGTGTGATTCTCCTATGGACTGACACCCAGGCTCAAAGGGATCATAAGATTATTCATGCTATAAACTTCTGTGTGCAGTCACAAGCTATTATGGGATCTAGCATAGTTGAGTAAGTTGCAATACCTCTTTTTCAGTGGTGGGCTAGCAGATGTAAGGGAAAGTAGGTGTAACTGTCTACCCAGAGTAAAGAGTTAATGCTTATGAAAGACTGTGTCTCGGTCATCCGTTTCTCAAACACCATGTAGTGCGAGAAATCAAATGGAGGCGATCGAGTCTTGTGGGGAAAACTGCGCAAACCTCTGCAGAGTGTATAAACTAATCATGGTTAGCCATGTCCCCGGTTATGGACGTTTTGAGTATCTAGTTCTTGGATTATCATGTGGATCTCATCACTCTTAATTTAAGTTGATTGGGTTTAATGATGATGCTTAATTGGGATTGAGTTGGGTGTACCTTCTCAATGTTTAACAACCACCATGATAGTTAAATAAAATTTATTCCTTTGTTGTAAGGAAAAATTGGCTTTATGCAAAACTGTAACCATAGAGCTTTCCACCAGCCATATCTGCATGTAGTGATAGCATTATTCTGTTCATTACTCTCTTGTGTTACATTGCCAGCATATTCCATGTGCTGACCCGTTTCGGGCTGCAACGTTCATGTTGAAGACTTTTCAGATGACGAGTAAGATGCCTTAGGTCGTGATCTTTCACTCAGTGATGCGGTTGGAGTTGATGGACTCACTTTATCTTCCGAGCCTTCCGCTGTTATCGTTTAGATGGCCTTAAGCCATATTTACTGTAATAAGTTCTCTTTTGAGACTTTCGATGTAATAAGTGTGTGATTACTACTCTGATATAAATCCTTCAAGTACTGTGCGTGTCAGTATTACCGATCCAGGGATGACACTGATGCACCGAGATCAGATTGTTTGAGGTCTGGTTGCTACAAGATGGTATCATAGCACACCCTGACTATAGGACACGACCACTAAGCTAAAGCCCTAGATCACTGCTCTCTTCTCATTTCTGACTCCTCGCCCTTTTCTACTCTTTAGGATGGCGGATGCAAGGAACAAGTTCGCACAACCGGATGAAGAAATACCTTTTGGATGCCACTTGAAGGAAGTTACTAGATACCTGAACATCGGAATACCGAGTTTCACCGGGACCTACATCGCCACTTTACCAGAAAAGGAGTGTTGGATAATTCAAGTTCAAGTTCCAGGAAGGACGTTCATGCCAGTCACTGAGCCCATAGAGTTTTCCTTTGATGCACCAACCTGGAGTCTAGGAAAGAGCATGGCAGCCCACATCACCATGGGACGCACTGGAGAAGTTTACCACAAGGATCTCAAGGATACTATCTACCAGATTTGTGGGCGCCGAGATGAGCAATGGGAGATGATCAGCACCAGGAAGGATAGATCCATTGCAGCTTTCATCCAGGAGTTAAATTAGCACATTCGACGCTAGGAGAACCAGATGTGTGCAGGCATGATAGATCTGAAGAAGGCAATGACCAGTATCACGGAGCTGGAAGAAAAACTCAAGACTACACGCGATGGATATGAGGAGGAAATGATGATACTCGTGGAGAAGAATGACGATCTGATCAAGAAGCTAGGAATATTCATGGGAGACCCCATGCAGGAGGAGAAGACAACGATTCCACTTGCCCAGAAAACTACATCATCATCGACGACACTGACTCGGACCCTGATGGTAGAGATGATGACTTTGTTGATGAAGCTGGAGCAGATATCATGGAGTCTTCCACCGATCAATTTTTCTAGTCGACCACCATAACAGTAGTAGTATTCCCCCATGTATATAGAATAGTCCGAGCACTTTTGTAACGATAGTTAGACCGATTGTATGCCCTTGTTTGCCTTGATTGAAATGATATGATTGTGTTTGTCTCATGTGCATATGGGTAGTGTTTTCCCTCTAGATCTCATTTCTATTCTATTTTCTCATCTTTTCTAAACCCACCAGATGCCTCCGAGACGCGACAATGGATTTGCTTTCCCATCGGAGCTCACTCAGTTGATCCAGCAGCAGAATGCATTGATGCAGATACTAGTCCAGAATCAGAATCAGGGGAACAACAACAACAACAACCCACCACCACCACCACCTATTGACCACTTAGCCCATTCTCTAAGGCTGAATCCGCCGGTGTTCTCCAGTAGCACCGAGCCAATGGTTGCAGATAATTGGCTCCACAAGATTGGAAGGGAGTTGACCACTGCATGATGCACAGATGCGGAGAGAGTGTGTTTTTCCGCACATCAGCTTGATGGACCCGCAACATCATGGTGGGAGAACTTCACAACTACTTACCCTGTCGACATTGTCACATGGGACCAGTTTCAGCAGGCCTTCCGTACTGCCCATGTTTCAGTAGGAGCTATGCCATGAAGAAGCGTGAGTTTCGCAACTTGCGCCAAGGAGGACGTACAGTTGGCCAGTACGTGGATGAGTTTAGTAAGTTAGCACGTTATGCCCCAGATGACGTTGCTACGGATGCAGCTAAGCAGGAGAAGTTTCTGGAAGGACTGAGTGATGAGCTGAGCATGCAGTTGATGGTGGCAACCTTCAACAACTACAAGGAGTTTGTAGATAGAGCTCTCATGATTGAAGGGAAGTAGCAGCAGATTGACAACCACAAGAGGAAGTATGAACAAGGGAAGTACAATTCTGGAGCCCAGCAGAGGCCTTGTTTTACCCCGAACTCGGGAGGACCTTTTTAGCATAACCATGGAGGTCACAACCACAATGGAGGAAGTTCGCACAACCATAGTGGCCCCAAGAATGGGAATGGTAATGGAGGAAGCAACGGCCAGAACCGTTTCAACCTAGCAACGCCCGCCAAGAAGGATCTAAGTCACATTACTTGCTACAAGTGCCAGAAGACTGGACATTATGCCAATGAATGTCCTGAAGCCAAGAATGGAAATGGAAATGGAAGCTCTGGGAAGAAGCCCAACCCTTTCAACAGGGGACAAGTGAACCACATTAACGTGGAGGAGGTTGAAGCACAACCAGATGCAGTAATAGGTAAGTTTTTTGTTAAGTCATTTACTGCAATCGTTCTTTTTGATACTGGTGCATCACATTCATACATATCAAGGGGATTTGTGGATAAGTATAAACTGCCCACCAAAGTTCTTAGAGCACCTATGTTAGTAAGCTCGCCAGGAGCGGAGTATATGGCAAGCCAAGGATGTTTTCAGATGCCATTGACCATAGGTAGGCATGTTTTCCCCTCGGACCTGATAATTTTGGAGTCACAAGGTTTCGATGTGATTCTGGGTATGGATTGGCTATCGATGTATGGAGGAAACATCGATTGCGCCAGTAAGTCTATTTTTCTCACCACCCTAGAAGGAAGAAGGATCAAGTATCTATCCTGGCATGTGCCGAAGAGGACTCAAGTGAATTCCTTATCAGGAGTTGTACAGGAGGAAGTACCAGTGGTGAAGGATTTCCCTGACATATTTCCAGAAGAGTTGTCAGGCATGCCACCGGATAGAGACATTGAGTTTTTGACTGAGTTTTTGCCAGGCACAGGGCCAATATCTAAGAGACCGTACAGGATGCCCGCAAAGGATTTGGAGGAAATTAAGAAGCAGATTAAGGAGTTACTGGATAAAGGCTATATTCACCCAAGTTCGTCACCTTGGGGATCCCCAGTGCTTCTAGTGGAGAATAACGATGGATCATTGAGGATGGTTGTTGATTATCGAGGATTGAATGAAGTGACGATCAAGAACAATTACCAATTGCCGTTGATCAATGATCCGTTTGACCAGTTGCAAGGAGCTAAAGTATTTTCCAAGATCGATCTGCGGTCAGGATACCACTAGTTGAAGATTCGAGAGCAGGATATACCCAAGACAGCTTTTACCAGAAGGTACGGGCTATATGAGTATATCGTTATGTCATTTTCTCTGACTAACGCACTTGCCTATTTCATGAACATGATGAACAAGGTGTTTATGGAGTTTTTGGATAAGTTCGTCGTGGTGTTCATTGATGATATTTTGGTCTAGTCGAAGAATGAAGAGGAGCATAAGGAGCATTTGCGTTTGGTACTTGGGAAGCTTGCAGAACATCAGTTATATGCCAAGTTCAGCAAGTGTGAGTTTTGGTTGAAGGAAGTTGGATTCCTCGGACATGTTATATCCGGAGAAGGAATAGCAGTAGACCCCACCAAAGTTGTCACTGTGACAAATTGGGAAGCACCCATGTCAGTTGGAGAGATCCGGAGTTTTCTTGGACTCACAGGATACTACCGGAGGTTCATTGAGAATTTCTCGAAGATTGCAAAGCCTATGACGGAGTTGTTGAAGAAGGACACCAAGTTCAAATGTACTGAGGAATGTGAGGCCAGCTTACAAGAGTTGAAGAAATGCTTGGTTACAGCACCAGTGTTGATCCTGCTAGATCAACGCAAGGATTATCAAGTGTATTGTGACGCTTCTCGTCGAGGACTTGGAGCAGTGCTTATGCAGGAGGTAAGAGTTGTTTCATATGCCTCATGACATCTTAAACCCCATGAGTTGAATTATGCTACATATGATTTGGAGTTAGCAGCCGTAGTGCATGTGTCGTTGAAGACTTGGAGACACTTTCTCATCGGAAACCATTGTGAGGTGTACACGGATCACAAGAGTTTGAAGTATATCTTCACGCAGAAGGAGTTGAATCTCAGGCAAAGGAGATGGTTGGAGCTCATCAAGGATTATGATATGAGGTTGCATTATCATCCCGGAAAGGCTAACATAGTAGCTGATGCGTTGAGCCGCAAGAGTCATGTGAATACACTCATAATCGGAGAGTTACCCCAGGAGTTAGTAGAGGATCTTCGTGAGCTATGTTTGGAAATAGTTCCAAGAGGCTATGTAGCAGCATTGGAGATTCAGTCTACCTTGATGGATAAGATTAGAGAAGCTCAGAAGACGGACAAGGAGATTGCCGAGATAAAAGAAAGGATGAGCAAAGGGAAAGCTAAGGGATTTCGTGAAGATGAGCACGATACCTTATGGTTTGAGGACCGCGTATATGTTCCTAATGATCCAGAGATCAGGAAGTTGATTCTGCAAGAGGCTCATGATTCGCCGTATTTGATTCACCCAGGAAACACCAAGATGTATCTAGATTTGAAGGATAGTTTCTGGTGGACCGGAATGAAGAAGGATATTGCTGAGTATGTAGCAGTTTGTGATGTATGTCAGAGAGTGAAGGCAGAACATCAGAAGCCAGCAGGATTGCTATAGCCATTGCAGATACCCGAATGGAAGTGTGATAAGCTAGGCATGGATTTTATCACGGGATTGCCCAGGACTCGTTCAGGCTATGACTCGATATGGGTTGTAGTCGATCGTTTGACGAAGGTAGCTCATTTCATCTCAGTGAAGACCACTTACACTAGTGCTAAGTTGGCAAAGATATACATGACCAGGATCGTATGTCCACATGGAGTTCCGAGGACCATTGTATCAGATAGAGGAACCCAGTTTACCTCAAAGTTCTGGAATCAGTTGCACGAAACTTTGGGTACCAGGCTAGAGTTCAGTACAGCCTTTCATCCACAGACAGATGGACAGACCAAGAGAGTCAATCAGATTCTAGAGGACATGTTGAGAGCTTGTGCGCTAGATTATGGATCTAGTTGGGACGACAATTTGCCTTATGCAGAGTTCTCTTACAACAACAGCTATCAAGCCAGTTTGAAGATGGCCCCTTTTGAAGCTTTGTACGGAAGGAGGTGCAGGACACCATTGCTATCGGATGAAGTTGGAGACCATTAGTTGTTTGGACCAGATTTGATTAGAGAGTCTTAAGAGAAGGCTACACTAGTAGGGAAAACCTTATACACACAACTTTAGCAGTAGCAAGGGTCAAAAAAGCACGCTGGTGCTAAGTAGCAGTAGCGCGCCTGAGAAAACCGCGCTGCAGATAAAGTTTTAGCAGTAGCGCGTCTTGCTCTAAACACGTTACTACTAAAATTCCCACGGCTTAGCCGATAGGCTACACATAGTAGTAGCGACCTATAACGAACCGCGCTACCGCTACTTTATTTGTAGCAGCGCGTTTTACTCTAAACTCGCTACTGCTAGAGGATATAAAATTAAATGGAAAGAAAATAGGAAGGTAACTGAAAATGAAAGAAATAGAATAAGGTGAAAGGAGAAAATAAAATGTGAAGAAAACTAAATGAAAAAGGGGGAAAAGAGAAAGGAGTAGCAGTAGCGTGTATCCGAGAACGCGCTGTAGCTAACGTAGCAGAAGCGTTTTTCCTGCAACGCGCTACTTCTACTTTTGACTTAACCACGGGGTTCGTCCTTCCCCACGGCCACTTCCCCCAAATCCAACTCTCCACTCTCGCTGCCGCCGTCGCCCGTCGGCCGCCACGCGCTCTCCGCACACCCTCTACGCCGCCCCGACCCCAGATTCAATGCCGCCCCCGTCCCCGACCTCAACGCCGCCCCGGACACCGCCCCTGACCCCGACCTCAATGCCGCCATCCGCCGCGCGCTCGATCCCCGACCCTGACCTCGACGCCGCCCTGCCCCTCCCTCGTCGCAGGCACCCGAGGTGAGCACGCCTGCTCCTCCCTCTCCCCTACCTCTCCCTAGGGTTTCTTTATATTTTAGTTGCATCAAATTAGTTAGGGTTCATGCAAGAGTGGAAACAAATCGGATGCAGACGCAGCTCAAATGAGTAAGGGTTCATGTAAGGGTGGAAACGAATGAAATTTCTAAGATGAATCATAAAACGAGTAAAATTTGACCACTTATTTCACTTTATAGTTGGATAATTGGAATATCCGCTACCACTTTCCACCCCTATAGGTTCATCAAATTAGATGGTAATTAGGGCAGTAGTTCCTAGGTACTAATTAGTTAGTAAGAACTAGGTACTAATTAGGTACTAGAATATTTTTATTTATAGTAAGTTTATTTTTAGTAAGAACTAGCTGAATTAATAGAACTAGTTAGTAAGAACTTGTTGCTATTTTTTAGTTAAAGCAATTTTTCCCGCCTCGACGTGGACGATGCCTATCCCGCATCCTCGTCGTCGAGTCAGCGGAGGACGACACTTGCTTGACCAGGTGGGCCATGTCCGGGACTGGGCTCCGCCGGGGTAGTACTGGGAGGCGCTACCTACCGAGGAGCGCAGGTTGGTGAGGAGCCAGCATGTCGTTGACCCGAACCTTTTTTGGTGGCGGTCGCGTGGGCCAGTGACGGTCCAGAGGCTCAAGGACTCTGCGGAGGTGGTGCGTCACCGTGTCAGTGAGGAGGACGCGCACGTCCGTCGCTACTTTTTTGCGTTGGAGCACAGGTTCTCCAATACCTGGCAGGTTCTCCAGGGATCTCACTGGAGCTATGATCTCGTGATGGTTCCTTCTCTGTGAGTGTCCACCGCTAGCGCCGATACCCGTCGTGTGCTAGGGTTTTAGTTGTATTAGTGATGTTATATGTATGACACTATTCATGATGTATTAGTGATAATATTCGACGATGTACGGATGCATGAGATGATTTACTTTTGCTTATTGAATGCATGCTAATTTGAGTCCTATAAGATATTTTGAAAGGTATATCTTGCGTTGCTCAATATCCAAGTGGCCGGTCATGTTTGCAGGTTACACCTCCGAGTGGCCTATGTTTTGCCGGAGTGTTGATTCATTTCCGTTCCGGCAAATTTCAGGCGCTCGGTATGTCCTATTTTAGCAAAGGTCATGCCGGATTTTTCCGTGAATTTTGGCATGACTTGTGCCAGAATATGTAGGAAATATCGAGTGCCCCGGATTTTTATGTTGATTATCCTGGTAGTTGTCTTCGATCGATTTTCAATTAATGTTTTAACTATGAACATAGGAAATGTCTGACGACGAAAAGGATTTCGGTATTTGCAAATACTGCGAAGACGAGCGCGGCCTGTGCGACGGAATCTTCCTAGATGATGATAGGCGCTTCAGCATCAAGCTGGACGAGAACTTCGAAGTGCATACAGTAAGTCACAACGACAAGTATTTTATCGTAATTAAGCATGACATTTGCTTCATTTGCTTCAACTTATAATTTAAGCATGACATTAAGTATGACAAGTCTTTTTTTAACTATTCTACTAGCGTATCCCCTGCCATGCAAGAGTTTTTGTATTGGATAAGAAATGTTTTAGTCGTACTATGGAGGAAAAGAAATTTTACTTGAAGACCGAGCATGGTTATATTTTCCACGTAAAATTATACAATTCAGACGACTACACCTATTTTGGATGCAAAACATGGCGAGCACTATGCAAGACTTATGCATTTGAGCCTAATATGGTTATCACCTTTGATATTCGTCCGGAAGATGATATTGAAGGTAATACCGACATCTGGGTTGATGTGCAGACGCCTCCAGTTATACCATTATGTAAGTTTCTCAACCATATTTATGTCTTTGATATTGTTTATTCAAAAATAGTTGACAACTAATTTGTATTGTCAGCTTATTTCGGTGCAAGCAAACATGTCCAGCGCTTGATAGACAGGACCGTATACTGTGCCGGGACTGAACTCAACCGCGAGGAGCTCAGTCATTTTGTTTCATGGCTTGAGGATCTTGATACTGTCAAGACAAATTTTCTTCCTGCATTTAGAAATATTAGTACTAAAAACGTGCGACCAATAGTGTTCGTAATGAACTACGGTCACATCTATTTAGGAAGGATGGTAAGATTTTTACTATTTGTCCTCAGTGCATCTTTTTCATACATTATTTTTGAAGCTAAACTTCATTGCTAAGTATGTTACCATACGATGTTCTTCAACAGGGACTCCCGATGAATGTTGTGCCTTATAAGATCGAGACTAAAGGTACCATGAGTATTATCAGCTTACGGCCAAGATATCCTACAGATTACTTTGGTGCATTCAAGATTAGCGACGAATGCTTAATAGTGCAAGACTGGACCAAATATGTTATGGGGGAGCGCAGAGAAGTACTAGGGGGCAGCAAACAGATACGCTACCCACGATTAGGAGACAGGTTCATCTGCATGCTCCAACTTGATCAAGGAGGAGAGCTATACATGTTTTATGTTATTTTACCTAAGAGAGAGCGGCAGGAGTGATTAGCTAGCTAGAAATGAGTTTGAGGATGATGATGTGCTACACTATTACTATGATGATAAAATAGCTAGTGTTGGTGGTAATGACTATGATGATTATTATTAGCTAGTGTTAGTGGTGATTAAATAAATACTGTTGGTGGTAATGACTATGATGATGATTAAATAGGTTGTGCTGGCGGATTAGATTCAAGTGGAGGCAACATGTGGTGCACATCGAAAGTACTACTAGTCCAAACTAGATCATGTTTGGATTAGTAGTATACTTTTGACATGCACCACATATTGCCTCCACTTGAACCTAATCAACCTTCATTTGACACACTGTTATGGACATAATGATGTAAACCTCATAACTGGTATTGTACCAATATTTGTACGATGGCGCATAAATACACTAAAAATAAAAAAATAAAAAAAGAATACTAGTAGCGATGGAGAGAAAACACGCTGCCAGTAGTTAAATTAGCAGTAGCGTGGGAGTGAACAAACGCTGCAGCTATTTGTCCTAGCAGTAGCGCGTGCGGGCACGCGTTACTGCTAAGCAATAGCTGTAGCGCCTTATTAGTAGCGCGCCTACCCGCGCTACTAGTAAGCATAAAACCAGCGCTACTGCTAGGGTTTTCCCTAGTAGTGTTAAGCTGATTCACGATAGACTCAAGGTAGCCCAATCGAGGCAGAAGAGCTATGCGGATTCTAAACGCAAGGAGACAGTTTACGAAGTCGGAGACAGAGTTTATCTTCGAGTGTCCCCACTTTGAGGAGTTAAGCATTTTGGAGTTAAGAGAAAGTTAGTGCCATGTTTTGTGGGACCATACAAAGTTTTGGAACGTATGGGAGAAGTTGCTTACAAGTTGGAGTTGCCCGAAGGATTGTCAGGAGTTCACGATGTGTTCCACGTTTCTCAGCTGAAGAAGTGCCACGCGGAGATGGCTGATATTCCCCTAAGAGATACAGTGCCACTGGAAGCGATTCAGTTGGATAGCGATTTGACCTACAAGGAGAAACCAATAAAGATTTTCGAGTTTGCCAGCTGAGTCACGCGCAGCAAGGTTATCAAGTTCTGCAAGGTTCAGTGGAACCACCATACAGAGGACAAAAGCCACCTGGGAACGAGAGAAAGACCTACGGAAGGATCGCCAACCCGAATCTCGAGGGCGAGATTCATCTTAAGGGGGGTAGGTTTGTAACATCCCAAATTTTTAATTTGGAATGCAATACATTAGATCATCTTTGCATATCATATTTTATTTCATTTTGGCTTGATCCTAGAAATTCTACGCAACTCAAGAACCCACGGAGAGAGTTGGGGATTTCGCTATTTTCATATTTGAGTTTTCTCAAATTTTGAAAAGAGGATAATTTGATTTTAATTATTTTCTCTTTGAATATTTCTTTTATAAAAATAAAAGAGAGGGGATAAAATTACTTCCCAAAATAAAGAAATATTGGGGATTTAATATTAAAATCAAATAAGAATTTTATTCGGAGTTTTATCGCTATTTTATTTGAATTAGGAAAAATATGCGTTTTTCAAAATTGCATTAGAGGCCCAAATAAATGTTCACTTTGTCCGCTATATTTTTAGAGGACGGGGAAAATTTATTTCAGGATTTTTGGAGTCTACTTAGTATTTCTTTTATTTGTTTTTCTACGCGGAATAATTTAAAAAAAACGCAACCGACTTACCTGGCCGTGTCCGACTTGGACACTGTGCCCGGGCAGCTTTCTAATCCGAGGCCCGAGGCCCGACAGCCCAAGTAGCGCCGCCTCGCCGCCCGAAACCCTAACATCGGCCGCCGCCGCCGCCGCCCGTTCCGCCCCGCCGGAGCCCGCCGCCCCACCTCGCCGGACCTCGCCGGAGGTATAGTCGCCGCCGCCGGTTTCTCGGGAAAACCAATCTGTTTTTTTTAAACCCTAGATCTGTTTTTTTAGATTCGGTTCGGTTTTTTTTGGTTTAGTTAGTTAGCGAACGGTCGTTCGTTCGTTCATTTTAACGAACGATTTTCACCATTTAGCCGCAGACAGCGAATGTTCGTTCGATAGCCTGTTCGTCAGTTTTTCTTTTTCCAGGGATTTTCCGCGATTATTTTCGATCGCGATTTCTGCCCTGATTTTCGTTTTAGTTTATCTTTTCGCTCGTTTATCAGAATCATGCCATTCAAGCGCCTAGATCTTCATCTCGAAGCCCTCTTTCTGTTTTACCAACTTAAACAAGTTTTTGTTATTGTAATATTTGAGTTAAGTCCAGATTAGTAAACGAAGCTTGTTTCTTTCGCAGTTTGAGTTTCATTGCTTCGTTTGATTTGATTTTTTTTGCAAACCGGAGTTCTTAAGTTGAAATTTCTGGTTAGATCTCTTATTTGAGTTTTACCCGTGCTTCTAGTTGTGTGCTTATTGTATGCTTGTTTGTTTGCGATAGAGTACCCGGAGTGCGAAGCATGCTACTACGAGTCTCTAGGTTTCACGGATCATCAGCATGGCAAGTAACACTTTGATCATACCTCTTTACTACCCAGTTTTATTGCATTAGATTAATCCTCAAACAATTACATGGTTAGGATCTGATTAACATGTGGGTTTTGGGAAGTAGATGAGGTAGTACCTATTGTCTTCTTTAATATCAAACCTTTGGGAGTTACTTCTATGTTGCTTATATTGCTATGCTATGCTTGTAGATGTGGATTGGGTGAGTGTATCCATGACAGATGTGAGTGTTGTTATTTAATGGTTAACTTAAGGTGGCTACTTTAATACACATCTGGGTGGATTGAGGCACCTGGGGAACCCAGTGTTGCCTGTTTTTTTGGAAATCCCGGGGTACCGTGTGATTTTCCTATGGACCGCCACCCAGGCTCAAAGGGATCATAAGACTATTCATGCTAGAAACTTCCGTGTGCAGCCACAAGCTATTATGGGCTCTAGCATAGTTGAGTAAGTTGCAAGACCTCTTTTAGTGGTGGGCTAGCAGATGTAGAGGAAAGTAGGTGTAACTGTCTACCCAGAGTAAAGAGTTAATGCTTCTGAAAGACTGTGTCTCGATCATCCGTTTCTCAAACACCATTTAGTGCGAGAAATCAAACGGAGGAGATCGAGTCTTGTGGGGAAAAGTGCGCAAACCTCTACGGAGTGTATAAACTAATCATGGTTAGCCGTGTCCCCGGTTATGGACGTTTTGAGTATCTAGTTCTTGGATTATCATGTGGATCTCATCACTCACTAGTAGAAAATGGGCCAATGGTCCAGGCCGGCCCAGCCCATTAGTCTCGGTTCAATCCAAAACCGGGACCAATGGGGGCATCGGACCCGGTTCGTGAGCCCCGGGGGCCGGCCAGGCCACGTGGGCCATTGGTCCCAATTCGTCTAGACCTATTGGTCCCGGTTGGTGGGACGAACCGGGACGAATGGACCTAGCTCCTGGCCCAACACTATTAGTCCCGGTTGGTGGCTTGAACCGGGACCAAAGCCACCAACCGGGACTAAAGGGTTGGTCCTCGTTGCGGCCAGAGTTTAGTCTCACCTCGCCAACCGGAGGGGGCTCAGACCAGTTTATAAGCCCCTCCCTCTCTGCCTTATTGAACTCCTCACAAAATAAAAATAGATGCCCTTATACAGGGAATTTAACCTAAATTCATACTGAATTTCTCTGAAGTTAGTAGAAATTTATTATGAATTTAGGTTGGATTTTCTCTATAAGCGCATCTATGCTCATTTCTGAGTAGTTTTTTATATAGTTTTTTTATTTTTAGTAAAGTTAATCACACCTATTTTTTCTTCTATTTATTTCTAAGTAGTTTTTTATATAGTTTTTTTTTCTTTTCTTCTATATTTATTTTTTTTATTTTTATTTCTGAGTTGTAATAAGTCATTAAAAATAAGCATCTATGCTCATTTTTTAGTA